>NW_028077629.1:1167020-1767020 GCF_014824575.4 Sturnira hondurensis | reverse complement strand
TCACTGTTCAGCAAAGTATACTGTGATTTCTTTGTGGAAATAAATATTCTGTTAAATTAATGTCACACTGCTTATCATGGGTATCTTATCTGTATGAATAAAAAGATCCTCAAATGAGTTATTCTTGAAAAAGTAACAAATATTGAAAGTTCAGCTACATCTTTAGAATAAAAGAAAACTATTCTAAGATTAATGGAATTAAAATTATCATCATAAAGATTCTTATTGTCCCATAGACTTAATTTAATTTTCATTTTGGAGTGATGGCAAAAAATTAAATTAGAATTAATTTCTTAATTTTAAGAAATGGATATTAAAATTATATGATAATTTTAAGAACTATATACTTTTTAAAAGTAGGAAATGTTTGAAATTACAGTGCAAATAATTATTTACTATGTTAAAAAACACTTATTTTAAGGTCCTTAGTATTATATAAGTATATGTGTGATTTTAAGAGAAAAACAAATGGCAATACTGATATATAGCTAAGCAATCAGATATTATTATTAAGCATAAAGAGGCATTAGTGTAGTTTATATTTAAGTCCATTTAGCAACAACTGCCATATAAAAACAACTTAATGTTCCTGATGCATTTCACTCTTTATATTACCTTGTTTTATTAAACATAATTGAGCTTTACCCTTGACCCTGGTTATATGTGTTCCATACCCTATGAATTTCAGAGCAGTTCCTATTTATAAATGATAAAATGTTTTACTTTAGTGTTATTTGGTGAGATGGCAAATGAAAATGTAAAGACATTCTTTTTGTGTGTGTATTTTTCTTCTTTTCAATTTATATTCATCATTGAATATAAACATTTTTCTAGTTGAAAAGAACAAGTGCCCTATTCACTTATCGTACAGTCAATTCTTCTCAAAGTAATCATGGATAAGTACAATAAACTGGCAGCAGAAAACATTAGTAGACTTTTATATGATTTTCCTGTGGGTCCTGGGAGCCCAGAGTATTTACTTCTCGGGACAAAGAACCTTAGAGTTAAAGGTAAGAGACTCTATACCTGATGTGACCAGTAGTAGATTTGCAGGGGTAAAAACAAGGAAAAAACAGCCCATGGTTTTCTTCTAACTAGACACAGTGTAGAGTCCATTTTCTTTCTCCTCAGTCATTTATCCTGAAAGTCAGATTCGCTCAGGTCTGTCTGAAGCATGATGACAAGCTGGGGTCACTAATATTTTTCTTGTATTCATTTTCCCCCGAGGAGTGTATCATTATATATAGTGTTGGGTAAATCTGTGATATTTGTATCTGATTAAGTTGGTCAACAATATTTAAAAATCATTCACTACTTAATTTTTTGCTTTTCTCATTTCTAACTTCAAGGAAGTCTTAAATTATAAAGCATTACCGTAACTGGATTTTAAGTCCAGTTCCCTAAGGTTGATCAGAGAGTATTTATTGTTACCAAACTGAACATACTAATGTAGATATTTATCATAATACTAAACAAAGAATTAGCAAATGGTCTTGGTAATTATGTTTTTTAAAAGTTTTTTCCTTTAAAACGCATCTTTCCTTTCTATTGAAATTGTAAAATAATTCAAATGCTTAGTTTAAAAACTGAAGCAATATAGTAATGCATCAAGTATTTCTAATTTCTAATCTTTTACTTGTTTGTTAATTTATTCATTTATTGAGCTAACAAGTGAGTGGTTCTATCTATGCCAGATACAACAAGCTGGATCCCTGAAAATATATTTTAAGCTTTGTTTGATCCCAGGATTTCTGAAATTACATTTAGTGGAAGTGAAGAGTAAATAACTGAAAGGCCAATAATAAGTATGTGAAAAGATGCTCAGCATTGTTAACCATTAAGGAAATACAAATGAAAACCACAGTGAGATTCTACTTTGTATTCACCAGTGTTGCTGTAATGAAAAATACAGATAATTTCAGGTATTCGGAGGATGTGGAGAAATTGGAACCATCATACATTGCTGGTGGGGATATAAAATGGTGCAGCTACTCTGGAAAACGGTTTTACTGTTCTTTAAAATGTTAAGCATAAAATCCCTGTATTACTTAGCAGGTTTACTCCAGGCATTTATCCAAGAGTAATGAAAACAAATGTTTGTATTAAAAACTTGTATATGCAAGTTCATAGCAGCATTGTTAATAGTAGTTCAAAAGTAGAAACAACCCGAGTGTCCATCAGCTGATGTATGGATAAGTACAATGTGATGTATCTACACAATGAAATAATGTTGAAAAATAAAAAGGGTACTGATGCCTAGCAACACAGGAGGTTATATTAAGTGCATTTCATTGATGAGGAAACTAAAGCTATATAATTTATGTAACTTGAGACAGATGAAAACTCAAGTCAACTTGACTTCAAAATCATCTCTATACTGTAGGGAGTTGTTCTGTTTGTTGTTTTAAGTTGTTACCTTTCTCTTTTCTTTTTTCTAAAGATTTTATTTATTTATCTTTAGAGGGGAAGAGAAGGAGAGAGGGAGAGAAATATCAGTGTATGGTTGCCTCTTGTGTGTCCCCTGCTGGGAACTGGCTTGCAACCCAGGCATGTGCCCTGACTGGGAAATGAAGCACGATCCTTTGGTTTGCAGGCCCGCGCTCAATCCACTGAGCTACACCGGCCAGGGCTCTTTCTCTTTTCTTCATGGCCTACGTCTCTCTTCATTTGCCTGCCTCTCACCTTTTTAAATACTTGCCTTGTTGAAATATAACTTACAAATGCAGAAATCAGTCCCTTTAAAATGTATGGCTCCAATGCTCATTGTCACAGTGCACTGTGAGCGTTGTATACAATGCGCTGTTTTCAGCCCCTTCCTTGCTTGGTCTTTGCATGGCGTTCCTCAGTGGTGACCACTCATTCCTGAATACTCCATTCTCATTCATTGTCTCACTTTCTCCTCCACCTCCTGCATGTACAGTTGTTTTACAGTCTTTGTGGACTTCTCTTTCCTGACCTGCCTTTTAAATGTTGGGTTGGAGTTACTTCTCATACATGCTATCCCTGAGAGGCCTCATGTCTTTAGGAACTGCCCGCCTGTGTTGGAATATGGCTCACAGATCTCTAAGTTATTTGTGTAACACATAGTTATTGTGCATTTGTTATGTGCAAGATTCACTTTAGGCACCTGAAATCATGCGGTTATTGAACCTACATTCAATTGGGAAACACAAGCAGTAGCAGTCCAGTCATAAATAAGGAAGTTTGTCATTTTAAATAGCACAGTAGGGGTAGGTTTCAAAAGGTGCCCTTTGAACAGAGCCTTGAAGGAAGTGAGGGAGTCAATCATGAAGCTGTCTGCAAGAGAACACACCAGTGCAGGAAAGGCACATTGAAGGACAGACATTAAGGGAAGACGTTTCAGTCACACTGAAGAGTAATAGGAAAACAATGGTACTGCAGCTGGGAAAATGAGGGGGACTGGAGTCCATGATGTCAGAGACATACTGAGGGGCAGACTGAGTAGGGCTTTATGCATTGTTACGATAAATTGAACTGTTACTCCAAACTAAATGGGGAAGCAGGTAGGGTTTTGAGTAAGAGGTGAATATTATCTGAGTGAAGTTTTTAAGCCACTACTTTGGTTTCTGTGTTGAGAAGTAGCCTGTATTAGTTTCAACACCCCCCCCCCCCAAACAAGAATAGAAGGCTACTGAATCAGTACAATCTTCATCTCTCCTGTACTATGGATCAATACATTTTAATAATTTTTGACAATATTCACTTGGCTATGGCACATACTTCAAGTTTCTCGCATTAAAGACTAATCTATCTCCCCTTCCTAGCCCCCCACTCCCAAATTTCTATCTGTACAACCCCGGCCTTAGCAAAGACCCAGATGCCAGAAGGATCAGCCCCTTTGACTTTTTAAAGACTTCAGTTTGTTAGAGCAGCTTAAAAGTTCACAGCAAACTGCGAGGAAAATGGAGAGACTTCCCCGTACCTTCTCTGCTCCCACTGCAGCATAATCTGTGTTATCTGTGTTCCCTACCAGATTGGTGCCCTTGTTCCAAATGGTGGGCTCACACTGACACATCGTTATCACCCTAAGTCCATAGTTAGGGGTTCACTCTAGGTGGTGTACATTCTGTGGGTCTGGGCATGTGTAATGATCTATATCCATTATTACCGTGTCAAACACAGTATTTTTATTGCCCTAAAGGTCATCTGTGCTTTGCATTTATCCCTGTCATCCCACCTCCCACAAGTACTGATCTTTTCTCTGTATCCGTAGTTTTGTCTTTTCCAGAATGTCAAATAGATGAAATGATGTAGTATGTGACCTTTTCAGGTTGGCTTCTCTTACTTACTAATACACATTTAAGATTCCTCCCTATCTTCATGGCTTGAGAGCTCATTTCTTTTTAGCGCTTAATAACATTCCATTATTTGGATGTACTGTAGTTCATTTATCTACTCACCTATTGAAGGGTATCTTGGTTGCTTCCAAGTTTTGGTTAAAGTTATGAATAAAGCTGCCATAAACATGTATGTGTAGGTTTTGCATTGATGTAAGTTTTCAACTACTTTGTGTAAATACCAAGGAACATGACTGGTGGATCACATGGTAATAAACTGCTAAACCATCTTTCAAAGTCGCTGCGTCATTTGGTATTACTCCAGCAACGAATGAAATCCTTTTCTGCATCCTCACCCACATTTGGTGTTGTCAATGTTTCAGATTTCGGCAGTTCCAATAGGTTTGTAGCAGTATCTCATTGTTGTTTTAATTTGCATTTCCTTGATGACAATATGATTTGGAGCATCTTTTCACATACTTATTTGTCATCTGTGTATTTCTTTGTGAGGTGTTTGTTAAAGTCTTTGGCCCATTTTAATAATTGGTTTGTTTGTTTTCTTGTTGTTGAGTTTTAAGAATTCTTTGTAAATTTTAGACAACAGTCCTTCATCAGATCTGTCTTTTGCAAATATTTTTCTCCCAGTCTGTGGCTTATCTTTTCATTCTCTGAACATTGTCTTCTACAGAGCAGGAGTTTTTAACTTTAGTGAAATCCAGCGTATCAGTTATTTCTTTCATGGATTGTGCCATGGTGTTGCATCTAAAAAGTCATTGCCATACCCAAGGTCATCTGTGTTTTCTCCTATGTTGCCTAGGAGTTTTACAGTTCTTCATTTTATATTCATGTTTTATCATCCCTTTTGAGTTAGTTTTTGTGAGGGGCATACAGTGTTTGTCTTGATTCATTAGTTTGCATGTGGATGGTCCAGTTGTTTAACACCATTTGTTGAACAGATTATCTTTGCTCCTTTATATCATCTTTGCCCCTTTGTCAAAGGTCAGTTGACTATATTTATGTCAGACCTAGTCTATTTCTAGGTCTCTGTTCTCTTCCATTCATCTTATTTGTCTCTTCTTTCTCCAGCACCATGTTGTCTTGATTACTCTAGTAAGTGTTTATGTCCGATAGTATCAGCGGCCAACTTTGTTCTTCTCCTTCAATATTGCATTGGCTCTACTGAGTTTTTTGCCTTTTCGTGTAAACCTTAGTATAGGTTTGCCCGTTTCCACAAAATAACTTCCTGGAATTTTTACTTAGATTGCAATTAATCTATAGGTAATGTTGAGAAGAACTAGCATTTTGATATTGGATCTTCACACCTTTGATTCTCGATGTTTTCCTTTCTCTTCATTCAGATTATATATAAAACCCTCTAAGTTCTTCTTAATAGGGCATATCAGTTATTTCAGTTTTTTCCACTGGTGTCCATGGATTAATTTGTTAGTCCCTTCTTTTTGCTGCCATTACATACTCAATATTAAAATTCTTGCAGTTCCTTGAAGAAATGCAGAAGGCTTTCATTCCTTTCTGATTTCATGAGAGTGCGGTTGAGCTCACTTCCTTGCCCAGCCTGGGCAGCCTCTATGTCTCATTTCAATGACTAATATAAAGGCAGTATGTGCTACTGCAGTGCAGTCAGATTTGGGCTGAATTTCAAATCTAGTATTATTAGATAAATGATTTCAGATAAGCCACTCAATAACTCTAAGCCTCATTTTCTCCATCTTAAAAAAAGGAGAAAGCATACCCATCTATCAGGGCTGCTCTTAGTGTTACAGAAAATATTTCTAAAGCCCCTATTAGATGGTACTTGTTCAGTAATAATAATGCTCCTCTCTCTAGACACATGCTTCAGAAAGGCAAGGAAAAGATTTAAGTGAAGTCTGCAGTTTTTATTAGGGCTTTCTGTTTATGTGGTTCAGTTCTAAGGTTTTGCTAAAGGCACAATGTCATGTATCTACCATAATACTATCATGCAGGATAGTTTCACTGCCCTGAAATCTCTTTAAGAAGGAGAAAGGTGATGAAAAGTTTTATATACCAGGTTAAAAACTTGGATTTTGTACAGTAGGCTAATAGTCATTAACTGTTTTTGTTTACATACCTTTGAAAGAATTTTGAAAAACTCTGTAACCACTCACACATTACCAAGTTAACATCCATGGGTTTCACCTGTGGTAAAATATGTACTCGCAAAGAATTTAACTTTTACCCTATTGGAAATATTGACATTTAAAAATAAAACTTATATCAACTATTTTAAGAATACTCAATGGAATCTAAATCCACAGCAATTTAATAAAACCATTATTCATTTAAGTAATAATGAATAGACTCTTCTGTTAAAAGCTGAAAATTTTACATTACTATTTTATTTTCTTGACCTATGTTTCCATCGCACTTCCTCGTAGAATTTTTATGTGACATAGTTTACATTTAAAAGTCTTTAACAGTTCACCCTGTCATACTTCTCTTTAACAAAACTGAAGACATTAATTGAAATTTTTAAATTGTTAAATTTTCTATGTCCCCAGGGCAGCGTACCATAGTGATATTTGGGAGAGATGAGAGTGTGCCTTTCTTCCATGAAGTGTGAGAAGCGTTGTTGTGAATAAAGCATTGCTGTCAGGCAGGTCGATAGTAATGAAGAGTTTGTATAGGAGAGAATTTGGACATTGACTCCATTAAAACTGCCCATTTAATTGTTCACTGGAAGAGACCAGGCTGAAGAGGCTATATCCCGTGTGATTCCAACCGCATGGCCTTCTGAGCAGTGCAAAACCGTAACAACAGTAACATGAACAGTGATTCCAGGCCTTATTGGCAGGGTGGGGCATGAGTAAGGAAAGCACAATCTTTTACAATAAAACAATTATTTCCTGCTTTACATTCTGTGCTGCAGCGAGAATTAAGTTCTATATCATGCTCTTTCCTGCTCGTTTGTCGTCTTGTCTTATTCTTTGCCTTCTTTGCCTCACTGTCTTCTACTCAGTTTTTAAGATGCAGAAGTCCCCAT
This sequence comes from Sturnira hondurensis, assembly GCF_014824575.4. NCBI lineage: Eukaryota > Metazoa > Chordata > Mammalia > Chiroptera > Phyllostomidae > Sturnira > Sturnira hondurensis. Next base: position 1,759,703 of record NW_028077629.1, on the reverse strand, counting down.
TGAAGAAGTCTCATCCTCTACCTTCACTCTGTGTTGGCTCCAGTGTCCGTGTTTCACACAGTCCGTCACCGCTGCCCCGTGGCCTCCGTCATTGCATGAGCATGTGTTTTTTGTAGTTAACTTTTCCCCCTTTAGACTGGACTGTAAGATTTCTGAGAGTAGGAACTATGTATTATCTTTGTCTCCTCGGCATTTCACTGTGTACTTCTCTCCTGGTAATATGTTAAATTGTTGGGGAAATATTAATTACTGAATGAAACAAGGCAAAGTGGATTTCAGTTGTTAGAAAGTTAATTCTTATATCTAACTTTTTGGGGGGTCATTTAAAGTGTAAAAGGCTACCTTTTTTAATGCTAGTTATTTTTCTAGCCTATGGCAAGGTTTTCAGTAGGAGTTCACAAGAAGGCAGGATTTTGAACTTAAAAGTAAATTTGAGGCCCATTCTGTGTCAGAAGGAGCACACCGCTGTGGGCGGTAGGGCTCTGGCTTGGGCTCGGGCTCTGCTGCACACTTGCCCTGTGACCAGGGGTGAGTTAGCCAGTCTCAGGGCCCACCGTCTCGACTCTGAAGTGAATTAGGGACCAGATTATTTCTAAAGTCTCCTTCACTGTTAATTTAATTGGGGTGGGGAACATCTCAGTAAAAGAAATATGTGTTTATTCTTGGCAAAAAGAATAAAAAGCATGGCCTTCATTCACTGTCTAACCATTCCTACTGTGGACGTTGCGTGTGGTATACGTGTAATGCTGACCTTGCTCATCGTCACCTGCAAGCATCATGGGTGAGATTATTCTTAATCTAAAAATAGAAAGTAAAGCAATTGTAATTGTCGTCATCAAGAATCTAGTAGTAGTTAATATAATAGGCTGATTCATATAATTTAAGATTATGTTTTAGCTTTTTTCATCAAACAAAATTTAACCTATATTAATATTACACTCTCCAGTTCATTTCCATCTTTCTAGAAGAGAACTTATGTTGAGATATTTCTTTATGTCCAGTGACTCAGTCACTGTAGCCTTTTTCAATAAGAAGCAATATTAGCAACAGTTACAAAAATACTTTTATATAGCTTTCGGTCATTTATAATATATAGAAATCATAGTAATTTTGTTTTATAAAACTTGATTGAATGATATTTAGGTATGACTTTCATAAAGGGTTTGAGATTATGTTGTTTGGCTGGAACAAAGGCAGTATTTCCTTTCTTGTCTTTCCCTCCCCCCAACCCCCCTTGTTTCCACCTGCTTGAGGCAAACTGTATTTCTTCAGAAAAACCTCATAATTGCTCTTCTGTGCCTGATTTGCACCTCAGGAAAGGCCCATAGCATCTGTAAAGCTGGCAGCAAAATGGTATTTCCAGGCAGGCACAGGGTTGCTGGGTAGTGAGCCAATCCACAGCTTTGTCTGAGCAGCTGAGAACTTTGCCGAGTATTACCACGGTGTTCAGTAACACGGACCTGTGCCATGAGCAAGTAAAGCCCTGAGCAAGTGTCAGGGTCAATATTTATAGACCACTACGTAGCTTGCCTTGCAAAGGCAGAAAACGAGAAACACACACAGAGGGCAAGGAAAGAACGACTGCAGTGGAGGGGAACTTTAATTTCCAATATTTTTTTATTACAAAAGTTCTTTTTAGCTGTCCGATTCAGACTTCTGCTGAATCATAACCATTTGCTGCTGAGCTATGACAAGAGAGGAAACAAGAAGGTAGGCGAGCAAGCCTGTGATAAGTGAGAAGGTAAGTAATTAGCCAGTTTGGTCTCACTTTTACTTGTAAACTCCATCTCCCTGTTGGCTGCTCTGCATCAGCGCACACAGGGCTGTGTGGCATGTGAGAGTGAATAGGAGGGGCTGCCTGCTGTTTCGGAGTGTCCTTGGGGGCAGTGGAGTTCTGTGTGCCTTCTTAAGAGCGCTGTGTACATTCATCATACACTGAAATAACGTGGGCAGTGGAAATGGCTTCTGACACTAATTTCATGCTATATCCTATCCGCATTTTTTGTTTCTTCATTCTGTCACACTGAAAGTCGTCCTATTGGTAAATTTCTGTTTGCTTTTCCATCACAAAAATTAGTTAGTTGATAGAAGTCTCTGGTCTAGAAATGGAATGGGGGGAACATTCAGATGAGCATGTGAACATGTAGAACTTGTCAAAATGTACAAGCAATGTGGTCTTTTTCAAAGAAAGTGAGTGTCCATTTGACAGTGCGCTAAAGTGAAATAATGACTACTTGTGGGAATAGAGAGAACTGAAGGATGGAAATGGGAGCAGTCTTCTCAGTCTAAGGTGCGTGAGACTCAGCGTTTAGGAGAGATTCTCAGCTTATCCAAATGACTTGTGAGACTGGTTTGTTACAAAATGCGATTCTCTACTTAACTCTACTTAACTCTACTTAACCAAACATCCCTGGCTACACATTATTGGTTTGCTTTTTTCCATTCATCGCCTACAGGGGATGTGGAGCACTACACACTTTACACGCAAGTTTGGTATGTTCAGTGTTGTAGTGTGTTCATTGAACATCATTGCTTCGCATATTCCAGATGAACATTAAAAGCAATGTTGCTGAAGAGGACAGCAAAGTTGTTTTCTGATTTAGAAAACCCATGGGCTATTTGAACATATGTTTATATCTCCTACACATAGCTTGTGAAGTAGACATGCTGTTTTGCTGGAAGTATGGCATTAACTCAATGAGACCTATCTCCTGATGCTGGGAAAGCTTCCCTGTTGCTGTGGGCTTTGTAAATTGTGGAAGATAAGCACTAGCATGGTACTTAATTTTTTTAGGTTGGGCTTTAGATTATAGTGGATTATATAATCCCAAAGGACTTGACTTTTGGTGGTAGGCACACACTGCAATATGCATACCATATATCATGGAAATATACACAGCATCTTATCAACCAGTGCCCCCCAATTAATTAAAAAAAACACCAAAACACAGGATTTTCTGTACTTTGTAGTCAGGTTAAGAGTAAAAATAATAGAGTTGCTATACAGCTTAAACTGTGGGCCAAAAATGATACGGAGACGGGTTAATTCGCTGGCGCAGGTCTGTGCTAGGGCTAATGTGCAGGGGCCAGCTCATTCTGAGATGAACCACACCCAGAGCAGCTGGAGCAGGTCGAAATGTACAGTAAATATCTTAAAATGAGGCCAACAGTCGTAGTGTATCTTTTTGAAAATTACGTGTAATTTTTAGATAATACAAAATGTTTTTATTGTATTTTCATTGCCATCTAGCCCCCTATACTCCCTCCCCACCACAATCACCACACAAAATGTTTTAAAATCAGTTTTATTAATTCACAAATGCTTTCAAGCTAGCCTACGATCTACACATTCATTTAATTATTGTTTTAGTGTCTGAACCAAGCTTTTCCTTTATACCTCCTAAAGGTCTACATACCAGTTTATTAATGAGTTTGATTTAGATTTTTGACAACAATATATTTTGAAAATGCAGCCATGATTGGTAAAAATGGGCATTTTTCAATTACAGTTTTCTTTCCTACTGCCTCTGGGTAATATATCATGATCAAGATGGTAATTTCAGTTAATTCAATATCTTCTATTTATTCACTTTACATGTTGCATAAGTATATGGTATTGCTTTCTTATACCTTTTTATTGGTTTTATTTTTATTCCTCTGGCTGTTGTTTCCATGTGGAAACTTTGGAAAGAAAACAGAAATAGATTACTTCAATAAAAAGAAACTGCAGAAAGTTGTCCCTCTAATCAAGAGAAGAAATGGAAATTGTGATACTGGTTGACAGTGTGTAAAACAGGCTGTATTTTCACTGAAGGCTGGTTAAGTGTTTTAAAATTTGAAAGGCCGCCTTAGTATATTTTTGCCTTTAGTGTTAATCTGAAATTGGTTACTTATCATATTTGAGAGTAACATTTTATATGTAGATGTATTATAAAGTGAATGTGGGACCCTTTGTATTGTGTGTTAATTATGGATGCAAGATTAGTGAATTTACCTTGAAATATTAATACTACCCTTGCAATGGATGTCACTGTCCCTCGTCTCATTCTCCCAGTCCATCTGCTGTGTGACCCTGAGAGGGATCAGTCCCCATGCCACCGAACACTTCACTGTCCTGGTAGAGGGCTCCCATCTCTTGTTTGTGAATAAAGGTCAGGCTACTTGGTACAACGAGTTTCTTCTTGACGTAGCTGCTAGTTTTATTGTGTAGTCATCTCTGCTTTTCTTTCTGGGCTGTTTTCATTGTTTCTCTTGCTCCCCCGTGACAGTATTACCCTTTCCTCTGCTTTAGGCTCCAGTAGTGTTGAACATCTTGTGTTTCTCAAAACAATGTGCATGGCTTTACTCTTTCCTGTAATATTTTATGTTGCTCCCTACATCTTGAAAACCCTCTGCCCAGACTTTGCCTTTTATCCTAAATGAAGACATCTGTCCCTGGATCCCTGTGGTCCACTGGCAGCCTCTGTGCAGGTTTGGCCTCCTGCACAGACCTCTGCCACAGCTCTTTGAAAAGTCTGACATGTTTTGTGCTTCTTTTTCCATGTGAGACTGACTATAAGCTACTTGTGGCCAGGTTTTAAAATTTATTTTTTATGTTCCTCTAAAACCTAGCATTTAACAGATAGATACTCAAGGACCTGAACTAAAGAAAAATTTTATCATGCTGATCTTATACCCACTTTTCTTTATAGACATTTTATTTTAATATGTTTTAAACTTTGGTTAAATGGATTGCAGGAAAGCCCCTCAAGTAGAGAGTAACTGCTTAAGAAACAATAGCAAAGCTTTAGAAACTTTTGTTTCTCTTTCTACCACCAATCACAGGACATGTATATGTGTGTTTAGCCATGTAAGGAGACATTCGTTGAACTCATAGAGTTACCTGAATAATAAAAATATGAGATGATATTTCTTACACCTACAAATTCAGGATATATAGCCCCAAATATTTAAAATTAATTTGTTGCACTCTGTCAACGAAAATCCACCAGTTGCTGTTCCCACATAGACAGCTCTGATAAGTTAAGCGATGCCCCAGCGAACTGGAGACAGTGTTAACAGCTTCCAAAAGGCCCAGAAGGAGTTTCGAGAGAGCCCGTGTTCCTCCTCATATACCCCGTGGAGTTACAGCAGGGAGTGGGTCACAGTATACCTGACTTTACTTTACTATTTTAGAGATAGTAAGAGATTTTAAAGAAGTAATAGATCATGGTTTAAATATTCTCAAGCCTTAAAGGGGATATTTAATTTCATTTAGAAGAATTTGCTCCTCAAAATAGAAATGTTGAAAGAAAAGGTTGTCAATGTTTAAAAAAGGAGGTGAGAACTAACATCTGTTTCTTTTAGTTCTGATATGCAATGAAAATAGAATTTATTTTGTCTTTAATTGTGTTTTATTTTCTTTCCTACCATACATGAAATACTTACTTTGAATATCAAATGTTTTGTAAACCAGAAAGAAATGTAAAACTTTATGCACGATTTAGGGTCATTCACAACTTTTAATTTGATTATTTTTACTTCTTAGTGAATGCCACCAGCAGTTCCTACTGCTGTTGGACCTTGTAAACCTCTTCCAGACATTTAATATGGCTCCTCTGTTTGTTTAACCTTGAATTGTATCTGTTTTAGGAATGAAAACAAGATACATTTTCATAGGAACATGTAGTGGCCTTTTTATTTGCTTGGAATGGATCATAATTCATTATAGAATTCCTCTTCAGATATTTTTCACCCATATAAGTATCCTGTAGTGAAATAGGTATGGAGAAGATGCCTTACCACAAGGAGTTACAAGCATAAAGTTTGTATATCTCACTGTTATATCAAATGATGTAAATATTTTAAAACTGGAAGAACAGGGGTTCCTCTGACCATGGACATAGAAACGTGCCTAGCTCCCATCAGCCAGTGATAAAAGAAACCCAAAGTTGCCTCAGTATTAAAAGATTATTGTAAAAACAAAAATAATACGATGGAGTAAAAACACCACCACCAAGAAGAGGTCAGTGACCTTTGTGGTTAGAATGAGGAATAAAGGATTTTGGCAGAACAATAAAGTCTTATTTTAATATTGTTAGCAGCTTAGGCTGCCAAAGTTTTCCTATGCTTGCATGGCATGGAATTCACAACATTGGAGGAGAAGAAGGAATTAATCATGAACGTGGAAAGTTAAACCTCTTCTACTTAACTTTCATTTTATAGATATAGGCAATGTGGTAGGAAAAGTAATGCAACTTGCCAAATATCAGCTTTTAAAGTAGCGAATTTTTTATTGAAAACAGAAATAATTATATCACTTTGATTTTTTCTGTTTGTGATTACCCTATTTTTATTCTGCATTATTGCATGTAAAGCTTAATTTGGCCTATGTCTGTGTTTTGCGTTGTATTAGACTCCATTAGATTATTTCGTAACTCCTGAACGTTCGGGCTGATAACCACTGTCCCCAGCTCGGGTGGGTGCTTTTCAGCTCATGCCCGTGATGTCTATGTCCTTTCTGGCTTTCCTGACTTTCCCCTTTTTCTTTGGCGAGACAGTCAGATTGGTGCCCCATACCTGTTCTCCGCTTCAGTAGGAAAGGGCAGATAACCCTGAAGCAAGAGACAGAAACTGAAGAAAACTTTGGTTATAGCTAAGGGATTCTAATAGAGCATCTAGGTTATGTTTTCTTTTATAACTTTGTCTTTGAGATCACTCTTTGTTCTAATTAATGGTTGGAAAACTTTTCATTAAAACGAACATCAAGGAACCAAATGTGTTTTTCCAGATTACATAGACTTTCATCTGGGGTTCTTTAAAAACTGTAAATAATGAAAGGGTCAGGGGGTCAAAAAAATCTTGTTTTGTACCTGTCAGTGTCTAGCAAATTTGGCTCTGTTATTTCTGTTCCCCCCACTCCCCTCCTCCAAATTGGGTTTCTTTGCTTCCTTTTGTTCTCAGAGGTATTAAGATGCATGGGAAAAAAACCATGTGTACACCTAGGGACGAAAGAGTTTCTGAGCAAAAGCTGAAGGTTGCTCTCAGCCCCAAGCTGATTTCTATACCTCCCGTTTCCTCCTCCCCCAAGTCAAAATCAGAGTGACCGTTGCTACTCACCACCCCATCAATGAAAAAAGTCTGATGAACTCTTGGGGAACATTTTCCATTGGACTGGTACATTACACTTCAAATATATATACACCTATCTTTTGAAACTCTTCCCTGCTAAGAGATTCATCATTTTAAATCTTTCCTGACAAAATGGAGGAAACTGGTATTTTGTTCAGTTACTAGTAAACTTGAATCTGAGGGGATTATTAGTTATTAATATTTTATTCTTAACCATTGATCTCTTTATGCACTTTTTAATTTATTTTAATTGTTTTATTTTATTTTTAAAATAATTTAAAAAATTTATTTATTTTAATTGTTGTTCAAGTACAGTTTTCTGTCTTTTACCCCCATCCCAGCCCACCCCCCAGTGCTCCCCACCTCCCTCCCATTTCCACCCCTCTTATTTGTTGTCCATGTGTCCTTTATACTAGTTGCTGTGAATCCTTCCCCTTTATCCCATGAAATTCCTTCCCTTCTCCCCTCTGGTCACTATGCTTATTCTTTCTTCCTGAGTTCTTATTGGTTTAAAAGAGTGCTTTTTTTTTTGCCAAATGAAGGATCTTAATTCTATAAAGTTCTATTAATTACACTTGTCACAAACTTTTGGTTACTTTTTAAGTTTGATTTATATGTTTAGAAAAATTAAGTTCTGAAATATCTTTATTAAATCGGATCAGTATTTTCTTCATCTTCTTCGAAACTTAAAAAGTTCTTTTCTCTCCAGAAATGGGGATTTTTTAATTTTATCATTTAATTTATTTAACTGTTAATGCTATGATTCACAAGGAATTCATTAAACAAGTGTCTCAGTACTTTTTCTGACTTATTATTCCCCTTCCTCCCCCTTTTTTTTGTTGAAGTCACCTCTTTCTTATATTCCTGTGCTGCAAATTTCAATCTTTGTGTTACTTCTCAAGCTATATTGCATTTAAATTTTTATCTCTATGGAATAAAAGTTCATGTTTCTTGTTAAATGAAATTTAAGCATTGGAACATGTTAGGGTGTTGTTGGATTTAACTTGGCATGCTCCTGGAAATTGCTGTAGATGAGAGGCTGTGAATATTACTTATGCTAAAGCACACATAATAAGAATATGATTCTGTGTGAGTGAGAAATTATACATTAATAATAGTCACCGTTCATCACGGGTTTCTAGATATATATCTGGCATTATACCAAGAACTTTATATAATTTCATTTAATCCTTGTAACAGACCTTTGAATAACTTACTCCCATTTCCTTTTTTCCAGATAATGAAACTGAGACCCCAAAATGTAAAATAACTTGATCAGGCTCGCATAGCTAGTAAGTGATAGAGTTATGATTTAAATTCAGATCTGGCCCAAGTCCACCTCTTAAGGAAGTATTGCCAAATAGAGAAATTATGCTTTTGCCATAAGTGATAATAAGTATGGGTCAGATGGCAAAAGTCTTAACTTGGGTTCATCTCTAAAAAAAACAAGCCCAGGGACAATGCCGTTCAAAGTATATAGTCAAATCAACGAAATCGGAGATATAGAGAGACTTTTATTGTTTGGAATCAGGACCGAAGATAGCAGAGTCTTAAAATGAGCAGAAATAATTCTACACTTTATTCATTTTGGAAGATGCTGAAATAATCTTTTAACTTTTTTCCAATTTTCGTACCTCTGTTGGATTTATCATTTTCTTCCATTTTGAGTCAACTTGACTTCAGTTCTGCGTCTCATGATTAACACACAGCACCCCCCACCCCCACCCCCCCCACGCACCCGCTCCTGACCGTAGCAGGAAAGTTGGCGAGGCACTGCCAGGTCAGCAGGAGTGACTGTTTTGTCCAGGGCACTGATTCTGTAACTGCAAGTTTCATTCAGGGGAGAAATGAGTCTGCTTAACTGGCATCCCTCGCTATCATCTCTATTTTAAGCTCCTCCGTTGAGAGATTCACAGTTGTTGCTGTGGTCTAAAGCTTTGGAATTTAAATCAGGAAAGGACGTTCGAGATATATTGGTATCATTAGAACTCAGCACTTACATACTGATGGGTTATCTGGAATGACGTAAAAGAGAACTTAATCTGATGTGAATGGATATTCCTAATAAATACAGTTTTTGTTTATATATGTGTGTGTTATGGGGGATCCATGTAAAAAAGTTTACACAAAGGCATAAACAATCTTGTTTGTTATACATTTGGCCACCATAAAGTCATCTGTCTCTTTTTTCCCTTTAATTCAAGGCTACCAATTTTGATTAAAGATAATACAGGATTTTTCTTCTTGGCTCAGTCTGCCCATTGTTGATACAATTAGTATATCTGTGGTGAGGTTTACACTACAATACACTGGTTTTTTGATAGCTCTGATTTGGAGCACTTGAAAGTAAATTACACCTTTTGATTAACCAGCAGAATGTTCTTATGTTATTACTTAGAAAAGTATGCATCAGTCTGTTTCTGCACTGATTAACAATCTTAAGGTTTAAGTAGACTCTTCACATTATTTCTCCTTTTCAATAATTTCTTTTTAGTTTCCTACTTGACTATATAGGTGAGTAGAACTGCATAGTGCACAGTTGGAACATAATTCCATATATGATTCATACATTAATTTCCCTGGTCAGTGTTTGCTTTTCCTGTATGTGAAATTCACTTCACTAAGACTTTCTCTTTTCCATTTCTCTCTATACCAGTTTTAACTCCAGTAAATCAATATCTCATTATTCACAGTAGTAGTTTAGCTTACTAACCTTGAAATTTATTTCTTTGTTTATTGTTAGAGCTTGTTGGCAAATTGAACTCAGTGATAACAGAGAAGGAAAGCACGGTGACCTAGGACACACTGTTCTACTGAAGTAATTCACAGTTCTCAGAATGTGTAATTTTTTTGTTTATTTGTTTTAAATTAACATACAGTGAGTATAGTCTTTAGAGTTATTCATTAATATTCCCTGTGTAATCCTTTAAAATTATTATTGGTAGGAACAGACAATTATTTTGAGTGGTTTTTTTTTCCTTGTGCTGTTGGAACCTAAAGAATATTGGTACTTTAAACTTGTAAAGCACAATGTGAGTTTAAAATGTGTTTACTGAAGTCACATGTTCTTCACTAGAGGAGCAGATTTTGTGATCAATTTGAAGCTGTTCTTATACTGCATGTTCCCTTTTGTAGAAGATAAATGTGATATCACCCTGGCTGGTGTGCTCAGTGGATTGAGCCCTGGCCTGCAGACCAAAGGGTTGCCAGTTTGATTCTAGGGCACACGCCTGGGTTGTAGCCAGGTCCCCAGTAGGGGGCGTGCAAGAGGCAACCACACATTGGTGTTTCTCTCCCTCTCTTTTTCCCTTCCCCTCTGTAAAAATAAATAAATAAAATCTTAAAAAAATAAATGTGATATTTATGCTAATATTTCAATTTGTTGATAATCCAAACTGCATATGGTGTGCTCAGAGGCAGAGAATCATTTTTTAGAATTTTTGGTTAGATTTTAATAAAGTAGTTTCTATGACATACATATGTTTGTGTTTACCAGCTGTATATTGTCAGTGGTACTAATTGATGCTTTTAGAGACTTCAAGCGTACTGCCAATCAAACAGTGCCTTACAAATGTTGTAAGGCATGTAGAATACACGGATGGCCAGCTGCCCTTTGTGCTTCAGCCCCACACTCACTGTAGGGCTGCTCGTTTCTCCACAGTGGACCAGTCAATGAACAGGATGACATGGAGGAGAGCAAAGAATCACCCCATCCATCCAGGAGCCATTCAGGCTATCAAACCCCTCTCTTTTTCCCATTTTCTTTTCCCACCCTCCAACCATCTTTCTTTATCCACTCTTATCTTCTGTCTTTTTTTATCTTGTTCGTAAGTGTCTGTTGCATCTTAGTTATAGATCATACCAAGTTGTGTGATTGATTTTTTAAAAAGATTTTATTTATTTCTTTTTTGGAGAGAGGGGAAAGGAGGGAGAAAAAGAGGGAGAGAAACACAATGTGTGGTTGCCTCTCACACGCCCCCTCCTGGGGACCTGGCCCTCAACCCAGGCATGGTGTCCTGACTGGGAATCGAACCAGTGACCCTTTGTTTATCAGGTTGGCACTCAGTCCACTGAGCCACACCAGATATAAACTTTAACATTTTATCTTTTTTCTTCCACTTGTCACTCAATTATATTGGGAAATTTTTGTGTAATTTGAGGAAAATCTTTTCAATTTTAACAGAAATCTTAAATGTCTGGAAGTAAGAGAAACTTGTATTGTAAACTGTTAAAGTACAGTACAGTTAGTATCTTTTATAATTTCCCTAATGTCATTTACTCTCTCATTTCAAAAGTAATGGTAACTTGGTCAAAATTATGCTATAGATATTCATATATATGACAACAGTCTCATTTAATCCTGTTACCCTAGTAATGCTGTGAGGTTTCTTTTTTTTTTTTTAAATGTTATCCCTATTTTATTTTATTTTATTTTTTAAAATATTTTATTTATTTATTTTTAGAGGGGTAGGGAAGGAGAGAGGAAGAGAAACATCAGTGTATGGTTGCTTCTGGTGCATCCCCTGCTGGGAACTGACCCCAGCGGGGAACAGGCCTGCAACCCAGGCATGTGCCCTGACTGGGAATCAAACCGCGATCGTCTGGTTCACAGGCCCGCGCTCAGTCCACTGAGCTACACCAGCCAGGGCTAATGTTATCCCTATTTTAAAGGTGAGGAAATGGAAATTCAGGTAGGTTAAATAAACATACCTAAGATCGCACAGCTTGGAAAGCAGGACATTCAGGATTGGAACCCAGTTCTTTATGACTCTAAAAACTACAGTGTGATGTATGGCATTTTTTTAGTGAGTAATTTCACTTTCCTACTCCTGCACATTTCTCACCGTCTGAGACCTGCATGGCAGTGGGACCCCTTCAGTGTGGGAGAGCTCCTGGCCAGGGGCTGTGGCTGGATTCCCAGCAGGAAGACAAGGCTCTGTTGGTCCTTACAGACAGAGAAAGTAAATCTCAACTTCAGTACTGTATTTCTCCCTTTTTGTTCCTTCCTTTTCTCGCTTTTGTAACTCTATCAAAGTTCCTTTATGCAGAGATAACAAAACAGATACTTAGAAAGAATATTCTTTCCAAATAAATATATACTATACTCTAAAATGATTTTGAGGGAGGTCAGTTTTCATCTGTAATCTATATACTTTTTAATTTCATTTAGACTTTATAGACTTTGTAATATTATAAACTACACTGGCATGGCATAAAGTTTTAAATCATTCCACTATAAATGTAGATATTTTTTAGATTATTTAGAGATGAATTGCACTGCCTATAGATTAACTTTTTTTAAACTTTACCTTGCTCTGTTTTTTTAGGAACTTTATTAGAAATTATATGAGGCAGTAAATAGCATTTGAACAGGTAAATTATATTTTTAGTCGAGTTAAGACATTTTTTTAAGTAGATAATGTGGAAGAAATTAGAATTGTAGATAAAACTGTTCTAGCCCTATATTTGTAATATATAATTTAAGGTTATTGTAAATTATAACTTCCATTTGTAAATTTTTTTATTTATGAGCATCTTCATATCCATGTTTCTTTTGACCTTTTGCTCACCAAATACTCTGAAGTAAGTATGTGCATTTTATGAATAGAAAAATGAACATGGAGTGATGGTGGGGTGAAAACCCAGACTGGAAAGCCAAGTGTTTTGACCTTACCAGCATATTTATAAAACTCGATGAGCTTATTATAATCTGTGCAAATGTAGAGAAATAAATATGTAATTGTATGTTAACCCATACCAGACACTAATAGAAGTAATGAGTAGCAGGTGCTGGTCACTCAAGGAAAAAAAATATGAGAGTGTTAATATCGAGAAAGTTTTATGAATTTAATTTAGTTATTTCTGTAACTGAGAAGGTAATTTAATATGATATAGTGGCAGAACACCTGTATGGAGCTTGTGGCCTACATGGGAGTCTAGTTTGAGAACCACTGAATTATCACATAAAAATTCTTAAGCAGTAATGTAGTGAAAAGGGGGAGGATTCACAGGAACAAGTATAAAGGACACATGGACAAAAAGTAAGGGAGGTGGAAATGGGAGAGAGATGGGCAGCACTGACGGGGGTGGGCTGGGATGGAAGTAAAAGACAGAAAACTACTTGAACAATAATTAAAATTAGAAAATACCTTAAATTTTAAAAAAGTTTCATAAGTTGTGCCGGCATGTTGATAAAGCATTTATAAGGACTGTAAGCCAGTTTCGATATACTACCCAATGTCATTTCACACTGCATTGGGTGAGATGCTGACGTTGTGATAATGAAGAGTTACATAAACTATGTAAAAATCATAAAAGTTTGAATGCAGTGAAATGATCCAATTGGTATTCTTTTTCTTTAATGCTCTCTTTTATTCTTCTCTTTCTTATCACCTGTAATGGTATGTTGTGGGCTTCAACTTCTCCGTGCATCCGTCTGTGGTAGATGTCTCCAGTTCATTGGTCCTCTCTCCTTTGGAGTCGAGTTAGCCTTGAGTCCAAGCTGCCACGACAGATTCAGGAATTAGTACCCATACTGAAAATTAAAGTTGATCCCTACCAACCTCATTCCAGAAGCAGAAGCAGATTCTGTATGAAAGACTTAGTTATGAAAAACAGTACTTTAAAATATTTAGAAAAGGACATATCAACTGTGCTTGAACAATAAAAAAATTAAAGGAAAAAAAGAGATTGTTTAACTACATAAACAGAGAACACCATAAAGAAAAGGATTAATAAATTGAACAACATTAAAATAAAAAACTGTGTTAATTAAAAGGCATTACAAAAGTATGAAAAGCTAAAAACTGGATTAGTACATAGAATATATTAAAGATCCTAATAATTAATAAAATAAAATCAGCCAATGTAAAAAATGAATAGGAATTCCAAAAAGAGAAAATCCAAATAGTAATTGTATGAAAACTTGCTGAGTGTCAATAATTAGAGAAATGTAAATTAAAACTCGAGTGATACACTATTTTATACCCTCCATGTTGGTAAATATAAAAGTCAGAAATATACTAAATGTTGGTGTTGATGGAAAGCAACAGGAACTTGTATACATTGTTAAAGGGAATATAAATTGGTAAATTGAAATCAGATGTAAGTATACTCTTTTGCTCAGCAGTTTCCCCTACAGAAATTCTTGCTCATATAGTTGTGTAACTATTGGTACAAGATTTTCTTTGTCGAAGCCTTATATATAGTAACAAGCAAATAAATGCAAATCTGGAAGCAGCCCAACAGAAAGTAGAATGTGTTTGTTGGGGAATATTTGTATACATTGGAATTAGCATAATAAAATATTAATAATGATGACAATTATAATAATGAAAATGGAATGAACCTCAGTTACACTCACAAACCTGTACGCATCCCCAAAACATGAGCTTGAATGAAAAAGGCAAGTCACCAAAAATACGTAACATGAGTTCAGTTGTACAAGCTTTGATCAGAGATAAAACTGAGCAATATATTTTTATGGAATCACTATGTATTCAATCAAATTATACAGAAAACCAGGGGAAAGATTAAAACAAAACTGTGGCTCTTTAGTGCCTCCAGTAGGAGGAAGGAGTTGGGTTCAGGGGGAGCCCAGAGAACTTGGGTGGTATGTAAGTGTGTGATCATATATTATTTAAAAACATCATTATTGATAATGATATATATTATTATTGATATATTATTATAATAGGTTATAAGTAACATTGTAATTATAATAACTAATTATAGCATTAAAATACAATTATGTAGAGTGTATGTATGAAATATTTTATAATACAGCAAAAACAATTGGAGGAAAAGATTCTCCCTTTTTCAAAAGACCTTTTAGGTTGTAAACTAATTTTTATCAAGTTATGGTAATATTTTAAAAAATTTATTGGGTTGGTATTAGTTAATGAGATTATACAGGTTTCAAGTGTACAATTCTATGATACATTATCTGTGCACTGCCTTGTATGCTCACCACCTAAAGTCAAATCTTCTTTTATCACCCCTTTACCCACTACTATCCACCACTCCTTTTTCTGTTACTAACCATCAAACTGTTGTCTGTTTCTATGAGTTTCTGTGTGTTTGTTTTTCTCATTTGGTCATATGCGACTTTCAGTTTTGTATATCCATAGGAGTGAAACAATACAGTTCTTACCTTTTTCTGTTTGACTCATTTTGCTTGACATGATATTCTCAAGGTCCATCCATGTTGTCACAAGTGGCAGTATTTCATCTTTTCTTATGGTTGAATAGTATTCCACTGTATATATGTACCACATCTTCTTTCCCCAGTCATCAATCAAAGGACACTTGGTTGTTTGGCCACTGTGAATGTCGGCAAATAATTTTGACAAAGGAGTCCAAAATATACAATGGAGAAAAGAAAGCCTTTTAAATAAATAGTGCTGGAAAAATTGGATAGCGACATGCAAAAGAATGAAACTAGATTTCTGTGTGTTCCCATATACAGACATTAACTCAGAATGGATCGGAGATCTAAATGTATGACCTGAATTCACTCTGGCCTTCCCCACAGCTGGCGAGCCTGACTGCGGGCTGCCATTTTCCAGAACCAGGTCTTCCTGCTCCCACTGAGCCAGGCCCTTTGATTTGGGAGCGGTTGCTACTTTATAGTATTACTGTTTATCACTGTGCTGTAGAGATTCCTACTGTTTGTGTTCGTAATGATGATCTGTCCTTGAGCACTGGTATTCTGCCTCTCATTAAATAACAGAGTTTTCTGGATTTTTAAATCTGTTCTTTCATTTGGGCCATATTTCTTTGTCTTCATGCACCTGTTAAGTTGTAAGGGGGTGGAGCCTTAGGTATTCTCGGGGGTGGGGGGGCAACCCTGTTTACTGTGCTGTGGAGGTGCCCGTGGGGGAGGGGCCAGAAGGCACAATGCTGCTCACTTGCTCCGCTCAAGCCCCACTTGCCTATGATCTCCCACGTGAGACTGGGAGCTCCTCCCACTGTCACAACCCGCACAGTTAGTGGTTTTGAGTCTTCAGTTTCCCAATTCAGCCAGCCCTGCCTCACCTGCTTGGTCCGCTGCCTTGCCAAGCACCCTCTCTGATCCGCTGCCTGTCTTCTGTCTCTGTCTCTCCTACTGGTCTGGATGAATGTTTCTTTAATTCTTATCAGAGTTCCATGCAGTTTGATCTTCTGGCACTTCTTGTTGTTTATTGTTTTTAAATTGGTTGTTATTCTTTTTTTTGGTTGTGTGAGGAAGCAAAGCATTTCTACCTATGCCTTCATCTTGGCTAGACCCCCTAAAATATATTGAAGAAGATAAGTAAGTCGTTAAAATACCCATGCATTTATGATATCACTTATAAAAATGTTTAATTTTTTAAAAATATTTTATTTATTTATCTTTAGAGGGGAAGGGAAGGAGAGAGGAAGGAAACATCAATGTATGGTTGCTTCTCGTGCATCCCCTGCAGGGAACTGGCCCCTGCCAGAAACTGGCCCACAACCCAGGCATGTGCCCTGACTGGGAATCGAACCGTGATCGTCTGGTTCGCAGGCCCGCGCTCCATCCACTGAGCTACACCAGCCAGGGCAAAATGTTTAAATATTTCACACAATAATATACATAGTTTATGGATGCACAAATGTATATGCATACATATGTGTGTGACCTACACACAGATGTACACACATAAGTGCACACGTTAAAATATGCCTGACGATGACACACAGCAGAGTCATTATAATGATTACCTGTAAACTGAGGAGGAGGACGTGTGAGAGTGGGATTGGTTCCTGCGAGTTGCAGTGGTAACGTTTGCTTTCTTAGGATATCTACATGGGTGTTACTTACATGTTTTCTGTCCTTTTGACATTACTGACATATTTCATCATAAAAATATCTGAGCAGATTCGAACTTTGGGATTCTCTGGAAAAACCAATGTGCTCCCCAAAAGTTACCAATAGGGCACTTAATATTTAAAAATAAACTTATTTTTTTATTTTGTCAAAAAATGTAATAAAAAGAATCTGAAAAACGAGGAAGAGAAAAATGTGGACCATATGCTTTCTTTTTTTCTTTTCATTGTACTCCATCATATTGCTGCATACTTGAAACCATACAAATGGTTTCTTGAATGTTATATTTCCTCAGTTCTATAAAGCTCATTTGTTATTGAATGAAGCAATTTGTTATTAGCTTTTTGGGCAGGAGAAATTCTACTCTATTAAATAAATATATATTACACCTTGGAAGTCTACATATATGTGTTTTAAGATGCAAAAATATGAACTGTTAATATTGTATGCATGTATAAAAATTAAGAAAGAATAAAGGAGGGTGTTTCCCCAAACTTTCATGAACAATTGCCCAACAACTTTCTACCACATTTTGTACCTGCAATGTGGTAGACACGTTATTAATAGCTGCGTTTTTTATTCTTCTGAAATCAATGTTCTTACACATTAACTATTTATCTTAAAATGCATTTATGTATTTTCAGTGAGGCACAATTTCTTCTTCCCAGAGGAGAGCTCATAGTATATTGAAGTTGACTTCATGGAATTGAGGAAATAAGGTATTTAAGAAACATTTATGGAGTATGTGGGAAGTTCAAGCATCAAGTTTCAAGATAATTCTCATTCTCTACTCTGATAATTTATCTGATGGAGTCTTAAGGTTTGATAAGTGGTTGAAAGGGGAATCTCTGAAGTTAGAGAGCCTAAGCACTCAGCCTATCCTTCCCACCAAGTAATTGCATGCACTTTAATAATTAGTTAATGTTCTAGGCCTCAGTTTCCTTATCTGTAAAGTAGTATTTTTCATTTGGGAAGAGTCCCTTGCTTGGTGTGGAGAATGGATGAACAGTTTGAAAACTAATGAAGGACCTGGATCTAAGACAGAGGAAGATGGCTGGAAGATAGGAGAAACTTTAAAAACTTTTTAAAATGCAAAAATTAAACATTTAAGAAGCAGAGAAAAGGAATAGTGAGAAGTAATCTCATCCTGCCTGACCTTGCCATTTGGATGGTTGCTGGTATGGTTTATCAAGATAGAAAATATAAAGGGGAAGGATTCACAGGAACTAGTATAAAGGACACATGGACAACAACTAAGGGGGGTGGAAATGGGAGGGAGGGGGGGAGCACGGGGAGGGGTCGGGCTGGGGTGGGAGTAAAAGACAGAAAACTGTACTTGAACAATAATTTAAAAAATAAAAAAAAAAAGAAAATATAGCAGGGGCC
The DNA here is from genome assembly GCF_014824575.4 of Sturnira hondurensis. Classification (NCBI taxonomy): domain Eukaryota; kingdom Metazoa; phylum Chordata; class Mammalia; order Chiroptera; family Phyllostomidae; genus Sturnira; species Sturnira hondurensis. Next base: position 1,741,378 of record NW_028077629.1, on the reverse strand, counting down.
CATTTTTGAGAAAGGGTGGGTACTTAACACCTTCGCATGTAAGTATAGTCATCCCATAATTAGAATAACAGTCATCGTCTTTTGTTCTGCTGTTAATCCGTACCAGCCACTCTGTGTCACTCCTGAAAATTGCTTACATACATTCCAGTGGATGGGTGTTCGTCAGTGTCTTTTCTACTCCTGTGGGAACAGGTCCTTGCATGGCCCGCAGCAGTACCATTTCTGTTTTGTAGAAACGTCCTCAGTTATCCATTCTCTTGGAACAAGTTTTTCCTAACAGCTCTATCATCCAGGACCTTGTTTTGAGGCTCCTCTCTTTCTTTTTAGTGTCTTGGTATTCTTTGCTCTCAGAGTCATCCCAGTTCCGAAAAAAATTTAACCCTGTTGAATTTCACAAACAATGGTGTTGGTTGGGAGCCTCTGCTCCTCAGAAATCACTGGGTCCTTAGGAAGATTTATTTGGCATTGAAATAATTGCTAAGCAGCCAAGAGTTCTGTATCCCTGTAATCCAGAGAAATGGTGTATCTTTACCTTAGTCCTTCCAATAAGAAAACCAAATATTTAGTAATAACAAAGGGATATTTGCTTCAGAGTGCGTTTGGGTGTCCATGTCCATCCAAGATATACCAGGCCTCTAACATCTTATGTGATGGAAGTGCGAGGGTCACCCTCATCAGGTATCAGCTACAGTACATATGTTTAATTTCTCATATTGTCTCTTCATTTTTTCTACCATTTGGGAACTGCACTTGGATGTAAACAACAAAAACTGGAAATAATGGTAGAAAGGCAGACGTTTATTTCTCTTCCACGTAAAGACTTTGAGGGGCAGGCAGTCCAGGGAGAGTGTGGCAGTTCTGTAGGCATCAGGAATCTGGATACTTTTTATTTTCTGCTCCACCAACCTAGCACGTGGCTTCCATCTTCAGAGACACATTATGGACCTAGGTGGCTGGTATTGCTCCAGCTGAAAGGGTCTATTTTTAGGTAGCAGGACAGGTGGACGTGAAGGACAGGTAATATGGATAAACCTCCTAGTCAAGTGCCTTCTTATAAGCAGTAATTCAAGATGTCCCCCCTCTGGTTACATTTGTTGGCCAGCTCTTAATCAAATGACCACAGCGTGACTATGGTTACATTGCTGGTTGCATTGCTGCCCTGAAACAGTATTTCACAGATAGTAGAACAATGGACATTGCTCTTTAGTCATAAGTTTTATACACAGGTGCCCTCCTCTGAAATATCACTGATAGCTTTAAAGTACATTTAGCCATTTGGAAATGAAAAAGAAAAATCCCTGCTCTTTGTTCTCCTTCACACATAAAGTTAAAACGCATCGTTCTGTGAAGAGATCTGAATAACTATTCCCCTGAATATGTGAAATATTGAGGAACTAAAAAACCAACTGAAGAAGTGTATGTCTTGAGGTACAAATGTGTTCAGGACCTTAGGTCTGTTGGAAGAAAGCTATACGTTTTAGGCAGGAGAAAGTGAGGCAGTAATTTGTCAAAAGAAACAAGTGAATAAATTGTGAATTATTTCAATAATTTACAGTGTTTATTAGTCAAAGAAAAATTGATTCTTGATATATCGACTCATTGTAGTCCTAAGTATAAACCCTTAACCTAGCCTTTATGTACTTTAATATGGCTGTGCCTCTGCTGCTTCTAATTAATATTGATTTTGAATTAATATTAGCTCACGACAGTTATTTTTGGTACTTTTCCAGCTGTATAAATACCCTTATTGCATAAATAGACTAAATTTAATCACAGAATTTACTGTGCTAGCAGTATTTATAACTTCATTGTGGACCCAATGTTTTAAACATCTGTCCTTCATTTACTAGATTTTTTTATAGACTTTTATAACACAGGACGGATTATAAGTATTTACACAAAGACACTATAGCACAATAGTACTTGGAGGAAGGAACAAAATTTCTGAGAAAAGAGTTTCTTTATAATGAACACTGTTTAGGTTGGTAACACTGCCTCCTATAAAAATAAATAGGGACCTATCTGAAATAAGTAAGAAAGTATTTTTAAGAGAGCTCCTGGAAGACTAAACTTCATAATATAAAAAATGTTGAAATCAGTTTTACTTAAATGGAAAGTTACACTGTTGTTGATTGTTGTTTCCAAATGTCTTTGTCTTGTGTTAGGATCATCAGACAACTTTTCCATGAAATAACGGTTCTTCAACTGAAATAACATTTGTCCGACCTTTAGGGTGAGGTAGGAAGATGCACAAAATAGAGAAACTAAGTTAGTAAATATGACTTTCAAAAGTTATTTTTCCCATCAAACAATGACTGTATGTCAGTCCAATTTGGTTATATAAAAGTTGTAGTATTTTATTTTTATAGTTGATTTTTGAGTTTGAGCCCTGAGAGTCCAGTTTCTCATGTATTTCCTCCAACTGATTTTATTCTGGATAAAATCACTTTTATCTGATTTTCCTTTGAGAAAACATGGACATTTGCTTCCTTGGCTGGCGGGCCGGTATGGGTGATACTGAAGGACCGGCAGGAGTAGGCTCCGCGTATGACACAGCCCACCCCACGCAGAGATGCCTCCCAGGCTGGCCGTCTGTCCTCTAAAAAGGCTGACTTGCAGGAGAAAACAGGCACTGAGACTGCCCTGACTCAGGATTTCAAACATGTTTTCTGTGTATATACGAGTGCATGAGAGCAAACAGTGTTGTTAAGGATGACTAAAGAAAAGCAGAAAATGTAAACTGCTAGAACAGTATTTCTGCTGAACGGGAATCAAAGCAAATAGGAAGGGCAGAGAGTAATGAATTAGGAAGAGATGTTGTTTGAAGTTATCAACCTACATTGAAATTTAGATGTCTGTGCATACTTGTTATTTTATATTATAAAATGAACATTAAAAAAATATTTTACTGCCTGGCTGGTGTAGCTCAGTAGATTGAGTGCGGGCCTGCGAACCAGACGATCGTGGTTCGATTCCCAGTCAGGGCACATACCTGGGTTGCAGGCCAGTTCCCGGCAGGGGCCAGTTCCCAGCAGGGGATGCACAAGAAGCAACCATACATTGATGTTTCTCTTCCTCTCTCCTTCCCTTTCCCTCTAAAGATAAATAAATTAATATTTAAAAAATATATTTTACTTACTTATTTTTTAGAGAGGGGAAGGGAAGGAGAAACAGTAGGAGAGAAACATCAATATGTGGTTGCCTCTCATGTGTCCCCTGCTGGGAACTGGCCTGCAACCCAGGCATGTGCCCTGACTGGGAATCGAACCGGTGACCCTTTGCTTCACAGGCCCGTACTCAATCCACTGAGCTACACCAGCCAGGGCATCAAATGAACATTTTATCATACTATTTATATTACATATTTGCTTTATATATGTGTATTTTATCTTCCCTAATTAGACTGTGGATTTCCTATGAAAACAGCTATCTTTCACTTTTTGGGGCTCTCCTATAGCATCTAGCATCATCTCAGTACTTCATTAGCCTAAAATAAACATGTGTAACTGGATCTCAGTGGCAAATTTGGTTAAGTTGTGGCTCTTCGGTGCAGAATTTGGGGGATTCTGAGGCTATGTCTCTGCCAGTAGAAAAAATACTTCGGCCATGGATTCTTTTTATGTTTGTTATGTATCTGTATCTTAGAGTAGTGCAAGACAGTATGCAAGTACTAAGTAAATATTTGTCAAGTGAATGAATAAATGATTCTGTAATAGTTGAGAAAGTAAGAATGGTACATATTTGTATTCTGTTACTAAATTATCTTTAAAGTACCTTCTAATTCTTTTTTTCAAAGATTTTATTTATTTATTTTTAGAGAGAGGGGAAGGGAAGGAGAAAGAGAGGGAGAGAAACATCAATGTGTGGTTGCCTCTTGTACGTCCCCTACTGGGGACCTGGCTCGAAACCCAGGCACGTGCCCTGACTGGGAATTGAGCTAAGGCCACTTGGCTTGCAGGCTGGTACTCAATCCACTGAGCTACACCAGCCAGAGCTAAAGTATCTTCTAATTCTAAATGCTACGATTAGTTTAAATGTATGTTAATTCAGCCTCCAAATTCAAAATCTGGACTACCTGAAAATTGATAGAATCTGTTAAAAATATATAACACTTGGGGGGGGGGCAGGGCTCGGAATATAAGACAGAAAACTGTACTTGAACAAGAATTAAATAAAAATAAAAATTTTTAAAAAGTTAAAAATATATATATAGGTTCTGGGCCACTAAGAATAAGTTAATGAAGACAATCTTTTCTGGGCTTTGAGTACCATGATTTAAGAAACAATGGGGAAAAACCCCATCTCACCTATGTTAACTTGATGAATATATTTTAATTTAATATTATGCTAAAAGTCAATTAATATTTAATTAGTTGAGTAGCATTCCTCTTCAATTTATACTGCAGTGTGTACAGAGTGAAAGTTCACTAACCTGGCTGTGGAATAAGGTTCAGGGATGACTGAGTTCCCTGTTTTGTATAGGGTAGCATCATACAAGACCATTTACCTGACTTCATCATCATAGAATCAGCATTCTCAAAGACACTTTCTATGTCTTTAGTCTCAACCCTTTACACATAAAGTGGATTCGTGGAAATGAAGGGATTAGAGTTGCAGATATTCACTACCAAGATTAACTCATACTCAAATCTCCTGATTTTAGTATTGATGCTTTTTGAAATGTCAGTATTTCCCAATGATTTTTTCTACATGTTAGTTAAAGAAGATGCTCTGCTGCAGAACAAAATGTGTGTGTGCTCACATAGAGCATCACCCACAGGGGGTGTGGTTGAGGGGTGTTCATCCTTGCCAATGGGTTCTTTGATGCCTGTGAGAAGAGGCAGCCAGAACAGTGGCCCTCAAAGCATGGTCTCTACAAACCTTCTGGGGCATTTTGAATTCAAAACCACCTTGACAATAGTACTGGCAACAGGTGCACTGGCCGCCATTGTGTCTTTTCTGCCAGCCCTTGACGTAAAAAGGAAAGGTGAGCTTTTAACCTGAAAATGTTCTTCATAAAGTCATAAAAGTTGTAAAGATTAGATCTCAACCCTTGAGTGCGTGCCTTTTTAACATTCTGTGCCATGAAATGAAAGTGTGCCTGTCCTTCTACTGGATGTTGGAGGTACAGCATCCTGCAAGTAAGCATGGGTTGTGCTCAAGGAATCGTTGCTGAACTGGTTCCTTTTTCATGGGTCAGTATTTTTAATTGAAAGAATGACTGACTGACAAACTATGACAACTTAGACGTGGGTATTTTGTGGACATGTTCTTAAAAGTGAATGAAGTGAGCCTGCGGATGAAAAAAATGGACAGTATTTGTCTTGGTGATAAAGTCTGAGCTTTCATGTAAAAATTCAAATAACTCTCAATTTTGGAAAACTTATCACTACCACCATGAACTTAAGAGTATCCAAATATGTGAAATCTTTTTTGATAATACTGGTGCTGATATTAACAGATGTGATCTTTTTGTGATTGTGTAAGGAAACATGATAACTTGTGCAAGTTCTGTGAGTCGGTGAACTGATATCCTCCAAATGATTGATGCATGATGTTGTCATGGATAAAAGATCTAAGTTCAAGGTAGCATAATAGACTTTAATGTAATGGAATACACGTTTTATTGTTATGGTTCAGATTCGACATAGCAATTCAATTCTAAGAAACTACTACACGTTGAGCTTTGGTGTAGTATTAAGGAAGAATATCCACAATATCTGAAAGCCTATTGAAATATTTCCCCCTTTTCCAATTCTCTTTATTTGTGGGAGACAGGATTGTTTTTACACTTCAACCAGAACAACTTAATTGCAACATATGGAATGCAGAAGCAGAGTTCAGAATCTATCTTCTGTCAAGCCAGACACTTTTTACCAAATTATTTTTATTGGAGAGAACATGTTATATTTCATAAAAATATTTATGCTAACACATATTAGATGTATATTGTTATTTTAAAATGAATTAGTGACTATTTTATAAATGTCTCAGTTTTAATTCCTAATGTTCAACAAACAAAAAAAACCAAAAGAAACATAGACAAAAATAAACATAAAAATTCTTTTAAGAATATAAAGGAATTCTGAGGCCAAAAAATTTGACACTTATCTAGACTCTAAATTAGAACTGGGGTCTCTGTGCCTAGCCTGAAGGGGTGTCAAACTCATTTTAACAGGGATCCACATCAGCTTTGCTGTTGCCTTCCAAGGGCTGAATGTAATTTTAGGACTGTATAAACGTAACTACCCCTGAACAGTTAAGTGAGAGCTGGGTAGAAACCAGGTGCCAGGTTGGATAAAACAAGGTGGAGGCCAGATTCAGCCCATGGGCCTTGTGGTTGCCACCTGTGGTATAGAGCGATGCTGTTTAACATTAGTTTTGTCTCAGTATAATTATTTTATTTCTTTTCATTTATTGGTCCATTCAACAAGTATTTATTTTGTACCTTTTGTTCTCTAGATACTTTGTTAGGTGGTGGGTGTTGTTTCAAGTAAACATTGTGTCCCTTGCTTATCTGTAAGCTCCTCTAATGCCAGTTTTTTTTGGCATTATTTCTTTTTATTCACCCTATTATGTTCAAGTCGTTAACTCTCTTTTCTGTTTTCTTCAGCCTCATGGATACAGAGGTGTAGCTTGCTATTCTCATGTTTTTGCCACTTGCTACCATGCACAGATTGGCTAATACTTGAACAAATCTATCATGTTTTCACTCCCCTTTCCTCCTGGTATGTTTGGAAGCTTGGAAGAGGTAGATACCTTCACGGCATATGCTAATGTGTGAATTGGAGGGAGAAGACACAAGAACGGCATGGAAAAGAGACAGAAAATGTTAACAAGGTATCTGCAAAGTGTTTTCCATACCTACACCTGAGTTTTAAAAAATATTTAATTAATTTGTTTTTAGAGAAAGGGAAAGAGAAAGAGAAACATCAGTGTGTTAGAGAAACATCAACTGGTTGCTTTTCGCAAGCCCTGAACTGGGGACCTGGCCTGCAGCTCAGGCAGGTGCCTTGACTGGAAATCGACTTGACAACCTTTCACTTTGTGAGACAACGCCCGACCCACTAACAGTGGGGGCTACTCCTAACTTTTGCAGGTCTCAGGGAAAAAGGATAAATAGCTACATACCGTGTGTCAAAATCTTTAAAAGTTATATATTAAGCTAACACTATTAAACATAAAGTATGGTTATCCTCTTGCCCCGACAAATGTACCATCTAGCCTACAATGAGAAAAATATATTTAAAGCAACAATTTATGCCAAATAACTGAATGTCCTAATTCGATAATTGATCCAGGGAGACAGTAGCAATTGACAATAATTGATCCAGGGAGACATAGCATCATTGACCAGACAAGAGAGAAGTGTAGGGAAGAGGATTTATCGTCATTTTTTGTCATTCCAGCCTCTTCTTCCAAATATTTGACAAATCTCGTCAGAAAACACCCAGTTTCTCTTCCTTTGTATAGGAGGGAGTTCTTAAGGTGCAGCTGCTGTTGTGTTCTTGTGCTTTTCCCTTAACCCCTGTCCAAGATGTAATGTGTAATGTCCAAGGGAGGAGCCTGCAAGGTTTCTCCCTTCAATCTCAGCAAGCCTTGCAGGCATCTCTCCTTCCCAGCAACTTTGCTCCTTTGAGGTTCCCAGATGAAACTGAAGTTGTTCAGTGGAAAGGCCAGGCTGTTCCAATGGAAAGCTCCCAGATTTATCTGAGTTCTGGGCCGGACTACTGCTGGCTTGAGGGAGATCATCTGACGCTGACCCCCGGCCCCTGTTCTTTCCTTCTGCCTTCTTACTCTACAACCAGGGACTTACCTTGCAAACGTGTGGACATCTCTGCCCTCTTATCCGACTTCTGCATCACATGGCCATTAACTAGTTGCTCTTGGATATCCTTTTGGCCTAAGTTTGTCCCCTGTAGTTCTTTGGGACGAGACCTGCAGGGTTGCAGGCATGCAGAGATCTGAAAGGAGGGATGGGAAGGTCCAGATAGGCACACGCTGTGGGACTGCGGATTCCTGGTGGCTGGTGAGGCATGCAGCCAGAGGGGGTTGGAGCTATGACCTCCAAAGTGCAGACCTCAAGGTGGTGACCCAGTTTTTCCATATCGAAGGGCGGTACTGCTATGGGCCGTGGAGCACTTACATTAGAATCACCAGGTGTGCTTTTTTAAGAACCCAGCTTCTTTGGCTCCATCATGCCAGATATGACGAGTAGAGAGCTGTGTGGCACAGAGGCAGGTGTTAGGCATGTTGCCCGTCACAGGTAATGTTTGAGGTGTTTCCTGGGCCGACGAATGAGGTTCCACTTAGTGTCAATATTTCACTGTGGTCTTTTAAGGAATCTCTTCAATATGTAATCTAATTTAAGCAGCTCTTTGAGGTTATTATTCACATGCATCAGAATGTATGCTGTAATGTCATTGGGGAATTTGGGTCTTGAAATCACCCTGGCTATAGCTTTCTCTCAAGCCAAGGTTCTACATTTTTTAATCAGGATTTGAAAATATTATTGTTATAGAATATGTTCTCTATAGTCATGGTGACTCAAAAGATTAGGTAAACTTATACTTACATCAAAAAGAAAACATATGATTACTGTGAAATGGGGAACAGATATAGAAGGCCTTTGGTGGAGGAAACCCCCTCTAAATTTTCAGGAAAACACTATCATTTTAATAAAGTCAAGTCACACTAAGTTAAGCAAATTTTATTATACAAGTGAAATTGGAATCTTTAATGATGAAAATAGTTATTAAAGAATGGATGTTAGACGCATATACCTGTAACACTGTCATAAAACTTGCATTTTAATTTTGTTGCTAATTTGCATTTAAAGTGCTTTTTCATTTTGAGAAACAATTTTAGGTTTTCAGAGTAATAATAGTGTCCTTCAGAGAAGTTATGGATTGAGTTGGGAATTGTATGAAAATACCTATATTGATTTTGGAAAGTATTTTTTAAAAAGAGTGACCGATCAAATGTAAACGTAACGAATGATAGTTCCATAAATTCAATAATGAAACCAGTTACTCTACTTACTTTTAAAAAGTTGTCTCCGGCCCATAAAGTATTGCTTCGTCGTTGGGGGTTGCAGAGAGTTGCTACTTACCACCCATCACACAGTACTATAGCTGTTTTCCAGAGCTAACACTGACCACCACGGATTTGTAATTCATAAGTGCAAGTATTTCAGTCACTGGAGTGATCTGGGTTGCTTAGTGTTTTGCACTTCTGTGAAATACTGAATGGCCACTTGTTCACGGGATGATACGAACTTTTTGGACAGATACTTTGGAAATTATTTCACACAACTGATACATATTCCCTTTAAATGATACTGTGTTCCTTTAAAAAATTGCTTAGGATTCAGCTTTGGCTTCCATAGACAAATCAACATACTAGGGATAAGAAGTGGGACCTAAACTGGAAGAGTTAATCTTGAAGTTCAACTTGAGTTGTGTTTACTGACCCTTCTCTGTTTCTTGTTCATTGGCACCTCAGACTCTACTAATTAATGGGAGAGCAAGGGGCAGGTGGCGCCGTTTTATTTTGATAATCCTTGTCAGCAGTGTCTGTGTCATCTTCTTGTTTAATTATAGTGAATGTGCATTTGGGGTGTATGAACTTTCAACAGCTTTTTTCACCGTCAGTTCGCTGGTCAAGGACAGTTTTGCAACTGTCGGCCACTGCTGCATATTGCGTACCAACTGCTTGCGTTACCACTTTAGTTAGGAAATCCCACAAATGAATCGCTGAGGTGTGCTTCTTCAAGCTTGACAAGTATAACTAACTCTATCCAGAGGAATGAAAAACGTCTGCACTTCCTTTCATTGTAATTCTTCTTCTTTTTCTTTCTTTTTGCAATGCGAGTAAGAAATTTTGTTGAAATAGGTACATTTAACTTTTTGAGCACTTAATGGATGAAAATATTGGAGTCATGTTTTCTCTGGAAGGAAGAGCCTAGGCAGGAAGTCAAAATAAATGGAACTGATTTACTTAAGAATTTGCAAGTTCAGTTGTGAAAGGACTAGATAAATGATCCTGTTGGAAAGGAGGTAGCTGCTGGAAGATGCATATTTCGCACATTTCCATTTTGAGGAGACTGTTATGCTTGCAAGTGCAAATGTGGGTTTAGGTAAAATAAATTCATAACACTTTTGTAGTTTGAGGACCTGTCTCAAACTTGTGTTCTAAGCAATGCATTATTTATTGGGGGATAGCAAAAGAAAAGGAGGGAGGAAGAAGTCAAAAAACACCTCCTTGGCTGTTAATACCTTAAAACTGAGTGGAAAGGAAATAACACCCAATTTATAAGCACTCCAATGTAAACAAACAGGAGCTATGATAGGAAATAGCACTAGGGCCAATTTATAAGACTTGGTCCATGTTCATTTTTCAGATAAAACTTCCTGTACTTACTTCTAGCCATTTTGGGCCAGACCAAAACCAAAATAAATCTACCTCAGGTAGTAAAAGGAAACATTTTAATTGGGTGATATTTTTGGAAAATCAGAAATAGTTGCTTCTGCTGTTGGTATTTTGATAACATTTAATGTATTATTTAAGATAAAAGCATACATTTATATAAACGTGAGTGTTAATTATATAATTACAGTTTAATGCAAAATAATGAAGTTTTATATTTTTGTGCCTAATCAGAGAACCTTCACTTACTTTAAATTTACAATTTAAATGAAAATTCAAACCTGTCGTTCTTATTTAAATCTGCAGTTCTCAACCCAAAGGCAGCACCCTCCTTCCCTCCAGGTGACATTTGACGATGTCTGTAGAAATTTTTTGATGTTTACCATTGGGAGGGGATGCTACTGGCTCTAGCAATTAGACGTGGTGGATGCACCTGGGTGGGGTGGCTCAGTTGGTTGGAGTGTAGTCCTATAAACCAGAAGGTCAGGGGTTTGATTCCTGGTCAAGGCACATGCCTGAGTTGTGTGTTTGGTCCCCAGCTGGAGTGTATGCGAGAGGCAACCAGTTGATGTTTCTCTGTCACATCCCTGTTTCTCTACATCTGTCTCTCTCTGCTGCCCTTTCCCTCCCTCCAAAATCAGTAAGCACGTCCTTGGGTGAGTATTAAAAAAAAGAAAGGATAAAAAGATACGGTGGATGCTGCTAAAAATCCTAAAATATACAGGACAGTCCCCCACAAAAAAGAAATACCTGGTCCCAAATGTTGATTGATGCTGGGATTTAGAAACCTGCCCTGCCTAAACGATGCTTTCTACTGATGAAACACTGCTTCTTTATAATCAGAGGACTGTGAAGATGCTGGGTATTTCCCGAAGAAGTGCTAATGTGTTTACAGAAACAATCATGTGGATATGCACGTTTTGGGTTATTTGGATTATCTATTAATAACACATTCCTAATTTTTATTTTTTATTTTTCAAATTATAAATTCTTGTACTGAAGGAATAAAAGTAACTCACTATTGTGAGGTGGTGGAGGTTAGCTAAAATAATAGTGAACTAAATGTTTAATTAAATGTTTAAATGTGAAGATCATTTCACAGTATGTTCATAAATGAAATTGTTATGCTGCATACCTTAAACTAATACAATGTTACATATTAATTATCTCAATAAAACTGGAGGGAAAGTGATTCGGAGGAAATAGCCTGGAATATGAGAAATAGCAGTTACAGATTTCTTATAGTTTTTTTATTCAGTTTTACTCTATTTATATTCAAAACATAAGAAAGCACAGTAGTTACTTGGCTTACAAAAACTATAATGTGACCAGTTCAGGTGATAGGTGCTATCCTGTTTATAAAGCCTGAATTGTTGCCTTGGTGTGGAGTAGCTACACATTAGAGATTTTCAAGAAGGTTTTAGCTAAGCAGCTAAATGCAGGACTCAGTTCAGTCGATTCAGTTTGTCAGTTTTTGCTAACCTATGATCATCGCTAAAACATAAACCTGGTGTTTAATTACTACGGAAACAATCGCTTGATTCCAAATTAAACAGTTTAAATCTCACTTGCTCATTTTTTTTGTGACACTAATGCAACTATATATACGCAGGGCTTATCAAATACCCTTTTTTTTGGCATTCTGGTATTCATCGTTGGNTTTTTATTTTTCAAATTATAAATTCTTGTACTGAAGGAATAAAAGTAACTCACTATTGTGAGGTGGTGGAGGTTAGCTAAAATAATAGTGAACTAAATGTTTAATTAAATGTTTAAATGTGAAGATCATTTCACAGTATGTTCATAAATGAAATTGTTATGCTGCATACCTTAAACTAATACAATGTTACATATTAATTATCTCAATAAAACTGGAGGGAAAGTGATTCGGAGGAAATAGCCTGGAATATGAGAAATAGCAGTTACAGATTTCTTATAGTTTTTTTATTCAGTTTTACTCTATTTATATTCAAAACATAAGAAAGCACAGTAGTTACTTGGCTTACAAAAACTATAATGTGACCAGTTCAGGTGATAGGTGCTATCCTGTTTATAAAGCCTGCATTGTTGCCTTGGTGTGGAGTAGCTACACATTAGAGATTTTCAAGAAGGTTTTAGCTAAGCAGCTAAATGCAGGACTCAGTTCAGTTGATTCAGTTTGTCAGTTTTTGCTAACCTATGATCATCGCTAAAACATAAACCTGGTGTTTAATTACTATGGAAACAATCGCTTGATTCCAAATTAAACAGTTTAAATCTCACCTGCTCATTTTTTTCGTGACACTAATGCAACTATATATACGCAGGGCTTATCAAATACCCTTTTTTTGGCATTCTGGTATTCATCGTTGGTCTACCAGAAGTTGCTAAATCAATTCTTACTGGCTTCCTTATGTAATAGTGCGGGCATACCATGTAAAATTTTAAAATTTTGTAATATTTTATACATACTCTAGAAGGCGTATGTAAGTGATGCAACGCAAAAATGTGTCTCTGCTTTGGCGGCACCACACCTTGGAGGTTTACAGTTCGAATTGTTTTTATTTATTTACTTGTTTGTTCGTTTTATTATTGTTCAAGTACAGTTTTCTGTCTTTTACTCCCATCCCAGCCCATCCCCCACCCCTCCCCACCTCTCTCCCACTCCCACCCCCCTTAGTTGTTGTCCATGTGTTCTTTATACTAGTTCCTGTAAATACTTCCTCTTTTTCCCCTGAAATTCCCTCCCCTCTCCCCTCTGGTCGCTGTCCCCCTGTTCTCTATTTCAGTGTCTTTGTTTTTATTTTGCTTGCTTGTTTGTTTTGTTGTTTAGCTTCCTGTTAAAGGTGAGATCATATGGTATTTGTCTTTCAACACCTGGCTTATTTCACTCAGCATAATGCTTTCCAGTTCCATCCATGCTGTTGCAAAGGGTAGAGGACGTACAGAGGATCCAGAGACACGAGAAAAGATACCCAGTATCGCTGGCTATCAGAGAGATGCAAATTAAAACCACAATGAGATACCTCTTAACACCAGTCAGAATGGCTATCATAAACAAAGCAACAAACAACAAATGTTGGAGAGGTTGTGGGGAAAAGAGGACTCCAGTTTACTGTTGGTGGGATTGCAGACTGGTACAACCACTATGGAAAACACTGTGGAATTTTCTAAGAAAACTAAAAATGAGCATGCCTTTTGACCCAGCAATTCCACTGCTGGGATTATGTTCTAAGAACCCTGAAACACCAATCCAAAAGAACCTATGCACCCTAATGCTCATAGCAGCACAATTTACAATAGCCAAGAAGAGCTGGAAGCAACCTAGGTGCCCGTCAGTAAATGAATGGATCAAAAAATCATGGTACATATACACAATGGAAATCTATGCTACGGTTTGAATTGTTAATGCCATGTGAACCCTGGCCGACATCGAGATGTGGGGCTGCTTTTTGAACTGGTCTATGCTGAGGTATTTTTGCAAAGCATGTTATATTTAAAGAGACCAGCAGAAAATTAATACGGAATGAAATATGTGAGAAGTGGGAAAGATTTCTATTAACATCAGTATTTCCCCCCAAATAGCTTTCTAAACTCCTGAGAAGTCACTGGTTTGAAAAACAATTCAGTAGTTTTTTACCCTTTGTTTGCTGGGAGTGAAGACCTGGGACAGGCGCGGTGGCCGGCCGGCCGAGCTGCAGACCACTTGCGAGATAGCAGGGGGCTTTGTGCTCAGGAACACGAAGGCTCATTCAGCTCAGGAACTGCAGTATATTTTGTAAGGAAGTCTGCATCTAAAAATAGATGCTGAATGAAACTTCTTTTAGAGCACAGGGCCATATGGTTGTAAAAGGACCACTTTGTTTTATTGGAAAGAAAATATGAAAACTCCTCGTTTAGAAGCAGGTCTTAGCGGGGGCTGTTAGAAAACACCTTTTTGTGCAGTTACTAGGTAGGCGTTCCTAAACAGATGTGTTTTCTAATTACGTTGATGAATTAACTACCTTAATCAGCATTTCTCAAATTCTGTGATGTATGGTTCTTTTGGAATGAAAGTAGAAATCATGCAGGGTAGTTTTTTTTTTTTCTGTGAATTTTGGTAGGTTCAATATGTGAACCTACCTATGAAATTGAAGAAAATTGTATTGAAATTTTTAGGTGACTCTTGCTATTTGTTCTTTCAAAAGTCACATGATACGCCCCATCCAGAGTTTTAATATTACCTTCTCTGAGAGGAAAGTATTTCTATATCTATGATGTTTATAAGTTCTGGTACCTACAAAGGCCTTTTTTGTAGCACGAACACAATTTTTGAGATTTTTAGTGCATGAAAAGACTGGGAATTGAGTTTTAAATGTGACTTTATTAAAGTGGTATTAAAATAGTGTAGCCATAAAACTACTACTGCTAATTGAAATGAATTAAAAAGATTTAATGTAGTCAGTTTTCCTATGACGGAAGACAGGAGAACAGCCTCATTGATTGCAGGATGGAGTGTGTTATGGATTACCAGTGATACCTCGGGGCTCCTGTTAGATAGAGTAAAGAAAACGACCCTGTTAGCAGCATCACATTTACAGTTATATGAACACAACTTCAAATGTTTCATTTTCCTCCGTGAACACAGTATATCTTATTTATAGTAAATCGCCACTGATTTTATTCTCCTTAATGTGAGAGTGTTTCCCATTTCCAGTGAAAAGCCCATACTGTTCAAAGTAAATGAAACCTAACATGTTTCCAGTTTAAACACCACCCCCCAAATGTCTCTCCATACTTTTGTTCCCTCTCCTCCGAGACCTCTGCCTTCTACACACAGCACATGCCTGCCAACAAAACTTCTGGTGTGGTAAAATGTTTTAAATTTATATGTTCTTTCCAACTCTGATGTCAAAGACCCTTGAAGTTACTTCAGATCTAGAAGCAATGATGGCAAGCCTTCAACACTCGCTTCTTTTAAAATGTGTTTATATGCGCTTGTGTAATACATTTTTGGGGTTCCCTGGTTTTTGAAGCACATGGCTCAAGTGAAGCAGACCTCTCACATGAAATTTTTTAAAAAAAATATGCATGTTTATACTACATGAATGAGAAAGTGTATATTACAACATGTTCCAATGTGAGGACTTTCATTTTGTGCATTATCTTACAGGTTACAAGCTTTCACGATGACAAGTCATTTGTTCCATGTGACAGTGTTGGGAGGCATAAGAAGGTTTCTGTTTTCTAGCAAGAACTGATGCTGGGGGATTCATTGCAGTGGAGCTGGGATCTGTGACCCTCCGTCCAAGGCAGTTTCCATTAGACTACACCAAAAATTCTATTTTAAAATTCAGCAGGATGACACTGCTTGTTAGTAGTCCTGTTGAATTCAGAATTGCTGAATCTGTCTGTAATTTAGTCCACGGTGTCAACATTCTTAGCTCGTCTTAGCCAGTAGAATAAAGACGATTCTAGTAGATAACATATTAGAATCTGGTAGATAACAGAATCTCATATTAGAAGAATTCACACACTACATATTTTTGGGGGTTTTAAAGAAAGAAATAACATTCATTTATCTGATCTTGCTTTTTAGAAAGCTCCTTTTTTGTCTCTCTGGTGATGAAAAATGATTGATTTGAAAACTGAAGAAATTTCATGCATTGTAGATTAAAACTTTATCTGCCAGGGGAGTGTCTCAGCCTTTCAGAGTTTCCGAGGCAGTACTAGGGAGAACTTTCGGAAACATCAAGCTATTGGGACAGGGGTGTTCGGTCCTAGTACCTTCCCCTCTAACCCACTGCCCTGTGGCTGTGAGGGTGACCTGCCTAGTTACTTGTCTGTGGTCCAAGCCACCCCAGGATGTACTCATCAAGGGTTTGCTGTATCTGTAAATAGAGTATGAATGCAGATAATCCAACTTTATTCATTCATTCAAAAAAAATGTCACTCGTGCCCGTTGTGTGCCAGGCACAGTTACAGGTGCTTTGGACATTGTGGTAAACACGAAAAAATACCTGTCTGCAAAGCACTGCTATTCAGGAGGAGTTAGGCAATACACATGTACAAACAGAGATTATCCAGCCAGATAGAGATATATGATTTGTAGAAAATAAAATAAATTAGAAAAGTCGGTGGTTACTTTTATTGGGATCATCAGATAACTGAAATCTAAATAATGAAAATAAGAGCAGACCAAATTTAGGGGTCGTGGAAGGAAATCACTGTGGCCTGCTAGAGGGGTGGGCAGAAAACCAGCATTCTTGGAACATTTTGGACAAAGGGGACAGTGACAGGCAATGAGGTCAAAGCAGTAGGCAGAAGCCAAATCACGTGGGTTGCCGAACGAGGGCAGTTTTGTTTGCAATTCAGGTTTTAAGCGGGGAAGTAATAAGTGACTCACACTTGGTGGATGTAGCTTTGAGTGGAGAACTCAGTTGATGGCAAGATATAGTAGAATCAATAGATGAAAGTGGAGAGACTGTTGCACAAGATTCTGCAAGGTACATGATGGTACCTTGGGCTAGAGTTTTTAAGTGGAGCTAGTGAGAAGTGGTTCAATTTGGGATACATTTTGCCTATCGCACTCCCAGGTCTTGATATCACAGGTTGGATAGGAGACATAAGAGAAAGAGAGGAACTAAGAAAGACCCAATGATTTGTAAACAGAAAATATCTCTTTTAGATTGTAAAATACTAACAAATTAGCTAGCTGGCTTGCTTGCATTCTTTCATTCATTTTTGTAGAAATGTGATGTATCTTAATCAACTCAGCATTTTGCACCTGAATTGCTTCTCAGAAGTTACTGCTTCAGTAGGTTCTAATGTACGTTGTTGGAAGGAGAGAATGGAAATTGGATGGATTTCAGAGTAATTTTTTAAATTTCAAAGTAATTTTCAGAAACATCTTTGTTAGAAGTAATTTTTTGCATATCTGTTGTATCACTGTGACCAAAGTTTCAGTTTACTGGAATGTTGTATTAATTTATTTTTTGTAGTATTTCTGTTTACCATAGTTTAGTTTATCAACAGAAAGTGAAATACATTGCTCAGATTTGTGCTGTGAATTTGAAAGACTTGATGCAGTCTTAATAACTTACTTTAAGTTAGCAAATAACTTACTTGTCAAACAGCTTTAGGTTTCATTACGGCTCATACAGTTTGATGCTGGCGTCTCGTGTGTCACGGTACACTGGACGGTGCATTGGGGCTCTCTGTGGGGTCGGTATAATCAGTGTGTACAGTATACCCCTGCTCATTTTATAGAACACAACTTAATGTATAATGTGGAGGTTGATACTGGAATTTTTTTTAAAGATTTTATTTATTTATTTATCTTTAGAGGGGAAGGAGAGAGGGAGAGAAACATCAATGTATGGTTGCCTTTCACAGGTCCCCTGCTGGGAGTTAGCCTGCAGGGAACCAGCCTGCAACCCAGGCATGTGCCCTGACTGGGAATCGAACTGCGATCCTCTGGTTCACAGGCCCGTGCTCAATCCACTGAGCTACACCATCCAGGGCTGATACTGGAATTTTTAATAAAATTTGTATCTTATATTGATCTGTCCAATTCTGTAATCCCTTTTCTTTTTTGATTTGACCTTTATTATATATTTTTCATTACCATTTAGTCCCTTTATACTTCCCTTCCCTGCAGCAATCACCACACTGTTGTCCATGCCATGAATCCTTTTCCTTTTTGCTCAATCCCTCCACCTCTTACCTCTCTCCCCACTAGCTGTCATCTGCTACCCATCTATGAGTTTGTCTCTGTTTACATTTTTCGGACTATAAAATGTCCCCCCCTGCCCCCCACCAAATTTGGGAGGAATAATGGTTGTTAATGCTGCTGTTGAGTTCTGTTTACATTTACATTGGTGAAATATTGTTATTTATGTTATTAAATATTTGACCACATTCTTTGCTTCAAAATTTTTTTTCTATTTCCCTCCTCTAAAACCTAGGTGCCATCTTATGGTCTGAAAAATATGACAGCTTATTAATTGAATTTGTTCATTAGATTTCACATATGAGTGAAAAATCATGTGGTATTTATCTTTCTCTGGCTTATTTCTCTTAGCTTAATGTTCTCCAGGTCCATCCACTGCTGTCATAAACTATAAAATTTTCTTCTTCTTTATGACTGAGTAGAATTAATTCCATTGTGTAAATATCCTACAGTTGTTTTATCCACTCATCTACTGATGGACACTTGGACTGCTTCCACATTTTGGCAATTGTAAATAAACCAGCAATGAATATAGGGATCCTTATGTTCTTTCAAATTAATGTTTTGGGTTCCTTCAGATATATTTCCAGTAGTGGGATTGCCAACAGAAAGTGAAATACATTGCTCAGATTTGTGCTGTGAATTTGAAAGACTTGATGTAGTCTTAATAACTTACTTTAAGTTAGCAAATAACTTAAAGAATTGAGTTAGCAAATAACTCAAAAGGCAGATGCATTCTTAATTTTTTGAGGTATCTCCATACTGCTTTCCACAGTGGCTGTACTAATCTCCATTCCTGCCTACAGTACAAAAGGGCTCCCCTTTCTCCACATCCTCACCAGCACTTGTTTGTTGATTTATTGATGATGGCCGTTCTGACAGGTGTGAGATGGTATCGCATTGAGGTTTTAATTTGCATTTCTCTGATGATTAGTGATGTTGAGAATCTTTTCATATGTCTGTTGGCCATCTGCATGTTCTTTTGGAGAAGTGTCTGTTCAGGTCCTTTGCCCATTTTTTAATGGGGTTGTTTGTTTTTTTGGTGTTGAGTTTTGTGAGTTCTTAAATGTAGGATATTAACCCCTTATTAGATGTGTTGGCAGATATGTTCCCCCATTCTGTGAGTCTTTTGATTTTGTTGATGTTTTCCTTTGCTGTACAAAATCTTAGTTTGATGTAGTTCCAGCTGTTTATTTATTTTTTTTGTTTCCTTTGCCTGGGGAGAACGTGTTGCCCCAATTTTTTTCTTACGTGTTTTACTTTATTAAACAAATTAAAACTAAAATCAGAAGTAAACATACTAATTCATGGACTAATTTCTTGAAATCTGAAATGTGAAACCAGTTTTCTGAGATTATCTGATTAAAAACATGAATGAGAGAAAACCAAAATGTCTCCATTTCTCATGACCAAATCTCATATGCTTTTTCCTCATGTGACTCTGAGGAGCAAACCCAACTTGCTTTATTATTCATCTTTCCCTTTGAACTAGATGATAAAATGCTGAGCCATCATGTCAAGCCTGTTCTGAAGATACTCAGAGTAACAATAAAGGCTTTGTGATGAAAATAGCATAGGGTAGCTACTTACGAAGTTAAAAATTGTGAACTTATTATTTATATTCCAATTACTTTGTGCCTCAGCAGTCTTCGGCTTACTGATGAGGAAAGCAAGAGTTAAAATATATTACCTTAAGTAGACTATAAATGTTTTCACTTTCAGTGTCATACTTTAATCCTCAGACTGCTTAGATAATTACTCGTAGATGAGATGCCTACTTTTGTGCACACACATGCATATGTTGTCAGACATGTTCTATACTTTATGTTAAGGGTACTATCATGAATGGTCTTTTATCTGTGTATCATTAACTTCCCAGTGCTTTGTGTTGTCAGATACTGTCTTGCAGAGCTAAACTTTCTGAATTAGAAGAGGCACAAGGGTATACTGTTGTTCATGTAAATTAACTTAAATGAAGATCATTTCTTCAGTGCAGAGGCAAGAGGAAGACAGGGCCAGAAGCATTTGCCCCAGGAGACTTTGTATAGGATGATGGGAGACGTTCCTAAAGACAGTGAGGCACTAGCGTTTGAGAGGCTATTTCACTCTGACAACTCATGCTGGAATTAACGGGTGTCATTTTGAAGGAAGGCTTTGCTAATTGGCATCTCCCAATTGTATATAATGCCAACACCTTTTTCTAGTAATTATTTCCCATAAGCATAGCTCAGTGAAGCAAAACTCCGTGCGAATTTATAAAGGTTTAAGAGGAATTGTTGCAATTTAATTAGTTTCCAGAAGCCCTATGTGAGCTGTAACAGTTGGTTGATATTATTTGTACAATTTTTTGTTGCTTGACGTTGGAAGCATTATGTTTGTGTACTGTGGTGATGGCTTGCTGAGCAATTGCAAGGTTCATTATGCTACCAAAACTGTCAAGGGGCATTTATGGATATTCATGTGCAGTGAACCCTTGAACTTGAACTGGTCATTCTTGTCTCCTGTGGCTGGAATTGTGTTTACTCTAAATGGCAGGAGAAACTTTAATTATGAAACCAGAAAAGAGGCAAAATTACCCAACTTTAAAATCGTAAATGGACTATTAAGAAATGTGCTGGCAGTTTTTCCTCTCTATTTTAATAGTGTTATCTGTGCTCTCAGGAAACTCATGATAAATCTAAGGGTTAACATTTTTAAAAGATGCATTCTTGATGGTAAATGTGTGCTTCTAAAATTTTGTGTTTCTATGTAAAGGATATTAGAAATCCACTATTTCCACAGTAGGAATTCTATTTGTAGACCACATAGAGATTAAAAATTAATATGAGGTTTAAAAATATGATCCAAGCATTACACATTAAAATGATAACTTATGAAAATATGGAAGACATTTAAAAGGCAAAATTCAAGACACATACACATGCACATTTATCAATATATAATTATGTGTCAACACTAAAGTATATATCACAATAATTAGAATAATCTCTTTATGAGTGTCCTTCCATTAGACTTTTAAGTTCTCGAGAATAAAAGCATTTTCTTAACTAATCCAGATGTACTAACTCACGGTGATTAGTGCATTGGGCACATTCAATGAAGTTTTGTTGAACTGACTGAAGTGTGAGAGAATCAGTTTTGTTGAACTGGTTGAAGTGTGAGAGAATGTGGTATATTAGAGAGGACTGCAGTTGGAAATAAAAAGTTACTACTGGAACATGAGTGCATGGAGACTGACGGCAGGAGACGGAATTAGAGAATTGGACAGGGAAGTTGCTTCTCCTCTCTGTGGCTTGCATTAGGTACAAAGGATGCGATGGAGCCATTGCAGCGTTGTAAGCAGTGAATCCCTCTGACAGCCTTGTGGAGAATGGGGACAGGGCAGGAGTAGGACCCCTGCTCTGATCCATCCAGACTGGGATGTGCTAGCCCAGAAGCCTGGTTTGCACAGAGGTTTTTTTGTTGTGGTTTATAAGAAAAATGAACAAAGAATAATGCCCTTAAAATTTTTTATTGTGGTAAAATACACACAACAAAAATTATTCCGTAATCATTTTTACATGTTATAGTTTGGTCATATTAAGTATGTTCATATTGCTGGGCACCCCATCTCTAGAACTCCATTTATCTTTACAAAGTTGAAACTCTCTGTCCTAGTTGGCTCAGGCACCTGTACCATACTACAGGAAATGGGGTGACTTAAACAACCACCATGTATTTTTTACAAATTTGGAGGCTGGGTCAATGTGCTGGAAGATTCACTTCCTAGTGGGGTTCTTCTTCCTGGCTGGTAGCCTGTTGGCTTTGCATGGCAGAGAGAGAGAGCAAGAGCACACGGGAACTAGCTCAGGTCTCTTCGTCCTCTTCCTAAAGGACAGTGATTCCAGCATGGATCCCCTGTATTCTTGACCTCAACTAAACCTGAGCACCTCCCAAAGGCCCCGCCCCCAGGCGCCATCACATTGGGTGTTGTGACTTCAACATGAGACTACCATAACAATAGTAGTCTTTTAGTAACTGCTTTATTTCCCTTAGCAGAATGTCTTTAAGGTTTCCTGATGTTGTTGCTTGGGTCAGAATTTCCTTAAAATAATATTTTGTTGTATATACATACAATGTTTTGTTTATTCATTCAGCTATTGGAGGGAATGGAGTTGCATCTCAGTTTTTGGCTATGTGAACGATGTTGCTGTGTGCATGGGTGCATAACTATCTTTTCAAAACCCTACTTTCAGTTTATTTAGGTATATACTCAGAGGCAGAATTTCTGGGTCACATGCTAATTCTACTTTTAATTTTTTGAAGAGTCATTTTACTGTTTTCCATAGCAGCTTCATTGTTTCCCATTCCCATCAATAGTACACAAGGATTCCAATTTCTCCACATTCTTGCTAGTGCTTGCTTTTTTTTTTTTTTTGATAGTAGCCATCCCATTGGATGTGAGGTAATAACTCTCACTGTGATTTTGTTCTGCATTTCCCTAATGATTAGTGATGTTGAGTGTCTTTTCATGTCTATATCTCCATTAGAGAAATGTCTGTTGAGCTCCTTTGCCCATTTTAAAAATTGGGTTTGTTTGTTTTTGTTGCTATTGATTAACAGGCAGTCTTTATATATTTTGGATAATAACCCTTTATTGGATATGATTTGCATATTTTTCCCTATTAAGTTGTTTTTTCAAGTTGTTTATTATGTCCTTTGATGCACAGAGGTTTTAAATTTTGATGTGGTTCAACTTATGTATTTTTTTTTATTGCCTCTGTTTTTGGTGTCATATTCAAGAAAGAATTGCCAACTGCAATGACATGAATCTTTCCCCCTATGTTTTCCTGAGTTTTATAGATTTCGTTCTTCTATTAAGGTATTTAATTGATTTTGACTTAATTGCTGTGTAAGGTATACAGTAAGGGTCTGATTTTCTTTTTTGCATGTGGATACCCAGTTTTCTGGGGACACTATTGAATACACTGTCCTTTGCTCATTGAATGGTCTTGGCAGCCTTGTTGGTCCTCTTTATGTACTACTGGGGCAAAACAGAAAAAGGGCCTTTAGTGCATGAAAATGAGGGAATTACTGAAGACAGACTCCCGGAGAGACACTGGAGACTTTCTCAACAAGTCAGTCATGGATATAATTCCGGGAATGGCATGCTGAAACCTTGTCAGATCAAGGATAGTGAAGGAGGGACTTAGAGCATCTCCCTAAACCAGAAAAAATATACATACAATGTTTTTCTCATTTAGCAGGATTTCTGAAATAGACAGGAGGAAATGTTAAAAGCTTGGACAAAGATGACTGGCAGGCACCACAGGAAATATAAACTGTAGTGGAGAAGGCAATGTGCATAAGTAGTTATAATACAGGTAGATAGGATATGTTATAGAAATGATACTAATAAAGTGTTGTTGAAGTCTAGAAGAGTAAATAGTTACTTTTGCTAATTGGGTCTTCCTGGATATGTCCATCCCAATTCCAAGATTGAAAGCAACAGAAACCAATCACAATTAATTTTTCCCCCAAACAAAATTATTAAGAAGATATTTTTTAGCTCATGGAATCTCCAAGAGTTATGAGAGCCAATATGACAGCCAAGCTTGGAAGGGACACAGCCTAGAACAATACTTAACAATTCCACCCCAGAATTTATCTTGTAATAAGGACACCACCATCAGCACGATTTAGTGAGGACACCTCCACTCAGGCTGCCCACCCCATCCGTGCTACATCTGGGTGTCACCGCCAGGACTGGAGTTGCTGCTGCCTTTAGCAGATGCGTGTAGCTGCTCCTGCTACCACGGGTCGCAGTGAGTGCCCTGAGATCCTCTCCTAGCTTTCTGTGAAGTCTGGGACACGTGCACCTGATTTGGAGGGTTGTAGTTAGTAACTCATGTCCTAGCTATAAGAAAAGCAAGCCAAGTATGTGACATTTTGTAGCTTCTGTTTTGGTAGAGTTGTGTCTCAGAAAAATGGAAAATGCCCAACATATAGGGAGGTGAGAAAAGCTTAAACCTAGGTGGCCATAAAGTATGACAATGTCCACAGAATTGAGAGATGCAGAAGAAACAATATTTAGGCATGCACTGGTAGTTGGAAATATGAGGTGGGATTTCAGAGAAAGATTTATGCTGGTGGTCAAAGCGATGTTAGCTGAAGCCCTGGCATTACAAGGGAACATGTTTGAGAATAAAAGAAATCATTGGGAAAGAGTCATGATCATCTATATTTATATGAATTTAAGAGGAAGAAACGTTGATGGCTAGGCCCTTACGATAAACAAAGGAAGAGCTTCTAGCAAGTGCCTTGTAAATTGAATTTGCTCAATTTACTATTAAATGAGTGATGCTCTTAAGAAGGAGAGGACTTGCAGTGCTCAGTATTGCTTAAGGATGAAAAGGATGGAAGACTAGGAAAAATTCATTTGGGTTATGGACCTCGAAAGGAGAGTTTTATTAGAATGGTGGGAATAAAGGTCCAATAGTGTCAAGTTGGGATTTTGGAATGGGATTTGCAGTGGTAAAGAGAGCAGTAGAGTGGGTTTTTCCCTGGGTGAGGTTTGAGCCAAGACTTGGGGGCGATGATGGAGGAAGCTGAGTCGTGATGTAAGGGAAGGAAGAGGGCTTTACGCAGAGGGATAGCAGATGCAAAGCTCCGAGCAGGAGCAGGCGTGGTGTGTTTGGGAGACAGGATGAGGGAGAGGGACAATTACAGGAGAGGAGCCACTGAGATCATCACACCGCACTTATAGGACCCTGTGAGCCACAGTAAGGACTTTGTAAGGATGGAAAGAGCATCTACTCCAGGATGGACAGCTCTTTGATATTTTCTGCAGCCTAACACAAAGTTAATCTGTAACTTTTAAACAATTCAGAAAAACTTCAAGCTTACTTTCATAGGCTATTTCTATTCGCAACACCTTCCATAAAGAGATAACCAACACAAACAACTGCTGTTTTATAACCAATGCAAAGTGAGGCAAGAGTGTTTATGGACCAGGCTAGGTAAACTCTGATGAATAATTTATAGTTCTTTCACCTGAATTCATAGAATGAAGTAACATTTTGTTGTAACATCTTAATAAAAAATGGAATATTCTTTTAAAACAAGTGTTTCTGGAAGAGTAGCTACTTCTTTAGAGTTTTCTCCTTTTTTAAATGCATCCTTTGGTGGAGGTGCTAATGAGATCTATTGGGGGCTTTGAGGTGCTTCCACTGTAAACTTTTGGGAGGCCTCAAAGTGGAAATTATAATGGCTATTTGAATTGGATTGGTCATCTTAATGGGCCTTAAATTATTTGGATAAATTCGTTTTACTCATTTTGGTTAAGGTTGAATTTGAATGTTTTATTTGGCATAACCCTTAATTTAAGTCACTGCTTGACTCATTTTTCACTTGCAGTGGGGTGTTTGGTAGGAGCAGGCGTAACCACAGACATGGCTGACTGTAACAGGAAATGCAGGGCAAGGTGGTCATGTGAAGGAATGCCCATGTAACTGAGGCTTTTGTGTTGGACAAGCATATATTGCAGTTGTATTTGTTTCCATTGGAATGGCAAAGGCTTGTTTCTGTGTCTAAATATGCCAATGCTTTTATCTGATAATTGTGATCACTGGAGCTCACTGTCTTGACTTCCATAATGTAAGCATCGTGCTGCCTTTGTTTCGAGCACAGTGAGTGTCCTCTGATTCTGCGGCAGGGGTCTAGCAGACCCCAGAAAGAAAGGGCTGCACTCACACTGACGTCTGATTCCACTGTTCTGTGACCTTCTCTGACTGAGCAAGGTCTATACGTGGGTGTTCCATTCCATTTCTTTCTTTGTTTTTTTAACCAACTAGTTGTTTAAACATTCAAACCAACCTCAGTCCTGTAAAAATTCTCCGTGTAATGGCGTCTGCTAGAGGGGCTTTAATGAGATTATCAAAAACTTACTTCTCATTACAAAAAATTCAGAACACTAAGCAGCTGTGCTTTATATCTGGGGACAGGTGAAGGGAGATAAGGGAATTATATTTATATATATTTGGGATCCAGTATGTTTCAGGCATCCTCTTGGTATCAGCCATCTGTCAGTAGGAAACTATTTGAATATACACAGTTGACTTCTGCCTGGTAGAAGATATGAAAAGGCTTAGTATGTCTTGAATCTGAACTAAAAATCGTGGCAAGAAAATCCTTTCTTTTTATGAAAATACTTTTTTATATGCATGTAGATTTTAAACGTCACCTTACATGAAAACAATAACTTCCTGTAATCTTTGTATTTCTCTTAGCATCAGTTTTTAAGACGCCTAAGAAATGTGTTTGCCATACACTGACCGCACTATTGTTGAGGCTTTCTGCAAAAAGGCTAGTCTATGCTAAATAAAAACAAAACTCCTCTCTGTTAGACAAAAAAAATGTCTTTTTTGTACTGTAAGAAACTTTTTATCATGTAATTCCTTCCATACATATTTAGGTTTTTTCCAAGAAGTAAAAACTGTGTTTCCTAGGAGCTGTCTTCATATGGTGTTAAGCCTAGATTAAGCCTAGATTCTTTGTGTTTAAGTAAGAGCTACACTCTATCTCCTTTTATATTTTTTATATGTGTGTACTAAAGCGTTCCTTCCTTGTTCCTAACATACAGTCAGAGGGAGTTAGGAGGGAACATACGAGAATAAAATTTTATTGACATTATGGTTTCTATTTAAAGTTTTATCTTTGGTTTACTTATCATTTAATATTAAAGTTGGATTTGCATGGATTTCACGCATAATTGACTTTAGGATGAAATAGGGTGATAATAATGCTCTTTAAGGAATTGATTTACCTGTGAAACTACGTTCAGATTTTTATAGTGGCTAACGTGGATTCACACAGGTACTTGAGGTTTGATTTTCTGCTCCGGGATGCTTTAGCACTGATTTGATAAAAAGATAATACCCTTTCACTACCTCTGGAATAGAGCTTCAGGTAAGCGGAGTTAGTAGCTTGAGGGGTTCATGATTTTCATATTGTGTATCTTGGACTCTGAGGAGTCTGGGACCAAAGGGTTAACCATTATGATGCCAGGATTTGCCTATTGTTACTAAAACAAGCAGCAAAAAGAACCTCTTTCTCACATAGTTCCTCAGAGTGGAGCAAAGTAGATCTAGAAATGCCTTCTCCTGGGGTGAAGAAAGCCTGTTGTTAAATCAAACTCATCTGCTGAGGGGAGGACTGCATTCCATGGTTCTGGTGACCTCATCCTCTCCCTCTTTCCCCTCAGTGGGCAGTTTCCGCATTTTCCTCCTCATTCACAGGCTACTCAAGGGAGGGAAACGACACCCTTTCCTACGTCCCAGGGCACCTCACTCACCTTGGTTGCTTCACTTATAAAATGTGATGGATAATACCTGCATTGAGGGGCTAGGAAAGTTAAAAGGAATGTATAAAAGACACTGCTTTAAATGAATGATATGTATCTATTTTAATTGTTATTATCATAGTTTTTATAAAAAGTAATATACATGCTGTGGAGAGGAGGTCCATCTCTCATTGGATCTGAAAGCACTGACCTCTGAATGCACTGCGGTGGCTTCACAGTGTCTGGTGTCCCTCTTCTCTGAAATTGACAGGTTTGGGATTCAGGGGAGGAATTTCAGGCAATCACCTTCCTTGAATGAACTTCACCAGCCCCCAGAGACTCCAGGTCCTCCTTCTGCTGAATGGACCATTTCTGCCCCAGTTATTTCTCACAGAGCAAAAACACATGGGACCCTAGGTGGTGAAACTCGGGAATCAGATCCCGTCAGCTCTAACCAGTTCCAGGCCTTGTTGGCCTAGGCACTCATGGTATTCTCATCTGCAAATGAGGATGAGGCAACTGCATAGGGCGGCAGTGAGGATGCAATGAGGTCTCATATTTTCGGTCCATAGCACAGTGCCGAACAAATAGAACAGGTTCACCAAGTGGCGTGTGTCGTCATCATCATCCTATATTCTATCTAGGAATGGCTTCCCTGGATTCCTGGCTTCCCAGCTCCTGCCACAGGTCTTCCTCCCACTCAGTTTTAGTTTTTGGTCTGAGGCTGTTACCGAACAAAGGGTCCGAGGGGGGGGGCAATACTTGGCCTACCGAGGGATGCCAAAAACTGCTGCAGAAAACAGGGACCCCTCCCAAGGACGATACACTAAAATCTTAAGGTCCTTCTGTCCGCCGCCAATCGGAAACACATCTCTCAATGCCAGAGATTTGTGAAAAGGAAACAAAATGTTTATTTAATGCTATTCAGGCCTAATGCCTTCCTTAAAATATTAAAGTCTTTAAGGGTATACACCTACACACACACACACAGCTGCCTTCTCCCACTGTCCCAACTCCGGGTACCGTAAATCAGGAAAAGAGCACACGTCCGTTTTTCTCCCAGGCCGCTGGCACGTGAGCTGTGTCGCCTGCCTGTCCAGGCAGGATCTCTAAGTAATCCAAAGTCATGCGGCACCTTCCACTGGCAAGAGTTCTTTGTACCAAGTTCCAGTCAAAGTCTCTCCTGCTTTCCAGGTTACTCAGCCAAAGGGAGCACGCCAAAGCCGTGTGGGCCTCTTCTACCAAAGCCGCACTCCACCGAAAGTGCGCGTCTTTCTTCTTCACCTGGCCGCAGGGATCTCTATTCTGGCAAAGCTGCGTGGTCTTCCCTTTCACCTGGCCAAGAGGAGGTCTGCACTCTGCTGAAACCGCGTGGCTCTCCCTCCTAATGGCTACAGGGGTCTACATCTTTCCAAAACAGCGTGTCTCTCCCCCTCCCCTGGCCAAGAGGGGGTCCTCACTCTGCTAAAGCCACATGGCTCTCTCCTAGAAGCAGGCCCTCTCTGAGCCGCAGCTCCCAATTCTCAATTCTAGCCTGGTTCGCCGCCACTCCCTTCTCCCTGGCCCAGAACTTGGCCACAGCTATTTAACATATCTATGAAACCAGTTAAAGGTTATAGATATGTTAAATGCCATTCTAGAGGTTAGCTACAAAACTGTTGCTATGCAAAACAGCTCTCAATGGCCCTGCTCCATTCATCCCTTCCCCCAACTGACACCTTGGGGGGGGGGAGTGAGGACATCTTAATATTTCCTCCAATATTTCTGTACACTTTGAGTTCTGGACACCATTCCAAATCTTTTCTGGGGCCTCCCTTGGCTGCACCCTGTATTGAGGCCATTGTCTTGACCAGGTCATGGATTACTCTATAGTGATTAACATAAAAATCATCTCACATTTTATCAATCACCTAGTTTCCTATTACTAGGGTACAAGTTTGTCCTGGTTAGCCCTTAGTTGAATACCAAGGATCTCAGGAAATACCCAAAACAGAATATGCATACACGGAGTTAAAGAATCCTGGGGCAGTCTGGAGTTTTCTTTTGTTTTTGTCTTTTGTCTTAACTGTAGAGCTTATCTTAGCAAATTCACCGAGTTAATTTTCATTGGTAGTTTAATCACATAAGTCGCCTTTATGTCTCTTCCTACTCTTTAATGTTAGTTGCTTTCTGAATATATTCAGCTTATCTTGTGTGCGGGCTGTGCATATCCTTGCTATAGTCACGGTCTGAATGAGCGTCTAAAAGGAACTCTGCAGTCTCTCGGTAAGTGATACTGTCATAGATTTAAGATATTTGTATCATAAAATTCCATGAAGCACCTTGCTCTGATGGTTTTGGTTGGGCTGATGATCATATTGTGCCCTCCAAGTACACAGTGTTCCAGTGCTTTAGAAGAATATGGTTCGGGGCTTATTTATTCAATGAGTTGTAGGAAGTAGCAAAGTTGAAAGACCAATGTCGAAAACCCATATTGATGATGTTGTCATGGACATTCCATTATATTGGGGCTCAGGACTGTTAATAACGATAATATTTGCATTAGGTAAAAGTGGTTTATTCTGTAGGTTAGTGTTTAATTTATATTAAGATATATTCAGAGTATTTTGTAACAAATGCATTTCCTCTGTTACTTTTATAAATTCTTCAGAAAAGATACCTTTGATATATAGTTATTGTAAAAATTATGCTTTTAGTTCTTGAAATTTATACTTAATGAAGTTACTTTAAAAAAACTTCTAAAGCTACCGAAACCTGGTTTGTAGCAACAGTTTCGAGATTCTGAACCTTGTAGTGAAATCTGGATGTCTTTACATTTGTGTGTGAATTTTTTTGTCGCCAGTGGTAACTGTAGAGAATTTTTTTTCAAACAGCACCCTTTTTAATAACAATGGTCTTCGCAAATATACTGTGGCATAGCTTTAAACTTGATTAAGTCTGTCTTGGACTCCCCCTTCCTCTCCCTGAGTAAATGGAAGAAAAGTTTGGCAGGCTCCATGCTGTGCACTTGATTGATGTCCAGAACATCTGAAGGACTTTTGTGTCCTGCCTGCTCTCCATGAGTGCATAATGTGTGAATACTTAAAGAAGGTCAGCCCTTATCACATGTAATCTCGGCCTGAAAGCGGATCAGCGGTGACAGTCATATCCCGTCAGACAGAACACAAATCATCCTCTCCATGCTTGAGACAAGTTGTGGGATATTTTCTCTCTCTTCTTACCCCTTCCCACTCATGGAGACCTTGGCAGAGCCCTGAAAGGCCGAGGGAAGACGTGCTCAGAATACTGTGTCGCTCCTTGGAGGGAGAAAGGGATTGTTTGTTTGTAATGATGTGATGGTCTTTCACTGCAGCTGAAGGGGACCTTGGGCTGTTAATGACCAGTGATGTGGAATGCTGCAAATTAGAGTGGGCTGGGGTGGCGGGGGGCAGCCTGGAAAAAGCGGGCTGATGTTGTGGTCTTTACAGACTCCGAAGTCAGAAGAAACGTTTCTGTGCGGTTGCGTTCTGCTGTTTGTTTTTTTCTCCAAAGTGGAGTAACTTGTTTACATCGACCAGTGTATAGTGTGTATGTGAGTGAATGGCTAAAGTTCAGAATAACGAAAGGAAATCTTCAGTGCCCTACTGCACACACTTTTCTATTTTGGGCACACCAAGTATGCAAGTTTGAAAAATATTTTAGGGAAAAACTCAGTGGAGTGGTAGGGGCCTCAAATGCTATGGCTTCAAGTGAGAAGCAGGGAATAGTGGTTATTTTTAGGAGTCAGTGTATTTGAACAGCAGTTTAATTAAAAAGTAGATGTTTATTGGCAGGGATGTTCAAGTAATAAAAAAACAACAGTCACCTTGTGCTCTTTAAGGATAATAAGGATATCGCTACATTTTCTTAGATAAAAAGGAAAATATTTTTTTATCCTGTCTCAGAAACTTTACCAGCTTCTTTTGAAACGTGATCAGCTGCAAGACGGGGTTGCAGTCAGTTCACACAGTGGAAAATAAACTGGGCGAATACCTCCTGAGAAATGAAGGCATCGCTTCCCATGTCTGTAGGGTCAAATCAAGTCAAATGATGAGACATAAGGCCCTGCCCGACTTCTCCCAGTCCATGTGCCCCCGAGCTCACTGCTCTCTAGGTATATCCCTTCTCTCAGACTCATATTCTCTGCAAACACTGCTCTTTTTTCCTTCTCATAAATGTCTGTACTATCTGTTCTCTTAGCTTAATATTCCTCGCCTCCCTCTACCCGGTGAACACCTACTTATCTTTGAAGACCAAGTTCAGATGCCTGTTCTGCACAAGCCCACTCCCCACCCCGAGCTGGTGAATCTGTTTATCCACTGTGCTTCCCGTGTTCCTTCCCCACAGCAGGCAGTCTCTGGGCTGGGCTGTCACTGTTTCATTGGATGGTCATCTTCACTCATTCTAGGAGCAGTTCTGTCCTGAAGGCGGGTGCTTTTTTTAATATACATAATTTTATCACAAATTTTAGGTGTCTATGTGTACAAATAGAAGTTTAATTAAAAAGTAGATGTTGTTCCAAATATAATATTAGCAGAAATGTTCAAGTAGTAGAGAAACCAACATTCATCTCATTATTCAATACTGCAAACAAATCCCCCAAATTTACAATTGATACTAATTCCTATGAGTTTGCTGTGCTACCATGCACAAGTCAAGAAATTAAAGAAATCATTGAATAGTTAGAAACATTATGACAGAAAACTGTACTTGAAAAATAATTAGATAAAACATCCTAAGCTGGTTGTGAAAAAAAAGAAACATTTAACATCAAAGCCTTACAATCTAAATGCATATAGTAGTCCATTAAAAGGCTACAACCTGGTCACTGTCAGCCTGTTCTCTATTAAAAAAAAAAAGCTACAACCTCCATTTTTAAACAGGTGTTTTCTCTACAAAGCATCTCATCAGCCACACAGAAGTCTGTACAGTTTCTCTACTGAAGCTCGTGTTGAGCTGCACTTGAATTCACACACACAGCGAAACAGTTGCGTGAGCGCACACGTATACTCCACACACACCATTACTTTGTAATGGTGTTCTCATGTTCTATGCATGAGACAGTCCCCCAAATGCAGTTTGAACAAATACATGAAATCAGGAGATCTGGAGTTTTTTTGTGAAGACAAGTCACAAATGAAATTGTTAAAAAAGTATCATAGTTAAAAAATTTCATGTAGTTCTGTTTCGATTATATGAATATTTAATTAAGTAAAAACAAGTAAATAAATATTTGCCTTTGCGGGTATAATTGAAAATTTTAAAACCTTGGTTTAACATCAGACATACCGTATTTTGCCGTGTATTATATTCACCATTTTGCCCAAATTTTTGAAAGAAAAATAAAGATGGGCATTATAAGTGGGTATGATGATTATCAACATGGGTATAATGATGGCTATGATAATCCTGTGTATAATGCACATAAAACATGGGTGCATATTATACATGGGAGCATATTATACACGGC
Organism: Sturnira hondurensis; assembly: GCF_014824575.4. Taxonomy (NCBI): domain Eukaryota; kingdom Metazoa; phylum Chordata; class Mammalia; order Chiroptera; family Phyllostomidae; genus Sturnira; species Sturnira hondurensis. Next base: position 1,708,453 of record NW_028077629.1, on the reverse strand, counting down.
AAAATACGGTGCCTCGTACTTCATATCCTTGTTTTCCCATTCATGTTGTTTGTGACAGGAACAACCTGGTAAATGTTATATTAAAGAACGTTATTGTTAACAAGGGGGGGGGGTTGCCTTTTTGTTTGTGTGGGAGAAGGCAGACAGTAGTGAGAATTGTCAGGAAATTGCTGACCATTTTCTGATGTCCTCTTTCTGGGTTCCGTCATCAGTTGTTTATGTTTATTTTCCTCCCTAATCTATATAAAATCTTAACAGTTGGGAAATGAATAAGCCATAGAACAGAGTCTCAGTAGTTGGCCCAGGGCTACACAGCACAGACAGGTGTGCTTTGCTCCACAGGCCCCGCAAGCCTGGAGCGAGTGGGTCCGTGCAGGAATTGCACAGTGACACGTAGTGGTGGCACTGCCTGCTCACGGTGGCAGTACTGTCTGTAGTCCTTCTCTTCTATTTCCTTGTTCTTCTCTCATGTGCGTTTTCCAATTCAGACCTTTTAAATTCAGAGTGTCCTTTGAAGCCTCATTTGGTGTGTACTTAAGATGAGTGTGCTGAATCATATGCAAATTAGGATTGTTTGCTAAGCGAGATTTCTCATCTTCCTTATAAGAGTTTTATTAGATCATTTGAGCCTCATTGTCTGGAACCTAATTATGCATTTTATAGAACATCTCCTTCTGTGTGGGCACCCAGCGTATGTTAAGCCGTATAGAGAAAATGGAAGGAATTCATAAGGATACATCTTGAACTTCTTAATATCACAGGTGAACAAAAGAATTCTACATTATTAACAAAATGTTGGACTAAGTGGAACCTTCTCCTCAGGCTTCTAATTTTCACTTCTCCTATAGTTGGAAGTTTAGGTTTAGAGACTCATCCTCTATGATGGAATCCCAAACCTTATTTTAAATTTATCAATCCAGTTGCTCAAATGCCTTTAGTTGTGTAATATGTAGTCTAAACTTTGCAACCTGTATTCAGAGTCCTGCACAATCTGGTTCTACCCTTAACTTTCTTTTGAACTCTTTACTAATAGGAGCGCTCTGCTCCAGTAAGATTTTTTCTTCTCACGCTATTGCACAAGGGAAATATTTGATCTTCTAATCTTGTCCTTCCCTTTCTATCTCCTCTATTGCTATCTAAATAAATTAAATTAATATTTCAGCCTCCAGCTGTTTCTTCAAAGTAGTATAATCCATCTCTTATTCTGACTTTCTGTCTTTATTTCACTCGAGGACCCTTCATCTTAAAATATTGTACTTTTTTAAACTTAGTTCTCTCATATATATTGTATATAATGTAAAGTGCTTTTTCTGTGGCATTATAAATTTCTTGAGTGCCTGTACTTCAGGTAACACATAGTACAGAATCAGAAATGATTGCTGATATGAATTGTTTTGAACTGAATTAGGATTCTAGGGAGAGAGCAACTATTCTCTATTCATGCTTTGAACAGTTTATGGATGCCCATATTGGGGAAATGCGAGCGGTGGGAGCTGTCCCACATTTCAGCCGTGTACTCCTCATCCCAAAGCACAAGGCTGGCTTCCAAATTGGCAGTGGAACCATGTTGAGATGTGGCTCTGAGCCCAATATAGAAGATTTGAACAAGAGATTCTATTGCTTGATTTTTGCCTGCTTTTCCCACGTGTAACCTCTCTGCTTCCAATCGCTTTTACTCATATTAGTTATGCCTCAATCTCTCTTTTTAGTTTAAAGGGATGTCGAGCAATGATCCTGAAAGTCTGCCTCAGGTACCACCCCCAGCTTCCATATTCTTCATGAATTGGTTGCATGGCTTCTGAGAAATACGAAATGTGTAGTTTCTTAAGTTTAGTATACTCCAGGATTTCTGTTGAATTCATCTCATGAAAGTGGGAATTGAAGGTTTTTGTAAAGCCACAGACAGCAATTGCTGGGCTACCTTAAGCCAGAGAACAGAGTGGAATGGCGTGTCAGAGGGTCATGTTGGGAGGTGCTGCTGCCTGTGTGTAGGGGGGTGTCCCTTAAAGGTGAAGATGGCATAGATTTTTCCCCAGATAATCTTAAAATGTCAAGCAAACACATCTGATGATGTCTTAGATGTCACCATTGCAGTGTGCCTGTGCTCTCCCACTCCTGAACCCTTAGCAGTGCCTCCCCTTTGTATCTGTCTATGGTACATCGCTGTGTCTGCACACACTGACAGTTCATTTATATCCCCTGCTATTCCTTTATTGTAAATTCTCAGAGTGAAAGAAATCAAATGGCCTTTTAAAAGTTTTTTAGTGTTGAAAAAGATCACTCAGAATATCGTGGGAAATCAAATTTTACAAAATGTGCATTATTTACCTTGAGACATAATCACAGTTAAAATATTTAAAAAACTGAGTAACTTGCAATGATTATATTTACATAGTAAGTGGTTAGGTTCACAGTAGTTCTTGTTTTTTATATAGGAAACTTCAAACTATAGTAACTTAAAATGAACTGATTAATGAGTAGCTTAACTGAAATATTTTAACTGGAAATATTCATCAAGGAATGCCTTTTACATCCTTTTCCATATCTGAGCACTTGATTCAAAGGCATTTGCCTCATTATTTAAATGTAGATACAGGGTGAGAAAGCTACCATAACCTGACACTTGATGTGTTGCAGTATTTCTATCACTTTATCAAAGATAACATTGTATTTCTCCTCCTCTTTTTACGGTTCCCAACAGTGACCAGTTTTAGCCCAGAGAAAACCTTGAGTGCAGAAATAGAGATAGCCTGTTTCATGGTGGTACAGTGTAGGTGTGTGTTGCCTTGGGACCTCTGCAGAGCTGCTGGGAGCTCTGGGGACGTGGGCTTGGCCGTGCTGAGGGAGGCACCTGCCTGTGCTGTGCGGCCATGTGTGGGCAGCCGGGTCACACTCTCTTCTTAAGAAAACAGTCCTGCTCCGGGTCCTCACCGCCCTTTGTTGTCCTCCCCACGAGGTGATCAGTTGAAGTCTCTGTGGTGACAGCACCAGTTTGTAACAGGCTTGTCTTCCACGGTCCTGTCTCAGGCTTGCTGGCAGGCTTGCCTGAAGCTCTGACAAGAGTGGCAGCGCAGGCATCTCAGTGAAAGGAGGAGAGGCAAGAAACAGGAGGCTTCAGCGGGAAGGTCACACTCACTGCTGTCCCGCTGTAATGAGTTGGCTGGAAGAACTAAGCTGGCAGCTTCACATTTCCTTGCTCGTGGTCCTGCCTGTGCACACACGGGGTAAGAAGACCAGTGCCCCACCGGACAGTGCCGACGGGGGCTCCCTTAGTGTCTGGTTTTGTGGCTTTTATCACAGGATGGAACTCGGAGGGCTCAACAGTTTCAAACCGCATCCCCCAACTTCTCTGTCATTTTACTATTTTCTCTATTATTAGGGCAGAGCTTCCTAGATAATGCATTAGAATGACTTTAAAGGGATTCAAAGTTTCTGTTTTCTCTAGCAATTAAGAATTTAAGTGCAGTCCAGTTTGGAACTTTGGGTTTAATAAAGTGGGTTGTCAGCAGACTGTGACAGTTTGTATGTGGAGAACTTAAGAAAATAACAGTTCTAATAAACTTTGTTTTGATCATTTTGAGTTGAATAACTGTTAGATTTTTATAGATTAGCTAATTAACTTTGAAGTTTGTTTGAATTTTTATATGGATGCATGGAGTAAATCTCCAGTTTTATAATGGCAATAATTATAATTTGTGACTATGTCAGAAGTTTATCCACACTCAGGAACAAGGCTTACTTGGCGATCATTTTGTCCAGAAAAATTATTATTATATAAAGTTGATGAAAGGGTAACAAAATTTTTTTAAGAAATGAAAGAGTAATTATAAGAGTAGGTGAAATATTTTCAAGTTAGAAGAAACAAAATGAATATGAAATAACTTTATGATAAGAAACGTAGTAAATATGAAACAACTGTCTGTGACGGTAGTTTGCAGTGAGGGATTCCTGAAGCTGGAAACAAAGAGAAAAAGGTTTCATAAAATTAAGGCAGAGGACAAAGGGAGTATATATGAGATCAAAATGCAGCTAGAATTCCGCCTCCTGTACTTGTGAGTGCATTTTATAGAGCCAGTTTGACAATACTGATGATTTGAGATGTACGCATGATCAGTTGGCATGCACTTTTGGTTGGCACTCGTAAGAGGAATGTTTTCATAATCTCAGTGTACTCCATAACACTACTCAGATATGGTATTTTATGGCTTGGATACATGAACATTTTAATTTTGGGTATAGATAAGTGTAACTCAACAGAGTTTTGTGTATTGACATGAAAGAATAATAGGGAGTTTTATGTATTGATATGAAGGAACAATGGGTAATTTACCTGATTTGCTAGTTTATTTTCCAAAAAAATTGTTATAATCTTGTACCTTATAGTAGAGACTGGAAAGGCATCAGGGTAACTGTTTCTTAAGGCCATTTCAGGGAGCTCAAAGTATCATACATTCGACGTGAAATTCTTGTTCCTGTATTTATGCTATAGTATTCCTTGATTGCCTGAGGGTAACTTCATTTTCTTTCAGCATTGTCCTTGAAGTATATGAATACCTAAATTCACTCTTGAAGTATATCAATAAAAAGCAGAGAGGCCATATACTAAAGAGCAAATCTATGAATCATAAATGCTAGGCTTAGAATATACATGAAAATAATGTACAGCTGTCTTACTTTCCCGAAGAGGGAGTTGAAACTCAGAGTCATTCCTTGTTTTTCTCTAGGTAACATAGCCTTTGACTCCCTGTCCCGGCCACTTGTGTGTGTGTGTGTGTGTGTGTGTGTGTTTCTAGTTTATTCTGTAGCGTAGTGGTTAGGAATATGACCCAGAATGACTGGGTCTGGAGCTCTTAACTCTACCACTTATTAGGTGCGTAAACTCAAATGAGGTATCTTACTAGTTCCTCAAGTGTTTCAACCATAAAATGAGGATAATAATAATAATACTGACCTTAGGATTGATTTGATTACAAAATGAGTAAATACACGTAAAGCCCTTAGAGTAGTGTCTGGTGCATAGTATTATCTGCAGGTGTGTTATGACTAGTATCATTATTAATAACATTAATTTATGCATTTATTAAGACCTTAAATTCTTATTTAAAGTAAGTATGTTTCAAAATGATAATTTGAAACAGTTGGAGACTATGAGGTTCAGGCTAATAAAGATATTTTTAAATTAACTGTATGGAAACCTGAAAGCTCTATCTGGAAGAAGCATGCATGCTATTGCAGTTGCACCTTCAATGGCACAATGCTCTGCAGAGTCTCCGTGGGGAGCCTCTTCCAACCTCTTCTAACTAGGTTGGCTTGTGCGTAGGGTGATTTGTCAGCCCAAATCTTATCACTGTGTAATCTTATCTTAAATGTTTTAGTTGAGGAGGCACAGGCTTGGAAGAAAGGCAGCAAGGGTACATCTTGGTAGACATTTTGAACTTCGTGTTTTTCATATTGGCACATTGTGATTGCTTCAGAAATGCATTATTTAAAACTGGGGATTGTAGGCCCTGGCTGGTGTAGCTCAGTGGATTGAGCGCGGGCCTGCGAACTAGAGGATCGCGGTTCGATTCCCAGTCAGGGCACATGCCTGGGTTGCAGGCCAGGTCCCTGCAGGCCAACTCCCAGCAGGGGCCGCACGAAAGGCAACCATACATTGATGTTTCTTTCCCTCTCCTTCCCCTCTAAAGATAAATAAATAAATAAAATCTTTAAAAAAATAAGGTAAAAAACTGGGGATTGTGAAATGGAGGATTGCTGCCTTGTAAAAGTGAAAATGTGAACTGTAATGGTGAAAATCTGTAGTGCTCATTTCTACTTAAAATGTATTATTTTAAGGATTGAGATATTTATACTACCCTGCTTCTTCCTCTTCCACACACGGTGCTGAGTCACAGACAGTTATAACAAATGTGGCGTAATATGCAAATAGTATTAACATATCATTTTGATCACTGCCAGTCTTAAGTTCTGCTAAAGGAATTTAGTGAGGCTGTAAATGTGATAGGTTGACAGACCCCCAAACTGATGGACTCTTGCTGTCTGTTTGTTTTCTCACACGGTGGCAGCAACAGTGTGCCCTTCCTGACAGGGGTGGGCCTCATGTTCTGGCGTCTTAAAAAGGTGAACTTTTTATGTAACTTCCCGTTAAATGTGTATGTGAGAATTTCTGCAGTGTTTCCCCTCCTTAAAACCACGGTGATGAATTATTATAACAATCAGATTAAGATCAGAATTGGCAACCACAACTTTTCGTCTTCAGTTTAACATTAATTCTACATCAGTAAAGAGTTATGGGGGAAGGGGTGAGATAAAAAGTAGGAATCCGTTTTTTAAAGAGAATATGGAATTTATTAGGAATCAAATCTTTTTAAATACAGGAAAATCCCCAAATCCAATGAAAAAAAAATAGTTCCCAATCTATGTGGTTCTTAGAGTTTTCCATAACCAAGATTTTACATTCTGCCTCTTCCCTGCCAGGTCATGTTGCAATATTTGTGTTTGACTTGGTTGATGCTAAATTGAAATTCAGAAGAATCATTGTCACTAAATATTTTAGGTAGAATTAAGGCACATAAGGAATGCAGTAACAGATGGATAACATGGCTGTGACTATGTAGTTTCAAAATAAGAATGGCGATATTGCTGTAGGGCATCCGTTTTTGGTGATATTTTAAGTGAAAAATGATCCGTCTTACCATATGGCAAAATATAGTGAAAATCCGAACTGTTAGACCAACACAGCTGTTAAATGTATAAATGCGGTTCTGTGTTTAAAATATTTTCTACTAAGCTTTTATGTGGCACTTTCAACAATTAATCTCGGCCTATTAATTGGCAATAACTGCAAGTTGTGGTGAGCATCACAGATGTAAGAAACATGATCTCTGTGATAACTTAACTAGGAGTAAAGTGACTAAACTGTAGCTCTCCAATTCCACTGTGTGGGTTTGGTAGCAGACATTCACACAACGCTTCCGTACAAACTCTGATTATTTGGTTGTACCTTTTCTGAGAAGTTAGTTATGTTTTTAATAGTAGTGGAAACCATATATGTGAGTCACGTATGTGTATGTATATATAAATATGTATGCTAGATCATTTTATTTTTAATTCTCAAGTGGAGGCTTCTGGATGAATAATAGTATTAGAAAGATCAGAGACATTCAAATTAAGGTTTATTAAAAAATTTGGAAGTTAGTTAAATCTAAAATAACATTTCACAAATCTTTTATTGACTTAGAACTGCCAGGAACAAATTTATGAATATGTTTTTCCCTTAATTTTCTAATGCATATTTATTTTTAGAATTCACACAGGTCTTGGTCAAATCTTTAAATAAGATGAAGTATTGACAAGTAATTGTAGGAAAATGCATTAATCAACTAAATTTTCTACCACGCTTTCCCTATGCTACGTTTTAGGTCCATCTGGATGCTGATCGTTTTCCACTTTTTTTTATTAAGTTTTTTTAATTTAATTTATTTATCTTTAGAGGGGAAGGGAAGGAAAGGAGAGAAAGATCAATGTATGGTTGCCTCTCGTGAGTCCCCTGCTGGGAACTGGCCTGCAACCCAGGCATGTGCCCTGACTGGGAATCAAACCGTGATCGTGTGGTTTGCAGGCCCACACTTAATCCACTGAGCTACACCAGCCAGGGCTTTTTATTAAGTTTTATAGGGAGGGTGACACTAGGTAATGAAATTACTCAGGTTTCAGGGACACAATTTTAAAACACATCATCTGTACACTCTATTGTGGGTCCGCCACTCCAAGTCAGTGTCTCACCATCACCGTTTATCTCCCCTACTCTCCTCCACCGCCCCCGCCCTCGCCCCGGCAGTCTGCACACTGGTGTCTGTGTCCATGAATTCTTTTTCTGTTTGTGTTTTTTCCTCTTTTTGGTCAATCCCTCCACCCCCAGCCATTCTCACCCCCAGCTGTCAGCCTGCTCTCCCTGTTGGTCTTGATTATTACACTTCTTTAATATCAGTAAAATAGTTACATTGGCCATCTTAATATATTTTTTGTGACATTTTACTGTCAAAGTATCTCAGGGTGGTGGTGTGACTGTGTGCTCAGAATAACCTAGTTCTTAATTTAAGGCCCTGCTGTTTTTCTTCCTACCCTGGAGATGCTGTGGCTTTTGGATTAACTAATTTTTCTGCTTAGATATCATCTCTTTTCACATTCCTTTGATAGTTAGCTTTTCATGCGCAATCACAGTATTAGCCTTAATGTTTTTGTCATAAAGGACTGAAATGTAAGGAGAGAAGAGGTTTCATGGAGGTATGAAGACAAGCCCAAAGAAACACAGGTCCCGTGGGACTCAGAGGCCCTGAGGACGGGAGCTTCCTTCCATCGGTATCTCTGAGGGGCCTCAGGACGTGCCCATCTTCTTTTCTGTGTGTGTGTCTCTTCCCTTATTTCTGTTTAAAGTTCTTTAATGTATGCTGTTGGCATTGAGGATAAAATCCAGCTCTTTCTATGGTCCCCAACTCCCTTTGCAGGTCTTCTCACTACTCATCGATCACCAACCACATTTGCTTTTCCAAAGGTATGGAATGATCCAAACCTTTTATCACTCAGGTGTCACATACGCTGCCACCACAGCATCAAAGTTCTTTGCTTACCCACTCTGCAAATTCATTGAAATGTCAGGTGGAAGTTTTTCCTACCAATTTAAATTGAACAAGATCCCTTACATTATCCTCACTGTTCGTTGTATTTTTGCTCTCTAGTACATGCCATGGTTTATCATTATACATACCATTCTGCTACTGGAAGCAGGAGGGAAACGCTGTCCGTTCTACTTGCTGCCGTGTCCCTAGTGCACACAATGCTTGCTGCACAGAGGAGTCTGTCTCCTGGGACATGCTCATTGCTTTGCACGTGACCCAAAACAGTGCCTGTGTTCCCTGATTTCCCAAGACGTTTTTCAGCTTGACTTTCTAGAGTTAACTGATAAACGTTTCATCGTCTCTTATTTTGGCTTTTTTTGGAGATAGAATTTGATTCGCGGCTCACCCTTGAAGTAATCAGATGTAACCCAGCTGGGATGTGTAGTCCCCCGATACCAAGATGGAAAGAACAGAGACACTGTGGTGAAGGGACGTTTTTCTGGGAGAGGTTCTGGATTGGGCTGACAAGCAGAAACTTCTGAGACAGCTGTTGCTGTCACTCGTCACAGGAGTGTGCAGAATCCCGGGGCTCCTTTGTTTACAATGAATTCCTGTTGGCTGCTTAGTGACTTAGTTATTAGCCCTATGCTTAGAAAATTACAAAAAAACACTTTAATATTTTACATATTCTTGGCTATCCAGGAAATGTCACCAAAAATAATAGTAACATATTTCTGTAGTTTTACATAGTTATTTTAACAGTAAATGAAGGAGTGTGAAATTATAGAAATTCAAGGTATTAAGGTAGGGTCAAAAATAATATATGAAACAAGGTGTTCAATTACTTGGCAGACTTTAGTTCTGTCAGATTATTATGTACAATTTTTACTCCTTTATTAAACCAGTAGTTGCAAACTTTATGTCTCACAAAGAACAAGTCATAAATTTTGCATTAGGAAACTGAACAGGCCACAGGTTTGAGACTAGCTGTATACATCTTTCATTTGATCAGATACTGGGAAGTTAATATCTGAAACTATGCTTTTGACCTCTTCTGGAGTCCAAAGTAAAATTAATGCACATGTCTAACTTAGGTCTTAAAAAGCCTCGTGAATATGTGCAAAAAAATGGCTTTGAAGTTCATTGTTTTTTACTGCCTGACTGTCCTGTGGTACATAGTGTTCCCAACTTCATCTTGGTATCTTCACAATTTTATGGGAATTTTACATGTAAAGAAACAGTGACTTAATGTCACTTTTGCCTCAGTTGTGGAACTTCTGTGATGTGGGGGCTGCACTGATGCTCTGTCAGCCAACTGTGAGACAATTGAATGCAGCAAGGCATCTTAAAATTTTTCTGGCCATTTCTGTTTTCTTTCAAATGTAAGCTATGCCAAGGCCAATAGCATACAGCTTCAGAAAACCTGAGGCTGGGTTTGTTTTGCAAACTCTGCCTGAAATTATCTTTCTGTTACTATGTTTGTAGGAATATTTGTGTTTAAACTACACCTTTGCTAAAGTATTTTGCTTTAGTTTGGTTTCTCTTTGAAAGGGAAACCAAGACAATTCTTTTAAAATCTGAAAAAAATAACCTGCCAATTATAATTGCATATAATTTTAATGATTATATTAAAGCACTTTTCAAGGGCTAAATCTCAACTGAATATTTGAATTGCTTAAGGTGAATATACTTAAATGAGTAATTTTTCAGATGGCATTACAAAGTCTTTTTTTGTTCCTTTTTTATTTTCAAAACATTAGTGTTGTAGAAAGATGTGTTGTGTCTCCCTGTGAACCCTCAGCTGTTTGAGTGAGGGGTGTGCAGCGGCGGTTCGGAGGAGTGTTTAGTGGTCCCGGGCTCACCTGCAGGCGCTGGGATCTGCTGAGCGACTGAAGACCCAGCAGTGACCTGGAAAACAACACCTGAGGGGAGATTCATCAGGACGCAGTCACGGGAGGGTAGATGCTGCTTAGTTGAGGTTGCTAAACAAATTGCCTTTTTACTTCCACACTTTCCTATACATATTATACATTGCCACACACATGTTTCTTATATGCATGTTTCCACAGGATTATTGCAGCTTATTGAAATCAGGGAATATCACTAAATATTTCCTACTTAATTTCCTAGGCCCTGATTGAAAACTTGTTCAAATCGGGGGATGGGTCTAAAGGAAAAGCACCCTCGTGCTAAATCATGGGACTTCACAGACATATGGCATTCTTCTCAATGGAAATTTCTGGAGATTTGTTTTTGGCTTGGATATTCTGGATGTGCACCAACCCATTTATTTGCAACAAGCATTCTAGTAGCTGCTATGGATATTATTAATCTACCCTACCTAACCTGTTGTAGTGAAAAATATAATTTTCTGTTTTTTTGTTAAACAGACTTAATGACAAACATCTTGCAAATTTGATTTTTATACATTTCATCTCTTTCTTATGCTCAATTTAATCTATCAAAGCCACACATTGTAGAAGACATCTGGTATTGAGCTTAAGCAGCTGGGTTTCATTTGTAAAGGTTTTGAGCAAATTTTGGTGCTTGCCAACAGTAATAGACCAGTTGGCCAGTGTGTTTTGTTTGTGGCAGCTTGGTGCAGTGTGGCAGAGGAGACCTGGATGCAGGGTCAGGTGACATGAGAACTCCTGCAGATGTCGCAGCGAGTGCTGACTGCTGGTTGGCTGCACTGGCTGTGGAGGAGGAAGCGGCCTGTGAGAGTGTGTTATCAGTATTCATCCATTGAGAGACAGGGAGTCTGCAGTGTTCCTCCTATCGTGTGGTTCAGTGTATCTCCTACATCAGAATCACTGTAGGTCATTTTAAAGATGCATTTCTTTTTACCCTTCCCCAAATCTACTAAACCAGATATTTGGGAGCTAAGCCCAGAAAGGTGCAATTGATTAAGATACCCCCCTCAAGGGATTTGATTCACCGTAGATTAGAGTTAAAACATTCCAGTTGGTTCTTTACCTAAAGAGAGAACCTCTCCCCTTCCCCCTGGCCCCCGGCTTCTCTGACCAAGATAAAAACCTATTTTATTATCATGTAGTTAAAAGAAGTTGTCAGGAATTGGTTTCAAGAGTAACTCATCCATATATCCAATTTAGATGTTCTTTCATAAAATATTACGTTACTATGGCCTATTGTTTAATAAAACAGTTGTACTAGGACTATTAATATATTGCCCCTAATTGATGAAGAAAGAATAGTAATTCTTAATTTACTTGGAACAATCCAAGTATGAACAAAAGGATTTCTGGGAGAGTGAACCAGAAATGAGAATCCCAAATTTCCTGTCTTTCTAAGATGTATTAATTAAATAATCTGCGTCTCCAAATAGTCACTGGACACCTGATAGGCTCTTGGGAAGTTTTGGGGGGCTTGGCTCTGTGACACCCTCAGAAAGCACCGTAGTGTTGTGTCGGTGCTCCTCAGCCCTGTCCGCCCCATGCCCAGCTCTATTCCACGAGTTGCTCCCAGTGAGCAGTTTGTCTTTGTGGCTGTACCTGCCATTTGGGGGACTTCTGGAAATAAACCAGGTTATAACTCTCTGCTTCTGCTGGAAATGCTCTGTGCCAGAATTCTTCCTGTCCCAGATTAGTATTTCTGGTTTTGCTGGTTCAGAGTCCAGAATTGAGTTTTCCAGGTAAACATCGTGTGTTCCAGGGCTGCATGGAAACGCATCCAGACGATGTGTGGTTTATGCGAGGATCACCTCTTTGGAAGCTGATAGGTAGTGACCATCTGTGGTTAAAATGTCATTAACTGGAAATGTACTTTTTACCTTATCTTGCTTTAGAAATTAGCACTCAAGATAGTAACTTTAGAAAACTCCTGCATTCCCTCGGGGGCTTGATTGAAAATAAACACACACACACACACACACACACACACACACCCTCTTAATGTAGGCGGGCAACACCCTGGAAAATATAACATTAAGAGAGGGTCAGAGGAGCGGCAACATAAACGCTTGGAATTGTCTTGTTCTGTGATCCGTGTCATACATGGGCTACATCTGCAGCTTTTTAAAGTTCTGGAGGAAGCTCAGCAATGCAGCTGTCTCTAATGTACTGTGAACCATGAAAAGGAATTTCTTTCAAGTAAAAACGGAAGTAGTTTGTGTGTGGGATGAGGGAGCTGGAGGTTTCTTTCAACAGAAAATAAAGTGCTATTATATAAACAAACATCTACACAACCTAAAGTAGACCCAGTAGGAATACATGCCACAGGCACCCCCACTCCAATTTAAAAGACTGAGTTTATTTTAATGATCAATTTGTGTTTCCTCATTTCCACAATGAGGAAAATGAGGCATACAGTTGTTAGGTGACTTACCTCGAGTCTCACTATTACTTGTAGAACCAGAACCAGCACGTGGGATTCCAGGGTTTTTGTTCTTACAGGAATGACATTTAAATTTGACTTCAGAATTACTGTCAAAACAAAGTGTTTGCCACATTGAACATTTTATTTAAGAGATAGATTGTAAGAACACACACCTTCACCACCACAAATAAATAATTCACTGTATGAATAAAGCTCACAACTAATAATTCCTGCTTTGATTTTCCTATTTATTCTAATATATACTACTTTGTAGAAAGTACTCTACGTTTAATCACATTTAGGCTGTTGTAATTTAGTTCTCCCAGGAATGCAATTTACACGCTTTTTTTTCTAAGCCACATTATCTTAGCATTTGATGTGAGGAAAAGACAACGTTAGGAACACATCTATTTTCTGGGAAAAAATATTTGCATTCTGCATTGAAGAATGGAGCATACTTCCCTTTTTCCTCTTCCTAAGATCCCTGCAGATGTTAAGCTAAAAAGACCATTTGTGAAATATCCTGAGTTGCTATGACTGCAAACAAGAAATGTGATCTGCAGCTTTATACGTTGAGAGTGAGGGCTAACACCTCTACAGATTTCTTTCTCAATGCTAAAATTACATGGTTTTTGTTCCTTTCCATTGTAGGATATCACTTATACTGAGATCCTTTAGGTTTACACATTGAATTTTACGGTGTGGGGCATTTGCTGTAAAAGGTCTTAGAATAATTGATGAACTGTCTTTCCCAGGTAAAATTTTTGTACTTTTGATCCTAATTTTTCTGCCTCTTCTTTGACTATTTCTTTGGTAACCTTGAATCCAGACTATGGTTTTTGTGAGCCGAATGAGAATACTTGGTCTTTTGTTCTGCAGCTTTGCTTTGATTCTTGTTTTTGCTTTTTAAAGGGTGTTAAGCTCTGTTGAAGATTTTAAGTCATCTCTTAGTACCTGCAGGATACTTGAGCAAAATTATTCCCTAAAAGTTCTTTAACATTTTACTTCTCATTCTAGAGTCTTTGTTTATTATTGCTATGGCTTTTAGTGTATCATTACCTTATCATCTACAAAATAATTTAAAAGGTCTAGGGGTAAAAAACAAGTGCCATTCTTATAGTTTCAGATAGTTCTTATAGTTCCTAATCATCTCATAGACAATAACTGGAATACTTCATTTGTGATTTTGTAATTCACAAATCCAAGGATACAAATGTCAGGATTCTTACCATTTAATTTGTGAATGTCTTCATTTGTAGATGTTAAGCACAGAGCAAGGTAGGGAAATCTCCTCTCCTTGATTAAAAAAAACATGTTATGGTTTTACAGTTTTATAACTAGAATAATTACAATAGTGTGGTTATGACCAAAGGTAGAGATAGAACAGTGGAACAGAGTGTATATATATATATATATATTTGTCTAAGGGGACACTGAAGGTCATTGGGGATGGCTAGACTGTTTGAAAGGCTCACCTCATACAATGTATCAAAATCAGCTCCAAGCATATCAGAAAGCTAAATGCAAAATCCAAAAATTGAAAATGTTAAGAAATAATAATAGCTGATATTCTGAGTGTTAAACACTTCGTGTACTCTAGCTCATTTCAGTTCCACACGTCATGAGATAGGTGCTTTTATTGTTGCCACTGTTTAAATGAGGAAACGGGTTCAGAAAGGTTAAATAGCTTGTCTCAGGTTACGGAGTTAATCCACGGGAGAGTCTAGATCCAGACCAAGATAGCTGGTTCTCGTGTCCATTCTGTTAGCATCTAGTGTCGATACAATGCAGCATCTCTCAGAGGAGAAAATCTATATAACTCTAAGTCTAAAAAGATGTAAAAAACTCAAAACAAAAAATATTTTGGGATTCCTTAATAGCAAAATTCATGCTAGTTCAACAAAGTAAATCACCAATAAGCAAAGAACAATCTGGACACTTGGAAAGCATATTGCAAGACTTGTAACGGAGAAATATTAATTATTATGTAAAGAATTATGTAAAGAATTATGCATGTAAAGAATGTCTTCAAAAATGAAAATATGCAAAAATAGTGGCAGAGGACATGAACAGGCCATTTGCAGACAAGAATATGGACGTATAGGGAGAAATGCTAAATAAATAGAGAAATGCAAGTTAAAAATACTATAAACTACAGAGCTTTAGCCAACAGGCTGGCAAAATAATTAACAGTCTGACATTATCAACATTTGGCAAGGATGTGCAGAAATGAGAACCTTTAACAATTGTTAGTTGGAACATAAATTGTTTCAACCATGTTGAAGAGTGATACATCATTTATAAATTAGGTAGTAATCATATAGAAATATTCATAAGGTTAAGCAATCGTTTTTATATGTGATACCAAAAGTACAAGGAACAACAAAAAATAAAATGGGTTTCATCAATTTAAAAAGATGAACTTTTATGCTTCAGCTACATCAACAAAAAAGTGAAAAAAGACACGAACTCTTAAAATCAGCAATAATAAGATAAGTAGCACCATTTTAAATGGTGTTCATCGTGGGAGCGATAAATAGCAGGTTTAGGATAGCAGGGAGAGGGGCTGCGGCTCATTTAGCTTTATTGTGTAATAAGTTATTACTAACGATAAAAACTCTGTTCAGACTTTTAAAAAATGGGCAAGGATCAGGAAAGCCAATTCTACAGACCACATATACAAATGGCCAATAATTGTATGAAAAGCTGTTTAACATCATTAGCTATTATCGATGAGAATCAAAGCAAGACTCTCATGAGATACTACGTCACGCACTAGGGTGGCTGCAGCACCGTGTGTCGGTGGGAAAGGAGGAGCTGGGACCCCCGTGCGCTGCTTCGGGAGCGTGAAAGGGTGCAGCCACTTTGGCAAACAGTCTGGCAGTTCCTCAAAATGTCGAATATTAAGTTACTGTGTGACCCCTAGGTGTTACTTCTATGTATACACCCAAGAGAAATAACAACCTAATGTCCACAAAAAACTTGTACACAACTGTTCAGAGCAGCACATCATCATAGTAACCCCAAAGTAAAACCAGCCCCCAGGTCCAGATGTATGGACGAACAAAATGTCTATTGTATAATGAATATTATTCAGTAATAAAGAGGAATGAAGTTCTGATACATGCTATACCATGAATAAACTTTGACGTTACCTTTCCCTGTCCAAGCCGGTGAAAGAAGCTGGCTTGGACAGTGAAAGAAGCCAGAGGCAAATATCATACTTTGCATGATTCTGCTTTTATGAAACATCCAGAATAGCTAAAACTGTACTGTCAGAAAGTGGGTGAGTTGCTCTGGGTTCCCTGGGGGGTGGGGGTGCCGGGGCAAGAAAGGGGATCGATTGCTAATGGGTATGAGGCGTGTTTGGGGGGTGAAGGAAGTGCTGTCCAATCGGATTGGGATGTGCTTGTGCGACTCTGCATACAGACTGAGCAGCATTGCACTGAGCACGTTACATTGTTGGATTTTGTGGTGTGTGAGTTGTATTTCTATAAAGCTCCTGAAATATTCACAGGAGTGATAACTAGCACATTTAGTGTGATGGTAAGAAGAGACTCGTGCTCATTTGGCTTTGTCCTATAACAGTTCCTTATTCTTAATGGTAAAAAATCTGTTAAGATTTTATAACAATGAATTGTGAGGACCCAGTATGCTCAAAATTTTGTGTAATGGTAGGAATTTATACAATTAAATAAATAACTGGAAACAAAATCAAATACATATTCTCTTCCCCTTTTCGTTAAGAAAACGTTATGGGATTTTCTTCCCCCCTAAGAACTGAAACCTTTGGTTCCAGAAAATATTCTCTACAAATGAAATACTGAATTGGGGCTACTTCATTGCCTGTCATTTGCTTTTTCTGACACCAATTATAATAAATCAAGGTCTGGCACAAATGATGCCCCTTTATTATTACGTAAGTCTTTTATTACAAAATCATAAGCATATGATTCTGTAACATAACAATAGCACACTTAAGCACACCAGATGACATTTTAGGTGAAATGTTCACATTGCTGTCCGTCTCTTGTGAAACGTTCACATTCTCTACCAACCACCGTCAATGGTGTTACCTCTGCCAGACCCTGTATTTTATCTCTGAAGTCTGAGTTTTAGTGAAGCAGTTTTATTTGCCATTTTATTAGTTGGTTTATGAGAAAAATTCTTTGTGGTTAAGAGTCAACATTAGTTCTGGTTAAAGTCAGATAATTTTTCCTTTGCTAGAAACGTAGCAGGGTAGCCCACCTGCAGTCCTGCCTGCTCAATTAAAAGGAAAAGATATCTTTTGGAGACAGCTGCTATTCATAATTCTTAGTCCAGACCTTGTGGGCATCTGTTAATCTGCCAATGGACCTTTATCATAAGCTCTCCCTACACATATTAAGATCGTTTTGGGGACAGACAGCATGCCTGTAGGCCAGAGGACTCACTCCTGAATCAAAGGTGTCCATTACTTTCCTACTTTTTCATGTAGCAGAAACACCTTTCCTGTCACAGAGTAGAGTGGTTGGGGAAAATGCCCACAAAGTCAAAACAAAACCATTTGTTTTCCAGAGTGTTGTCTCATGCTTCTCCCACTCAGGGCCTTGGCCATCACTGGGGTGAGAAAATGACCTCAGAGCTTGACGTGTGTGCATCAGAGTATCAATAACAAGCAGTGCCGAACTTGAGTCAAGGTAAATCAGACTACAGTTGTGGCAGTGTTCAAATACAGTTGAAATAAAGTTGCCTTGCATAGTCCAGGTTAAGTAAAAGTCCCTTTAACCCTAGAGTCTGTAAGCATAAGAGTATCTAGACTAGTTCAAACAAAATGAAGGGATAGAAAATGTGCAGAGCCAGACATCCATGTGGGGGAGTGGAAGTTGGACCACGAATGGTAAATAGTGACTAGCTAGTGGTTTTCAAATTGTGGTCCCCATGTCAGCATTACATGGGAACCTGCTGGGAATATAAATTCTTGGGTCCCAACCCAGATGTTCTGAATCAGAAACCTCAGGGGATGGCTCTAGAAATCTGTGTTTTAACAAGCCATCCAGGTGATACTCACTTGCAGCTAAAGTTTGAGGACCAGTGGACTAAATTATGTTGTTTTTCAAAGGCAGGTGAGTAAGCATGAACTTTATCCCATGGGTAGTGGAAATTAATAGAAGATTTGTGAGCAGAGTTATGGAACGATTAATGTTTCAGATAGTGGAGTCCTCTGCATTATTTTTCTAGTAAAGGCATTTTAGTTTAGGAAAATATTAAAATGCCGCAATATATAATGATCTGATTCAATCCATACATTTCAGAAGGATGTATTAGTTTGTAGTTTCTTCTAATTAAATCTGAGAGTTTTTAAATGACTTAATAGAACTTTGGAAGTTTCCAACTTAATTGATCTTTTTCACTATAAATTATAGTGATGTTTTGTCTGGTGTGCCGTTTAACTCCGTAAACTTAAAACCTTTTGTAGATTTTATGGGACCTAGGGGTACTCTTAAATTCTAAAATATTGTCCAAATCCTTTTAGAAAATGGCTGAGAGCATTGCGCAGGTCACTTTACTGTGAAATTTTTTCCCAAGTATGTTTTGCATTTTAAATGTTTTCATTTTTCTTCTTAATCTTGTTATGTATCAGGAACACATGATGTGTTGGCATCTTCTGGAATAACACATTTGTTCCAAGTGAAAAGGACTAGGTTCAGAAAATCTAGCCAGCCGAGAAGTTTATCTGACAGAAACCTATATTGAGTCTAAAACCAATGTGCTCACATTTTCCATCAGATTTAGAATGGAATCGGTCCAGGGAGGCACGATGAGAAGTTCGCTGGTCTCAGCCCTGGGAGAACTGCATTCACTAAATGTGTCACTTAGTCCTGTAGATAACAGAGAACTTGTTGGAAAAGAGCTTTCACCTACAAGCCTGTGATGGGGCTGACTGCACAAAATCTGATTACATTCTCGCTCTCCTTATGAGTCATGTAAAGTTTAAGATTCACTAGAATGACTTTGTTTTATTGCCCAGTGGTCTTATGTTTATGTTTAAAAGTTGCTATTAAAATGCAGTAGGCATATTTACTCTTTTCTGACTCAATCATACAAAATATCCCAGAGCACATTAGACTTAGGTCTTGTCTAAGAATGAATTGAATTCTGGGGAAAGGCAGCAGCTTTTTCTCATGAGAATGAGAAGAATTGAATTTTAATTGTCGCTCTGTTATTACTTACATGACTTTGGACATAACCTTTGTTGTCTCAGAGGATGAGGTGATTTAATAAAATGGTGGAATAGTTCACGTTGAAAGTTGGGTTGATGCATGAATATTTTAGTTTCAAAATAAATATAAAATGACTTGAAGAAACCATTGATTTATTTCTTCATTTACCAAACATTTATTATAGACCTACTGTCTTCTAATGTTACAGTATGCTCTATGGGTTCAAGGAAAATATTCCCTGCTCCCATTCTGAAGTGGAGGCAGACAAGTACAAGGAATGCACTGGGGACAGATAATAACTGACCTAAAAGGAATTGACATGAGCAAACCCCCAGAGAGATCAGAAAGAGCAATGGTGCGGCCCGAGGACTGCAGAGTTCAGTGTGAGTGTGGAGCTGGAGGTGAGGGGTGGTGAGTGGCTAACTTGAGGTTGTAGGCAGGGGTCAGGAGATGAAGGCGGAAAGAGACACATGCTTTTTCCAGTGGTTTGCATAGACCCATGACTCACTTTTAAGGAGGAAGTAACGTAATTCCGTTTCCCACTCTCGTTCCTGTCAGTTAATGGCAGTTCCATCACTTTCATTGATTAGGACAAAACTCCTTAGCTGTTCTTTATCTGTCACATAGCACACATAGTCCATTAGAAAAATTGTTTCAGCACTCGCTGTATTGGTCGCCCATGTGCACCGCTTCAGAGTCCTCTGGGAACTATCTCTTCCTGCCGCCGAAGCTGCAGCAAACAGCTCCGGGAAGGCCTGCCCTGCTTTGTGAATGTGGACCTGGACTCTGTCCTTCTTCTGGGCCTCCTGCCCTGCAGCCTCTTTGATGCAGCCAGTGGGGTGGGACTCTGGCAGGAACCACTTTCTCCTTGTGCACGTGTTGCAAGGAAGGGGCAGGTAACCGGCAGGGGCAGACATACGCATGGGGTGTAGGAGCTGAGGGGTAACCCCTTCTTCTTTTTCCCCAGGATGGATATCCTCAGACAGATGCCGTAATGCCTCTAGTGGACGGGTACTAGATAACTCAACCGGAACTGCCATTTTTTTTCTTCTCTGTTTCTCTTCCCTGGTCATGCCCTCCTCCTTCCTGGGATGGCGCTCTCCAGTAAACTACTCTTGTTCATGTGGTTGTCTGAGGCCCTACTTTCCTGGGAAACTAAGGTGATGGCAGGAGCTTCAAAATATATCTCGAAACTGACTACTTCTCATCGCCACCAATACCACGACCACCCAAGTCCCAACTGTAATCAGTGCCAGCCTTATTGACTCTCTGCTGTTATTTTTGCCTTTTATTTTCTGTTCTCAGCACAGCAGCCAGAGTAAAAGTGCCAACGATGCCCCCTAGGATCTGTCCCCTTTTGTTTCCAACCTCCTTTTGTCTTTCAAGTACATCTGAGGTACCAGGTGCACTAGTATCTCAGGGCTCTCACTTGTTTTTTCTTTAGAACGCTTCCATTTCGTAGCTCTCTTTTCACCTTCTCTCAAGAATGATTTCTACAGTGACGAAATTCTGGCCATCCTCTTTAAAATAACAACCACTTCCAACATATTCTATTTCCTTTCCCTGCTTTTCTTTCTCTAAATAGTGCTTATCATAATTAATATACTTTCATGTTTTTTGCTTACATCTATTTCTCTGCAATTACCGCAAGCTTTGTCAGGCAAGGAAATGTGTTTTGTTTTTGTATTTTTTCCCCCACTGCTACATTCTTGGGCCTCAAATGGAGCCTGGTATCTGGTGGGTGACAAATAAATAATTGTCGAATTAAATAAGCGAATGAATATATATTTTAGAAAATTGTTATTCTAGTTGTGTTGTGAAGTTGGTTAAAGAAAGGTGGGGCTGGGGAGCTGAGATCAGGAGCCTGTTGCAGGCATCTGAGTAAGAAATGATGAGGGCCGCAGATAGCATCCTTTTAACAGCATCTGTGAAAAGCTGAGGCAAGATTACAGAAAAAATTTAGAAGATTAAAATGACTGAGTTGTTGCTGGATTGGGTGTTTCGGATGTGAGAGAGGGAGATGCCTGGGAAGGCTCTCAGGTTTCTGGCTTCGGCAGCTGGGTGGATGGTGACCACGTCCCTCAGAGAGACACCGAAGGAGGAGCAGATCTAAGAAAGGGACCAGGTGGAGAGGCTTCCAGGAAGAGGGAGGAGAACTCCAGGTCTAAATATGGGAGTGTGGTGTATCAGCAAGACCCCTGAGCCTGAAATGAGAATGACCCAGTGGTCAGTTAAATTAGAACTAACTCTAGGAAAAGGACACTTACGGCTTAGTAAGTGCATAGTGAACAGGTTGTGCCTTGATGTGAGCTTACAATAATAATCTAAGTGGGAGAAGCCGTGTATGACTGTGTTCCTATAGGAGCCTAGGAATTCTTAACTCTTTTTACCATTTCTTTCCTAGACCATTTTTTAAATTAGAGAGGGAAAACCTCACGAAGGAGTAAATAAAAGTCTCTGTGATTCATTTTTGTTGGTACATTTTGAAGGAATGGGAAGGCATTCATCTCAGAATAAGTGTTGGAATGCCCCTACAGTGCACAGAATTTACCTTTAGCTTGTCCTGCCTAGACTCAAACTCTGTATTTCTCTTTCATAGCCGTCTTCTTTTATTGAAAACATGTTGAAGTGCTTTTTTTCCCTTTTGTCCCTGGAAGTGAGTGATCTCTTTAGTAAAATATCCAGAATGCATGTAATGAAAAATGTCTAAATGTTTCAAGTAAGATTTCTGACATATATGTACCTGCTTAGTTATGTACATTGTAAATGGTGTTCTCTTCACCAACATATTTTTGTGTGTATTTTGAAGCTTAGATTTTTGCCAATAGTTTTTATAGTTCTGGCTGATTTTTATTACCTTATGTAGTAGAAGAGAGTCAAGCATCTTGAACTGGTCCTCAACCTAGAAATTTATTAAACAATTCGTTTCTTAAGGGTTCGGAAGCACTGTTGGAAAAGATTGTTACATTCAGATTTCTAGGCCAATGACAAATAGAGATGGGAGCAATATTGCCCAATGAAATTTATAGAAACAAGACCAAAATCATTCTGTCTGGTCTGTGTTTATCTAATAGTTGGTGAGTGTACCTCACTCTGGGTGAAATCTTTGACTTGTTATTTGAATTTAATCTTTGCTGTTTATTCTCATGTTGACACTTTGCATTACTCTGGTAAGATGTTGATGATTTCAGAGTCTTAGCCTGCGTCAGATACTCCCTGTGGCACAGAGGTGTCAGGGGCTACACTGCTGGATTGCTGTCAATAGAACATAGATTCTGAATACCATACATGGGATCTAAACAGGATAGCCGACAGTGAAATCATAGTTCTTTATTAGAGGCAAGAAATTCTGAGAACCCCGATGGAAGGCCTCAAGATAATTCAGATTTAATTACAAAGAATCTTTTGTATTTCCTTAAAAGAAGCCTGGGGTCCTGGCTGGGTAGTTTGGTTGGCTGGAACGTTGTCCCATACACCGAAGGTTGCAAGTTTGATTCTCCCTTACGGCATCTGCCTAGATTGCTCGTTCAATCCCTGATTGAGGCACACAGGGGAGGCGACTCGGGGTTTCTCTCCCTCTTTCTCTCCCTTCCTCACTCTCCAAAATCAATAAACATATCCTCAGGTGAGGATTAAAAAAAGGGATCTCATTATGAATAATAAAAAGCATCTAGTACTATTCCTTGTTCTGAGTAGGTGCTTATCCTTTATTACATGTGTTAATGTTTATAAAAAGGAGAAGAAGAAGAAGAAGAATCATGGGTATTTAAGGAAACTAAGAACTGTGTTAGATTTCTCCATAGAAACAGAAGCAAGGGAGACATATATTAAGATTATAATATAATTCAATATATATTCTAACTTCAAGTTCCATTCATTACAAGGAACAGGCTCATGTGATCATGGAGGCTGAGGAGTCCGGGGTCTGCGGTCAGTCAGCTGGAGGTCAGGAGAGCCTGCTGTGCGGTTCTGGTGCCACGGCCGGTGCTGGAGACCAGGAAGACCTGCTCTCTCTGTTTGAGTTCAGAGGCGGGAGCAAACCCGAGGTCCCAGTTTGAAGGCAGGCAGGCAGGAGGCGTTCCCTCTTATTTGAGGCAGAGTCAGCTATTTGGTCTTTTTTGGGCCTTCAACTGATTGAATGAGGTACGTTCCCATTAGGGAAGCTAATCTACTTCACGCAGTCTATCAGTGTAGGTGTTACACTCATCCAAAAACACTCTCACAAAAATGCCAAAAGAGTATTTGATCAAGAATCTGGGTACCCTGCAACCCAGTCAAGTTGGCACATAAAATCACTATCACAATAAACTATTTTAAATCTGTTTAAATCCATTCAGTCATATGCATTTTACACATAGCTCTGTGGATTCATCCAAGGGTAAGACATTTTGGGTGTCTAAACAGACAGAAGACAGGTGTCAAGGGTCCCTTAATAGACCAAAATAAACTAATATAAAATTTAAAAAATACAGATTTTTCATGTTTACATTCTTCACCAAGACATTTTCATGTATGTTGCAGCTAAATACATGGACCAAAATTGATTTCCTCATTCTGAATTTTAAGTTATTGAACAGACATTAATCATATACTTGTTTTTCTTTTGTATTTGTTTACCTCACAGCACATATTCATCTGGAAGGTTGTAGCATAATCATAAAGTAATGGACTAATAAAAGCCTAGTCTGTTAAGAAATTAGTACTAGAGGATACTGCCAAATTTTTTTCCTTAGCATTTCTTCAGCATTTTTGGCCCCTGGGTTGTATTATTCTATTTTTGTATCATATTTGTGTCGCCCTTTTTCTGCCACATGTTTCTGAATCCCAGCAGTACAAAAAGTTTCTGTGTTTGCTGGACACAGTAGGTAAACAAAGTTTTGATTTCATTTTTTTCTTTGAAAAACCTTGAGAGTCCTTATAAACATAACATCCAGCCACAGAGTGTAGCTTGCTGAATGGCCATTCCCGACAGGCCCTTGCTCGCCGGCCTGCGCGCAGTCCCACCCAGACTGACCAACTGAATTGAAAAGTACAAGGCAGTGGGGGAAGCAATTCTAATAGTTTGATCAGTGTTTTTAGATTATTTAGACATGTTAGAGTCAAATACAAAAACAGAAATTGCCTGATTATTTTCAATTAAAAAATTTTAAAACATTTAAAAGGTTTAAGGGTTTTGAATCTGGCTTGTATTGGAAATTATAGAACTAAAGACTCCATTAAATAAGCATACTCATTTTCTTCATATTGATGTCTTAACTTCTCCAAATTTAAGTCATATAGCTCTTGCTACATAATAATGAAAAGGTGGTACTTTCACAATGCAGAGAATTTATGAAGGTACCTTTATAAAGTATAGGTTTATCTCTCTTGATTGAAGAAACAAAAATTGTGAGAGAAAAGGGAAATAACCATTACTGTACATCTGGAAATAGCAGACATGCCTTTTCTCCTTTGACTGGTGTACCTTTTTCAGCCTGATTCAGTGAATCAGACGTGGTGGGTTTGGGAGAGATTTGTTCTCAGGGAGTTTAATATTTGACTTGCCAGGCAGGGCAGATTTCTTAGGCTGACCCTGGGAACACCGGCATTGCCATGCTATCTTGTGGGCATCTCTCCCCGCTGTGGGCAACGAGGAAATAGTTGATGCTATGGTCCCATCAGGAGAAGTCTGTCTGTGTGATAATAGTCCTTGATCACTGTGTGGGATTGATGTAAACGCCACCCTTTGGTAAATGCTTCTTTCTTTGAAGACTGAAATCCAGTGTGAAAATCTTTTTTTTTTTTACCTGTCTGAAAAAGTTTGTGGCACTTTTATAATAGCCAGCCTGCCCTGTTGATTCAGATCAAAATCATTTTCTGCCAACATCATAACCATTTTACTGTTCAGTGGTGCAGACGGCGTCATAGAAAGTTGGTGAAATGTTTTAGATCACTCGGAAATGGATGAGTGATAACAATGAAAATATCTCCAACAGAGGTGATACTGTGGAGAGAACTCATAAGGGCAGAATCAAGAGTATCTTCATACTAAGAATTTTCTGAAGTGTCAGAATGATAAAGCCATTTGGATAAACATCTAATACAAAACCGAATGTTTACAGTCCCACTTAGTCTTTCTGCATGCCTACTCTGCATTTGAATCTGAACTGTTTTCCCTTTCAGATTTTCGGGAAATGACACACAGCTCCTCTTAACATTTAATGAATATTTATTAAGGACCCTTTGACAATTAACAACTCATTAGAATTCACTTTAAAAGAAAAAGAGACAAAAGCACTTTCAGACTAAAGCAGAATGGAGTGGCAAAAGCACAAACTCACATCTTTTTCATTGTGGACTGCCGAGTCAGAAACACTATGAGACAAATAAGATCTTCTTAAAAGAGATTCTAGATAGTAGTTAGAATGTAACAGATGTATTTGATTACTACATAGCAACTTTAACTCTGCATTGGATAGTATCTTTGGTGAGTGTTTTTTTCTGGAGATACTAGGAAATCCTGCTTTTTTATGCCTGGCATCATAGGAGATCAGACCTTGAAGTCAGACTTTTTGTGCTTAAATATCAGTTTCAACTCTTTATAGCTCTGTGATCTTGAGCAAGTTCTCAGTGCCTCAGTTTCTGGATTGTCATGTGGGGAAAATAATTATACACAATTCACAAGCTTGTTGGGAGAAGCAACTGTGTTAATACATGAAAAACACATGTAATGGTGCCCAGAACACTGGTGCCTTGAGAATCTCTTCTGTCAATTTACACTTCCTTGTTAGGGCCCTTTGGAAAGGTCTTCATTTTCCCTTGGTTAAGGTTAAGTTAAAGGAGTCATTAACTATTTCTTTAACTGTAAAGGAATAGTCAATGAATCCTTACTTCTTATGGGTAGCATTTTAGCTCCCTGTTTCATTTCCGTTTTCCTCCAGTCCTCTCAGGACACCCAGGCACCATGCCCTGCCACTTCCAGCTACCTGGGATTGCGGTTCTTTCAAAACACAGTCCTTTATAAAAGAGAAATAGCTAAAGTTCAACAAGAGATTTTGAAGGTAGAGTATTTATACCATTTTGGTGTTACTCCATGTAAATCATTGCTATTGGTAATGAAAATAAAGAAATACCTCGGCATGAAATAAGGTAATGAACTAGAATGTTTCTTGCCTGCTCACCATTATCTTAATTATGAAAGAGAAGTCTGTATGTATTAGGATGAGCAGGTAAGTACTGAGACATCCATCTACATATCTCTTTTTCTATGAGGCCTAATGCTTGCAAGAGTAAGCGCTGGCCTAGAAACCAAAAATTTGTAGTTCTGTTGATAAATGTATGCCTTTAAATAACAGCTCGTTTATTCTTAAGTAATTTACTATTCTACCTTACACACTGTAGGTCATAAGATTTCATTTGTCTTTGCAAAGTGCTGAGTCGCTGTTATTTAACTCAAACTTTATCTTTAAGACAAGCCTCATAAATTTAATAATTAGTCGTAGTTCCCCCTGGAATTTTTGCTGCTCTCCCCATCTGTGCTCCTCGGCCTGCACACAAGGCGTTGGGTCTGTTTCACAGCAGCTGAGGACGTTTTCACTTCTGATAGTTTTCTCTTGGGGAAGTGACTGCTCTATTTATGATTTTTGAGGGATGATAGTGAATCTTCTCTGACTTATTCTTCAGTTTTTAGATTCGTCACAGGAAGGCTTTATTTCCATTTGTCACATGTGCATGATATAGTATTAGTAATGACCTTGATGTTTGGACATAGTCCTTTTACCAATTTATGGCTGTTATGGACTTGGATGTTTATTCCTACCTTTGATTATTGTTAAATTTACCTTTATAATTCTTAGCCATCTAGCCCTCATTTTGAAGTGGAAACTCATTAGTTTAGAGAACATGACTAGTTATTTCTACATTGTCCGGGCAAGCTTTCAGCATGTCAATACCGATCGGGCCGCTTCCTGGTGGGCGCGCTGAGGCCGCGGGTTCCCGGCCCGGTGCAGCCGGACCTGCCTTCCCCCATCCAACTGCTATCAGACCCAGCGGCCACTCCCTTTCTAGCTGTAGATGTCAAAGCCCAAGGAGACAAGTTGTTACATTGTCTAATGCAAAGAGAGAAAGAAGAGCAGAAGATCCAGACGTTGAACTGTAAACGTTCTGTAATTGTTAAACAGGCTTCATTTTGTGTGTGTGTGTGTGTGTGTGTGTGAATGGCAGAATGTTCAGAATGCAAAAAGAGTTTCTAAATTGTGTGCAGAAAGGAAAATGTTCAGTGAATAAGCTTATCCTTTCCCAAGAATCCTACCTTGATTTACAACCCTCATTTCACTGTATATATAGTAAAATTTAAGGGTGAACTAGCTCTTTGCTTTGAAGGATAATCTTATTTTGTGCTCTGCAGAAATCCAT
Source organism: Sturnira hondurensis (assembly GCF_014824575.4). NCBI lineage: Eukaryota > Metazoa > Chordata > Mammalia > Chiroptera > Phyllostomidae > Sturnira > Sturnira hondurensis. The sequence goes on along the minus strand of NW_028077629.1, from coordinate 1,680,903 downwards.
TCAAAGTTTATTATTATTACATGCTAGGAAGGTCTTATAGTGTAGTTGGCTTATCTTCTTTTCCATTATGATAATGGATATATTTGCTCATATAGAGCTACCTTGGAAAGTTATAAACTAATCTAGCTTTTTAATAATTGCTTTTTTATTCTAACAACTTAAATGTCTTTCAAAAATTTGCAGAAACTAAAATCAGTTGGAAGCATATGTGAGTCAGTTAACATCAAACAATGAAATTATTTGATCACAAATTTCAACTAATAAGAATACACACATTGTTCGTGCTTATATGGGGGAAACTAAGTTACTGTTACAAGCATTTTACATGTATGAATGAATAAATAACATCTTCATTTTGCAGATGAGGAAATAGAGGTTCATGAAGGTTAAGTAAGTAGTCTGAGGTCAACACAGCTAATTATTCAAATTAATAATCTTTTGGGTGACTCATATGGAAGTAAACTGTACTATTAATAATAAGAGGGTGATAGTTGATAGATCGGACTATATATGTGCAACTATTGTTCAAGGTAGAGTNCACCATGTTACAGATATAGAGATTTGATATATATAGAGATATATCTATATATAAAATATACCAAAATATATATATATATATATATATATATATATATATATATATGAGGTATATGCCATGGTTATACACCATGGTTTGTATATATATATTATATATATAATATATATATAATATATATATACCATGGTGTGTATATCTATATATTTATATATATAAAGAGGTATATGCCATGGTAATGGATAATGGTACCCATTATCATGGTGTGTATATATACATGATATATATATATACACACATATATATATACTTATATATGTATATATACACACACACCATGGTATGTATATATAATTACATGCCATACATGTGTGTGTGTATGTATATACATGCACCATGGTAAAGATATATAGATATGAGATATATAGATATATATCTTTATATAATCATGGTGAAGTTCCCTGGAAGCATCAACGAAGATGCATATGTATCTGATGGGAAATGTACCATAGATGGTGAAGGAGAGGGAGGCTGTTGTAGGCTGAAGGAATATGAGCAAAGCATGGCGATGTAAAAGACACAGTGCTTGGAATGAGAATAAGGTGTGGACAGGGAGCAGACCTGGTAAGAGATGAAACTGGAAAGATAGGTCAAGTCCGTTTATGAAGAGCCCTGAATGCCTTCATAGGAACTTCAGAACCATTAGAGCCTTCCGTTTGGTATGCTTTGTTGGTTTGGCGACTTTAGGCATGCGTGTTGTTACTTTTAGAAGGCAGTGGCGCACATGGTGGATGATAGAATCCGGAGGGCAGCAGAGAATGCAGCAGGGGTGCTGACTGGGGACAGAGATAGAAATGAGGGGCTCCAGTCATTAACTTTTATTTTGCCATCAGGAAGCATAGCAGATTTAGGAAAACTTGTCCTAAAAAAATCAAGCTCTGCACACTTCATTGTCATCATTATTCTCATCATTCTCATTGGGTAACTTGATTAAAACAGTTATGTGCAGTACTGAAAATTTCAGCTCAGCCTCATGACCTGCTTTATATGTGAGCCTCGGTCATTCATAAAAATGGGAATACTTGTATCTACCTTAGTGGGTTCTGATAAGCATTATATCAATGCATGTGGAAGCTCTTAGGACCGTTGTACCTGTGAAATGTACTCAGTATATAATAGTTTTCTTTTATTTGTGGATCATTCAGCAGTTACTTTCTTGCATGAGGTATACATAGTACACTGTGATAGCTTTGTAACACAGTGAAGGGTTGACTAACAAGCCACTTTCTATATACAATTTTTTGGTTGTCTTTGGTTGTCTTCTTACACTTTAAAAGGGGTGTTCATATTACCTATATGTCCTTTTAAATCTCTTCCTATTAAAAATGGAATATTAGAAGTCTAATGAAGTTAAATAAGTAGCTTTAAATGATTTTACAGGGTGGGTGGGACAAAAGTAGGTTTACAGTTGTGAGTATGCAAAATAGAGCTTATTTTTTGTAAGCTCTGAATTTGTACCCAGTATTTACATATGGTCATTTATCATGCTATAAAAATAGATTTATGTAAGTATATTTTGTAACTGGTATATATCTTTAATTTGGTTCTGGATTCTGGAAATGACTTTATACCTTATTTAGTTGGAGTGAAAGATGTGTCCTTTTCTGTGCATGGAGTTAAAATAAATGAAGGGAAGTAACACTGATCAGACATTAACTCTCAGTAACCGGGCCCTATGTTAAGTGCTTTATGTAGAACTTCATTTAATCTTAGGACCAACCATGTGAATAGTAGGACATTATTGCTCCTGTTTTTGAGATGGAGAGGTGGAGTTCTAGAGAAACTAATGAATTTGCCTGAAAGCATACAGCTGCTTAGTGGAGCTGGGCGCAATCTCCTTCTCCCATCCCACCCTGTGCTCTCTTCTACAAACGCTGTCCAGGTTGCATCGGCTTCAAAGATGATATCCAGGACCTTCCTTCACACTCCTGTTCCAATGTCCCACTTGTTAGTAACCAAAAATATAATTTAATTGAGTTGACTGTCAAAATCCTTCCTGACTTTGAAAATTATATGGCTGAAGAGCAGGGAGTGTCAGAAAAATTCAGCTGCATCTCTGGATAAAGTCAGAGAAAAGCTAGTCTCAATAGGATGAACCTTTCAATGTTCAGATGTGAAAAACAACGTACAAAAGAAGCAAAAATTTATAATCTGTGGTAGTTTACAACAAAACATTAAAGCAAACAGACAAGCAAAAGGAAACCAGAGAATGACATATTTGACTAACTCTTTTTCTCTTTTTAATTACTTTTCTGAGAATGTGAACTTTCTGTGTCTATTATACTCTCACATTAATGGATCATTTCTTCTCTTCTTAGTTGTGTGCCAACATTATATAACTGTCAGCATATAAGTGGTGCTAACTTAATTAATGTTCTATACTTTGTCCATTTAAAGACCAATTCAAAATATTAAAGCATAAATTTACATAAATAATTGCTTTAACTTGTACTGGCACACATAATACTTTGGTGAGCCATCTGATATTATTACATGAAAATCTCCTTTAAATCTTAAAAAGGTTCAATAATTGCATATATCTTCTTCATTTTTTCTTTTAAATATCATCTCCTATTCTCATTCCCTTTTATTTCACCATTGTAAAATTTCTTTACTTATTTTTAAACATATATAAATTTTAGCCCTGGCTGGAGTGGCTTAGTGGATTGAGTGCCTGCCTGCAAACTGAAAGGTTGCTGGTTCAATTCCTGGTCAGGGCACATACCTGGGTTGTGGGTCAAGTCCCCAGTTGGGGGTGAGGAAGAGGCATCCCATCAATATTTCTCTTGCATATCAATGTTTCTCTCCCTCTCTTTCTCTTCCTCCCCCCCAAAATAAATAAACAAAATCTTTAAAATATGTATATGAATTTTATATCTGTAATTCTGATGACCAATAGTCATCTCGTGTGGCAGTTCTCAAAGTGTGATTTGCAAGAATAATCATATAATTAGATAAACTATTAACATGTTCACTGAGGATACAAAGGAAATAGTGGCTAGAACGGCTGGGTGAACCTTAGCACAGACCAAGACAGGGCCCCAAACTGCTCGTATCTTCACTGCCGTGTGCGCACAGCACGAACAGCCAACCCAACAACATCAGCTGCTTTCTTTAATAACACCCTGCGGAAAGCACTGAAATTATTAATTTTAACTAAGTACCAACCTCTGAATGAATGCGTTTTTAATACTCTGTGTGACAAAATGTGAAGTATCCATCATGAAATTCCTCAGTATACTAAAAATGAGTGGTTACCTGAGATCTTTTACGTGAAACACATTTTTACTTTAAAGAGTGAGTGACAAACTACAGTTATTCGGACATCGGCATGGCAGATGTGTTCTCAAAAATAAACGAAGTGAGCCTGTCCCTTCATGAAAAGCAGCCGACAGCATTTATTGCTAATGGTAACACTCAAACGGTCTGACAAAAGTTAGGGTTTTGGAAAGTCAGGCTGCAGAAGTGATCTGTGTTGCAAAATGAACTGAGGTTCTTTCTCCCGATGATCAGTGCCCATTGTTGAATAATCATGCATGTGTAGAAACTCCATTCCAAACATGTGATTAACAGTAGGTTTTAATTATCAAAATAATTATCCCAAAATGAAAATTTTATTGCTAGGATTTCAGGTTCTACATTGTGTCCAACTTTTAAGAGAGTCCTACTTGTCTGGATTGTGCATAGTATCGAAAATGACCACTGTTTTATGAAAAGGCTGTTAAAATGTTCCCACTTTTCCCACTGTGTGCTTCTGACCATCTATTCCTTGTGCATGTCAGCCACGGCAACACCGTTCAGTAGATTTTATGCAGAAACAGATATCCGATTTCTTCAATTAAGTTAGACAAACAGATTTGCAAAAATGTAAAACAGTATCACTTTATCAGTATTATTTTTTAAAATATATTAAGGTGGAATGTGTTCATTATTTTTTGTCAATTCATATTTAAAACAATTTGGTTTTAATTTCTAATATGCTAAATATTGATAACTGTGATCCACGTGAACACAAAGTTTGGTGTCATAAGTTATTTTTATAATGAAAATGTGTGCTGAGGACAAAACACTTGAGAACTGCTACCAGAGGAGTCAAAGAGGCCGCCCCAGCCAGTGGGGCTCAGCTCTCAGTTGGTTGGAGCTTCCTCCTTAACCAAAACGTCGCCCCTTCGGTTCAGGTCAGGGCATTTCCCTATTTTGCAGGTTCCATCCCTAGTCAGGGCTTATGTGGGAGGCAGCCTTTTGCTGTTTTTCTTTTCCTCTGTCCCTACTCTCTTAAATAAAAATAAAATAAACGTTTGCAAAAAAAAAAAGTTACAGAGACCAGAGCTTGCATCCTCTTGCCTGCTATTCAATTATTTCTTCTCAGGCAAATAATCTCTTTCAGCCCTAGTACCCTCGTCTATAAAATGAGTGTTTTGAGGCTTATATTATGTGAGATTTGTTAATGTATAATAGGGGTTAGATAAATAATTACATTTATTTTATCATCTCAAAAATCCCGTGAATTGTGAACACTGTTACTATGAAGTGTGTGAGACCAAGGGAAATTAAGAGCTTGCTCAAGGTCGTGTGACTAATAAACTGCAGGGCTGAGAACCTTATAGTTTATTAAGATAATAGTCAATCCCCTCTTTTCATGCTATAGATATGAAGAAAAGAATGTATATCAGCAACAGAAGTTATTGGAGAATCACAACATATTTGAAGTAGGAGGGGGCTTAACAGAGCATATCCTTGGAACATTCCATTTCACTGACATGGTCGTTCGGGGCACCGTGTGACCCCTAAGTTGCTGTGAACCCAGCAGCATTTTAACATAGTGGTTCTCACCCTTCCCTGGCCTCCTCCTATTCTTCTTTGGTTGGCCNAACTGCAGGGCTGAGAACCTTATAGTTTATTAAGATAATAGTCAATCCCCTCTTTTCATGCTATAGATATGAAGAAAAGAATGTATATCAGCAACAGAAGTTATTGGAGAATCACAACATATTTGAAGTAGGAGGGGGCTTAACAGAGCATATCCTTGGAACATTTCATTTCACTGACATGGTCGTTCGGGGCACCGTGTGACCCCTAAGTTGCTGTGAACCCAGCAGCATTTTAACATGGTGGTTCTCACCCTTCCCTGGCCTCCTCCTATTCTTCTTTGGTTGGCCAGGCTAAAGAACTCAAGTACCTTTGGCAAGAACTGTATTTACTCACATAGACGCCAATAGAAACAAAAACCACATAAAACAAATGAGAAACTAGACTGAAAGGCTGTGGCAAATAGCCTTAACCTCCAATGATACTGGATGACTTTCATTGCTTCTCTTGGTAATGAAATTACTAATAGATTTTCTTTGCGGGCCTTAGAATTCAGTACTTGTTAGAAACTCAGCTGAAGTGATTGAAAAAGGGAATAATGCTGCAATCAAAACGAGCAGCTGGAAGAGTTTGAAACAGAAAAGTCCGCATGGCCGTCACGGCCACACAACCATCCCCTTAGTGCAGGCCGATGGCCCATGTCGGGGCGGCACCAAGTCTGGCAGTTTCTAGCGAAGGGCAGGGGACTGTGCCCCGCCTGCTGATGCGTGGCTTTTCACGCACTCCCTGAATTCCGTCTGGGGCATGGAATTCAGGTTTTGGTGCCACCACTTTGTGATGTTTATTCTCCTTGTTTCTTTGTGATTTGTTCCCATGTTAATATTAGTAAGGAGAATTAAAAACATGAAGGTGATCGATGGAGTTGATAGGCTGTCTCAGAGCAAAACTCACCCTTGATTTGACGGTCGTTTGTAATATGATGGTTAATAATATGCTTGAGGGAAAGGGAAGTTATTTCCAGACTACTCTCATATGTTAGTTTTACTTTGGAAATTCACAACTGCTGTTCATTTGTAGCTTTTTATCCTGTCATTGTTTTTCTTTTGCTAATTATGGTCTCTTTTCAGTCTTTTTAAACCTCTTTCTCAGTACACTCATTAGTGCAACTCAAAATCTAAATCATTTTATATGTGGGTAGTATTCCCTAAATACGTAAATGTAGCTGTCAGCCTTCAAGTCTGCTGGAAACTAGGTGAGTGAAGTCAGGGATATACATCCATATCGAACATAAATTTATGGGCTTAATTGTGAAGGACTTCCTGTGTGTCAGCCAGGCAGGCTTGGGTTTATTTGTATTACCTCTGTCCATGACTAGTTATGATTTCAGGGAGTGGGAGGTTGGATGTTCTTTCCCCCCAAATTCTTTGTCAGGCAAAGGAAGTAGCTGGAAGTAGTGAGAGGCAGGACTCATTGCAGGGTTCGGGACGTTTGGTTATGGGAGCAGCCACTGCTTCCTGCACAGGGTTCCTTTCTTTAGAAACGCGCATGTCCCTGTCTTTGTTACCCATCCAGGGAGTGTCGTCATGGGAAAAGCAGTCACCCTGTGGCACTGTGACACTATGGTGTTGACTCGGGTCATTTCCTTCACACTGAACTTGTAATCCAGACAGGTATGTCTGGCTGAGTCTTTTCTAGGGAGCATATTCATTTCTCGGTGTTCTTCCACAAACACAGCCTGAGAACCTGTTTACTGCCTAAACCTTATTCGGTAAATTATCATGAAACAAAACATTCTGGACCTTCTAGAGATGTTCAAGTCAATAGCATAACGAGGGCAAGAAATTATGGTTCCAGGACCTGTTTTGAGTCTAGTTGTCCTGTTACACGTGTGATCTGGCCTATTGTCAGAGTTGGTTCTTGGTTACCTGTTTTGTATATAAGTTATTGCATTTTTGGTATAAAGGCACAGGCATAAGCATCTCACGTTTTTCTTTCAGAGTTCCTTTGCCCTTTCTTCCCAATATACTCATTTATCTTCTCTTTGTCATAAAACCCTTTTTCAGGTGTGCTGATCTAGGCTGGGAAAACTACTCTTTGTTCACAACCCAGGAAGAGAAGTGTGAGGGCAAACCATCCTTTGTGAGAGAGACTGTGGTCCTGGGTGTGTGCGAAGAGATGGGAGCCGGCAGACACATGGCAGGTTAGCATCTGCGAGACAAGAAACAAGGATAAAAGTTCATAGGCAGGAGGTGTATGCTGAGTGGGGGTGGGGTGACAAGGATATTCCACATCTGCTGTTTCCTATCTTCTCAGTGAGATTGGGAGGGAAGGGAGGAGACAGCAGAGTCTTCAAGAAATTGAGGTTTTGGAGAAGCCACTGGGGATTGGAAGACAACAAACGAAAAAGGAAGGCAGAGAAGGATCTCAGTCCAAAATGGCATGCTCTGCACATACAGCTGGGTAGAGCGAGCCTCTGCTGCTAAGCTCCCTCCCCGTGCATCGTGGAATCTTGGTGGTGATGAGCTCTGGGTTTGCGGCCTACTGATGACAAGAGTGCAGCTGAGAAACTTGCCATGTGTGGTTATGAAACATGTGAGTAAATCCATCCGTGACCACCGGCGCTGTTGCTCAGAGAGCCGCTGCGTGTCCTGTTCTGAGTGCCAGCTCTTGTTCTAGGCACTGGATGATGGGCTGAGAAAAAGAAGAAGGAAAACTGTTTTTAAAGTTTCAGCTTTCTTATCACTATCTGGGGTGGGGGGTGTTGTTCAGTACTGAGATATTTTTGAGGTTTAGAAAAATACTAGGAACATTTGGCAAAAGAGACAGGTTTTGTGAGAACTGTTACTTGTGGATCCTCACCGGAGACACATTTGTAGGAGGTTGTGAAAGGGAAGGGTTATATAAATACTAAGTCTTTTGAATGAATGTTACTATGATTGATAGTAAAATTTTTGTCTCCATGTGATTATTCTGGATCGTTAATGGACATAACCAGAAGTCTGTGACAATGATGTCATTTTACTAGTAGGCAGGCTTTTTCTAATTTTGATTGGGAACCCAGCCATTTAATGGCCAGACTTTCTTTCCAGTTACTATTTAAAAAAATGAAGGATGTGTCATGTTTAAGTTGCTGTTTGTGTTTACTGCCAGTTTTGAATGACTGAGTACACTATTTTTAGTGTGAGCCCTGGTAATTTAAGATTTGCTATACCTACTGCCACCTTCCCTACTCAGGCTTGTTACATGGGCAGTGGAAATAAATAGTTTTCCCAAGACCAACTGACCATTATTTGTAAGCATTTGTTACTGATAGCCTAACATTTAATTTCTTGTGTGGGTTGTCATGGTTTTCATGATGTGACAAACACTTATGCATGTTGGTATTGAATATTGTATTGTTTTTCAGCCTGTTTGTTATCAGTGAAACAGAACAGAAGCAGTGATATTGGAGAAGACACTAAAGGTTTACTGAAAGGCGGCAGAGAGTTTGATGTTACCTAGCAGAGATGCTTTTGAACAATCCTGCTAAAAAATAGATCTAATGAGATTTGGGATGTTTTTAAAAAGTAGTCAGCCTGAGTGCACTGTTCCTTCAGGGAGCGTTTGTAATGCCCGCAAGAATGTGTTGGGAGAGGGATCAGATTCCAGGCTAACCTTCCGTTGCTTTCAGTCGTTGACATAACACACACCTGTGTGTTCTCTTCTCCGACCTCAGATTGTTTTGAAAAGCTTCTGACATCTGGAGGTGTGAAAAAGAACAGATTTTGATTTGTTCTCTGACAAGTAGGAGTTCTAATGGTACTTGCAGTAAGGGCCGTGATTTATCACATATCCGTCTAATCAACTGTGATGATTCCTCCAGCATTCCATGGTAGATTCGTGTTTTTCTTAAACATTTGAACATGCGAGAGATAGAAATATGTAAGCATATTGGCATGTGAAAAAGCATGCTTGTTGTGTGTCTTTTTCTTGAAAGGAATTAAGAAATTCTCTCTCAGAATAGTTGAATTGTGAGTAGGGATAGCACTGATAAAGAAAACTGACCTAATTCAACCTCACCTTTTCATAATGAGGCAAAGCTTTCCTTGATAACATCAGTGTGACCATAAATATTGTCACTTAAGAGAAAATATCTATCAAGTATTGATAAATTTCCTCCAAACTAGAACTATTCTGCAAGAACTTTGGTGACTGGATTAGTGGCCTCTTAAAATACAGGTTAGGATATATATTATAAGTATTATATTTATACTTATATAAAATGTATAATGTTTTTGTATTTCAACATCCCTGGGATTCTAAACTGATTTTTATTAAATTCACAGATTTTTCTTTTCAAAATTAAGCTTCACTTGGTTTGGCATCAGCAACTTATTCCTTGCAATCTACTTAATTGAGTAGCTTCTGCTGTTTATCCTAAAATGCAGATAAATGGCTTTCAGCACAGTGTTTATAGTTTAACAGTTACTAAAGTGAGTCAACATTATCTACTAGTGTGTACATGTCATTATTAATGATCTCTCTGCTTATACTTTCTGCTAGTCAGGAGACACTGAACTTCACAAAAGCAAGAGCCTGGCACAGTTGAGGGTGGGTGGGCTGTTTGGGATGGCGCCTGTTTGCAAGCCTTTTTTTCTCTCTTACTGGTATGAAGTGGGAGGAGAAATATGTGCTCTACCACAATCTCAGCATGCACAAAAGCTGTCACAAAGTGCCGTATTCTAAGAGCTGGGCTAAAAAAATTTAGGAGGTGGCTATTACAGTTATTTGTTTTATTCCAGGTTGTCTAATTAATAATTAGCACAAGTTTAATACTTTTTTCATTAGGTTATTTAATTATATGATGGCAAATGGGAGGCACCAGGAAATTTTCATAGTATTACCAAAAACTACTACAGTTCTGATGATGAAAAAATATTTGATTTTTTGGCTGCCCCCAAAAGATGGAAAATAAATAACTTTATTATTATTCATTTATCATAAATTCTGCTTATTCATTTTGAGAGATCAATTTTCCTCTTTTGTTAGGGAAAACAACACCAAAACAACTGTGAGACTTTGCTTCTAGGAGCAACAGCCCTGGTGGCCATAAAAGTTAAAACTGACACACTTTACCAATCTCTAATTCAGAAAATGATGAGAGTCCTGGCCTCCATACCAAACAGTTTTCTAGGGGCTTAGGTAGCGAATGGGGCATTCCGAGGTAAACATAGACAGTGGTTTCCTAGTAGCTGAAGTACCAACTACTACATTTTGGTAAAATATTTTGTTTGATCTAGGTTCTTTGTAAGTGTGGAAAACTTCCGAACTGAAGATAGCATTGTTTTTGCTTCCACATTTATTAGTGTTGTTGTTGTTTGGGAGCATCTTAGTCATTTTAAATAGAACATGATTTAAGTATATATTTCTTACCTTCTTAATCTGATGCTGAAATTTAAGATCATATACTCAATTTATCAAAATATTTCAGGGTAAAAAATAGAGCACGCCCAGATACATCTGCTTTGTGTTGGTATGGCTCAAAATACAGAAACATCTGAAGAAATTATGAGAGTTAATTATTTTTCATGTGGCATCTTCAATTCAGGTTTCCTGTTGTTCTTTCTTTCTTTTTTTTGTTTGGTTATTTATTGTGAGATTCCATATTGATGATTATTGTGAGAGTCCATATTGATGATTATTTAAAAGAGAGAGAAGGAAGCATTTTGACCTCAGAATATATTGTGTAGGCAGGTACATTTTTGGCATAAAAGAGGAGCTATGAACTGAAGAAGGAAAATGTAAAGGTAAGATCAATAAAGCTTTTTACAGCCTGGGCCACCGAGTCCACTAGACTTTATACAGTTTAAGAAGTTAAAAAATAAGATCACTTTTAGAGAATGTTTTGAAAACTGAAGCCATTTGTTTACCGAAAGAGGGACAACCTGGGCAGCGCAGGCCAGAGCGTCCCCGAGTGTGCCAGCTCAGATGTGAGATACACAGTCACTGTAACAACACGGTCTCAGTGCAGGCCTCTCCCGGTGTTTCTGCCCAAGAGTCAGCAAGATTGTCCTCGGGCAGTCTTATTCCTTCCTCTAACTGAAAGCAAAGTGGATGGTGGTTCAGAATCGCAGCACTGTCTTAATGGCCAATTAAGTATAATTTCAGAAAACATTTTTTTCTCTTAAAATATCAGGAGTCATATTAAATGGCTAGTCACACACATACCCAGGACCCAATTCAACCATCCTATTTTATTTTGGATGCACAAACCAGATTACGGGCATATTAGGAGAATATTAATGTAACAGCTTGTGGCATACCTTTAAATCTTGGGCCTCTGTTATTTGGTCTCAGAGTATTACTTGGAACTTTGAATGCAAAATTGTCTCTGACACTAATGTCTGCCTGTATGGGAAGGCTCTGAGACTTTCCAAGTTCTGATGACACAGAATGTTTTTAGGGACAGGAATTTCTTGTGATCCTATTGCTCCTAACATACATCATATGGAATTTTCCTAGTAACACTCTTTTTTAAAAGATTTTATTTATTTATCCTTAGAGAGGAAGGGAAGGAGAGAAGGAAAGAAATATCAATGTATGGTTGCCTCTCCTGAGTCCCCTGCTGGGAACTGGCCTGCAACCCAGGCATGTGCCCTGACTGGGAATCGAACTGCAATTGTGTGGTTCGCAGGCCCGCGCTCAAACCACTGAGGGCGGGCCAGGGCCTAGTAACACTCTTTATAGACTGGTTGTCTTAGCAGGTAATTAGTACCTACAGAATGAAGAAAATGAAATATTGAGCATTTTCATTAATAGATACATTTAAATTATTTACATTTTGAAATTGGTATATTTTCTTTATTTTGGGTCTTTTTGTGTATATAAATGAACTTTTTTGTTTTTGTTTTTAAACCATCTGCTCTTAGGAAAGGGTGTCTGTATTTTGGATAAGGTTTTAGATTATTTATTTAAAATGGCATGCTTACTGGCCTGGGGGACAGATGGTTTTGTGTTTATGGAGAGAGTGAGAGGAAGCAGAGTGAAAGTTTTGGTGTGAGTCAGTGGTCAGCAGCCTTTTTATGACAAAAGAGCAATAAAAAAGGCAACTTCTATTCCACTCTCCCAATTTGATTTTAAGGTTTGTGGGCATTGTGGTCATTTCCTCTTCATCTTTATGAGACCAAAATGGTGTGGAGAAAGCATCGTATATGACTAGTAGTTCTTAAGTCAATTTGGACTTGCTAGCAATTTTATGCTAGGATAAAATAAGTATTTTTTGCTGATTTACTGTACATAGTTAATAGGATAGCTGTGTTTGAAATATAAGTTTTATATAAAAAGCTTTAATGAGTCAAGTCAAATGACATGGTGGATAATAAAGAGATAAAAATTAATGGTAATCATTTGGTTGTCAGTTTTCATAACATTTTGTTTGAAAGGTTCCAAACTATCAAAGTAGTTTGACAATTAGTATAAGTAAACCTCTTTAAGGAAAGATTTTAAAATGTTTATGTAGCTGACCAATTTGTGAAGTTGTGCTTATTTTCAAAATAAACTGAAGAATTGCATGTTGAAGTACCATTCTGAATGTCAAAGGATAGTATCGAAAAATAGATTTCTAGATATTTAAATGTCATATATTTTTCTGCCTTGCATATAATCAGAAGCAGCTTTCTAGCATCTGGAAATGTTACATAATACAGCATGGCCAGTGACCTTTTTTTTCCCTTTTCTTTTTATTTATTTGTTTTGATTCTAAGGTTTCCTTTCCCTTTTACCTTTCCACTGTCATATGCCATGTATCCTGAACAGAGCTCAGTGCCTGACCGGAATAATCTCTCCTGCCAGCTTATAACCAAAGGGCGCACTGAGCAAAGCAGCTGAGCTGTATTAGCAGCCGCAGTCTGGACTGCATTTCTTCGCTGCTGAATAACACATCACAGGTGCAGGATTAGTGCTGCCTATGGTGCTGGTCTTTCTGGTGGAAACCCCTAGCAATTCTGTGCCTCCTCCTCACGTCTCATCCCAGGGAACCTGGCCGTGGGCTTTCAGAGGCACAGAAATCAAATGTGAGCCGTGGGGAGAGCTTTATATCTTACAGAGGCTGTTTTTCCCCTCCAGAAAATGTAAGCAAGATCCGTTAAGGCAATTCTGGCACACACACGCAAAAAGATGATAGAGCTTAATCTTTCTTGGCATAGAGCGGGAAATAGAAAAATTTGTGGGAGGTGGTGTCAGAAATGTTAAGCACAAAGATCTCGTGGCACGAAAATGTAATTTAGCTTAGCTGTTGCAGCGGTATATAACTGCTCACTTTTAAACTCTAAAAAGTTTTCATATAGTATGTTAATTTTTGCCTTGGGTATGTGCTGGCGTAGGGGTGTGTGTGCTTGCCTCTACACATTGTCCAATGCTGTTGTGGTTAAAATTGTGCTGTAGATGTGTGAAGTTCATTTGTAGTTTCTGACTTTGTGAATTCTTCCTCTGCGTATAACTTTAAATCCATAGATTATAAAAGTCAAGGTTGCTTTCATGCAGATATGGTATTTAAAATTTTTGTTTATTTATTTTTAGAGAGGTGATGGGAGAGAGGAAAACATCAATGTGTAGTTTTCTCTTGTACGCCCCCTACTGGGGACCTGGCCCACACCCCAGGCAAGTGCCCTAGACTGGGAATTGAACTGGTGACCTTATGGTTTGCAGGCCAGCATTCAGTACACTGAGATGCACTAGCCAGGGCTCATGCAGATATGGTATTTAAAGATGCAAGAATATTTTGAAGTATACATTAATGATTTATATATTAAAGTACAAATTAATGATTTGAATGTTTTGCAAATAGTAACTAAGTCATTTAGTTTTGATCAAGAAGTTTAGAAATTGCTTTATTAAGGTCAAGTATATACTCAGAAAACGAAGGCAATTTTAGGAACTCATGTCATTTTTTTGGTATCTAAGAAGACTTTTCTATGAAGCATGACACATAAATATAAACAAAGCCATGTAGATAGCACTGCAGGTTTTGAACTCCTGTTTGTTTAGTTTACAGGTTTTTTTTTAAACTCTATAATGGCATTCTATAAAATTCAAGGTTTTTAAAAATTTATGTCATTACTGGTTATCATTATTCCACATTGTTTCATTGAGATAGAACTTTAAGTTCAATTATCATGGTAGTAGTTGATAACAATGTATTTAAAAATATGTGTACATTCTATGTAATTTATGCCTCAAATATTTAAACACTTGAAATAACACCGTATTTGTATTTTTAGGTCAGTACACTCTTTAACTAAGGTACCCTTTAACAATTATACAATGAGAGGATAGAGAAAGGATCAGGAACAGAGAGTTCCTAAATGCTTTCCAGGTTTTTCCTTTGGGGGAAAAGAATAGCAGGAACATGGTAATTTGCTTTGTGGTCTGTCTGGCCTCGTTGTCACTTCTTTACATAGATGAGTCTGTTCAAAGTAGCTTTACACACCACGCTGAGTTGGGAGTGCTTCGCAGAGCTGCAGAGTAAGTTTGGTGTGGGGACGGGCTGAACATCTGCTTTGATTAGCCTCAGAGCTCCGGGAAGGGGGGCAGCATTGAAAGAAATGCCTCTGAATGGAGCCTTGGCTCCTGGCCTGGCAGTCTGCCAAGTCCTACTTTCTTCTTTGACATTATTGGCAAAGAGATCAGGCTTCAGTTTCTTTCCCAATGACGTGAATTTGAACAGACATAAAATATTGTAAAATACAGACCGTTTTTAATTTTTTAATCATTCTATCCGCTGTGATTATGCTATTTGATGGATATAGATTTAATTTCGTGTTAATTTATCTTTAAACATTGTGGCTACTTGCTCATCAAGTTCCTTAGTTCTTATACAGATGCTTTTATTAAACTACTTCTATTCATGTTGTACTGAGTATTTTCAAATATTTTTAATTACGTAAACCTTTTGCTTGATTTTTTCCAAATCCAAAAGCATATTTATTTAAACCTGAGGAAGGGCCAACTAACTGTTGTTTTAACTTTAAAGAGTGTGTATATGATATCCAAAGAACTGTAATCACTATCATAATTGATTATTATGCATACTCAGACTTACAACTCTATCAGTTATGTATAAAACAAACAAGTCTAAACATATACATTGTCTGTTTGACTTATGTGAATCTATTCAGTCTTCTCAGATTTGCATGTCATAATCCGGTATCCCATTCAATGCAACACTTGAACGATTGAAGCTTTCAGTTTTTATCCAGTTTTGGAGTCTCTTGGCAGGACCTTTATGATGTAAAATGTTCTCAACGTGATTATCCTGTAGATCCGGAGTTATGTGGTAATGTGAATGTGTATGTCAAAAAGAGAAACAATTGCCATTAAATAGAAACATGTAGAAATATTTTACGATAAAAGCCCTAGTTTCTATAATCAACCGGCATATCTCCAGCATTTTGAAACTAAACATGTGTTTCCTAACCTACTCAATAGTGTTAACAGCAAACCGCTGAAATGAAAATCGGTCCGTGCGTCTCCTTGGCTTTGCTGCCTATGTTTCCGTAAGAGATTGTGGTTGATTACTGCCACCCGTAGTCATCTTTCCTCCTGTGCCCTCCGACCTAGGACTGACTCACATTTGACATTTTTGTGTGGCATTGTGACATCTGTTTTACTGCCTTCATATACTATTTTTTGGTTTTCTATATGTAGTCGATTTGTCTCACCAGCAAGATTATTATTTTATTACGGGCACTCCACGTGCTCTGGGCCATTGTGATATGTCGATGGAATGGATTTTATGATTATTTGCTGCATAAATGAAGGTACCACTGGAAAAAAAGACAATTAATGACAATATATTATTTGGCCCTGAATGAACGTTCAGTATTTCTGAAACCAAAGGGCTCTATATTTTTACAGGCTTTTTGCTCACAGTAAAGAATCTAGAAAGAAAGAGGCAGTAAAATCCAGTAAGGTGAAGTAATAGAAAAGGGAGTTGAAGAGAGAGAATGATATGGGGAGAGAAGAAAAGGAGGAGGAATAGAAACAGGAGGGGGAAGGAGTAAGGATCAAAGGAACAACAGAAAAACGAAGTAGGAAAAGAGAAAAATCTGAAGAATGAAAACAAAACAAAAGGTGAACAGTGAGCTTCTTGCACACAGAAACAACAACAAATCACTGCTATCCACTTCACTACCAAGAAGGAACACAGCAGGTGCTCTGCTGGGAGAATCTCATCCAGTTCTCACAGCAAACTGCCGAGTGCTGCCACTCCCTGAATGCTCTGGAGGTTAGTTGACTTGCTGAGGCCACGAGCAAGGGAGTAGCTGAACTGGGGTCTAAACTATTTTGTTGGTTTTGCCCCATGTCCTGGTCAGGTCTGCGCCCACAACCCTGTCACCATAATTGATACTGGTTTCCCACTTTCATCCCCCCGCATAGCATGCCCAGGAATTACCAACAGCATCTTCTCTTCTCCGACTCCTAAGATTCTTAAAGGAGAAAGTGCCTTTGTGCAGGAAACAGCACAGTTAAAAATAGAAAGTCTGCTCCTCCTTTATTGATTTTGCTTTGATATTTTTGAATCAAAATTATATTTAGATTTTGTTCTTTTCAAAGGAATTTAAGCACATATCTTAATTTTTATTAATCATTGGGTTTCATATTGTTCATCTATATTTTTCTAGGTTTTTATTGCAAAGTACATAGGAATATATTTGAAAATGTGTTAGTAATATAAAAGAGGCTTAGGGAACGGAACTTGAGGAAGCTTAATTGACAGTAAATTAAATCATTAAACTGAGTGAAGTGATTCAAGGTTTAGGTGATGAAAACAAAATTAATTATTTGTTTAAACCCACTACTTAAGATCACTAAAACTTATTTTTGAAATTAATATTGCTTTAGAGCTCTGATTCAAGCTTTATTCCTGTGCATTGTAGACTTTTGCTTTTAGCCAATGCATGTGAACCAGTTTTAGATAAGAAAGGAAATAGGCATAGATTCTTGTTCTTTGTTATCGTAGCAATATGGATTGAGGCAGAATGGATCATTCCCAGAGCAGTGCTGGCCAGTTCAGTACCTTCAAAATCTTCTTCCACTACTCTTTTTACCCAAAATACTTAGTGCAAACTAGCAGGATAAGAATTTCAAGTTCTCTTTTTGCTCCTTGCCTGCCCTCTGGTGTAGAGGGGGTAGACCACTGAAGACACCGAAAATTTTGATAATTTTTGATATGTTCAGAAAGCTAAAAAAGAAGTAAAAAAGAAAATGAAGGAAAACAGTTACTAGTAGACCCTGTGGCACAAAATAATCTTGTCATGTTTCAATGAATTTTGAAGACTCAAAGTCATTTCTAAGCATACTATGTACTGATGCTTAATTTTTCTTGAATTATTGCTATTGATTGTTCATAAAGATTGTTCTCTATATTTTAATGTAGCAGTGGATTCTGATATTCTCTTCGCTATGACATATAAAAATTAAAAAGGTTTTATTTATGGTGTTTTTGAAGTGATAAGAATGTTACTGAGAAAAAATAATCAAAATTATCTATAGCTGAAGCATACCTTGAGATGTAATGGATGAATGTAGAAGTTAAATTTTATTTGTTGCAGAGTTGTAATAGTATTATCATTTTTTTTGCATTTTATATTTGTCCTGTGTCTTCTGATTTTTCTGAAAATACTCTTGTTCTCTTTTCTCTTGTAAAAATCATATGGAAGGGTTCATAATAATATAAAAATTATGGAAGTATTTTTAAAATAAACTGATTTATTAAGTTTATGCATCAAAAAGTTATTTTATTGTGTTTATACCAGGGTTCCAGCTAATAATTGCCCAATAATATCAAATAAGTAGTTTATTTATTTATTTATTTATTTTTAGATTTTATTTATTTATTTTTAGAGAGGAAGGGAAGGAGAGAAGGAGAGAAATATCAATGTATGGTTGCCTCTCGTGAGTCCCCTGCTGGGAACTGGCCAGCAACCCAGGCATGTGCCCTGACTGGGAATCGAACCGTGATCGTGTGGTTCCCAGGCCCACGTTCAATCCACTGAGCTACACCAGCCAGGGCTCAAATAAGTAGTTTAAAGAGACACTGCCTTATTTCTTAACTTGTGCAAGAGTAGATGCCATAGAAAATGTCTAAATAACAGTATACAAATATATGTAAAATAGGTTAAAATATGCATGCAGCGGTAACATAGATCCAAGAAAAGATTGTCAAGATATTCAAGAAAAATAGCTTTTTATTTAACCTTTGTAATTGAATGAAAGGCACATTATTGCATACTGATTATTAAGTTTCTTCATGAAGTTTGATTAATTTGCCTGTAAATCTATCTCATATATGAAAATCATAAGGAATATAATTTAGTCACGATCATTAAGAAGCTATACACATAAGCACACATGTCTGAAAGTGATTTTGTACTTCATTTGTTCCCTAACAATCTAGTGGTCCTTTGGAAAAGGAGAATGAATTTTAGTGTGGCTTCTACACGCCCTACTTTGTATTATTTTGGTAATTTGGATAGTGAACTACCTGGGTTAACTAGAATGTAACCTGCTAAGCTAACCAGGCAGCATCTAAAGCGTCTGGATTCACACTGTTGAGCTCAAGACTGATTCTGAGAGAGAGACAGAAGGACAGGTGGAGGGGGGAGGGGGGAGGAGAGAAGGAAACTGAAATATGGCGTGGGCTTTTAAAGACGGATTTATTCAGTACAGTTTTATTCCCTCAAAATTTCTAGACAGTCTGACTTTTCTCATTTTTCCATTACATTTGTTCTGTCAGGTTTATTTATAATTCTATTATTAAATATGTAAAAAGCCATAATTGCCCAGAATGCTGTTGGGAAGAAATAATCAATTTTGTTGAAATTCTGTTGCACTTTATTAAATATGAACCATTCACTATTTAGTTTTACTTGTTGGAAAAATGTTTAGTGATTTAGAAAATACAATGTACTAAATTATACTTAATGTTTCGTTAATGGTTAGTCACCTTCCAGTTGTTTTCAATGTTTACCTTCTTTTATATAAAATGTAACTTAAAATCAAGTAACATGATGTGTTAATTAATAAAGATCTTACATTATTTGAATGAGCTGATTAAATCAAACTTTATTATCTTGTAAAGCCTGCCTTTCTTAAATTTCAAATGGAAGGATACTAAAAATATAATAAGATGTGAAAAATACATTTTGATAATTATCTTAATCAGATATCTGACATTTGGGATGTATCTTCATTATTGTTACTCTACTCTTCATCTGGATGTTCACATTTGTCATGACTACATATCTTTGTCCTTCTAGCTCTTACTTCACTATCACTATTATCAGACTAAATTCATGTCTTTATAAAGTGATTATTCTTTGTATGTGCATTTAATTGCCTTTTTTCATGCCTTAGCTGATGTGTCCTTTTTTAAAATCTAAAATCCCTTGCTTGTGTGTGTGAGACTGGCTGAAATTTGCACAAATTCAGTATCACTGTATGTGAAAGTGACCCTTTCATAAATCCCTTTGCATTTATAGCAGTAGATAAAACAGCCCAGTTTCTCTTTGGCCCTTTTCCTCAGATATGGATTACCTCTTAAGAACATCTTATAATCTTTCATTTTAACAGTGTTCTTAGCTTGTAAGGTGACTCTGATCAGATTCTTGCATTCTGCTGCTGTTTCTCTTCCCCTTTATTTATTAATCTCCAAATTAACACTTGGTTATTTTATCTGGTGATTGGGATTATTGTAAATTTTGTGATAATGTTGTTCATTTCACAGAGAATTAAACACACATAAGTTAATTGACTCCCAAGTACAATTGCATACTTTTATATAAGTTCCTCCCTGGGTTTGATTATTTTGGCAAAAGCAAGTGTCCTCCATGTCTCTCAGATTTGCATTTAACCATCTGCTTACTTGTTAATGCTAATTAAGAGCAGTCATTGTCTCATCTCACTACTGGTACTTACTCAGATCATGGTGTGTGTATAGGCAACCTTAATGTGCTCCTTGTGATGCTATCTAACTCAGTTTATAGGAACGTTGTCTCTGTTATCAGCGAGCATTGCTTGCCTTTCCTTTTTGTACTTTTGAATGTGTTTTTGGCAAAATAGTGTCAATTTCTACTATTTGAGGAAATGTTAAGTAATATTAGAAAGGTTATACACCAATACTTTATCTTCACAATCTTTAGAGAAGAGATGGTTCTTACTTGGTGTGTTCAGTGTTTGAGAGCCAAGATTTGATGATAAAGGTTGCTTGGAGTTACCAGATTTATGTATCTTTTCTTAATAATAACTGAAGTAGTTAACTTAGAATGTTCTACGGAATGCCAGGAAATAGATTGTTGGTAATTTGCAATATAGAATGAGGTATGTAGGTCTACCACAAACTTAAATACATGTGCATATGGACACATAAAACATGGGCTTAGTATTACTACAGAACTCTTGTTTATTGGTCCAGTGGTGAATCCCATAGTGAAGATTGGCGAGGGAACTTTCTTCTTGGCTGGATACCCTTTTTATTATTTCCTAGTTCTTCTAGTTTACTGATACTCTTCATTTCATACCAGTATATGATGTAATTGCTTCTGTTTTAGACTGAAAAGCAATTTTCAGATGTTCTTAAGTAGCTCCAACTGTTATCTTTTGCTACTCCATACATCCATGCTGATGTAAAAACAGGGATTATAACCCATATGGATGAAAACTGAAAATTTCATGATGCAAAATTCAATGCTCTCTAGCAGAGATAATTATATTTTCCTACAAGAAGTAAAGTAGGCTCTCCATATATTTTATCAACATCTGTATAGATGTGATGAGTCCTTGCATAAATTTATCTCACACACGTGCACACACAAGCTACAGTGGGATCATCGTATGAGGTACATTATTTTATAATCTGTTTTTTTCTTTTAACAGTTTAAAGAGACTTTATTTTTTTTAAAGCATCCTTCCAACCTGTCTTTATCCAATAGTAACTACAACTATGCCTCTTCACTTTCTTTTTTGTGTATTTTATTCCATATCTCTGAACAAATAAATGTACTGCTGCTACTCGATTATTCAATGTTAGGCATTACTTTGGACTCCCTACTATGAAGGGAGGGATTTAGCTGTCTTTTGCACCCCTCACCCCCACTACATACACACATATTTCTGTCTTCCATCTTCTATGTGTTAAGAATTAAAATATTACTTGTTTCTATGGTTTCTTATGTTCCTATCACAAATTCATTTCTGAACTCTCAGTCAGTTTAAATTTAAAGTAAGCAAGTTATGCCATTAATTTCAACTTCTTGGAGATCTCTCTCCTAGATTCTTCTGACCTGCCGTCAATTAGGTCTCCTTGTTTCTTAGATTCAATATATAATTCACATCTTACTGATCCACTTATTGTTTCACCTTTCTCTTGGGTTGGGTCTCCAATTAGCAGGACCATATTCTGTTTTCTTATTTACACCTTCATTTAGGTGGAGCATCCCCTCCAATAATCTTTTGTGAAAGGTGCATATGAGGTAAATTAAAATGCTTTTCTCCTACTCTCAGAGTTGATTTGTAATTTTCCCACATATTGATTTCTCTCTCACTCTTGCTCTCTCTCAAAACTTAAGATCTTCCTTTGTCTCCAGTGTTGTAAAATTTTGCATGACACACCTTGACTTGGGTCCATTTTTATACTCTTTGGGTCATGTCCAAAGAAAAAATCATGATTTTCAATTATGGGAAACTTACATTTATTTGATGATTTCCTCCCCTCCATTTTTTCAGGTCTCTTTCTAGAACTATTATTATTCCGATGTTGAACTTCCTGAGTTGATACCTTAACTTAATTAACTTTTCCATCTCTGTCTTTTGCCCTACATTATGGGAGATTTCCTAATCTTTATCTTTCAGCTCACCTACTGAGATTTTCATGTATGCAGTCATATTTTTAGAGTTACTTATTTGTTATTCCTTTATATAGCAACGTACTCTTGTTTCATCGATGTATTTTTATAAGCCGAAAGTACTTAAATATTTATCAGTTTTTTATTTGCTTTCATACAATGTTTCTTTCAAGTGGCTTTTGTCTATGTGTTTATTTTGTTCTTGGTCTTTGATGTTTGAGGCTTTCTTCATTTATCTAGTGACCTTGAATTAGTGGATTATGAAAAAGAGAATGGAGCACTATGAAAGCTGATTAGAAGCCGCCCAGTGCGCAGGGGTAGATCTTATCACCCGAGGGCTTCACTGTAGGGTAATATTGCAGTACTGTTTCACTGAGAGACTTTTCATATTCCTAACTTTAGGTGTTTTGCTTCTTCGTGACCTGGTCAGATTCCTGGAGGATAAAGAAGACATAAGCCAAGCTGCACTGAGTTCTGTAAGCCATGTGGGATGGTGAGGGAGGGTGGCGGGGGGAATGGGAGGCATCATCATCCAGTGTAAATGTTCCCTTGAGTGTTGCAGTCAGGCTGTGCCCCTGCCTGCCTCTATGCGTGGTTTCCTGTATTTCCTCACCTGGATGTGAAATGGGAAAACCAGGCTTCCCAGCGGTGTGTGCCGCAGACTGACCCTCCCGTTCATCCACAGGAACCGGGAAGGAAGGTTACCAGCGTGTGGAGACTAGGAAAGGAGAGCTGAAGCTGTAACAACTTCTGAAACAGATTTAAGCCTCCTTCTGTGTTTGATATTCCCTTCTCTCTCACTTCTAAAGGTAACCCGCGGGACCACTCTGCAGCCTCTGGGGGTTGAGTGATACAACTGTTTTCCCCCTTGGCTTCTCCCCACCTTTGGCTTAGGATCAACATTTTTGGCTTTCTTATTAGTTTCTGCTTGTCCTTCCACTTCCCAGGCTTTTATTGCCAGTGTCTTTTCTTGATCTCTTTTATATCGTAGATTCATTTTTAGTCCCTCTTTCTGTTATTAAAATATAATTTTTGAATCTTGCCTTTCAACAAAAATTATATTTTAATATTCTCTCTTGTGAATACTTCTATAGCAACATTTTAATGACTACATAGGAATCTTACTTCAGAGATCTAACTTATCTTCTGTTGTTTTAAAAAAAAAGGTGTTATGAGCAGTATTTTTCTTATAAAAATCTTCTACTAGGTGCATTTTATATCATTCTTTAAAATAAATTTTAGATGTAAAAAATTGTGACTCCTTTACAATATTTCTTACAAAGTGACATTCATGAGGGTATTTTGCTTCTAATGTAGACCCATCTCTGCAAGCATTTCATTTAATAACTCTTCCCATAAATGATAAATTCTGTGTGTTTAGTTTATTCTATTTGCAGGCTCTGTCTGGAAGAGGATAGGTACTCGGTGCATGTTTGCTAAGTAGACATATGCATAATAAATGAAATTTCATAATTTTATTTATAATTTCCAAGAGAAGCAGGACATAAGTTTTAAGTATCTTATTGAATTTCATCACTTCTCATTACTTTGAGGTTATTCAGGCCATAACATTAGTAATATTGAGAACCAGAATTCAACTGATTCCTTACCTACAGAAATATATAACTGTATGTTGAGGTATTACCATGCCTTACATACATAAATACATAGCTGCAGATCTTCTAAACCTTTGATTCTCTGGTGTCACCAATAGCTGGAGGCATTTGTTTGCAGTTTTTAGAAGTAACAGTAACACATGCACACTGCACACGTCTATTGTTTATATTGCACTTTGACCTAGAATTTCCTATTTTTAGCCCAACAGTCTTAGATATTATTTTTGTTGAAGTTTGATTTAATTATAGGCCTGCCCATATGTTGTGAGAGAGTTAAAATCAAACGTTGCAGTCAAGGTGACAGTCTGTGCAGTGACACGCATGGGGGAGAACTTAGTCACAATGGCCTGAAACATAGCAGGTGTCAACTAATGCACGCCCCTGGTCTGACATCATCACTTTCCAAAAGTAGTGGTTGGAAAAAAGGGAAATGCGAAAACTGTGTTACACAATGAAACATTGTCTTACTACTTGAAATGTAAAAAAGAATACATTATTTGAACAATATTAGCTAACATTTTACCCAATATTACTGTATGACATATATTCCAAGTTCTTGACATCAGGCAGGTGCTTATAATTATCTCCATTTTAAGGGTAAGGAAGTGAGACACAATGAGATTATTTATAAAGTTAGCCAAGGCCAGCAAACTGGTACGTAGCGAAGCCTGATGTTGAACCCAGAAAGTCTGTCTTTAGCAGTCATGTATACTATAGCGTCTTCCATCACAGATGTAGAACCATTGCTACTAACATGCACAGGCACTTTGGGTGTAAAAGCTCATGGGGAAGACGTAGCTTTTGAAGTGAATCTTAACAGTAACTAAATTTTCATCTTCCTACCCATTTTTTCAGGTTAAATATTCCTAATAATTTGTTTAAAAATTATGTATTTCACCTAAAGTAAAGAGACTGCTGGAAAGAGAGTTTTGGGGCTCAAATAATCTCAGTTTAAATGCTGGCTTCATGATTTATTATTTGTATGAAGATCACTTAAACTTTTAGCCTTAATTTTCTCATCTGAAAATGGGAATGATATTATTCGCCCACAGTACTATAATACAGAGTGAAAAATCCATATAATAATGTCTCACTGAGGTCCTCACACTTGAATAACAGTTACTATAATTTAATGAATGGATTATGAGAATTTCTATATTTTGTCTGAGACATATAGTTACATATGTTATATGTCTATTATATGTAACTATATTACCTCTTATTTTTAAAAAGTATAATTTTAGCCATGGCTGGTGTAGCAATCCATGGCTGGATTGAGCCTGGGCCTGTGAAGCAAAGGGTTGCTGGTTCGATTCCCAGTCAGGGCCCATGCCTGGGTGGCAGACCAGGTCCCCAGTAGGGGACACATGAGAGGCAACCACACATTGACGTTTCTCTCCCACTCTTTCTCCTTCTCTTCCCGTCTCTCTAAAAAATAAATAAATAACATATTTAAAAAGTATCATTTTAATGTTAAAAACATCAAAATGCCTGTTTTCTGTTTTAATCTTTACATATCTTGAAAATTTAATATTTTGTTTGATGTCACAGGATTCTTTGAACAAGACTTTGGGCTGTCCTGTAGGTGCTTAAATGCTGCCTCTGTCTTCTTTTCAGCAGGCTCCCTTGACAACATGCTGCTGCGAAGTTCAGGAAAATTAAACCTGGGCACCAAGAAAGGGGATGGTGAGAACACAGCCCCCACCCCTCGTCCAAAGCTCTTGCGGTGCAGGTGCCACCACCATTGTCCAGAAGACTCAGTCAACAATATTTGCAGGTTGGTCATACACATTTAAAATTTTTAATATGTTTTTTAAAAGATTTTACTTATTTGTGTTTAGAAAGAAGGGAAGGGAGGGAGAAAGAGGGAGAGAAACATCAATGTGTGGTTGCCTCTCGTGTGCACCCTAGTGGGCACGTGGCCTCCAACCCAGGCATGTGCCCCGACTGGGAATTGAACTGGTGACCCTTTGATTTGCAGGCTGGCACTCAGTACCCCGAGTCACATCAGGCAGGGAGGTTGGTATAAATTATCAAAACCTAGTTTTAACAGAAACTCATGACTAAAAAATTATATGCTAGTGTTTCCAAGAGCAGATTTTAGGGAATAGCACCCAAGCCCACCGACTCTCAGAGCTGGGCCTGAGTTTCGGGAAGTACTGGGTTGCAGTTTCTCCTGAATTGGTGCTCTGAGATTCTTCTGCTTCCAAGCATCACACATGCACAGTAACATGGAGCGCATAGGCTCCTTATTAAAGAGCAAAAACCAATTATTTTTTTAAAGACCCAATCCCTTAAATTAATTCTACAGCAGGAAGTGTGGTTTTTTGTTTCGTTTTGCTTTGTTTCAACTATTTGTCATGCTGCTGGTATGAGTGTTTTGGAAAGAACATCTAAGCGGCTAGGATCATTCATAAACTGACTCCAAGAAGCAGAACAGTGATAGAGCTTCTAAGAGTCTCCCAGATGGTAGGAGCGACACTGTGCTAGAGAACAGACTCCTTAGCAGATGATTGTGTTGTGTCCGTATTTTCCAATACGTGAAACTGGGCTGTTGGCCTCTTTTTTCCATACACAGCTTTAGGCAGCCACCTAAAGATGTGTCACTATAGCTTCATGTGACCACCTCTGGGTAAGAACAACAGTGGGAAGAGAGGCATAGCCTAGCGAGGCCCCCGTGTGCCCAGGGAGAAGTGCAGAGTTAACCAGACAACGCAGGTCTCAGAAGTTAACCCGTCAGAGCAGTCTGCCTCCAGGAGGATAATGGACCCAAATAAGGAGGCGGGCTGCCACGTTAGAAGTCCAGGCAGAATATCTGGGCAGGCATTTGGGGGCCTTCCTATCCAAAAAGGAGCATAAAGTTGAAAATATTCTTTTCTTCCTGAAACCTTTTTTTTTTTAAAGTTCCTATGAAGTGGGATTTGATACAAGCTCACCAGTCTATGGTGAAATATATAACTCAAGAAACATATTAACCGAGTGACGCAGGGAGAAAAGTTGGGTATACTCATGAGTATATGTCTCGCTTCATCAGCAAAACAACTCAGCGTGGTAGGGAATGCGTATTTCTTACCGTTAGACTTCAGGGATTTAGGATCCAGAGAGGCCTGGGAACTTGGCTCTCATGTGATAGAACAAGGTGGGGATCACTGAGTCTTGAAGGATAAAATGATTCCGGAAGTCAGACAGTATTTCCTGGGAAACGGTATCTTTTTGTAGTAAATAGAAGTTTTTAGACTTTTACAATGGAATTTTACAATGTTTCCTGAAGAAAATTACCAGGAGGGAGCACACTAGGAGGATAGCTTACTGTTTTTGTCTGAGTCTATAGTGATTAAGAATAAATCTGTGAGTGACATTTAAGTCACAGTTCTGGTGATTATATGTTTAGGCTTTCTCAGATTATGCCCCTTTCAAATATTTTGTTGTGTTTTCCTTATAGGCCATTGAAGTATCCTGAGGTGATTTGGGAGACAGTGTTCAGGCAGGGCTAACTGCAAGGCAGAGTCTCCACGGTGGGTAGAAAAGCTTGGCAAGTTCAAAGAAGACGGGTTTTCTTCGAGTATAAGGAGTAGGGGATGTGGAAGGGGTTGAACCTGGTAACAGGAAGGATGACCAGTGGCCTGATGGGCTCTGTGCACACGTTAGTCTCATCCCCGAGAGCATGGAAGCTATGGGAGCAAATGTTTAAATTAAGCAGGAGTGGCAGTGGTGGTCGATGTGATTTGATTTTCTTTTTTGAAAAGTTTCTTCTCTGAGGAGTACTGGATGCATTAGAGGGGGACAAAAGTGAATTTGAGAGCAACGACAGTTAGGTAAGAAAAATTGAAAGGTGGATTCAGGAAGGGCAGTTCACGTGAGAAAAAATGATCTGGACTAATAAGGTGGTGCTGGTGCAGGAGAGAGTGCGTGTTCTGAAGAACTGTTTAGAGGGAGAGTTGCATACTGGTGACTTGGATGTGGGAGGGGCTTCACAGTTTGTGGATGCACATTGGGATGCAGAGCGCGAGCCTTCTAATGAAAGAGGACGGAGGACAATAGCCAGGTTCCAATCTGCACATGTAGAGTGGAAGGTTTTTGACACATCCAAGTGGAGGTATCAAAGGGTAGGAGTAGGGTGTGTATCTGGAACTCAGATAAGAGGTTGGAGAGAGACTCCAGAGTGAATAAAACATTAGTCAGTTTTTGTGTGAAACAAACCAGCTCAAAATCACAGTGGCTTACACTGAAGACATTTATTATTATTACTATTTTTTATTCCTGGGCCTTCAGATGGGCTGCAGCTGTGTTGGGCCATGCTGGCTTCAGGCTCCTGCTGGAGCTCAGGCCTACTCCATGTGTTTCTTCCTTCTTCTCGGGCCAGCACCTGCCCAGGGCATCTTCTTTCTTATCTGGGTGTGAGGGAGCGAACTTTTAAAGCTTCTGTTTGCGTCATGCCCTCTAACATACCATTTGCCAAGTGAAGCGTCATAGTCAAGCTCAAAGCCAAGGAGACTCTGACTAGAGTGGGGCATGAAGAATTGAAAACAATGATACAACAATCTAATCCACGGGAGTAGAACTGAGTCTTAAGGCATTTAATCCTTGAGTAAAGGAGACTCTTCCCAGGAGGCTCAGAATTAGCAGTAAAGCAGGGCGTGCAGGGCCACGGAAGCCAAGTTTAAAGAGTGAGGATGCTGTTAGAGGTCTTATAGGGTAAGACCTGAAACACAGCAACCACATCTATTGACCTTGAGATACACAGTTTAGAAATATTTAATGTGGAAGTAGAGATGAAAGCCACATGGGAAAGGGTTGAGAACTATGTGGTTTCAATTTTGGATTTATGATAGCAAAGAAAAAGAATACAAAACCACCACCACCACCACAACAACAAAATACCCATCAGCAACTACGATGGGAGCCATCCCAAAAAATGGTATGCTGTAACAGTCAACATGCATCAGCTAACTTACAGAATTCAACAGAAAGCTAGCATTTATTGAGCTTTCTATAAATACTAGTATGTTTACTTTTGCTTATCTTGAATCATCACAGCATTCCTATAAAGAATGTAAGGATATTTTTCAGGTGAGAATCTGAGGCTCTGAGAAGTTAAACATTTTTACTAGTCACTCTTCACACTGAAAACATTGTGGCCAACATTTCAGAGTCCTGAACCCTTGCCCAGTGGCCAACCCCGGCACTGGTTCTCAAAGGAGCAAATACTAACTCTTGAGTAAAATGCACATCCGTTTGGCTAATAATGATGTATTGACTCTAGTTGAATTTCCTGGGCCCTGAAATCAATCTGGAGAAATCGCGGGGGCTACTTCTGTTCCTGTGCCTTACAACCTAGAAAAATCCAGGCTTTTCTGCTCCATTCCTATAAGCCCACTCTCTGCTTTTTGGCCTTCAAATGATACTTCTCACGCAATCTGTGTTGAAAGATAGCTTCCCCCCAATAAATTGTGCACTGATACTTTTCTAAAGTACAACAGTGAATTATAGCCCTGGCAGGTGTGGCTCAGTTGGTTGGGTGTTTTTCTGCAAACTGAAAGGTCACAGGTTCGGTTCCCAGTGAGGGCACATGCCTGGGTTGTGGGTCTGGTCCCTGGTCAAGGCAAATGCAGGATGTTTCTCTCCCTCTCTTTCTCCCTCCCCTCCCTTACCTCTCTCTGGAGTCAATAAATGAAAAAATAATGAAGTATAGATTAATTAGAAAAATAAATTTACAGATATAAATTATGTGCTTCATTTTTTGTTTCCAATTATTTAGAGTCAACAGAACTAAATGTATTGCTCTACAAATTTCAGTGTCTGTATTAACCTCTGCACAGACCAGTGACAAGCTGTTTGCTGACCTCCAAGGGAACACCCCTTAAGTAACACTGCACTGAATCTTCCATTCATAGGTGCAAACATTTCTAAAGTCAAGGGCATGCATGCTTGAAGCTTAGATAAGGGTTGGTCTATGCTGTCTGGCCTGTGCCCTTGTACCAGGATGATTTTAGCCAAGCTGGGTATCTAAGTAGATTTCATGTTCATTACCAGGCCCACTGTCCTGAAGAGAATAATCCAAAAAGTGGCCCAAATCAAGAGTCCATCATACTTAAAAGAGATTCTGAAATCCCACATGGTAATTCAGAGAACATGTGAAAAGTTGAGAGGGACTTTAATCCCTTCCTGAGGACCATCAGTCACTTTACCAGCCAACAACCAGGCCAAATCATTCTTGGCCTTATTTCCTATCAGGTGCAGATGTGTCCGCTTCCAAAATCCTTGACTTTGGAAGGATTTCCATTGCTTAATGTTAGAGGATGTGGTGCAGATAAGTCATGCATTAGAGCCTTTTTTAATATCCATAATTCAGAGTAAGGTGTGAAGCCATTATCCTCTCTCCCTCGCAGCAGTATCTGTCTCCTGAATGTATTTCCAGGTGTTCTTTTGCACTGTTAATCTTTCCCATTGCATTTCCGGATTCTGCTCCTGGGACCTCAGCCTATCACTGTATGCCTAGAAAGCAGCAAAGTCTCCTTGAATCACTCTTTTTACGTGATTTTCACCACGCCAATGTTCTGTCTTATTTTCCCATCCTACCAAGTGTAATCTCAGCCTTGTTTATTTCTATTCTCTATATATCTGGTCCCACTGTATGTGTTTTCCTTTGTTTTGGTTGATTTGGTCTATGGTAGTCACTTTTGTTCTTCTGTCATCACCTCTCTCGGGTTCCTCCACTCCCTCACACAAATTTATTAATTTCTCAGAATTATTTTTTAGTTTTTTCCAAGATAACTTAAAATCCTTCCTTATTTATCTTACTGAGTTCTGACTAGGAATTCTCTTGCCTGGGCAGCGCTCCAGTGTCACAGGTGTAACAAATCGCACCCAATGTTTGCACAGAGGATTTGTAAATGACACCAGCCAGAGTACTGAGGAATTACGTGAGTCTCCAACTGGACCCTGAAGAGTCACAAAGGGCAGAGGGAAAAGCCTAGGGACTGTGAGCCTTTTTACGAAAGTGTGTGTGAACCCAGAGCTGTTAAACCTGTTGTTGAATGGGGTGGGGGGTGAGTTTTCAGACAGGTGCTCCTGACCCAGAATCGCAAGAGTGTTCCAGGTGCACGTTGTTCTCGTTTGTTTACACTCCTTCCACTGCATTCAGTGTGTGCACTGTTGCCCGGGCCATCTGAACATTGAGACTCAAGATCTTTTTTTTTTTTGTAAAAGTTGTTGAGTTCAAACCAATGCAGTTCTGAGAATGGTGGGACCTGCATCAGAATTTGTAATTTAGTTGGAAGAAGCTATGATTTCAAATTTTACTCATGAAGCCTTTTCCAAGGAATAACTCTTCTTTTGTGCTTCTCCGTCATAAATCAGAATGTTAAATGGGCCCATTTGTTGCTGGGCTTTGTAAAAAGCAGAGTGGAGGGCTCTTTAGAGTCATACATAGAGATCCGCTGGATAATTTTGAACAGGAAAATGTAAGATTTATCAGGCAAAATGGGTAGAATCTGGAGAGGGGAGAGGGCAAGTCCTGCCAGAGCTCTCAGAGCAGCCGGGTGAGAGGCAGTGCACATACCTGCCCAAGGGGGTGGGGGCGAGAACATGTGGATGCTCTGTTGCTAGAAAAATTGAGACAAATTCAAAATACCTTGTACGTCACTGAGAAAATAATGAACAGAATGCTGAGTCTCTTGGTATGGCTGCCAGGGGATCTATGATAGGTACATGTCTTTGAAGATAAAATAATGAGGCGGCATCTCCGACACTGGAACTTTATCACTAATGTTGTGACTTCACCTCCCCCCAGGATTATGTCCCTGAGAGGAAAAGCCAGAGAGGGGGACAGTAGTAGCCCTCTCTTCTCCACCACTGTGGGAATCCAACCATCTAAGCTGATAAGGGGGAAAAACTCCATAAGCCTTAGGACGCTATTATTGCAGGAATTACCACTCCCCAGCATTCTTTTTTGCTTTCCCCCCAGTTACTAGAAGACACCTGACCAGCTTATAATTCCTGTCCCTGGTGCTTGAAGTTGAGTGACTTTGTCTCCCCTCGGATGAGTGGTGCTCGTTTGTGACTGGGAGCTTCCCCAGAGCCAAGGCTGTGTCTCTCTTACCCTCGTGACCTCAGCAGCCGACTCTGCCTCAGTCATAGTGGGCTCAGTACATGTTTGTGGAATGAACTACTGAAAGCTCTAAGCAGCTTTCAGCGATTTTAGTCAACTACTAACATCTACATGAATTACATAGCAACTCTATCAATTGTCTGTATCTTAGAGTTTACCTGTTACAGAAAACTTGAAAACTTTCTGTATTCCTTTCAATGTGTATAGATATTTTAGAAAACAGAATGTTTTCCAGGGCCTATTTATAAATTACCTACAATGAAGCAGTCTTTTCAAATCAACTCTGCTTGAAACTTAAGATAAAATTGAAAGGAATTAAAGATTTCTAGTATCTCTCACATACTAAAAATAATATTGGAGTACATATTGATCAGTCAAGAGAAATATTAACCCTTGTAGGCAGATGCACTTGAGAAGGTATCCATTTCTGTAATTTTTATCATGAAGCAAAATTTTAAACCATTGAGAATTAAAAAATAATTTAAAGTGATTCAATAATTTTAACAATGCTTTAAAATTTCATCGCCCTTATTGAGCAGAGAAGATAAACTCTTTTTAACTCATTCTTTTAAAAATTGCTTTATAATGAAATTAATCTTTCTAAAGGTCTCAGCTTAGTAGAAGAAAAGTTCTACGGTAGCTTCTTCTCAACTAGGATGGTCATGTTTCCAAACAGCTCCCCGGGGTTTCCGATGGAGGAACAGGAGACCTCAGTGGTGGAACAGAGTTAAGGGACCAGGGACCAGGCTTGGGTAAACCTTATGCACACTGTAGTCAGTAAAACAAAGCACTAGATAGAGCACTTTCCATAAGGATGTTGTCAGTGCCATTTTAGACATATTGTGGAATTGGTTTTCAACCATCCTGTAAGAACTAATGAACAGATTGGGCCTCAAAAGCTGTTTATAAATGCATTTGACTGTAAATGAGGAGAGCCAAACCTTGCAGGTTCTGAGCACACACCCACCTAAAAGGAGTATCACTTGGTCCCTCAGAACTTTGAGCCAGGTGCACCGCTTTTTTCTCACCAGTAAACGCTCATTAGGACACGCCCAACATCTTCTGTGGCGCGTAATTCCCTGATGATCTTTCCAGGTGCTGCAGACACTCATCTGATTTTGGATATGGAGAAAGCCCAGGAGCTTGTCTCTGTAGCACCATCCAAGGGTGTAACAGAAGTTTTATTTTCACCACTCTGACCTCATTTGACTTTTAAATTCTCAAGTACTTTTATTTTCATGAATTAACATAATGTGAAGAGGCTGTGTTGATGGCTTTGAGTGTTGATGGCTGCTCATTTTGGGATGCAACTCTTGTTCCGTTTTGTCAGTGTCTTTTCTTTGCCCATAATGTGGGCGCGGTGTTTGTGAAGTGTTACATCTATTGCCTTTTTTTTAAAAAAAATCGCCATCTTTACTGGAATCAAATGATTGATCCTATATTCCTGTATACATATCACCACTTTCAAGTTTGTCTGAATGATTTCTACTTTTGTTTCCTTCACGACTCTTCGCCTCTTCCTGTTATCACTTTCACCACTCTGGGAGTAATAGGGTCATACTCTGTGTAACACTTGTCAGAACTAAGCCTAGCATGGTCGCCAGGCGGTGGAATGCCTCCGCAAGCCAAAGGGAAAAGTTCACGGCCTCTGGTGCCATTCAGCAGCCTGCTCTCGGTGGTGGGTGGAATTGTTCAGCTCCGCTCTGGAGCGTAGCCTTGTTTACGTGTATGCTTGCTTGAGAATTACTGCGAGTTTCCAGTTACTGTTCCTTACTGGCTAGCAATTTCAATGAGAAGGTTATAACATCTTTTTGCTTTGCTGCAGATAATAGGCACTCAACGTAGTTCTCTCACCTTCTTGCTCTTACTCCAACTGATTTTTGACTCCTATCTGAATTAATGACTTAGGGGACACCAGCTGTTTTCTCCAGGGTCTCTCTCCATCTCCATCCCCTACTTATAATTTTATCTCCACCCTTCTTTGCAGGCAAGAGAGTATATAATTAAAGCTTGAAATTACTCTCCCTCATGTTTCTTTGTACTTCCCAGGACATTGTAACTAATTTATGAACAGCTTTACCAGCTTTTTCTATTCTCATACTTGATTCTTGTAAGTTGCTTCGAAGTGTATTTCTGCAAGTATACACTCAGATTTTGAACAAAGGGAACTCATGATTAAGGAGGAATCGGTCTCTTCATATTTAACGTATTAAATAAACTTTTCTAGCTCCTATGAATTCCTAATGCTGGGAAATAAAGATCACTTTATTTCTGATAATTCCTAGATTTTACTTTTGATGAGAAATGAAAGTTACACATATAGTGTCAATGAGTAGGAAAAGAATAAAAAAACAAAAAAAAAAACACATGCATATTGTTTCCTTACATTGTTTAAAGTAAGTTTGTGAGGGATAACTCTTTTATGTATTACCCTCAGTGTCTACATGCTTTAGATTGTCATAGCAATGTCAGTATGTTGGTTAAAAATCCCCTCAAAATTCAGAGCATGACCTGTTGTTCAGAGGTAGCCTTTTTTCCACAAGAATATTCATGCATTTGACCTTAGTCTAACAGAGATTTATCACTGGCCATTTGCAGCCATTCATTAGTATGTTTGAACTTTGCTGTGCTGGTTCTTATAAACTGAGGTGTTTTGGATCACGCAAGGCTTATAAAACCAAGTAAACAGTTCTAAGGGTGTTGAGGACAACTGAAGGGCTAAGGGGTGGCAGATGGGCTACCACTGACACAGAGCAGAGCAACCCAGACGCCATGACTGATGCCAGGCTCAGAGCCGTCCTCCCTGTCCCTCCAAGGACTTGCCTTGGACACTGAGCATGCTTATATGTGAGGAAAAGGCAGAAATAGAGTTCAGAACTTTGTTTCTTAGCACATGCAGTTGGGGGTTATGAGTTATATGGGGAGTCTGCCGTCATTCATCACCCAAGCTTGTGAAAAGAGTAATGTTTATTTACAAATAGTTCTATATATGAGGGGAGGACCCTCAAAAACCTGGAATTTATTTATAAAAAGTGCGTATTTATTCTTGCATGTTTAAACTTCAGTGACCTGCAGAGTACTATCCATTTGATGTAACACACCTATTAAGACATTTTCCCACTGGTCAAACAGTTTCTGAACTCATTGATTTTGATGCCTTTTAGTGCTTCTGCCATTTTTTGTTTCACCTCTTCCACATCAGCAAAATGTTTCCCTTTGAGAACTTTTTCATCTGGGGAAACAAAAAGATGTCACTCAGGGTGAGATCTGGTGAATAGAGAGGGTGGGGCACAGAGGTCACACCATTTTTTTCAAAAACTGCCAAACACTCAGAATGATGTGGTATGGGCAGGTGCTCTCATAAACTACCCATCATGAAATGGGCAAATGCATTAAAAGAGTCTTCAAAAAAATTCACTGAAGCCAAACTCAGCCTCTCACAACAGCACTAGCTGGTACACTGATACAGGTGGATTCCTAGAACTCTCATCTGGCAGGAGAAGCATGTATTACAAGGGGCCTGCCCTCCAGAAGATAATTCCAATGGGGGGGGGAGGCTTTCCCCTTACATAATAGCTCTTATTTTTCATTTTTAGTCCCCAGAGGGGATAGTGGAAACATGTATGAGAAAGAAGTAAGAGGTCTGGATTCAAGGCCTGATTCTGTAACTGCTTGCTTATTAGATTCTCAGAACTTTAATTTCCTCATCAGTAAAATAGAAATATTATTACTTGTTTTGTTGAGAAGATTAAATGTGGTAGAATAAGTGGAAGTTCTTTTTAATCTAGAAACCCATGCGGAAATTAAAAATATTGTTTCTTTACCTTGTAGGGCAGCACTTTTCAACCAGTGTGCTATAAGAATTTTTAAAACTTATAATACCTGACTCTTTAGTCAGAGGCACTGACCTCTTTTTCCTTAGATTGTCAAATTAAAAAAAGACAACAGCCAATACAACAACAGCCACCTGGTGTGAATGAACCAAATTATACCTATTTTTGGTCAGATCAACAAAAAAATTAATTTCTGATGTGCAGCAGGATTTTAATAACTAACTCGTGTGCCACATGATGAAAAAAGTTGCAAATCGTTGCTTTAGGGCGTCATTAAAACCTCTTCTTTCTGTTGTCCATCTTTACTTCCCCCCGTTTAAATCCAGACTGCCTAAAACAAAACATGATGTTCTTATATGACAGGCCATCCAGAAGTAGAAATATGTAAAGGCAGAATCATAGTCACCTCACATATGCTGTGCTGATCCTAACTCCCACCCCTCCTTAGCTTGAGTGCCTTTGTAAGAGATGAGTTTATTTCACAACCTCAGAGCAAGTAGCTGCAGCCATTCTGCTGCATGCATCGAAGGCCCCGCTGTGCTGTGTAGCCTTGGAGAAATCACTCCCATTCTCTGAGCCTCAGCCTCCTCATATACAAGGTAAG
Organism: Sturnira hondurensis; assembly: GCF_014824575.4. NCBI lineage: Eukaryota > Metazoa > Chordata > Mammalia > Chiroptera > Phyllostomidae > Sturnira > Sturnira hondurensis. The sequence continues at coordinate 1,644,456 of NW_028077629.1, read as the reverse complement.
AGTAGGATGATGTTCCTTAGAGCTGTTTTTCTGGATTTATAAGATACCTGCAAAGGACCAAAGTAAGTATTTAGTAATTGGTATAGATGGTTATTCATGGAATATGTTATATGAAAATTCTGGATACTTCTTTCTCACGAGTTTCTGGACAGAAGAAGTATTACCAAATGTTTTATGATAATACAGTCAACTTTCATAAAAGGATGTTTTAGTAGGATTCTCTCAACAGATTGTAGCTGGTAATGATCATTGAACTTCTCCTTGTTTGTAATGAAACAAATGATAAACATCTTCATTTCCTTTCCTCCTAGACACACACACATACTCACACACACACTCACTCTGCCCGTTTGGTCTTTAGCACAGATGGATATTGTTTCACAATGATAGAAGAAGATGATTCTGGGACACCTGTGATCACTTCCGGATGTCTGGGACTGGAAGGCTCAGATTTTCAGTGCCGGGTAAGGAAGGAACATGATTCCACTCTGTAACATTTCCTTGGCTATTTCCAACAGTCAAGTTTCAAGTAAGATAAAACAATTGGTTTCTTTGCCTTTGGCTAACTTTTTTTTAGTAATTTGGAAAATAATTTGAGCATTCTTATTGGGCCAATTCTCCCTTCATTGTGCAGTTAAATCTTTTTATACTTGCAATTAACCTCTGGCTTAGTGGCCCATTAGATCTTCTTGCTCAAATTCCAATTTAGTTAATTATGTCAGACTAAGCTTTCTTCCTCATTTTATACTGTACACACTGATTATTACAAATGCAGTAGTAATTTGGTAGAAATGAAGACATTGCAGTAAAGTAATATATGATCATTTGAAGAAATTTTCTAATAGATAACCATGTTTTCAACATGTTTGAGTAAGAATATTGAGTTATTTAAATAATGCTAATTTCTTAAGTTTTAGATTATGCGCCTGTGAAATTCAGGGAACACCCACTGATTGCTTTCTGGGTTCACCTTTAGGACACCCCCATTCCTCATCAAAGAAGGTCAATTGAATGCTGCACAGAACGGAATGAATGTAACAAAGATCTACACCCTACACTTCCTCCACTGAAAAACAGAGGTAAGGAGAGCGAGGCTGCCAGGCTGGAAAAGCTCAGTTTATTTTCTTAAAGAAAATAAAAATGTACCCTGGCTGGTATGGCTCAGTTGGTTGGGTGTCTCCCTGCAAACTGAAAGGTTGCAGGTTTGATTCCTGGTCAGGGCACATGCCTAGGGTGTGGGTTTGGTCCCCAGTTGGGGCACGTACAACAGGCAACCAATCGATGTTTCTCACATTGGTGGTTTTTTCCCCTCTTTTTCTCACTCCCTTTCCTTCTCTCTAGAATTAATAATTAAAAAAACATTTTTAAAGGAAAAATGTGAATTATTTTCACCTTTGTAAATGAATCTACCTGTACTATTCTTCACTGTTGGGACAGAGGACAAGGCAAGAGGACATAATGAAACTGTCTTTCAAACACACGTGCAAGTAGTTCTGGGAAAGTGATCTTACGTGGCCTGCACTCCCGCGAATCTCACTGCTCAATCTTTCCCCTCATCCCCTCAGAAAATATAGTCTGTAGAGCTTGGAGGGTGTTTCACAAGAGCAGAGAAGGGAGGCGGTGTTTTATACTTACCCCTAAATGTCATTCAGAGGTTGTGCTTCATTCAAAAACTGCTGTTTGTCTACATTTATTTTTAAAATGAGGACCTTAAAAAGGACTAAGTCAGTGTATGCCCTGGATGGCATTTCCTTTCATCTAGGCTAGAGTAATTACTTTTTAACCAAATCATATATCACGTATTGATAAAATAGAGAAAACATCTATGGCATTTAATTTAAAGATGTATGCATGTAAGTGTTTGTCATTAAAAAAGAAAGATTAACACCCTAATACTTCTTGTTCAAACCAGCTCCTGCATTTCCTTTCCCCTCCTTTTTTCTCAGCGCAGAATAAATTATTTGAAGTTGTCACAGAACTCTGTCTGAAGTCTTAGATAAGTAGTTTAAAATGATCCTTCATGTCTGATTTTACTTCTTGAGAAAACTTTTCACACAAACTATAATGATATTTCATGGTTTTCATGATAACATTTTATAACTCCTGTTTTTACTTTAGCTTAGAAAGCTCTGTAAGTTTGATTCATAATAATTCACATTTAAAAAAATTTGCCAGTGAGCATGCTATGTGTTAAGGATATAGAAATAGATGAAGGAATCTTTGCTCTCAAGATGCGTCAGTAGATATGAAAGAGAAACATGTAAATAATTATATCCAGTCAGGAATATTTCAGCAGTAGAGTTAGATTGTACAGTGCAGTAAGAACACAGAAGAGCAAGGGGCTCACTCTGTCTGAGGTGGGAGGATGTCAAAATAGCTTCAGATAAGTGATACTTGAACAAGAGTTTAAGGATGAATAGAAGTGTGTCACGCAGATAAGGCAAGAATAAAAATTAAATAATCAAAATGGCTAACATACCAGACAGTATGGTAAGTTTACATTAATTTGCCCATTTGAGACTCATAGCAATCCTATGAGGTACTTAGGATTCCTGTTCCCTGTTTAAAGAGGAGGCTATTGCAGCACAGTAAGGTTAATTAACTTTTGCGAAGTTGCACAGCCTGTGAATAGCAGTGACCCTAAACAGAGGCAGTGGTAGTGCGGAGGTTTGGTTTGTGCAATTGGTGAAACATTCACCAAATACAGGCACATGAAACAGCATGGCTGGTTGGAGAAAATCTCATTAAGTTCTTTGAAGCCTTTGAAGCCTCACTGTGCAAAGTGGGCTTGTGGACCAGCAGCATCTTTATCTCGTGGAGCTCACTGGAAATGCAGAATCTCAGGCCGCACCCTGGACTACTAACCTGCACTTTTGAACAAGGTTCCTCAAGTTATTTATGTGCATGTTAAAGTCTGGGCAACACTGTTGGTAGAAAAAGTCAGGACCCATATTGTTCATTGAAAAGTTCACTGATGTCCAACTGCAGTAAAGTTCTAAATGCTGACTTTCAATTTCGGTAGTTATTTCTTTTGAACCTGTTTCAAAAATTAGGTGGTCTGTGGACAACATTTTGAATAGCCCTCGGATAAGGGGCTTATGTGTTGGGAGTGGGGGAAGGAGGAGGGTGAGGAATATCTGGAAATGAAGATAGAAATGGTAGATTTTAGAACCTCTTTGTCAAGGTGATTAGGTTTTCCACGTGCAAGTGTGAAGAGCTGTGTCCTAGAAGTAACAATAGGGCTTAGGACAATTCCGACTTCCTTCCAGGTGCTGAAGGGCTGCAGTGCAAAAATTGTCCTGTAGATGGAGCCAGATTCTAGAGTCGACCAAGCAAGAGAGGGAGTACTCTGAGGAGGTTGAAGATGCAAGGACTGTTAAAAATGGTGGAATAAGTCTCTAGAGAACTGACTGAAAAAGCTTAGAAAAGAAGGGCAGCAACATTGAGAAAACAAGTCTTTGGTTCAGGCATTGGGAAAAGGATGCAGACAGATTATAGTGAGGACTATACCAAGCGATAGATAGGCTTGAGTGGAGCTTAGTGGCGCTATGACTTACTGCTTTCATCTCTGAGGATGCCAGGGGCGCCTAGGTGAGGTCTCACCAGATTCCACCTCACCCCTTTGGCACATTCATTTCGGTGTGAGGCAAAAGTCCTGCAGAAGGTGGTGTGAAGGCACTGCCATTTTTTAACATAGCTACACCATAGAGCTGCTGGAGGTTCCTTGTTTGTTTTGCTTCCGTCATGTATAAGATTTTTATTGAAAGTGTCCTGTATATCTTTACTGGGTACAGGGATGCCTGAGAGTTGCAGCCATAATGGGTTATGCCCACATACCATACATTAACCTAAACATAAAAGGCCAAAGGGAAAGGCAACAAGCGTTGATTGGAGATCCAAAAGAATAGCTGTTCAGGAAGCATGGGTTCAGGCAGAAATCCAAACTGCTTCCCTTGGGAGGCGAAGGTGAGAGGTACTGATGAGAAAGGGAAGGGGAACAATTATATGACTAGAAGGGAGAAGCTTCTGTCAGTGCAGGTAAACTAACAGAGTGATGCTAATTCTAAAGAGTGTCTTTAATTTTCATGTTTGCTTTCTTGCTAGTTTTACAAACAGTTATTTATAACACACTCTCTGCTTTAGGCTCAGTCTTAACATCCCAGAGGTCTGGAGAGTAAGACTTGCAAGCCAGTTCTTCTGGGATGGCAGCGCCAACTCCATTTTGAAATGGCTCTATTTATATTATTTTTCACAATGCACATTGGAGATATGTGTGTATATGATTGGTATAAAACCCAAAATAAAGAAGAGGGATGGTGTTAAAGAGTTATAGAACCAACCTCTTTTTGAATTTTTAGTTTTCGCTGTTTTTTTTAATACTCAGGACTATCCCTAACTTGTGGAGTTGGGCAGTGGTATAAATGTAGGTCCACCTAGCATTTACCTGCAGATTTAAAACATATAAACCAATTTAGAAGACCGGTAAATAAAATACATCATATTCACTTAACAAATATGTTTTTATAATGGAGAACACCAGCTTGGCATTTTGGACGCTGGGACCACTGAGCCGTCTCCTCTCCATCGGAGGAGGAGTGTGAGTGGTGAGGAGCCATGTTCTCGGTTTCTCCTGCCCTTTGAGGGCCTCACATGCACGCACATGGACACCTGTTTTGTGTTGGTCTCGACCTGTGGATAGTGATGCTGTCAGCTAGGAATGCCTGAGCACTCACCTGGGCCTGTCTCCCTTGGGGCAAGGCCCCCACGGACGTTTCTGTCTGAAACCAGTGTTGTGGCTGGACAGGGCCTTATGGTTCTTATTAGGATTGTAGGACTTACCTCAGCAACAACCATTCGGGAACTTTGAAAAACAAAAGATTTATTATCCACAGGTTCTCCAGGGTATAGGGCATGCCCGAGGTCAACACAAGGTCATGGGTAGAGAGGGGGAGGGAGCATTCTGCCTTTATTGGGGCTGACGGTGGGGTGTGTAGGGTTTCGCAGGTTCACTCTTCATTGGTGAATTAAAGCGTAAGAGCAGGAATTCGGTTAGGGTTCAGTGAAGAAAAATCAGGTTTCCTCAAGTGGACTGTTATCTGGATTACCCAGGGATTTCTGAAAGGGAACTTCCTGGGTAGTGCGGCCTGGTTTCTAGTTGGTTTCCCAGTAGCTGTGTCACGCAGCTGGCAACATGGTATTCAAGATGGGAGTCTTAAAATGGACACCTTGGCAAGTAAAAAGTTTGATACCAGGCACTTAAAGTTCAACACTCAGCCCGAAGTTTATACTCCACGCACACGTCTCACTCCACCCTCCACTGGCCACCCCTCAGGCCTTGGGGTACACGTACCTTCTGCTTAATCCACTCCCAGGGGGACAGGGATAAAGAAGAGGGCCTCGCAGTTCCTGGACACGGACACAGACATGAGGCCCTTCAGACAGGAAGTTCCAGACATCTGGACATTGGCCCGTGGTTTAAAGGGCAAGTGGGACGGGACAGGGTCTGGGTGGAGGTTTCCTCCGGGGCCTGCAGAGCCGTCCCTGCACGGAGAGGGGCATGGCGGCAGACAGCCAGAGCAGGGCCTTGTAGCTCAGAGCTCGGACGGACTTTCTCACCTGAGGGCAATAGAAATTATATGCTAATCATGATGATCTGCTTATGTGAATGGAATACAGACTTACTATGGCTCTTTTTTAAGTACTTTACATATACTAACTCCTTGGATCCTCATAACAACCCGAAGAAGAAGGCACTGCTATTATTATCCCTATTTCACAGACAGGAAAGCTGAGGAACCCTGAGATTAAATACTGTGTGAAGTTTACGTAGCTAGAAGTAGTGGTAGATATGGGAAATGGGCCAATGACATCATCTCATGGAATCTGCTGTAGGAAGCGCTGAATGATATTTTTTAAAAAAAGTGCTTTCACTTTAGTACCTTTTAAATTCCAAGTAAATGCTGGTTAGCCATTTCACGTGGCAGTGGATAAACAATCACTATGATTACTTTCACAGCAGTCCGCTCGTTACGTTTGCCTCCCACACTGAGGATGTCATCAGGCACGAGTTAAGTGCTGGTTTGAGAATTTGGCGTTAGGGCATTGCCGCTCTGCTCCTTGCTCATCCCTGCGCTCGTACTCGCTCCCTCCCTCCTTTTCTCTCCTTGTCTTCTGTCTAATCTAACCTTTGTCGAGTCTCATTTGTGTACAGAGCTTTCAAACTTGTGGCGCAGCCGAGTCACTTGGAGGGCTTACTAACACAGACTGCGGGTCTCCTCCCAGTTTCTCACTTAGCAGGTCTGAGGGGGCCCTAGCGACCTGCATTCCTGAGGAACGCCGATGTGATGCTGGTGCTCCTGATCCGAGGCCACACTTGAGAACCTCTGTGCTGGGCATTGCCTAGCAGGTTGTTATACCTCATTACAGATTGATTGTAATGTGGAATTACTTATATACATTACATATATACTTCATAGCAAGTGTATCAGAAATAAGATTCTGTTTTGAAATATGGGAATTTCAATGTACATAAAGGCAAAATATAATATAGGCTATAGGACTTTCACAAAGTTAAAATTGATCTTTTTTTTTTGCTCAGTTAAAACATATTCCAAGTGTATGGATTTTTAAAATGCTGTTGCTTAGCTTAGATATTGCTGGTCACGAAGTAACCTCTGTAGGTGATAGGCACTTAAGCAGTGAAGTGTATCCCTTGTTCTCCACAACACAGACAGAGCAAATACATGGTATCGTCCCGACTGCAAAGGTGAGTGCCAGAACTTTCCCTCCGATACCTACGTTTTGCCCTTGGCCATAGAAAACGATGCATGAATCTGAGCTGAATCCTTTGCCAGGGAGTGGTTTAACGTTTCTTGAAATGTTCACCTTTTTTTTTGGAATTTCTGGTTTACACTGTATTTGGGAAAGACAAAAGAAATTTAGAAATAGTCCTTTTATTTCTCATTGGACACAATAGCCTGGATATAAAAATTTGGTCTTAACCTCCTTTGTTACCAGGAGTCTTCTCACTATATTTCCTGTCACAATTCTTATTGCAATTATGAACCATCTTCTAGCCTTATAAAAAGTCTTGTCATTTTACACCATTATAACCCATCTACTTATCAAAGACGGGGTTGGCAGGGACAGACACTATTAGGAAACCACTGGGGATTCCGATTTGCCCCTCGAGGTGAGCCAGACTTCCCCGGAGGGCTGTCCGCTCCCCTTGCCTGAGCTGTGGGAACGGCCGCACAGGCAGGCAGAAATCTGCTGCTGTGGAGAGAACCTCGGGCCTGGTCCTCCCCTGATAGCTATCTGCAAGTGTTCGCTTCCAAGACTCTGGCAGTGACTTGAATGTTTACATTGTTAATGCTCCGAGCACAGGTAATGGCAGATGAAAACATGAACAGCATGGCCAACAGAAACAAAGGTCTATTGATAAGGATCACGTCTTCATGACAGAAGACAAGGAGGCAGAGACGAGGCTTCAGGGGATAGAGTTATTGGGGCAAAGAAAAGGAAAATGGGAAGGGTAATGCGAGCCTTTAAAAAGTGCTTGATGGTAAGGAAAGAATCCCTCAGGTCCCTTCTGGTCTCATTGCTCTCATAAATCAGAAGTGTAATCAGATGAGGAATAGATACAGTGTTCCTACAGTTCAGAGTGTCCTCTGCATTTACATGGAATAGTAAAAGGCAGTGAGGCTGAAAGTTTTAGTGAAATTACATCACTTGACTTAAAAAGTATTCTGCATTCATATATTAATAACGTGTTAGACTTAGGTAGTCAGTTCCTTTAGTTGTAATTGAGTACCCAGCATTCTTTTTGGTTTTCTGCAAATTCAGGCTTTGTGCTTAGAAATGCATTTTAAGCTACGTTTCCAGAGGTAGCATTTGCACATGTATGTGCCATGGCATTTGCACACCTGCATGTGGGAACTTGTGAGTTATGCCCTAACTGGTGGAGGTGTTGTGCTCACTTGGTTTGTTGTTACCTTTGCCTGTAACCCGAGGGAAGGAGGAGAGGAGCAAAAATGGACTAAGACGTTTTGTTGTGTGAATCCTTAGGCTGCCTAATTTTAAGAGCCTACAAATTATTTTCAAGATTCCTAAGCAACACTTTTCAGCTGATCCATGTGCTAATTATTCCTGATTCCTAGTAGCACTAAAGCCTGGAAGGCTTTCGGACGTGCTCTGGTGGTGAGTCGGGTCCCCAAATGTTTTTTTCTGGACCATTGGCAACGTCTCTGTGTTAATAGAAAACTGCTTGTTTTTAACAGGCTCTCATTTAGTCTTTTCAGATGCAGACTATTTCCGATGTTCGGAAAGTAATTCAGATCCTAACTAATTGTTAAAGATATTATTTTAGGCTGATGAGTAAATCATACCATTAACCATCATACTATTTGGACAAGAACTTAATAGAAAGATATGTGGACCTTAATTTATTATAAATAATCTAAACTTTCTCTGAAGTATTTCAAGGTTAGATTGATTTTTACCTTAGATGTTCATGTTAATTTTCTTTTTTTGTTTGTTTGTTTGTTTTAAATATAATTTTTTATTTAATTCTTGTTCAAGTACAGGTTTCTGTGTTCATGTTAATTTTCCAATTTTTTAAATTATAAAAAATAATTTTGGGAAGACAGTGCCCTCGTTCCTAAGAAGTGCACTCAGAAGTGTTTAGGGTAGGTACATTGTGTCTATAATTTCAAATGATTTGCAAATTATACATACGTACATACAAACAAATTAACATGAATACAGAACTATCCGGCCACACATCACTTCAGGACAGGGACACGTTCTGAAAAATGCATCATTAGGCGATTCCATTATTGTGGGGACATTGTGGAGTGCACGTCCACAAACTGGAAGGTGCAGCCTGCTGCCGGCCGGGTGATGCGGCAGAGTCTGCTGTTCCTGGGCTGCAGACTCGTGCAGCATGTCCCTGTCCTGAATGCATCGGCAGTTGTAACTCATTGCCCTGCACTGTCTGTATACAGTGGCAGTGACACTAGGCGATAGGAATTATCCAGCTTCAGTACAGTCTTCGGGGACCCCTGTCATGTATGCAGCCTTCGGGCCCAGGTGTTGTGGAGCAACACATAGCTGTATGTATACATGTTTATAATACCTAGAAATACACACACATACACACCAAGGAAACAAGGGAATTATAAAGCAAATGTGGTAAAATTTTAAAAATGGGAAATCTCTGTGAAGGGTATACTGGAATTCTTTATCCTTACAGATATCCTGTAAGACTGAAATTATTTCGACATGATTAAAACATATGTTCATATTGATGGTGAAACAAACTGTTGCAATCTTTTTTAAAGGGAATGTAGACAATATGTATGAAAAGCCTTAAAATATATATCTTTTGAACTAGTAATTCTACTTCTGGGAATCTAGATTAAGGCAAAAATCATTGAAAAGTATAATGGTGAATGTGTAAAGTGTTCATCACAGACATTTGTTTATTACAGCAAAGGTGCATTATAGCCAGATCTCTGCAGCCTTCTAAGTCCACATTATCAGAAGACGGGCTTTCTAATTAGGATGTGTCCGTGTATATAATCTGTAGTATTTAGAACTATTGTTGCAGAAAAAAATTTGTTTTGGAAAATGTTCACAACATTAAAGATGAAAACTAGTTATAAAGCAATTATAATAATTTTTCCAACTTTTTATTGTGGTAAAATACACATAACATAAACTTATCATCAACCGTTTTTAAGTGTGTGGCTCAGTGCATTGAAGATATTCATTATGCTGTCCAGCCATCGCCACCATCTGTCTCCACAGCTCTTTTCATTTTGCAAAACTGAAACTCTTTGCCCTTTAAATGCTGACTTTCCCAGGGCCACCCTTCCCCTGCCCGCCATTGTACTTCTCCTTTTGGGGGGGTTCGATCGCCCTAAGTACCTTCATTGTGGAATCACGCTGTTTCCCTTTGTGTGACCGGCTTGTTTCACCTACCCTAATGTCCTCACCAGTTGTTCATGCTGTCGCACAGGTCACAATTCCCTTCCTTTTCAAGGCCGGATGATGTTCCCTGTGTGCATATATACATCTTTCTTATGCATGCACCTGTCAGCGGATCCTCTGGTCTCTTCCATGTTTTAGTTCTCAGGAAGAATGCCATTGTGCACATGGGTGTGTACAATGTCTTCTTGTGAAATATTTTCCTCATGCATGTGTTTTGTTCATTGAAATGACACTGCGGAGGTATACGGTAAAATGTTAGTAGTAATTTTCCTAAGTACGGAGGTGGCAGTGATTTTATTTATTTTAGTTTAGTTGGTAATTTTTTTGTTTTACTTCATAGAACATATAATACTTTTGATTGGGAAAAAAAAAGGTGACATTGGGTGGAGTAAGGGCCAAGTGTTCAGGTAGCCATCCAGTTAAAGGCACACAGCACAGGTGGAAAACCTCTTGTGTGTAGTAACTGAAGTCATAAATTACAAAGACACTGTTTAAAATTCAGTAGCAGTAATCATACTCTCCAGGGTGTATGGCGCCCTTGATAAGAATGGTGCTAATATTATTATTCTATAAGTGCACCAGGTTTTAGATCTGTGTTCTTAAATACACACCAGCGACTACCTGCGTGTAAACCACTTGGGTGATGGTAAGAAACAACAACAGACGCTCAGAAGAGGCATCTCTGGGATTGAAGTCAGTAAATGTACTTCAGTGTAAAGCTCTCCACGTCATTTACATGGTGCTTGAGAAGTCATGCTGTAGGTAAATATGATTGGTGATGAACTTGAGTTAAAACGACATGAACGATATTTAATAATTTATTCGATAAAAGGATCACACAATAATTCTCTGAGTGGAACGTACCCATTCTTTTGAAATACAATATGTTGAAAAATTCAGGTATATATTTTTGAACACATAGACGATGTTTGGCAGCATTCGAGGACTCCTGTTCCTCCGTATCCCTCAGCAGATGAGTGTGTTTTATGTACAATGAATATAAACTCATGTTTTTATACAAAGTCATGGTGTAGGACGCATGAGAAAAGCCTGTAAACTCATCATCTGGATCTGAAATAAAGATGAACTATCTACTTACATCATTACATTGTAGGAGCATTGATCCGTGTACACATTTGTTTATATTTTGTGCTTTATTCTCTGTCAAGCCCATTGCTTACAGCATGCTCTTGAATCAAATGCCTAGATGAATGATGATTCGTGATAGTTGACATTATTTAATTTGGAGTGTGTGTGTATGTTTTAATCAGTTAGCAGGTAAAAAAAAAGTACCTCTCACATCTTGCACATGGAACTTAGCAAACACTTTAGGGAAGAGTTGCTTCCTAATTTTTAGGTAAAAAAATATCCTGTTTTATGAATCTCTTTGCTTTCTTTTTAATTTCAGATTTTGTTGATGCATCTGCACACCACAAAGCCTTACTTATATCTGTGACTGTTTGTAGTTTGCTCTTGGTTTTTATCATTTTATTCTGTTACTTCAGGTAAGTTTCCAACATGCCGATGTAGAATTTTGAGTTTGTAATGTCTTTCTCGTACTACTATCCTACCCATTGACATCCCTCCCACTCCCTTTGACTTAATTAGATCTTAGATTTCACTGGTAATATTAGTTACTATTGATAAATATTTGTCCCAATGAACCTATTAATAGATACCTATCTTATCTGTGTTTCAGGTATCCAAACCACACAGATAACTTTAGGGCAGTTAGAAATTAGGGAAAATTAGGGAAATTAGGGCACTGAAGAAATTAAGGAATTAGTTGCTACTGAATTTGATTCTAAGTAGACAATGAGTATGTTGAACTTAGCATTGTTCTAGTAATTTCTTATTTCCTGAGCTAACAATTTCCCCTAATATTGAAAGATTTTTGAAGTTAATTTATAGATTATTAAATTAAGTTTAGTTACTATATGCAAGTTAAGTATAGTGGTTACAAATTACTTTTAGCCACCTAAAAACTTATTTTATAATTTGTGAAATATCAAGAACCTTTAAATTCATGTCACTTGCCTCTTATAACACTCATTTATAAAATTATTTTGCAAATGGGAGTTGATTCAAATAAATTGATTCCTTAATCATTGATAACAAGTTCTTGAAGTTTAAATTTATGTAACTTAACTAGATTATTGGTCTATGTATTATCTTACATGAAAGAGTTAACTATAATGTCTTTTTGGCACACCAAAAATTTGCATCTGTATTAGTTAGGGAGGCCTTAAAGGGAAAGATTTTAGGGACTGAATATAATGGAGCTATATAGAAACATTAACAAAAGGTAACCTGCTGGGAAAGAATCAATGGAAAAGAGGAGAGAAAATTGGAGATGGTTGAGATTGAGTAAAAACATATAGTTTACTTTAATAAAATCAGTGAGGAAAACAATTATAACTTGTATTATGGAAACCATAACTGAGCGTAATAAATACTAGCAATATTCTTGCATTGTTTTTACATGCTAAAATAAAAGTTGCCATCATTAATTTTTACCTGCTGGGTTTTGCCGTGTCATTGCAGCTCATTGTCTAAAAAGACCTTCCTCCATGTGTCTCCAGGTATAAAAGACAAGAAGCCAGACCCCGGTACCGCATCGGGTTAGCACAGGAGACTTTCATTCCTCCCGGAGAATCCCTGAAAGACCTAATTGAGCAGTCTCAGAGCTCAGGAAGTGGATCAGGCCTCCCTCTGCTGGTATGAGGAGAACATATACTGAATTTAAAGGAATGCTTTCTGAGAGGAAATGTCAATAAATACAGGGTTTCACTTTACTGAAACAGATAGGGCAGGACAAAGATGACGTTCTGTACAATCAGTTAGATATCAGATCTCAGATACAGGGCTTCCAGATAACATTTTGACATATTGGGGGTAAGGTGATTGTTTTTTAATGTCAGTGTTTGGTTACAATCCAGACCCTCAGACATTCTGATAAAGAGCAGATTAGAAAACATGAAACAGGGGGCCATCTTCCCTCTGTTTTCAGTAAGGATAGTGTTACGGCACTTTGGCCTGGCTTTTGAAGGCAAAAGTATTACAACCAACTGGGATCTGAATACTTTTACAAGGAAGAAGGCTGAATTTCAGCTGGAGGGTTTATGTTTCAGGGTGAAGTCCTGGCTTTTCCATTCAGGAGAGGTTTAATTTTCTGATGGTCAACACTGCCAACCTTGAAGAAAATATACACTGAATCCAAGGCACTTGCTTTAATGAGAAAAACATTTTGTTCCTTTATGGACCATGCAAAAAAAATGGTTGGGACTCGGGATGGAAATAACAATTTTAATGAGAAATATTTTCCTTTATAAACTCTTAAGATTGATTTTCATAATCTTTATTGTCTGGTTCTGTCTTTGGATATCTTGTTTACTTAATTTCTTAGGTGACCTTTAGTACTAAAGTATTTAAAAAAAATTCAAGCCATGAATCTATCTTATAACATATTTTGGGACATACGAAAAGCTGTGTATATTTAATGTATACAACTTGAAGAGTTTGGTGATATATTCAAGAAGCCATCATCACAATGTATGACAAACAGATTCGTCACCTCCGAAAATTTCCTGTCCTCTCTTTACTGACTTGTTTTATTATTCTATGACAAGAACACTTGACATAAGATTTAGTCCCTAGCAAATTTTAGAGTGCAATACACTGCTGTAATTGCGAGCACCGTAGGTCCCCAGGACTCGCTCGTCCTGCACAGCTGAGCTCTGTGCCTGTTGCCGGAGACCTGCCCCGGAGGCAGCAGGCCCGGAAGGCCATTTGTGGAGTCTCTGGGGCTGAACTGGTGCTTCCTAGGATGGAAGTGTTTCTTACGTGGAAGTTTCTTATTATCAAATGGCTTGGTCTTTTTCTTTTAGAATTAACATATATCTAATACAGTTCTTATATTTACACATATTATTATTCCTTTTTAAAAGCATAAATATTGAAATCCCCTTTGATATTAATGAATCAGATACTCATGCTCTTGGACTTGAAAACTACTTGTTTTCCTCCTTCTAACCCATCCTTCTCATTACTGTGGACTTATTGCCCTGAAATCTTTGACCTTGCCCTCTTACTTCCCTGGATAAAACACTGTCCTACCCAGCAGCACTCGTGTGTCTCCTGCTTTAGCGTGGTCTGTGCGGCACACCTCTTCTCCCACCCGTCCTCCGCCTGCTCCCCGAGCGCTAGCATCAGCTCCAGTAGTGGTTTCCCGAATGCGGTACATCCTTACTCATCATCATCAGTAGGTTCTGCAACTTTAAGTCAAATGACTTAAATCAAAACTGATGTTGCCATAGGCCAATTGACAAAAACAAGAGTTAAGTTCTTACAGCATCTCACCAAGATTATAACGAAATGACGTTGAATGAAACAGTGCCTTTATGAGGAGATCTTCAGAGTCCGGCCTCCTGGCCTACCTCACATTTTCTCTCTGTGCCCACTTACCCCAGACTGAGCCAGTGTGTCTGTCTTCTGCCGTAACATTTTGCTCACAGTACCAATACAGCAGGTTAAAATGCTGTAAAATTGATGTGTGTGTGTGTCTTTCGATGGACCCTCATCTCTTCAGGAGTGGAGACTGTATTTCATTCACTTTGCAGCCCACCAGTGGACTAAATGGGCTGTTCAATAATTTGTTTGAAAAGCTTTCGACTCTAACTTTTACTCTCTGTGCAAATACCCTTTTTTCTATAATCCAGACACCAAAAAATAGCATTTGGCATATATCAAAAAAGTGAGTAAGAACAGCCAGATTGCCAGACACTGGCCTTTGTGAATATGATCTAATTTAATCCTCATAGCAACCCAGCAAGGCCGTTCTAAACATATACCCTGTGTGATGCGTCAGACACACAGGCCTAGACAGGCCGACCGGCTGGTGTGTGGAGAGGCCGGGATTCAGACCCAGGTGATCTGCCTCTAGGATCGGTGCTCTTAACGCTTGTGAGATGCAAACCAAATGTGAGTTAAGTCACGCAAAGGAATGCAGTCGGTAGGGGCAGGCTGGGAAGAGGATCCCATCTACAAAACCAGTTGAAGAAAAAATCTCAGGATTACAGATACAAAATCTTCTTTTGAGGTAATGCAAATTGTGTGATCCATTATTATGTGAGTGAGTATCTCAGCTCGATACAGATTTGTTATATACAAGAATTTTGTTAACATAAATATATATAAAGCATCTTCATGCTTTATATATATTTTAAATACCTTATATATTTTTTATATACCTTTATGTATCAGTCCTTTAAGGAAGGAATATCAGAGGTTGCTTGTGAGAATTAAGATAGTTTATGTGTCTCCCCACCATATATACACATATATATTTATTTGATACATAGTATGTATTCAGTAAATAGTGACATTACTTTTCTCATTCCTTATTTATCTGAACCTGTAAAAGAAAAGAAGATGAAGTAAATTCTCTAATTGAGCATTAAGCATCGTAAGTGAGGAACCTTTTGTGAAAAATCTTCCAGGCCTTATTAAGCAAAGTACTTTAAACTGTGTGTTTGTGTGTGGAGGTGTGTGCGGGAGGTGTGCCTGTGCGCACGTGTGTTGCTAGTTGAGGGAGAGCACAGAGAATGGCTTAGAACTGCATGCTTGCTGGCGTCTCTACATGGATGGGGACTTCAACATTAAACGCTATCAGCTGTCACTAGATAAGATGACATTTCTGAAATAGTGGTAATCCTTGTATAATACACCCAGTTGTACCCATTTTACATGAAATACTTCTCTTTTTGGAGCCACAATTATAGTGATTGTATTTCACAGGCTTTTTTTTATACAGTTAAGCCTTAAAAAAGGTATCTGAGATGTAATATAGAATCAAAGTCAAGGTAGAGAAAAACCAGAAATATTTGTTAAATCAAATAAAAACTCAACTAAATCACAGTTTCAAAAATTTTCAAGTTATTTTTTAGATGTTATAGTACATCTCAAGCATACTTTTAATTTCTGAGTATAGTTGAATGACCCTTTATTTTGAGACCAGTTATTCCTATTCTTCCAAGTGGTGACGATTCCTCTTGGTGCTTTTGTTGGAATGTAAGATGATTCACCAGCATTAGAACAGGAAAGGACAAAAACTGGTTCCGTTAGGAAATGCTCTGTGGATTTACCTAAGCAATGAGTTGTCACACCTGTAAATTCAATATAATATTTCTCTAATAAGTATGGGAAGTTTCCTCTCCAGTAATTTAACTACTTGTGGATTTGCCTCTCAAGTGCTTAGTGCTGTGGATGCCTCTGTTCCCACATTTGGGAGCAGAAATGTCCTGGGCTCTGCTCATGCAGTGCATCTGACTCTGAAGGAGAAAAGCTGCTTAGCACGCACACTCAGTTCCTTACTTCCTTTAGTCTGAATGACTTCATTTCATGGCAGATGCTTTTGTTTTTCAATCCCATTTTCAGAAAATTAAAAAAAGTCTGCCCCCCCTTATAATCTGATATTAGTACTGTTAATGGTTATGGCAATGGATAGCACTATCTCTTGAATCATCCGTTATGCAAAAACAGAACCCATCCTCACTGGCAGACACCTGTGGTAGACAGAATAATGTGCCCTCCTCCCCTGCCACCAATGTCCATGCCCACCTCTCCAGAATCTGTTGTTTAAATGGTGAAGAGGACTTTAGGTTGCTGATCCACTGACCTTGAGGTGAGATTATTCTGGATTATCTGGGTGGTCTCAGTGTAATTACATGGTCCATAAAGTTGCAAAAACAAAAAATATATAGTTTAAGCTTACTTGATAGAAAACCTGTCTCTGCAAAGAATACATTTCTGTTTTCCAATCAGATCTTATAAGAGTTTTGTGCTGAGTTCTTTAGTATATGTCTCCCAACTTGTGTAAATTATCATTGATACTTGTCCGTTGCAGATAAAAACAAAATATTTTATTGTAAGCACAGAAAGGATAAGGTCATGTATAAAGACATTTAACCTCTATGCCACTTAAATCTCATATTTCCTTTTTGTCTCTGCAGTGCTCTCTCTAATTCTTCAATGTTCTCTTATTAGCTCGACTTTCTCTCCAGCTCTAATCTGTTGTTTTATACTTGTCTATTTTACAGTTTTAAGTAATAACTCACTGTTTCATTTCAAAGTATAATTTTCATTCATTTCTTTCTGCTTGTTTATTTTTCATCTCATCTTCTTTTTTTTTTTTTTTTACATATTTCACGTAGTGTTCCTTAGCTTTCTGTATCTGAAAATTCCAACATCTGTAATCTGAAGGGGTTACATCTTTTTGGATTGTTTCTCTTGACTCTCACATAGTGCAGCTGTTTCCTTTTGTTTTAAGGAATTTATTCTGTGGAATCTTCTCTCCCTCCCTCTCCTTCTGTCCCTCCCTTGCCTTCCCATGAGCTTGGAGATTTCCTCCTGTCAGAGCAAGAACATCCAAACCTGTAGAGAATGTTTATAGAAACTTTACTTGAGCCAAACTGAGGATACGCCTAGAAGTAAGATCTTAACAAACCAAGAAAAATGCTTCTCAGAATGGCAGTGTGCAGCTTCTTCTATGCATTAAGGAGGAGAAGTACGGAGATTTACTTGAATGTGGAGAAGAAAGCAGGGTAGGGATTGGATGATAGGCGAGTTAACAAGACTATGTGCTCTCTGAGGGCAGTTTCTCTTCTGAGAGGTATGGAAGAGGCGTTTCAAGGTGTGTTAACCTAAATGCACAGAACCCGGTAGACCCGGCTTGCTTAAGGCAAGGATAAACCTTTCACTAAGGAAGTTCCATGTCGGGGGCTGGACTGCTCGCCATGCCCTGCACTGTTAGGAATTCATGATCGTATCACCCTGTGAGGTTACTTGCCCTGGAACTTCTTTTTTGTCCACACTTGGGAGGCCAACAATGCATTCATTTTTTATTTTATATTTTACCTAAGATCAACTTATATGTTGACAAGATTTCCTTCAAAATACCTGGTATCTCACCATAGTGGTGGGATGAACAGTATTCTGCAAGTGATTTCCTCAAGAGGGGATTTGGATTTGATTTTGCTGGGAGTCTTAGGTGTTTTGCCCGTGTAGGGCAGGCAGAGTGCCATTCAGTGGCCCCAGAAAATGATGAAAACTACTAGGTTTAGTTCTTCTAGTTTTAAAGAGATCAAACTTTAGATTCTGGATCCCAGTGCTGCTATTATTCTCAGCCCAGGCAGCAGACCACCTGGCTTTTGAATGTCTTTTTTAAAAATTAAATATCATATTGTCGTTCTATTATAGTTGTCCCAACTTTCCCCCCTTGCTTTCCTCTGCCCAGCCCATCCCTGACGCCCACAGTCCATCACGCTGTTGTCCAAGTCCGTGGGTCATTCATTTATGTTCTTTGACTAGTCCCTTCCGTGCCTTCCCACCCTTATTCCCCTCCCCACTCCCTCCTGGATATTCTTAATGCTTATTTTTCCCTGCACTCATCTCAGCTCATTCCTCCCTCTTTTTTTCCTTTCTTCTTCCTTTCTTGTTTCTCTGCCTCCTTCCCTCCTTCCCTGCTTGGACATTTCCTTTATTTCTTTGTGTGCCCAACAGTATAGGGTGGGGCAAAAAGTTGTATGGAAAATAATACAATGATTAATAAGTAACAGTACATGAATAAACTCTGTGTTCCACATACTCACCGTTGCAAAACTACTTTTGCCCCACGTGCACATTTTGTTTTGTTGTATTTCCTCCGAGTATATAGCAGTGTGAGTCCCTTCAGAGTGTCTGGTGTCCTACTATAATGAAGGAAATGAAAACTATTCTAACCACTGTGAACCCACCGAGGTTTTTCTCACTGTGAAAGTTATAGATCGAATGAAGTGTTCGGTAATTTTGAAGTAATATTACAATCACTCAGAATCGGCAACCAATTTCAGTACTCAAATTTGAAAAGAGGACAGCATACATTAATAAATAAATAAATACAAAGAACATGTCTGTATAAAAAGAAAACTGACTACATCTACTTTAGATGCAGTCATTGTTTCTTCTCTGGAGAAAAAAAATGATTAAACAAATCTGTAGAACTGTGAATATGCTAACAGTGTGTTTTGGGATTTAACAGGTCCAAAGGACTATAGCTAAGCAGATTCAGATGGTGAAACAGATTGGCAAAGGTCGCTACGGGGAGGTTTGGATGGGGAAGTGGCGTGGCGAGAAGGTAGCTGTGAAAGTGTTCTTCACCACCGAGGAGGCCAGCTGGTTCCGGGAGACGGAGATCTATCAGACTGTCTTGATGAGGCACGAAAACATCTTGGGTGAGTCTACATAGCAGTGTTCAGGGGTTCCTAGCACTCTTCTCATTTTCCGTTAGCATCTGTGTATTAACTCATCCATCTAGATCTGTTACAAAACATATAGACATTTTCTTCTTGGCATGAGCCCAAGAATGTCACAGCTTCTAATGGGAGACGGCACAGGAGGAATGACTAAGGCACTTCTACAGTGAAGGGTGGGGTGGCAGTAGGGTACTCTTCAGTGTTTTTTTTCTTGAAGGACAGGAAATGCAAATACAATGATACCAGCATTTCTTAAGGTTCCTTAGGGATTTAAAGGAGTACATTTTTGTTTAAGTGTTATGGAAAGTTGTAAGAATTTTATCTGCAGGGTTTATTTATATTCAGAGTTTATATGGATAATTGATTTCCTTTTTATTTTGCCAAGTTAGAAATGATCTAGCTGGGTGGCTCAGCTGCAAAGAGTTTAAGCTAACCTGAAGTGTTTGACTCAAGTCCCTGTTCAATAGTGTCTTATGTGTAACTATAATACCACAAAGTATTTACTATTAACTTAAAATAATTTAAATATCAACAACTGATTAGAAAGGAGTCATGTTTTCGGATCAAAACTCTTTTTTTTAATTCTTAAGAAGATTTTATTTATTTATTTTTAGAGCAGGGGAGGGAGAGAGAAAGAGAGGGAGAGAATCATTGATCAGTTGCCTCTCTTAGGCGCCCCAGTCTGGGCTGAACCCACAATTCAGGCATGAGCTGTGACTGGGAATTGAACCGGTGACCTTTCAATTTCAGGGCCAATGCCCAACCAACTGACCCATATCTGCTAGGGCCAGCAAAAAACTTTTAATGTTTCTCTACCCCTATTGTTTTGATTGCCTCTGATTGATATTAGTAATTTCATACTGTTGTAGGTATGATCAGAAAACTGAATGAAATGCTAAACAAAAGACACCTGTGACAAAGAATGATAGTTGAGCACATGGCTTATTCCTGATAAGATCCATTCATAATACACTGAGCTATACACCTTTTTGTTTTCTTTTCTTTTAGGGTTTATTGCTGCAGATATCAAAGGGACAGGATCCTGGACCCAGCTGTACCTGATCACAGACTATCATGAAAATGGTTCCCTCTATGATTACTTGAAGTCTACCACCCTAGATATTAAATCGATGCTGAAGTTAGCCTATTCTTCTGTCAGTGGCTTATGTCATTTACACACCGAAATCTTTAGTACTCAAGGCAAACCAGCGATTGCCCATCGAGATCTGAAAAGTAAAAACATTCTGGTGAAGAAAAATGGAACTTGCTGTATAGCTGACCTGGGCCTGGCTGTTAAATTTATTAGGTTAGTATCAAGGTGAACAAATACACTTTTTATGATTCTTTTCTATCACTTTTTATAGATTATACATTTTATAGTTTAGTGCTTCTAAGATATTTACTAGAGGATAAACTTCTACTAATTTTGACTCTTCTTGGGAGGGAAAAAGAAGAGATACTTTATTTGCAACACCAAGTGGTTCGGTTCTACTATTTCTGTGGCTTCAAACGGCACCAGTATATTGGCTGAGTTTGTAGCTGTCATGAAGCTGTTTAGAAAAGAGGTAGCTAATGTCTCAGATGATGTGATCAGAATTCTACATAACATTCTTAATTAGGAAAAGGTTTCAGGAAAGATCCACGGTTTACGTGGTGATAAAGGCAATATTTTTTGTCTGATAGAAGAGAGATCACTAGCAGAGGTGTTTTGTGAGAAATGTTAGAAACTAATGAACGAAACACAGCCAGTATTCAGCACTACTATACTGTAGCTTAAACAGTGACTCTGACACTGGAACACATAAATCAGCACCAGTTATAAGCCGCAGTGTGCAGACCCTGGGAGGGAGAAGGGGCAGCTCCCTGGGAGATATCCCCGGCCTCCCCAGGATGGGGAGCAGGACTGCCCCCAGCCGCAGCCCCGTGGTGCTTGCCCTCAATCCGAGCAGCCCCTTTCATCCTGGAGATGATTCAGTTAGAAGAAATGGTTTCTCTGCTTTGAAAATAAAACCCCCAAACAAAATGAATTTGCAAACCACTAACTTAGAGGGATCATCCTATAACTACGTTTTTAGAGACTAAAAGGCTTAGCCTTTATTAAATTGTGGGACCTTCCTGTGGATTTTTCCCAAAGGCGACTCTATAAGATGTAGAAAAGGGCACAAAGAAAAAGTTACGTAGATGATGAAAAGTTTGGAAAAGTGACACTCACGTGAAAGAACTAATGAATTTGTATTTCCAGCCAGAAGACTAAGGAGTGGTTGAATAATAAGGCCTAAATATAGGAAGGTCTTCACCGTTTAGAGAATGGCAAGTTGAAGTTCTTGATATTTAAAATGATGCAGTAGGAAATGACTTGAACTCCAGATTTAAGTTAGAAATGTGAACCTCCTGCCAATAAAGATGATTAAATCCCTTCTTACTTCTGAATTCTTTTCTTTTGTTGACTTACAACCCTTTTCAAGTCTTTTTTACCAAAAAAAAATTTCCTCTTTGCTTCTCAAATTAATAGTCTCTCTCTTTTCTTCCCCTGTTAAATTTCTTGGTAGTTCTAAAGAATAATCTGCTTTCGCAAGCCAGTAAGTAATTCATAACACCTTGTAATTTGGCTTCTGCTCCATTCTCTCCTGAATCTCCTTTATTGAGGGACATCCTTGATCTTTGTCACCATGAGGCTTCTTTTTAAATTTACTGATTTTTAGAGAGAAAGAAAGGAAGAGAAGGAGGAAGAGAGAGAAACAGAGAAAAAGACAGAGATGAATAAGGAGAGAGAGACATCAATTTGCTGTTCCACTTATTTATGCAGTCAGTGGCTGGTTCTTGGATGTGCCCTGACCCGGGATTGAATCTGAAACTGTGGTGCCTGGGGACGACACTCTAACCAACTGAGCAGCCAGGCCAGGGCCCCACAGGGCTTCCTGATTTACTCCCCGTGGTGCGTTGCATGAGCCTCTCTCCTTCCAGTTTTTGTGATGTGCCTTCTCAGTCCTGGTTCACCGTCCTTCTCTCTAGAGGTTCTGCTCTGCTTCCCTCTTAGGGTTTTCCCACTGCTCGATTTCCTGCCGCGTCTGCTCTTCCCTCCTGCTTTCCAGTCCTGTTTGATCTGTTCTCAGAGGCGAGGTGCCTGGCATGTCCTTTGTTCCGAAATTTTAGGTTTGTTGGATAAATTCCATCTCCACGGTAGTCCTCCTTGAACTGGTACAGTTTGGGCCCTCTGTACCATTTTTCCAGAGTCTGGAGTAAAGCATTTTGTGGTTGCTTCTTATTTGTAACTTTTTCTATGTGCTGCTGCCAAATTTATTTTCATGAAGCATAATGTTGGCCGTCATAATATTGTTTAGGTCCTTACTGCTTTGGGATAAAAAGTAGCTTTTATTCTGAACACTGTATACTTTCATCTCCAAGTGTTTTTAGCATGCTTTTCTCTTTACCTAAATATACCCAACATCTCCTGTTCTATTTAGGTGACTACTGCTTACCTGCAGTTTCATCCTTTGGGTGCCTGTTGTCATTCCTTTGCAATCTGACTGTTAACCTCCGTACAAGCGTGTCCTGCAGTGTGAGCCTGCGAGTACCCTTGTGACAGTCCTCACGTTGGTGTACAGTAGCCACTGACTACTTCACATTGGAGACCAAGCCCCATGAAGTTAAAAACCATATTTTTCTGAAGCTCGCATCCCTAGTGCCTTTCCTTGGTGACCATTACTTATGTATTGCTTGAAATTTTTGCATAATGGATAAATGAATGGTTTCATAGGGACTATAGGATAACGGGGTGGGGGAAGCACCTTTTCCTAGCTCCAGAGATCCTGCATACTCTGCATTAAATCCAACTTTCTAATGTTATATTCCACAATTCTCCAACTTGTCTGTTTTCTTCAGCAAGCTGTACTGTTTACATTTTCTCGTGTATACGCCATGTTGCTGCTGCCTGGTTTTTCACTGCGTGGTCTCTAGTTGGGGATGCCCTTACCTCTCCAGGTACCTTAGTCCAATCTCAGAGTTGCCTTTAGTCCCTCTGCTCAACCCCAGCTCAGAATAACGACATCATCTCTCTACTCCTGTAGCAATTCCTGGCCTTTGACTGTCCGAAATTATAATTATTTTAGTACATGCTCATCTTTTTACTCATCACTGGGCATTTGGGAGCAGGATCCATGCCAGCTTCATTAATGTGCCTCCCATTTGGCATGACGTAGTGAGTTACTCATTATAGATATTCCAACATCATTTTGAATTAGTCAGTGTTGGCATAGAAAAGTCATTGAGAACTCATTTCCTTTATAGACCTTAAAACAAACAGAAAGTGAGTATCATGTTTCTAAAACTTAGTTCTGCTTCATGTAAGGGGAACAAACTGAAGGACCTCTTCAATTCCATGCAAGCCCTGATTCTAGGAAGTGGAGAGGAATGAGGGCTAAGCCAGCGACTCATTTGGCACGAGTAGGCTCATCGAGGGAGAGGAGGTGTGAGGCGGCTCACCCAGGCGGGCGGCCGTGGGGGGTGGGGGCACACGGATCTTACTCGGCCGAAGAGTAACTGTGAGACCATTTGCCATCCTGGGCCTGTTTCCTCTGCCATTAAGTGGAGGTTGCTTTTGATCATTTCAGATGTCCCTTTCACATTTTTATTTTTTATATTTCAAAGGAACTTTGCTCTTCTCCATTTTTGAGCCTCACCTTTAAACCTTGCTTTATATGTCTCTCTGGCTTCCACTCTTTCCCTGACTTTCCTATTTTAGGAGAGCACTCACACAGGAATTTAGAGCGTTTTATTACAAATGGGATCAAAACTAACCCGGGCTTGAGTTCTTGGACCTCATTTGTGAACTTCCTGTGAGAACTTACTCTTTACCCTGGTGTCTACATGGTAAGTGCTCTCTCCGGCTTTTAAGTCATTGCTGGGAGGTTCCCAGGGAAGTTGAGAGCCACAGAGAGAATGGACTGCGCTTTAGCAACTTCCTGCACATAGAATTTTTTATCCTGAATTGGTTTCTTCATGAAAATGAAGAAACTGATGTAAGTGCTGATGCATTTCCTGCCCAGCAGAGATTTAGTTCAGGTGATGTTGTGGCAGCCATCACCACTACTTCCGATGGCTCTTGGGAGGAGAAAACTAGGACGCCCGCAGTCCCTTGAAGGAACTTAACAGAGCGTTTCACTTTTTACTCAAGCAACCCTACTGGTACTTCAGTGTCAGAATACTATATGTATATATTTTAGGGGGGAAATAAATCCTGGATTAGGGCCAGGATTTAAATAGAAAACCCACAATGAAAATCGGGCTGTAACACCCCATCTCCCAGTGGGTGCTTATCCAGTTGTCCAAGGGAAGGAGACAGCCTAGCCCAGAGGGCAGGGCGTTTCCTCAGTCTTTCTAATGTTGCTAATTTTAGCACTCTGTCTGGTTTGTTTACTTAGTGGTTTTTGAAGAGAAGTGACATGGCTAAATGATCCTCCAAAGCCCCAGAACTAAGCTAATGCGTGGCTGAGTCAGCTCTCCCAGTCGGGGTCTCTGCAGCCATACCCACCTCCTACTGAAGAGTTTTCGGTTCTGAAGTTCTGTTTATAAGAAACCTGGAGATTTCTCAGAACCTCATCATAGAAGCGGTGGGTCTTGTTGAAAAATGCAATAGAAAACGCTCCCCTTTACTTAACAAGACTGGGCAGAGCTTGTTAAGACTGGGCAGAGCGCATCAGCCCCACAGGGGTTTACCAAATGCCCAGGAAACAAAGAGGGGTGAGCACAGCCCCACCTACTGAAGGCTCGTGAGGATCTTTCATGCTTTGGGGGGTCATTTCAGTCTTCCCAAGAGGCGATTTAATATTCTCTGGTGGTTAGCGTTTCATATCCATGTGTGGTTAATTTTAAATACCATTTGTCGGCCACCAGGAAAGCCATGGCCTTCCTCACAGGTCTTTTGCCCTCGCCCTTCTTTCACTGTTCTGAACAGTTCAGTTCTTATTTTTTTAAACACCTTTAGATCATTAAAGATTGTTTCTTTTCTTTCTCTGTGACCTTTTGATCGCCCTTCTCCCTCTCGCTTCCCTTTCCAGTCTGTTCTAGGCATCGGCGACACCTGGCTGGAGGTCCTGCTTGTGCCCCCAGGCTCCGTGGGGCGCAGCCGCCTCCTTGAGCCCAGGGTGCAGCTCCCGAGCTGCCTCTCCTGTCCACGGTGGGCTCTGTACTCTCAGGAGACTTTCAGTGTCTGTTCCGTGTACGGTCCAGGGGGAGCGTGCACACTCTGCTGAACCAAACAATGGCTTTTTCCTTTACATATCACTTCTTGGAAGAATTTCTGCTCTGGGTCTATAATTAAGAGTGGCTTAGTTACCATGAAAAATATCTAACACAAAACAAGGGTAAGACAGATACTGTGTTTTCAAAAACTCGCTTTACTCCCTTCCACCACGATAAAAGTCCTTTGCCTGCCCTTCGCCCACGTGTGGCACGCAGGATAAAAGGCATGGCCTGCTCCACTGAGTCCTGTGGGGTGCTCAGGTTCTTCCCCCGCTCGCTCAGGATTCTAGCTGGAGACTCCACTTTTGGCCTCGGCTACTCAAACCCTGTGGTGCAGACACACCACTCTAGACACCAGTGCTGGGCCAAGGAGGACACTGTAGGCAGCCTGCCCAGGTAGGCAGTAAGGTGAAGCCCTCTCTGTAGACATTAAAACTGGTCACGGTGATCACCATGTGCCCAGGTTCTAAACAGCGTCAGAGATGACATGCATCCCCCAGCAGGGTGCACCGTCCCCGGCCCCTTAGTAAGCCCCTCCCTGGCACCTGCAGAAGAGGAACATCTTCGCTTTGTGTCTTTTCCTCCCCTTCTCTCCTTTCCTGTCTGTTTTTGTTTGTGTCACAGCATCCATAAGTCCTTGCTCCCTCCCTCCTGCCCAAAGCAGTTGCCTTGAGAACTTCCACTCCTGTGTCCTCGTGGGTGAGAAGTGCCACTCAAAGTGTGCACGGACGTGGCGGCCTTTCGGTCATCAGTGTAAACCTCTTACTCCACTGTCTGGCTCTCTTTCTTTCCCTCTGTCTGTTTTTTTTTTTTTTAATCATACCACTGTCATCTGGGACTTTGGTCAGAAATAGGAACTTTATGCAATCCTAACTAAGGACACTCTGCTTTTTAAGATGCAAGTACTACTAGACTTTATTATTCTCACTGGCACCTAGTACAGTAGGGAACTCAGTGTAATTCAAGGCACATCTGGGGACCCTAAGAAGCTTGATTTCCTTCCAGCTATGTGAGCCTTCTACCTCGGCTGTAGCAGGTAGACTTTTTGACTTTTTGACTACTTTTTGACTTTTTGTAGCAGGATGTGCTGCTGGTTCTTTTCTTCCCAAATGCCATCAGCTCAAGGTACATGTTGCAGGTTATTACGTGAAATGTAGTTCCGATGTTCATGCTACCAGACTCTTCTCCCTGATTTTTTTTTCCTAAGGGAGTTAACGTTTTGTTACAGCCCTAGGCAGGAGGGGAGACTCCTTGTCTCCCTAGTCGACCTGTCCTTTCTCCCTGACCTTCATAGCCACTGTTCATTTCTTTATTTCTTTGACTCTTTTTTTTAAGTCCTCACCTGAGGACATGGTTTTTGATTTTAGAGCAAAAGGAAGAGGGAGAGGGGAGACAAGAGAGTTGAGGGGGGAGAAAGAAACATCTATCAGTTGCCTCCCACTTGTGCCTCAGTCAGGGATAGAAACTGCCATCTAGGTATGTGCCCTGAGTGGGGATCGAACCTGCAACCTTTTGATGACGGGATCACACTCCAACCAACTGAGCCACTGGGCCAGGGCCCAAGTTACTGCTCATTTCTCACTCAGCAAACTTTAGGTGTTTCTATTTTCTGTTGTCTCAGCCCCACTGTCCTGCAAGTTCACCAGGAAAAACCCCCTTTAAAGTGTGATTCCAAAACACAAGGTTTTTTCCCTTGAGAAGAATTTACTTGGCATGGCTTAATTTATTTTATTTTGCTCCAATATGTTCTTATTTCCCCCCCACTCTAGTTAAGCCTGTGTCACATTGGCACTCACAGTAACAGGGACAGAAGTTATGACAGTGGCGTGAACTAGAAAAACACAAAAGGGAAGAAGTCCCGTGATCCTCTGAACCCACTTCTTCACTCGTGACCCCTTTATGCAAATATTTCCAACCCTTTTCCATGTGAAGGGACAAGAGGGAACGTGTTTCCTCTGCAGTGAATGCAGTGCTCATGGTTTGGGTGGAATATTTTCAGTTCTCCTTGGTAGACATTGTCTCCTCTGTAATTTTGTTGTTTACTGAGATGATTTTTGTTGTTCTGGGCCTTATGCCTCTAACCTGTGCCTTCGTCTTTGAGATGTGTGTTTTTCTTGTACCTGATCCTCCTGAGGCCTTTGTATTTAAAACATTTCATTACGATATACAGGGTGGGGCAAGAGTAGGTTTACAGTTGTGAGTATGCAGACCAGAGTTTATTCTTGCATTATTATTAAGTTTTATTGTATTATTTTCCATGTGAACAACTGTAAACCTAATTTTGCTCCACCTTGCATTTAAACATAGAAAATTATAAAAATGTATACTCATAATTTAACATTAACAAATGTTACTAATTTGTTTATTTTATCTGGTCTTTTTTTTTTTTCTTGTCAGGAACAGGGAGAAAGGGAAAAATACCAATGTATTGTTCCACTTATTCATGCATTCATTGTGTGTGCCCTGAGTGGGAATTGAACATGTAACCTTGGCATATTGGGACAATTCTATAACCAACTGAGTACCCAGCCAGGGCTGGTCTTTCTTTTTAAAAGAAATACACTGTTGAATAGCCCTGTTGCATTCGCTTCCCTTTTTATTCCTCTTTATCCCTGACAGAAGTGACCAGTGTTCTGAAGTTGGTGTTTCTCTTCCCTGCCTATGATTTTAAAATTTGACTCCATGTACGTGCGGCCAGTGCAGTACACAGGGTTGTGTTATGGGTTTGGAGCCTTTTCTCTGACTCTGCTCCCCTTGTGAGTATCCTTCTCTTCCTGCCGACCTCCTGTCTCACCCCTTCCCTCCCTCTGTGGAAAAGGACAAAGGGGGGCCAGCGCTGAGGCCCCCTGGCCTTTTCTGCTTTGCTCTTTCTCCCAGGCCTTCTCCTTCAGCTACTCCCTCCAGTTCTGCACCATCGGACTCTACTTCCAGTCTTCGTCTTCCTTTGTTCTTGGGGCTCCAGTGTTCAATCACTTTAATTTGTTTGTGGCCTTGAAGATTAACAAGCTCAGTTTTTCTCTGCCCTTAGTTGAGATAGTTATCATGGTATTTCTGAAAACTGGAGAAAGAAATGTGGTTTAATTACTGTCAAATATAGAAACACTCCTGAGGGAAGAAGAAGGAGAGCTCTGTATTTTGGAGGATTTGATACTTTATAACATCAGATACGAATTACGTATAACTGGCATGTTTATTGTTTGAATGTAGCGCTAAAGGCATTTGCCTTCAGGTTAATAGTATTTTTTTCTACGAAATTTGCTTAACAAAATTCTATTTATCTTCCTAGATATTAGTAATGCCTCATTTTATGGTCTATACATGATAGAGATTTTTATGTTTCTCTTTAAATTATCCCAAGTGAAGTTTATTGTAGACAAGAGTTTTCCTTCTTTCATTTAAAGTGTATTGTTCAAGTACAGTTTTCTGTCTATTACTCCCATCCCATCCCACCCCCCGTGCTACCCCCTCCCATTTCTACCCTTCTCAGTTGTTGTCCATGTATCCTTTATATAGGTTCCTCTAAATCCCTCCCCTATTTCCCCTGAAATTCCCTCCCTGCTATCTAATCCTCAAGGCCAATTCAATTTCATCAATTGTTCCAAAGGTGTCTTTTATAGGAAAAAATATCCACTTCAGGATCATGTATTGCAAAATGTTTGATGTGGATACATGTTAGGCAGATGAACCAGCTTCCATATATGTTTGGATATATATATATTTAGCCTTAAATGCTGCTTGTTTTCTTGCCGCTCATTTCAATGTATGCATTTATTCCTTCACTTTATTGAGACAGAGATAATGTAGCTGAAAAAGCCCTTTAAAGCCAAGCACAGATAAAAGGCACACTGAATGAAATAAAAGTCAGGACACCTGTGTAATTTCTTACAGAGTTCAATACAGGTGCTTTCTAGACTAAAAGTAAAACTTAGAAATAAATGTGATTTTAAAGGAAAAAAATAAAGTGTATGGTTCACCTGCCGTGGGCAGAGCACTCTGTGAATGGAGGTGGGTGGAGCTGTGCTCTGAAGGGCCATGCCAGATGCTTACGGCAGAGACACAGGGCTCANATAAAAGTCAGGACACCTGTGTAATTTCTTACAGAGTTCAATACAGGTGCTTTCTAGACTAAAAGTAAAACTTAGAAATAAATGTGATTTTAAAGGAAAAAAATAAAGTGTATGGTTCACCTGCCGTGGGCAGAGCACTCTGTGAATGGAGGTGGGTGGAGCTGTGCTCTGAATCAGGGCCATGCCAGATGCTTACGGCAGAGACACAGGGCTCAGAAGAGTTCACAGTCTTCGGTTGGAAGGCAAATACTTGTTCAGATACTGCAAGGTGAGGATATTTATTCAGGTACTGTGAGGAAAATCACCCAGGCTGGGGAGAGCAAGGGGCAGGAGGGAAGGTCGTGCTGGGCATTTCATGGCCTGCGTGAGGAACTGGTGTTGGGGGTTTGATGGACATACAAAATCCTTGGTTGTATGTTCTTCAGTATTTGAAAAGTATAAGAGCTTAGAGGTGAATTATATATAGTCTGGCCATCAATTAGATGATTAAATAACAGTTACCTTTCAGTTTTCCCATAGATGTTTCGAAGTCACATATTCCATTAGCTCTTCCTGACCTCCCAATCCAAATAAAACATGAAGAAGCTAAGAGTAAGAGTGGAAAAGAATTGTCTAAAATCGTTCTCAGCTGTGGTCAGGGCATACTGTTGACCCCAGTGCACTCTGGGTGGTGGCTTACCTAAGACTGTCCTTGGTTGACACTCTCAGTGCACGTTCTGGAGGGTCACAAGCTCTCTGCTCTCTCCTTCCCGTCTGCACACTCTCTTGTTTCCTTGCATAAAACTCAGACCTCTCTCCCCAGGGCCATTACTGCCTTCCTCTAATGATTCATAATTATAAATTGTGAACACACACACAGCGCATGAGTGAATACCTACTGTATGCTCACAAGAGAGGGGTCAGTGGGTGGGAGGGGAGGAGAGAACTTACCTTATAATTGAAGATGGACCTTTTGCAGCATCTTTTAAATCTGATGTTTTCCCAGTTTTTCTCAGCCTCTTCTTGGCTCACCTGCCTTCTTACCATTTATGAGTTAGGTACATAGTTGACATTTTGCTATTGTACCCTGCAGCTTAATACTAAGAATTAATGTTTTAACTTCTTTTCCTAGTCGTAAAAGAGCCCAGAACACTAAGACTTACAATTACAGATGGTAAGTAAGCAATAACAGCTGCATAGTCTTTTTCATTTAAAAATCTTTACACTTTAACTTTTATTTTAGGAAAATAGATTCCTTCAGAGTCGGGATGTCTGGAAGATCACAAGGGGCCTTCGGGTGTACTTGTGATACTTCTGCTGTGATAGTTTCAGGTTACAGATCTCAGCTGGACGTGAATTTTAAAAGGTTTTAAGAAAGAGGCTTTAGGTTTATGAGTTCTAGTAACTGTAAACAGTTTTGAGATATACGGAGGGATGTTTGCCACCCTATAATTTTCCCAAATGACACTGCATATTTTATGATTTAGAAAACAGAGTTTGAGACAGTAGGATCAAACCTGGACTTTATTTCCCCCAGAGCCAATAGTGCTTTGGTCAGCTCAGTATGGTCTGCACTCAGCAGGATAAGGCGACACTCGGTGTCCCGAACTCTTGTCATGTTGAGGAGAAATGACCCGTCAGTGCTTGAGAGTCAGTCAAATATGGTGAAAGGAGAAGCGAACACTTTCTTGGGAGGGATAGGAAGACTTATCCAAGATCTTCCACAAACTTCAGGTTAATGAGTGTTTGTACCTTTTCTGTTTTAAAGTTTCTTCACCCGTCAACACTGGGGTTTATTGCTCTTCCTTGTAGTGCTATTCCCTTCCTACTGGGGTTGTTCTTGTTAAACATGTACCGTGTGCTTAGTCCCATGCTGGCAATGGCGCTTCATATCTCACCTCATTTAATCATCAACTTACCACCCAGTAGTAGTTCAGCCCCTTCTCAGCCCAGGGTTGGAATGGTGCTCCAGGTCCCGGCACGGCACGGAGTGGGTGGTTCTCAGGTGCCCACCTGCAGGTTGGGGTCCATCCGTCATGCATCTCCTCCCAGTCTGTGGGAAGCAGTAACAAATACTGTGAAATTTTCATAAAGCCAAAAATATATGCAATTACTCTTTTCATCCTTTTACTAAAAATATGTTATTTGATTTATGAAATAATAGTGATAGTAGAAATCTTTGTCATAGGCCCTGCTTATCAAAGTAAAACATTTGCAAGTCTGTGTTGGTTCTATCTCTCTTTTTCTCTGTTACTTGTTAGTTGATCTAAAAGCCTTGCAACACTTGGCTTTAAAAAATACTGCCTCAAATGAACCAATTTGGCATGTTCCCAATCCAGTGTTAAGAGCAAAGTTATTAAAATACGAAGGGAAGGAATGTACCTTTTAGACATTTAATTGATGTTTAGCAATTATGTAGAGTCTCTATTTGATCCAGTGGTAATGCAGTTTTGCGTGCTGCAGCTTCGCTCTGACTGAGTGCCATCTGAATTGGGTTTTTCCCTGTGAAGATTTAATATAAGGGTTGACAAGAAATATTCTTCAAGGAAATGGTATTCCCGGAAGGGATAGATCATTTCCCATCTCCCACTAAAGCCCTGGTTCAGGAATCATCTTGATTTGTTAGCCATTGGTCTTCTTCTGTACTGATGGTGCTCTGCTTGCTTTTAAATCCTAGTGATACCAATGAGGTGGACATACCGCCCAACACTCGAGTTGGCACCAAGCGCTATATGCCCCCGGAAGTGCTGGATGAGAGCTTGAACAGGAATCACTTCCAGTCGTACATCATGGCTGACATGTACAGTTTTGGGCTCATCCTCTGGGAGATGACTAGGAGATGTGTGTCAGGGGGTAAGTAACGGAGACGGCTGGGCTGCCACAGATCTGTCTTGCTGACCAGAAATCAAAGTCCTGTCTACAAAATGAAACTTTCTTTAACTTTCCTCTTTATTTCTGTTAGTCACAGTCTCTCGGGAAAGGGTATTTCACATCAGACAGTTATCTCGGATTGCCTTCTGCCCTCTGCCTGTGTCTCAGGAACTTCTTCTGGACACAGTGTCAACCTCCTCTGCCTTTGCCAAGACCACCTTGTTCTATGTTATGTATTATCTCAATGCTGTCTTGAGCCCTTCCTCCAGCAGTTGCTTTGTCAGATCGGCCCCCTTCTCTGCCCTGTCCAGATTCTTCTTACCCGCCTGCTGGGCCCCACCCCCGCCTCCGGTGCCCCATTTCCTCTGGCTTCCTCTGCTCAGATGAAGAGACACACATTGGGGGTGGGAAGCTCATTATTTAACCTCCCCACTTCTTCACTTTCTACAATTCTTCCTCACAACGCAAGTTAAAAGCATTAGTTTTTATTGAAACAAAATTCAAGCCTAAGAATATTATTATTGGTCATGGTCATTTA
This sequence comes from Sturnira hondurensis, assembly GCF_014824575.4. Taxonomy (NCBI): domain Eukaryota; kingdom Metazoa; phylum Chordata; class Mammalia; order Chiroptera; family Phyllostomidae; genus Sturnira; species Sturnira hondurensis. The sequence goes on along the minus strand of NW_028077629.1, from coordinate 1,611,478 downwards.
TTTTACAAACGTAAGGTTTCCCTACTAGGACTAACTGAAGAAGAAGGCCTTCTTAAATATTCTGCGATGTCGTTATTGCCTGTAGCCCTTCGCTTACTGCTACGTAATTCGTCTTTTAGTCGATGCCAACACCTTTCAGGCGAGGAGCTGAGTCTTAGGCTTTTTAGCATCCTAACTACCATGTTTGTGGTTTTACTCACGCTCATGCAGTGGGGTGTGCCTGTGAAGAAAAACCCCAGTGCTGCCCCTCTTCCTCACCGTGGCCGGAGAAACCCGCCTTCCTGAAAATCCGAGCTTGCCAAAGACTGGGGAAGCGTGGCCCACCCTTAACGAACGCTGGCGCTTGGTCTGAGCCCTGCCACTTGTTATCGGCGAACCTTTGCTTACTTACTTTTAGAGTCTGTTTCCATGTAGGGGAGAGACGGTTAACCGGCATTCACACTTTCGTAGAAAGGTCACGTTTGGTGATGCGGCCTCTTCGGGCCGCTCTGGGAAGTCTGAGCTTCTCACAGACTTAGGGTGGAGTACAATGACACCTTCCCTCTGCAGTTGAGAGAAGTCCTTTTGTCCCAAAGGAAAGTTCATGGAGGAGACTTTTCCTATTCAAATAGTGAATAAATTTCCTGTCATAAATATGTAGAAGAAAAGAAGTAACCAAAATATCGATGAACGGCCTAAGCATTGATTTCATGTTTTATAAAGAGTAAATGAGTGTATTTTTGAATAACCTATTGGTACTTATTGAAGATAGGTCTATAGAAGGAGTTAGAGTGCAAGGTAGCATTTCTAGCTGTGTTTTCCTGAACATCTGCAACAAATGGGCCACAAGAGCCCTGTGTCTGCAAGCCTGTGGGGCAGAATGTGGGAGACGTGATTCTTAGCTTAAAAACAAGCTGGGGCAGTAATTGCTTCCTTAGGGCCATCTTGGCCTCTGGAGATTCGAGAGGCACTAAAGTGACTGCATGAGACTGACATGTGTTTGTCAGAGGTGTGAGAATTCCGGTTGCCCCCCAAATGGACGTAGGCTACTTACTTGATCCCTCAGAACCAAGGTTCCTCATCTCTGCAGTGTGGAAAATAATGCAGCCTCATAAACATGTTTGTAAGAATTTGAAGATTTTTTAAAATTTTTATTTATTTATCTTTAGAGGGGAAGGAGAGAGAGAGAGAAACATCAATGTATGGTTGCCTTTCGTGCGTCCCCTGCTGGGAGTTGGCCTGCAGGGAACTGGCCTGCAACCCAGGCATGTGCCCTGACTGGGAATCGAACCTCGATCCTCTGGTTCGCAGGCCTGTGCTCAATCCACTGAGCTACAACAGCCAGGGCAACATGTTTGTAAGAATTTAATGCAGTATATAAATGTTGAATCCCTTTGTGACACCTGAAAATAATATAACATTGTATGTCAACTATACTTTAATTTAAAAAAAGATATACAGCATACCTACCTTTGTGCCTGGTACATCATAGGCTCTCCGCAAATGAGTTTCTTTCCCTAAGATGGTAGAAGTTTTGGGCTAGTCTTTCTAGTCTGTGTAATTTTGGGTAAAGTAGACACATCCAGATATAATGCCTTTCAAACTTTAAAAGGAAAAGAAAGAAAGTGTTGAGGTTTCAGACACAATTAAATGGCAGCTAATTCAGACATTTTGCTAACATAATTGGATGGTAGAAATGATTAAGGCCTATAGTTCAAAGATAAACTTTGAGTAATTCACGATTTGACATGACTCGGCCTGTGTCTCTTGGTCTATATGCACCTCTCCCAGTGCAGAAGCGTCAGCTGGCCCGGCGGCGGCACTGACATTGGGCGCCGAGAAAACACGAGATGAGTAAGACGGACCGCCTTTGCCCTAAAGACAATTCCAGAGCAGCTGTCTGGGGAATTAGAAAGGGAGGGAGACTGGAATGAAGTGATCATCTCCTGTGTATTAGACCCTGTGCTTTTATTATCTCCTGTAGAGATGGAACACGAAGGAAGGTAGTGTTATCATAGATAATAGAAACAATTCTGCCCGGAGGACAGAGTAAGTGATATGTTGGAACGGTTGGAGAACACCTTCCAGCCTTCTGGTCCTTTATAGTTGTACCTGAGTTTGAGTTGGCTTTGTAAAGGGCGTACTGCAGAGGCCAGATTTGGTCAGAGTAAATCCCCAGTGAATTTAGTGATGCAGCAGATAATCTGCCATCCCATTTGCTAGGGTAAAAAGCAGTGACATTTCGAGAGAAGACGATGTAGGATACAGAATAGAGTGTTCCAGAAAGATGGCTCACAGCAGAGTCTTCTGAGGACAGCGGCTTCTTGTAATTACTGTGAGGAGTTCATCAGATGGGTTTATAAAGAAGCCACAAATAGCCTGCATTTTAAAGAACAAGAGGAGAAAGGTAGAAACTGGATACTACAAAAAATAAGTGAACCTTTATAAGGATAAGAGCAATTTCCCTCAAGATGACATAGGTTTGTGTTTCTTAACCTTTCTTTTAACAATACACATTTTCCCCGACGGTAATGTATTCTTTGTAGATGATTTGCGTAACTACAGAAAATTTAAAGAAAAATGTCAAATAGTCTTTGTTCTTAAAGAACCATAGTTAATGTTTGCAGGTGTGTACAATTCTCCAAATTTTAAATGTGCAAAATTGCATTCTTATGACTAAGCATAAAAAATGTAAATGTGACTTTTTTCAAGTAGAATATACAGCCAGGTTTATTATATGATTCATAACCTCATACTGCCATAAGAGAAACAATCACATATTGTGCAATATGAGCTTAGGATGTGCCTGCCAAATTTGCATGGAGATTTAATATAGATTTTTAAAAATTTGGCATACAAGAGCCTTTATAAAATTGGAAATAAATTTGAGATGCTTGTTTTACTTAGTTTTTGGAAATTAGAAAAATGTCTTGAAGACCTATAACATTCAGCCTTCTAGTCATTTGAAAAATTAAATTGAGTGTCATCTAAGCACATTTTTTTTCCCCAAAATTCGTTCTGCTGTTTTTCAACCTGAGCTTGTCTATAGTACGGATAGAACTTTTTTTTTTCTTGAGGACAGTTTGTATGCTAGACTTTTATTTCTACTTCATAGAAAAAATAATAATAAAACCATATTTTCAGGAGTAGTGGAAGAATACCAGCTTCCCTACTATGATCTGGTGCCCAGCGACCCCTCTTTTGAGGACATGAGAGAGGTTGTATGTATCAAAAAGCTGCGTCCCTCGTTCCCCAGCCGGTGGAGCGGCGATGAGGTAAGCCTCGAGGAAACCACATGCTATGTAACTTTTCCGTTTTGGCCCAAATTCCAAATGTTCATTACAGGAATTCTTCTTTTTTTAAGGTTTTATTTCTTTATTTTTAGAGAGAGAGGAAGGGGGGGGGAAGATAGGGAGAGAAACATCAGTGTGTGGTTGCCTCTCAGGTGCCCCCTACTGGGGACCTGGCTTGCAACCCAGGCATGTGCCCTGACTGGGAATTGAACTAGCGACCCTTTGGTTCATAACCTGTGCTCAATCCACTGAGCTACACCAGCCAGGGCAGGAATTCTTTTGCTTTGTTTTGATGGGGATGGTAATAATACCACACGGCAATAATTAAGTGTAGTGTGGTATATTATCTGTTTCTTTTTTTATTTAATTTTGCCACTTCTAAAATATATTGAGTGCATTAACATTTAGCCAGACTAACAGATAACATTATTTCAATTATTTGTGATGTCCTGACATTTGCATAAAGGCTATATTTCTCTGTGTGTGTGTTTTCAAAGCACCATGAATTTTCTCCATAACAAATCCACATACAACATTCTCTCATTTTGATGACAGAGAAGATAGGCGTTTGAAAAAAATGCATCTTTTCTACACACAAAAGTGGTTCAAGCTGGTGACCTAGTTTGTTAATAAGGATGAAGAGATGCAATTTCAGCAAGTCCACATGCAACTGAGCTGTAAGGAGGTAGTGAAACCTTACACAGGCCTGTCTGCTCAAAAGCTGTTCGGAAGGAGGAAATGAGTGGGGCGGGCCTTGCTCTTCCTGACTCATGGGCTCTGCACCCCCTCCGCCTGTCCTCTAGTGGTAAACTCACCCAGGTTCCAGACGCTCTGGCAGAGGCCCACGTTCAGAGATGTGTTTGAAGCATCAAACACGTACCGGAGCCAGTGCAAACACATGGGCAGGGCACTGTTTATAACATAATTCTTCAGTGTTAAAGGCATTTACAAATAACCTTTGGTTCATTGGTTTTGTGTCTAGTTACTGAAACGCTGAATTATACATTGTCTTCCAATGAACTATGCAGAAAGCTTTATGAGATGCTGGAGTTGCATTACTTTGAAGGTGGTTATGGCCATTGGTATTTCCCCCGCTTCCTTCACTGAGGATTTCTAATGAAGTGAAATTGCGCTCTTCAACAGGAAGATCAATAATTGATGTAGGAGAAAGTTTTGGCCAGACTCTGCACAGGTCATTAATCTTGTTAGATGCGACATTGTGATGCTATTATTGTAGCAGACAGCTGTGATTTAGGAATAGCCACGTTTGTTTGAATAGTGTGGAATTGGAGAAAAGATTTAAGCTTATCAAGTGTTGAAAACAATCTTAGAGTGTGGAGTGGAATACAGACTCCCTGGGTATTTTTGTATTTATTTAATATTGACTTCAAAGGCGCTCTTCCATCCACAGAACCACCTGCTTGCTCCTATCATAGGGGAGACATCAAAACCTGTTTTTAGTCATTTAAAATTTGCATGAAAAAAGAATTCTTATGAAATTTTGTCTGCCTGGTTTTAAAAGTGTCTTTTAAAGTGTATTTAGAGTTTAGAAATGCAAAACTAAAAGCCAAATGTGTATCCTGGGCCAGCCAGGCACCTCATAAATACATGTCGTTGACGCCTCTCACACTGCTCACGGCTTCCCTCCCTCCCACAGTGTCTCCGGCAGATGGGGAAGCTGATGACGGAGTGCTGGGCCCAGAACCCTGCCTCAAGACTGACGGCCCTGCGTGTTAAGAAAACACTCGCCAAGATGTCGGAGTCCCAGGACATTAAACTTTGATCTGAGGGGCTGGGGGGCCTTACTGGAGAAAGTCAGATCTTCTTCTGTTTGTGGGCAAAGCAAAAAATGTTTCAGAAGCATCCAGAGTACAAGCCTTGAAGGTAGCCCTGCTTCCCAGTGGGTTTAGCTTCGGCTCTCAGGGAGCAGCCTCGACAAAGAAGTTCCCAGAAACAGATTTATCGTGTCTGTAGGAGGTCGAAACTGCTTAGGTAACTTGTTCAAGAAATGATGCTTTTTGCTTTCTAAGAAAGCCCCGTATTTTGAGATTGCCTCCCCTTGATCCCCGAAAGATGCTTTAATTTTGCCAAAATATAACAAATAATTTAGGTGTTTTAAGGTTTATACTAGTATAGTTTAGATAATAACAATGAAAATTCTTGCCAGAAATTCTGCTGGAAAGTAAATTAAAATAGTTTTTCCATTGGTAAAATGTTATTGCACTCTACAAACCAAAAGACAGTCTGTGAAGTTGGAGAATGCAGAGTGGAACTCTCTGGAAAGCCCCTGCCCCACCCTCTCAGACCACTTTGGCCAGCCCGCTCTGGGCGCCGCCTCAGCAATGTGAATATGCACCTGGGTACAAACACCACCTGTCTGGGACCACCTGTGGGCGTTCCTGCAGGTGACCTTTTGCAGCTTCAGAGGATATGGAACAAATGAAGATTTTATGTGATTCTAGTAGAAGTAGTAAGTGTCAGTGTTCTTCTTCAGAGCCATGTGGTGTTTCTGACTCTGTTGGGTATTTCTTTCATGGTCGAGTCCCTTCCTTTTCATTAAACACAAACAAAGCCTCTTTTTAAAAAATAACATGCAGAGAATCGACCCATGCATGCTTTTGATCTCTCATTGAAAAGTTCAGTATTAAATAAAATTGCCATCAGTTGCGTTGAAGACCACACGCTTTACAACAGAGATAATGGGCTCTTGTGTTGTAAGAAGACCATGTCAGTAGGGAAGAGGGTGGGGGTGCACAGGCTCCTTCCTCATATATGCAGAGGAGTCGATCTCAGAAGCACAAGGGGAAAGTGATGCGCACCTTACTTTGTATAGATAAAACCAGTTTCTTTTTGTTATTATCTGTCTCTTTTGTGTCTGAGTTAAGAGGAGAAGAAGCATATGTCAGGTTAATTTAACTAAATTTTAATTTAAAAAAATAGATACGTATAGCCTCCAAATGGGACAGCAGAGGGGAGCTAGTGGAGGCCACAAAATAGTATGGCTGCTGTGATTTATTTTGCTAGAATAGATGTGGACTGAGTATGTACACCGTAAGTGATAATGTCACATCTTAGGAATACTGACTCTATTTTATTTTATTTTCATACTGTTCAGTTCACTTTTTAATTTATTAATTTTGTATTCTTTGTGGCAACTGTGCAAAACATCTCTTTACCTGCTCAATTCTGCCGTATTTTCATTTTGAGCAACAACGTAAGTCCAATAATTGACAGGGCCTGTGTTCCTGAACAACAGGACCATAAAGTTCAAACTTATATGCACCCCCCTCGCCTTTATTCATTTTCATGTCCTTACTATGGTTTTCATTTGCTGCTCAGAAATTCTGTAATTTAGTAAGGAATCAGCCTCCCCCTCTCAGCCTTTCAAAAAAAGGACATTTCTTCCAGACTACTCTAGGGGGCAGTGTTTTATAATGCATTTTCACCACTCGCTGACTGAAGGATGGAGATTTTTTGAGAATTTGACAGCTGCATGAAAAATGGGAAAATGTTTTTCTCACTTCTGAAGTCGGCTTGCAGCTGGTGGCTTGTTCATTCAGAAAACATCCAAGAGCAAAGAGTGACTGTGCGCTGTGCTTAGTCGGGGAGGATCCTGAGAAGAAACACAGTGTTCTTATAATAGCAGCCTTCCCTTCCCAGTGCTTCATAGCCACATTTTGTTTGTAACAAAGAAGATTTTTTGATTCTTGGATATGAACAAAATTTTTTTAAGATATTAAACACATTTGGTTCCAAATACAATTTTCATCAGAATGCTGCTTTTCTTGATATTGAAATAACCTGACTGGCAGTGTGATGATGGTTGCTTTTCTCGTGTGTCAAATTGCGCTCTTTGTGATCGCTCAGAAGGAATTTGTGGCCTGAACTAAGTGTGATAATCATCTGAGCCATGGAGAGAAACTTCAGTGCCTCTGATCAGATCATGTACAAACAAACAAGTATACATTTATGCCAGTTAAGTGGGGACATGTTTTGGTTTCTTGATTTTTCCTAAATGTTAGTGAGGTTGGACTTATTTTTTAGACAAAAATGTGTGTTCTTTTGGTAACTTTTTATACATGGCAACTTCAAATCAGAATATCTTGTTGGGAGGTGATGATTTGAAAGTAAACTAGATTTCTAGGGAGATGTCGGTTCAAATGAAGAATAGCTGGAACTTTCCTCTGTGTTACTCAATTAGTTGCTTTGGAAAAATCAATAGCTTACTTTCTAATTCTCATCCTGATGTACTCACCATAAACATTTAAAAATTATTTCTGAGATACTGCAAAACATCTGTTTAGTTATTACAGTCTTTCAGTGCAACAAGAAGTTAATGATGAATAGATTGTTCTGTCTTCCAAAAATTCAGCTTACTTAGAGAACCCTAAATTGTTCTTAAAAAGACTACCTACTCACTTCCAGATAATTCTTTTTCATTTTTAAATTTCTAGTAGCTCAGAACTGAATCATATTTTATTTTATTTTATTTCCTTTTTGTTTTACCTTTCTATATAATAAGTGGGAACCTGGAAATTGATCATGTAGTTGATTTCTTGCTGTCAGGACTATTTCAAAGACTAAGATTTCCTCCTAGTCACTCCCCCAAAGGAACCCTCAAATACTAGTTGCTAGCTAATATAAGTTTTGTATGCTAAGATGATCAGGTTTATAGTTTATTATGTGTGTATATTTTCTACAAATATATATGTATAGATAAATATTATGTTCAATTTGGAGTCTGGCACAACTCCATTTTGTGGATTAGAGTTAAATATTATGGATGATAACGCACTAAGTGAAACATGATATTTATTTATGAAAGTTGTGTAGATTGTTAACTCACAAGTAACAGTGCTATGAACGTTACACGTGAGGAGACCGGCTTGGACCTCCTGGAAGGCTCCGCTCAGAAGTCACTAGTGACCATTCTTTTTACTCTCAAAACATGAAGCTGCTTAGAAAACACGCTAAGATTTTATTTACAGGGAATTCCTTGTTTCACTTGTGTAGTCGGGCGTGGCAAGGACTGAAAAACAACTGAAGTTCATGTTTCTGGAGTCCTGCATATTCATGAGAAGTTCCAGTGTTTTATGTTGTCGGTCTGTTCTAGTTTTTCTCTGTTTGTAGGTGGGAAGGCACCGAAAGAAGTACAGTTTTTAAACTTGAATAGTTCTGTGGTTATAACTCCTTAGAAAACTCAGTCATGCAGCAGTGGAAATGAACAAAACGGCACCAGAAGTGATTTAATTTAGCAATTATGATTCCTTTTATAAAACAAAACAAAAAAAAAAACAATGCCATATTTTTTAGAGAAGAGTTGGCAGTATATAAGGGGTTTTGTTTTCTGTTTCAAAAGAAGACTCATTTGTGTTCTTTTGGGGAACCAGTGCCTTATTGAATTTGTATATACTGTAATTATTCAGGACTAGGGAACAAACAATTGTATTGGTTACAAATTGTCTATGGCTTTGTTTGAACATTCCCCCAAATAAAATGGTTTCATTCTCCCCCTGGAAAGAACGTGTCTGTTATGTTACAGTTGTGCCTTTTTTCTGTCTTTGAAAATGCCCCATTGTAATGGGTGGGAAGGCAGCCACAGAGAGGAACAATGCAGGTGAGTTTATACACTTAGTGGCAGGAGGACGAGAGCCACGGTCCACAGCTTCTGTTTTCCCTGCAATGCGGAGGTGCAGTCATTTTCTGAGAGTGAGAGAAAAGATAGGGAAGGCAACGGTTTAAAGAAGGGAGCATTGTACTGTGGAAAATGACAGCCAGATGGCTGTGGGCAGCACAGGGCCTGATTGAGATCAATGCTGTGCTTCGTGGGCAAGGGTGTGGCCTCTGGACTGAGGGACAGCCCCGCGTGCACCTCCAAGCTCCCTCCCTCCCTAGGCCGAGTGACCGTAGGCATGTTCTAACCTCTCAAAGATTCAGTTTCTTCCCCTTGAAGATGAGAATCACTCTAACGTCTCTTGCATGGAATGACTCTGAAGATGAAATGCAATCTATTCACCCGGCCCCTTTTCTCTGTAGTTTCAGGATTTCATTTTTCTACCAGCAACCCAGATGCGGGCATGGACACTGCAGTAATTGGATTCATTTAGCAGGGGGTTTACCAGGCCTGTGGAGCGAAGGGCTGTGGAAAATAAAGATGGCCATCATCAAGGGCATGGCTGATACTGTCCAGAGTGGGGGCAGGATTAAAGGGGAGCCCGCTGATGGGTCACAGGGCAGGGGGTCCGGTGGGTTGAGGGAGCACACTAGCAGTTTTTGAGACAGAGGCTGTGGTCAGCATGGAGATTCAGAGAGGAAGCGGCAGGACTAAGCACAAGACCAAGGGTGTGATCGCCGTCGTGGGTGGGTGTGGTGGACAAGATCACTGGTGATGACAGGGGATTTTGTAGCTCCCAGGATGGTGGCATAGAGGGACAGACACAGAGGGAGACCAGATCTCAGAGCTCTCCAGTGACCTCAGTGTGCACAGAGGCTTGAAGTGGGAGGTGATTCTCATCCACGCAGAAACCAAAAGCTGGGTGTCCTATTGGAGAAACACAGGGCGACTCTTCACATGGAGGGGGCTTTGGTAGGAAGAAGTGAGGGAGACGGCATTCTCTGTTGCTTATAAATATAATTTATTACCTGTTTAAAAATTCTTTCTTACAATTTATACATGTTGGCTGACGGAATAAATGCAGGCAATTTACAAACCAAGGGGACTGCAGGAAAATGGGGAGAGGCATCAGAAAGAGAAGAGGCACAGCCCGCGCCGGCACCCTCACCTTTGCCACATGGCGCTGTGGCAGGCGCGGTGCCTGGGGAGCCCTCGTCCTCCACCAGGGGTTTTCTAGAAAAGGAATTGCATAGAAGAGAGAGCAAGAGGGAACTCCACAACGACAAAAGAAGTGTTCCATATCTGAAAGCCAAGGTTGTTTTGTTGCATTTAGAAAAGGAAAAATGACAAAGCACAAAACCTCCATCTGACATTTCTGCAGTTGAACAGTTCCAAAGGGAATGGCAGGTGGATGTCACAGGCTCTTCAGCACAGACTGCTGGGGCTTTTACTCTGACAAACATTGGTTGTCTTCTTTAGAAAGAGCAAAGAGAGAGGTCACCAACGTGCTACAGCTCAACATCAGCCCCGATGGACACAGAGAGCACTGTGACATCCAGCACAAGCACGCGGAGTGGTGCCGTCCCTGCACTGGGGCTCGGGGCACTGTCTGGAGGATGAGGGCGTCACCACCAACAGGTCTAGGGAGAAACAAAGGGAGAACCAAACCACAGACGGCACTTGCCACGTGTTCTCCCTGGGGTCCTCTTTCTTCTCCAAGGCCCGGCGCAGTATCCACTGGTGTTGGGAGCCCTCTGCTAGCAGGTGTCATCAGACACTAAGGACATAAAAAGGGCAAAGGCATTTTCCACCGTCTGTAGCTTTTTTGCTCTTTTATGCCATTCTCAACAGATTCGTTTGAACAGAGAGACCACAGCTCTCAGGTCATGCTTCTCCGATGTTGCCTCATCATCGTGCTGAGGTTCAGAGCCATGGACTCATTGTCCATAAGGGTTCAGGTGCTGAACTCCAGCTCTGAGGACTGCTCTTCAGGGTTGGTGCCATCGGGTTCGACAGCAGCCCGGCAGTGTCAGTACCAGTAGACCTTTGGGACTGAGGGACGGTGGTGCAGAGGAGTTAGGCATATTTAAAAGGGGCTCTGTCCTGTTACAAACTTGAGAGTTCATAGTTTTGCTGAGGCACACATCTAAAATGGCACATTAAGAGGCTGGCATATATATGGCAGCATAGACTTCTGCTGGTGGGCAGCTGATGGTGTCTTGGGGCAGCATCCCCATTTTCCACTCCAAAACTGGTGGGTCATGATTCTCAGGACATTCTGCATGGATTCCTGACTTGGGATTCTGGAAGATCTCTGGACAGATCTCATCAACACACAAGAGTCCGGTGGACAGTAGGATGTGATATGGCCCCTTACAAGGGCTAGGTTTTGTGTGCTAGTCCGTCTGCAGTTTCCGTCATCCTGGTCATCCTCTCCTTGACCATGTGAAAATTGGTCTGGAGCACACATGACATGCAGTTGAGCAAATCCATTGTCATCCCACCAAAGGTCAATACAGGGAGGTGACAGGCCCACTAGAAGCCACAAACCCTTCTGAAGACAACGTTTTAAAGCATGATTTCTGAAAATGGGGGCAACCACAGGACTGATACGATTAAAGGGGTCAGGGAGTTCATTGTCCGACTCAGTCGATGGAGAAAACACACCCAGTGACAGACAAAGCTATCTCCCTACTTTAGAAAAATAGCAGGTTTTTAGGCATGAATTCTGGAAATATTTATGACCCCATTTGGTTTACTGACCTGAAAGGACACAGGCTTAAATTAACATTGGTTACAATGTATTTATATACCTTATGCCTTATTCCATGAAAAAATCTTTAGAGATACAAGGGAAGTGTTTCAAAATGATTATTATAGCAAAAAATCATACAAATAGATTTCTAGGGTAGAGAAAACAGCACTTCACTGCACAGTGGCAGATTTCTAAGAATTTCCATCAACATTAGTTCAGTCAGTAAAGTTAAAAAAAAAAAGAATACAAAAGCACAAACAAAAAACCCGAAGTGTAATAGTTGTTCCTGTGAGGCACTCCAAAGGTAAAAAGAAAAAAAAGTTTTATTACCTTGAGATCATAATAAAAATATTTACCTTATTGGATCTACAAATTTTAATGCTCATTGGCCATCACCATTTTTGTAAATAATTGGCTTCGAGTGAAGACACTCTGATTCACAAAAGCTCCTGGAGTCTCAGACAAGATGGATAAAACTCAATTTCACTTCAGCTGTTTCCGTGGTCGTTCTTTCTCTCGCCAGCCTTGGATTTGTACTGAGGTCTCTAAGTGAATCTGACAGCTTGTCTAGAGCAACTGCTTAGCAAAAGCCAAACCTGACATTGAACCTGAAGACTGAGAATTCGACAAGTAAGCTCTTTCTACCTTCTTTACACTCTCTTGCAGGTCTTTGTAGGGAGTTCATTTCCTTGACCCCGGGGGGGGGGGGCAGACCTTAAAGGGATGAAGGCCTGTGAATTCTGGGGAGGTAGTGATCACCTTATTGTCTCTCTTCCTCCTGCACCCAGAGCACAGCTGTGTCCCTGACAGGGACACTTAGGATACATAAGACAAGAGCCTTATTGACTCCTTTCCACAAGTACAGAGTGTTGACTCTGCTATCTGAATGCTTACTTTTAAGATGTTGAAGAAACACCATTCCCATATATTACTGAATGTGTTGTTTCCAGTGTCCCGAATGCAGTCTCCCAGCTGTCTCCCCAAGAACGGTCTACTGTTTGAAAGCTACAAAACGACAGTATATATAAAAATGGCCAATGGTTAGGCAGTTTACTTGGACACCTCACACAAAATATTGCCCTGTCCTGGAACAGCCTACACTGCTGCAGTGAGGGTGGGCTTTTCCATGTAACTGCGGGGCATACCCATGGCGGCGTTCACGCTGGGCGCGGAAAGGCTGCCAGCTGTGGGGAACCTGTGGGTTACACGTTCCCATCCCCTGATGCCCAGGTATTAGTTCTGAACCCAACTTCTCTTCCTTCCAGAGCACTTTAAGGAAATTCAAATGAGTGTGGTGAGAAAAAAAAAAAAAACGACAATAAGAACAGGATGAAACCTCTGCCTTTAGATCCCCAAAGTCAGAAGAAAGGAAGCTTGTTCTCCATGATCAACAATCACATTTTCAATTACTTAGACACAGGATTCTTATTTTCACATATAACACTTTTTCCAAGTGGATGCTTCTTACATTTCCAAACACAAATGTGAGAAAACCAAAAGTAAGGAGACTTAAAATATATAAGGGCCAGTGAAAAATACCGTGTAGATGTTCAAAATGATAAGTTCTCAAAGACTGTTGTATAGAGATTTTATGTGTTTCTACTATTTCTATCATCAAATAACCAACTTGAGATGTGTCACGTATGAATGAGTGGATGATATAGTAGGCTCATATAGTGACATGAGATCTTTGTTCTGGGGACTTTAAGTGAGAAAAATGTGAAAATAAAAACTATTTCTAGTGAAAAATACCCCACGTCTATTTATCATCTGAGTCCTGTTGACTCTGCAGGTATTCGTTCCCTCGGTCAACTTTTAAGTGAGTTTGTGGAACAAACTCAAGGTGGACAGCGTTATGCACCACTAGATGGCACCACGGACAAGTGGTAATAAGTTTCCCTCCCAAATGAAGCCAGCCCCTCCCTCTCTCCACACAAACTGAAAAAGCAGGAGAGGCAGGACTGGTCACATAGAATGGTTGATGAAGTGGCTACCTGACAATGAACGGTTGGCTCTGGCGCTTCCGAGTTTGAGAGCAATTTAACTGCTCTTGCTTTTTTTCCCCAGAAGAAGGAAATCAGAATTCACAGTGAAAATGATTCGACATTAAGTGGTATGTTGATGTGTGGAAGTTGCCATTCACTCGATGGGCAACATCACAGGAATCCACAGCTGCTGAGAGACGGACACCTCGCTTACAAAGAGCCAGCCTCTCTTCCTGTTTCTGGTGCCGGGGTGCTGAACCACAGCACCCAAAGTGAACGCCAGAAGCCCTCAATGGCTTTGACAACACAGTTCCTGCTCTCGTCCACATGCCTGTGTTGATGACTTTTCAATGACCTTTTTTCTAGTTCTAGTTTTGAGCTGATTATCTGGATAGCTGCATCTTTGCTCCTTCTACTTTTCAGTAGGCATGAGAGTCCCTTTGAGAGTCCTTCAGATTTCTAATTCTTAATGGCCATAGATGACAACCCCCCAAACCAGGGATGGTGAGCAAGCTCGGGAAGTAGTTTCAAGATGCAGCCATGGACAATAGCTCTCTTTGATCTTCCTCCATTTAAAAAATATATATTTAATTGTTTATGTCGAATACAATTTTACTGTCTCTTGGTCAAATTATACATCGGTACAGACATTATCCACTGAACTTGTTTATTAGTGCAAGCTTTCCCTTTCATGGTAAGTGTAACATATTTCTCTATATGGTGCAGGGGTTGGCCTGAGAGAGACAGATTATAGAATACATGCCTAAAACAGAAAACAAGAAATAAAGGGCATGAAAGGAAATGCTTCATACCAATTTTCTCAGCAACAAGGATGGAGGGGCCTGGAAATATCAAGAAGTCACCAAAATAGGACAGGAGAGATTTGTGGAAAGGAGGAAGATTCTAATTCAAATCCATCCAGCAAGCTGGATGCCTCTAGCCCATAGTAAGCCACGGCCACATTTTCAAGGTTCTTAGTCATACACATGGGTCCTTGTTTTTCCACCTTGATTTGGCTACTAGGCTGTTGACTTGGTTCCCCACCTGTGGAATGAATTGAGTCCCTGTGTGAAAACACAGATGATCCTAAGGAAATATCCTACTTTGCACAAAGTAGTCTCCTGATGAGCTATTTTTCAGTAAAAAATGTTTAATTAAAAAAATTTGATCATGACAGTAAAAGAACATAATTTGACACTAATCAGGAAAGCAAATGGTCCCAAGAGAGGAAAGAAAGTGGTAGGAAAGAGATGCTATGTCTCCATGAACAGCTTCATTCAGTGACACAGAGACAAGACTCGAAAGTGTAACAAATATGTTACAGGTTAGAATAACTGTCTTCCAAGTTGGAAGTATTTGAAAGGCATAATGTAACTTGGGTAAGAGTCTAGCTTCTACAGATCTTGAAAGGGTCCAGCTCAGAGCCACTGTGGTCTCCTCACTTGTGAGTGAGGCGGAAGGGGGGGGGGGTCCAGCATTGTAGAACCTCGAGATCACGGAACCCACTCCTGTGTTTCCCGGTGAGGACACTGAGGTCTAGCGAGGTCAAATGACTCTCCCAAGGTAGCACAGCTAGACCCCGAATGAGAACTGGTTTCCTGATTTCCGGTTTAGAGGCCGTTCCTCCAACCACGTTGCCTCCAAGGGAGACAGAGTACTGAGGGGGTCAGTGTGGGGCCCTGTGACCCCTGTATTAAGTGAACTTGAATAGAGAATAAGACTCAGAGGAGAAAGACCCTGCCTGACTGTAAGAATATTCAAACTGTAAGAACAGACTAACAAGCCAGTAAGCACTGACGACCTCTGGGGCAGAGTGATGGGAAAAGATGAAAGGCCAAGGAAGCGACGCCTGTTTAATTAAACTGGTGACCGTGCCCACCTTGTTATGGGAAATGATGAGGCAGGTCTAGTCAATACCTAAATACTAACAACAGTACTGCTAACAAAAAAGAGAAGTTAAAATAAAACTCTTTTACTAGAATACCTGTAAATACTCATTGATAATAATAATGATAATGATACCTTCAAGAAAAACAATTCAAATAGCATATCTCTCTCTCTCTCTCTCACACACACACACACACACACACACCTTTTATGAAGAAATGCTTGTTTGTGTGGTTGAACATGACTCCCCAGCATCGTCCCGGAGGGCCTGGGAAGGGTGTCCTCCGGGAACAAGGAGGCTTAGCTATTTCTCCTTTACACTTAGAGCTCCACTTCCCTGATACACACAGTAACACTGGTTTTACAAGTTCCAGAAACAGAACACTGAGGGGAGGATTATCTGAGACACTTGAAGCACATGATTTGTAGCAAAAGTCTGTGATTTCTCAGTAAATTACTAATCTGAAACAGACACAACAAACCGTCCACAGCTTCAACTTCAAATGATTTAAACAAAAATAGAATGAGCCATGGACAGTGTCTGCATCCCTGTCCAATTTGATGTAAACAACGTTTGTAGAAATTGGGTTTGTTAAGAAAGTTTATCCATATATCTGGATAGCAATAAAAAGCGTTTCCTAGGAAACTGTAAGATCCTGTACCACACAGCATACAGCCCAACAAAGAGGAAAATTAGGTTGGTTTCTAAATTCAAGGTACAAATGCGCACGGTTGTTCTTAACTCCTGTGGTGATGTACCAGTCGAGTGGGCGTGGGTGTTGGTAGTTGAATCTGTTTTCCTTCTCTCTCCCGCTGCTATCTTGCCAGTGAAGCTCCTTGGTCTCGTCTGGATTTCCTCCTCAGCGGTGATCCCCTGGATGGCCACAGACCCTGTGCATTCTTGTCCTTCACTGTCAGTACTGTCCTTCTGCTGATAAAGACACTACGGTTTCATGTCTGCCCATTTCCTCCAAGACAGCTGCCAGCATGCTCAGGTTTCCATCTGGGAAGTTCTGTGCCTCCCAAAGATCCAGGATTACACCAGTCGGGCTCGATTTGGTGGCAAAGTAATTCAAGTACCTGTAATTAGCAATGGGCAAGGGTGCTGAGTGGTGTGATTTACCAATCCATTTTCTCTTTACTTGTTACTAATCCCTTCTGTCTCTCCACTTGCTTGTTACAGAACTGTGTCCCATCTGAGAGAGAAACTGTGGTTTACAGGGAACCTTCCTAAAAAACTAGCCCGGGCTTCATTAGATCAGGCCCCAGACAGGAGATGTAATGTTTAACTTTGTTAACCTCAACTCTGAGTCAGATAATTGAAGAGACAAGATGTGTGTGGGTCATATCTTAAGCAGGAAATCAAGAGACTTATGTTTTCTTTCCGGCTCAGAATCTGATCATCTTTGACAGGTCGTGCCATGTCTTTGGCTTGGTGGTGATGGCAACATTTTATGAAGAAGAGGTTTCTGAGGTCTCTTTATAATGGAATGTCAACGCCGGGTTTTGCATATTAGTGACTCATGCAACTCTACTCCTGCTCACCAGGAGATGGGGAACGACAATTATCTCAGTGAGTGGATATGCTACGGAGCGGAGCGGGATTTAGCCCATCAGCTTTGCAGAGGGGATCACAAACTTGATACTACTTGTAAATGCCAGGTAAACCCAGAATGTCTCTCAACAACAGGTTTGCAAAACCACAGTGCCAGATACAAAGAAGAAGCTTAATACAAGTTGGCAGAAAGTAAATAGATGTATGGATGAAAAGAGAAATAAATGTTACTGTCTGTCTAACCATTATCAGCCTGGACCCCTATATGTCTACCAGAAACAGTCCCAGGAGGCTGGCCATGCTCACCTGTCCAGGTTTAGCTTATGGGCCAGCATCCTCCAGTCGTGACCTCTGGTCTGTGGGGCGTCCAGGCTGCTACAGAGCTTCTGCCGGATCGGGGGAGGGATGCTGAAAGCGCTGGGTCCTGTCATGGTGGTGATGGTGCTCGCTGGGTCCAGCAGAGGCAGGTGGATGCCTGTGGGTTCCTGCAGTTCAGGCACAGGGACGACAAAGCATTGTTTCTGAAGACAAAAGCAACCCCTAGTGAGCCAATCACCATAATGCCTTGCTGTGAGCGATAAGAAGAGAGGTGCCATTATTCTTCCTAGTCAGAATGGCTTCTTCCTGGCTGAAAGTTGTGACTAGCTATCTGCAACCTGGCTGAGAGGAAGAGGTACATTTTGAACTGGACTTTGCATAGCCTTGGATATACAGGTGAACAGACTTGAGATTAGAAAGGCAAAAGTTTAGAACTTCAAGAAACAGTCTAACCCTGAGGGGATTGCCCTAGGCAAATGCCCCAGTAAATTCTAGCTCTAACCTCTGTAGAAGATGGTTCTGCTTTTGTTGAATAAAATGGAACACAGCTCTCCTCTAAATGATATCAAATTAAGACTAATTTTTTGAAGAAAATGGTGAACACAGTCTATTGCCTTAGGGCAAGCTGCTAATGGCATCCTCCAATTGCTGTACACCCTTATTTTTTAATCTAATTTTAGTAGAGAAAATCATAAATTGGCTCTTAAAATAGCTTCAGCTCATAAAACAGCACAAATGCAAAATCTGAATTTCATCTGTAGGAGAAACTCTAATCATTTTCTGATCTTCTGCTGGTTGCAAAAACAAAAGCAAATGTTGCCAGGGAACTATTAAAGCAATAACAGACAATCTCCTTAATCTACTTTAAATGTCACCTCTTTCTCTCTCTCTAAAAACAGGTAACTCCTTAGTGTACATAATTAGTTGCTAGGGGATAAACTAGCCACACACGCTTTCAGCCTTCGGGGAGTCTCTGGGGTCTTGCGGACGGAGCATTCCACTCAGGAGGCAGTGCCACCACAGCCCAGAACCCCTACACCCTGCTGTGTCTGTACAGTGTGGTCACTGCCATCTGCGTTCCAGTGTTGCCTGACAGCATGTCCCATGTTCCGGGACCAGCAGCCGGTGCCACTACCAGGTGTGTGCGATCCCCCTGCACAGGGCTGCCTGCACGTTAGCACTAAACACATTTTTGCAATAATACACGCAGTGGTGTTCACTGACATCACAGGGTTCAGCCTCCAAACCCAAAGCTTGGCAAAGCGAGACTCCCAGGATTCCTATGTGTTAACTCCAGCAGCACGTGCCAGGATTTAAGAGACTGGTATAAGACACAGAAGCAAAAACGGGAGCTGGAGTCCCTGAATGAGGCCACAACCTGCAGATCTTTCCCGGCCCTGGGCCCAGAGCTTCTTCCAAGAGACCCTGAGGAGAGAGGGCTCCTGTCCTCAAGGGCATGGGGCTGCAACAAAGGTGGCAGAAGGGTGATCTGATCGTGCTTGTTGGTGTTGATCACTGGACTTATGTCGGGGATGTCTGAACCCCACACTTCTGTTAGGCATGGAATGATGTACGGCTGGGTTGGGGAGGTGGAGACCAAGAAAGATCACATGGTATTTCCACAGCAGTGCCGTCAGCCACGCGGAGTTCCTACTTGCTTTTAGTGTGGACAGTGATGCTGGGGTCCAGAAGGAAATCCACCATGTCCCTCAGCCAAGGTTAAATTCACACAGGGAGGGGGCTGGTACAAACCAGCCCCCATAGTGCTGTCCCCAGAGACTCTTCTTGCTGTTGGTTACAGTAACATCCTCTTACTTACCTGTGATTCATCCTTATCGGCCACAATGATCTCCCTAAAGCACCAAACTGGTGTTTCTCTCCCCAACCCGATCATTAAGAAGCACGAAATGCCCCTCCTACCCCATGGAGCCCCAGCTTTTAATCAGGCAGTGAGGGGTATCTGCACCATCTGCCCCGTCAGCTGGGATGAGGTCCCACAGGCCATGCCTGTGTAGTGCAGAGCCAGGCCTGACATGGGGGAGGGGCCCCGCTCCCACGGGCCCCACCGGCTGACCATCTGACCCTGATCTTTCTCAGGTTGCGTTGACATGACTCTAACTCTCCTCGGGCAGGATCACTCACTGTCCCTAGCCTCACTTTTAAGAATCTGCCTCTAATAGTCCTTCTGCCCTTTCCGTTAATCTCTGCCAGGCAACCCCTCACGGTGTGGACCGAAACCACGTCCCCTGAGCAAACACACCCACCGGCCTGGAGACCTACAGCCCTTCGCACAGCTCTCCTGCAGCCTTCGAATCCTGCCCTATGCATGGTGCTTGTATTTATACGTTGCTTCCCCTGATTGCTCAAATTTTGGAGATGAGAGAATTTCCATCATCCTATGAGCTCCTGCGATTCAGAGCACAGTGCCCCATACATGGAAGCTACCCAGTCCATATTTGCTTACATGAAATAAAATATTTTTCCTAGTACAGAAAGGGGCTGAAACCAGTTTCTGACAGAAGCCCACACCATAGAGTAGGGAGTGGAGTTTCCTTCCAACCAACAGTGGCTAAGACTATGGCTCCACTCACTGGGGGAGGTGGGTGTGGCTTTCAAGAGGCGGGTGTGGCTCACCCTCCCTCGCGGTTCTTCTTCCAATTGCATAGAGAACCATCACCATGTCAGTGGGCCTTTCAGCAGTGTCTACCCCAGGCTACGGTTACTTCTGTGTGGCTGAAACAAGCTCAGTAGGGCAGTATGTCTGTCTCTCCTATCAGATAGCTGACAGTAAGTAGCCTTGGAAGTGAAAGAAAAATACGCCTCTACATTTGCATTGAAATTTCAGTTGCTATTAGTTCTTCCTTCACTCCCAGATAAAAGTAGAGCTTCCTCGCACAGAATGCTTATTACAATAATCGTTTATGATGTTGGTGCCATCTGTCTTTGATGTCATGAGCCCCTTAAGCAGACAATTTTTCTCCACGACCCAACGGCTGCCAGGGGTGATGACAGACACTCTCAGCACTCAGTCCACCGCAGAATCAGCTTCCCACCCCTGTATTCTGACTCCTCCTAAAGTCATTTAGAAAACCTAGGTTTTCCCAGTGGTTGTTTTGGACAGATTGTAGAAAACAGAAGAGGTCAGTAGGTGGAATGGGTACACCAGAGTGATGTTACTTGGTACATTTTTAATATTATTCCCTCTGTACACAAAAGTGTTGTGTACCCATAGTTAACAGGGGTTATAAGGCCTTTGTCTATAGCTAAAACTAAATTAAAGGTATGAAGAGACTGTAAGTTTCTCTTCTCTACACTATTTTTTTCTCTTGCTGGTGATGGGTAGCTTCTGTTATTACTCCCCCATCCCACTAAAAAAAATCCTTTTACTACATTTACATTTTGACATTCATTTATGTCCATCCTTTGCAGCCATTTCCATCCTTACATTTCATCTCTGTGAGACCGAAGGCTTTGTTTCCAGTTGAGGAATCTCTGTCCTGGCTGAAGCACTTGGAGAGGAACAATTGGCCAGCTCTTGACATCACCACGGTCTATGTCAAGCACAGCCTGGTCTCCCTGGGGGGCACCAGGGCCTCTCCTTCACAGAGGGGGCCACGGGCCATCCTGCTCTATAAATGGCTGCTGGTGAGAGCCTTGAGCGGTGGGTGGGTGGGGGCGGGGAAGCAGCACATTCCCAACAAGTCAGCTCATTCTGGGAGACAGAACCTCGCAACTGCAAGCCCAGTCCACCTGCCAGCTCTCCGGGTGACCCTGGAAGGGGCCCTGCGAGAAGGGCTACAGCCACAAACAGAGCCTTTTCTCTGCTTGGTTATGGTTTGTCAGTCACAGTGTACCCCTCCTCGGAGCTTTTGATGAAGATCTGGATCTCAGGGCTCCCCACAGCTAACTAACTGTTCAGAACCCAGCCCTACTGGTCCCCTCCCTGGGCCGCCTGCACCGCATTCAAATGCTAACAACCACGGTGGGACTCAGTGACCCAGAAGTAAAAGCAGCAGAGTGCCCCTTAATCCCCAAAGTCATCTGACTCCCGGTGCTTCTGCCTCCCTCTGTTAACGCAGAGGGGCAAAGGCCTCTGACAGGGCGTAAGGCTGGCCTCCCTGAGCTGACTGTGGCCAGGTTGCAAAAGAAATCATCTTTTCCTCAGTGTTGGCACCACAAAGAAAGTCCTTAAAGTGTGATCACACTATGCAAAACTGTCTCTTCCTGCAGAGGGAGGGGGTGGCAGACCGAGCAGGAAAGAGCCCCAACGGCTCCCTTTCATTCGCTGCTGCATCTGATCCACCTTTTCATCACACAGCAAACGTTCCCGCTGAACAGAAAGCAAGCATCAAAGGAGCAGACCTCCTCGCCCCCTCCAAAATTCCACAGCCTTTGTTGTCACTGGAGCTGGGTGGTTATTGAACTTTGCAGACCTGCTGGGCCAGGAAAGTGAAAACACCCTCCGGAGCCAGCAGGGGTGGTGCTGTGAGCCTGGGAGATAGGGCCTAAGCCTAGGGAAGGCCTGGTGGTTGCCATGGCACCCTGACTTCGAGATCATTCCTTATGAATGTCACTGGGGTCTGTGACTAAAGTTGTTTATGAGTCAAAAGTCTCATGAAACTACAGGAGGAAATGATGACCGCACCCGGGGAAGGCTGTGGGAAAGAGGAATGGAGCGTCTTGGCGGCTGACATGCTTCTCCCCTCGGTGTGCTAAGGAAGGCAGTCTTTAAATACAACACGTGGGGCAGACATGCCGAACATTCTGACATTCATTCGCGACTGTGCGTGAGACAGCGAGGAAGAGGCCTCCTTTGAAATCACACGCCGTTCCGCGGCAGTGTTAAAACAAGGCAACCCCGTGTGCTGGGGCTCCGCAAAGGGCGCAGAGCTGAGCCCGGGGAGGCCCCAACTGCTGCTGCTGCCTTCTGACCGTGGTGCTACCCAGGTCCTTTGTTTCTCGGGCAGGAAGGGTTTCCACTCTCCGCTCTGCAGCTGTGGAGCCAAGGTAACCAATAAGTTCATGCGCACCCACCCCCTCTTTCATTCAGAGACGTTATAAATAGCCGTGCGGATTGTTATTTCTGTAATGGGAACATAAAAGAGCACCCGGCTGCACTGAGTGAGGATCACGGCAGAGAAAGGCAAAGTGAAGGAAACTGGGGGAAATGCACAGATTTCACTTGTATTTCACCTGGGGGGAAAGGGCATCTTTTAAAAAATTACCAACTTTTTGGAGGTATAATTGACGTACAACATTATATTAGTTTCGGGTGTACAGCATAATGACCCCATAGTGTGTAGAGGGTGAAATGGTCACCACAGTAAGTCCAGTTAATGTCCGTCCTCGGTTATAGTTACACTTCTTTCTTGTGATGAGGACTTTTGAGGGCTGCTGTCCTACACAGCGTCAGCTGCGCAATGCCTCATGGCTAACTGCAGTGGCCACACTGTGCCCCAGGGACTTACCACTTCCTAACTGGGCATTTGTACCTCNTAATTGACGTACAACATTATATTAGTTTCGGGTGTACAGCATAATGACCCCATAGTGTGTAGAGGGTGAAATGGTCACCACAGTAAGTCCAGTTAATGTCCGTCCTCGGTTATAGTTACACTTCTTTCTTGTGATGAGGACTTTTGAGGTCTGCTGTCCTACACAGCGTCAGCTGCGCAATGCCTCATGGCTAACTGCAGTGGCCACACTGTACCCCAGGGACTTACCACTTCCTAACTGGGCATTTGTACCTCTGACCCCTCCCCCATGTGCCCACCCACCCAACCCAGTCTCTAATGTATCTTCTTATGTCTGGAGAACGATGTCAATGAGACAAAGGGGACCAAGAGATGTCTCCTTTCAACATGGACAAAAAAGAAGAGAAAGAAGAAGGAGGTGTGGGGGCAGAGGCTGGCTTCTCTTCCTGCACCCCAGGAGGCAGCACCTGTTTAGACCGAGGGAGGCAGGTTCCCTGAGGATGGAAGGGGACAGCGAGAAGAGGTGGAGGGGGCAGAACTTAGCACATCAGGGGACGCTCTGCACGTGTACAGAACTTCCATTAAACCTTATACTTGGAATTCATGTCTGGTGTAAAAGTGACAGCATGATCCTTAAATTCATGTCATGAAAAGCAAAAGCCTTGACTTTCAAAAAGAATTCCTTATTACATTCTTTGATGTATCTAGTCCCCAATGTTCATGAACATACTGTTCCATTAACAAGTAGGCCCTAAAGGAAGTTTTTCAGGATTTTTCATACGGCCTCTATCGAGATACCCTTACACTCCACACTGTCTCTCCTTCCCACGGCCGTTCAGTGTCCCGATCTCTGAGACCCTCAGAGCCCCTCACCTCCGAGACGGTGCAGTTGAGCTGGAAGATCTGCCCTTCTCCTTCCACCTGTCGCACGCAGAGCTTGCAGACCAGCTCCACCGTGTTCAGGCTGAATCTTTCCAGAGTGAATGTGCAGTGGAGGTGTCTCTGGGATCCACTCCAGATGTGGTAAAAAGGAATCTCCTGAAGGACAGAAAAGGGTTAATCACAGATGAGTGACTAACACTAAACGTGACCGGCAGACCCCGGGCTACAAGCGCTCTTCTCAGTATTACACAGATCGCCTCCTCTAATCCTCGGAACAGGCCTACCCACAGATACATCCCAAACTCCTTTCCAAATGAAAACGCCGAGGCCCAGAGATGTAAATAAGTCAGCCAAAACCCCACAGCTAGCTGAGACTTGAACCCAGGGAGTCGGCCTCCAGAGTATATGTACCTTAGCACTCACTCACTTGTCTCTCATTTACAAAAAAAAAAAAAAGCCATTGTAAATGGTTTAAATAAAACCTACACCCTCCAGTCATTGCTCATTAAAAGGAATCCCTGCTGTGGTTTTCTGGAGGAGAGCAAAGCAGTGCTAAGGGATAATGGGCTGGTCCAGTCCCTTTCATGGCTGCAGCCTCCCTCTGCTCGGGGCCAGGAGGCACAGGTTGGCCGCTGCAGGGAAGTCTTTGCCCTGAAACGCGCCAAGCCTCTAACACACGTACATTTTCAAAACTCCAGACCGCATTACAGAGAACATCCTAAAATCTTTTTTCAGTAAAGGAAAGAAAAGGTCGATAAGGAAAAAATAGATGAACATGGTGGTTAAAGAGCTCAGAATTAAGTACAAAGGAGAACACTCTCTCCTCACCTACTTGATGACTCGTGGCACGTGATGTAACATTTCCACGCCTCCGTTTCCTCATCTGAGAAAGTGTAAGGAAAAGAGTACCTAAGCCCTGCCCGACCAGGGTCCGATGAGACAAACCCAGGTGCCTGAGTGCCTGGCGGAGGGTAAGAATTCAGCCAGGCTTGGCTTGAACCAATAGCAGGTCATCATTATTATAAAAGCAGTATTCTTCCATTATGATTACACAAAGGAAATTGTTCATAAAAGGGGAAGATTTGTGGACTTTTATGACAGTCACAAAATAGGGAGAAGAAGAAAGCAAAGGAAGAGATTTTTGTGAGAAAGTTAAGAGCCAGATCTCTCAAAGTGTTGGCTGATCAAGAAGAGTCTGGCATGCAAGCCCCACTGAAGCCGGAGCCTGTCGCTGGGGGAGCAGGTTGGCCTCCCACATTGTGGATGTGAGCACTAGACCCATGAGAGCGTGAAGGGCACTGGAAAACCTCCTCTTCACCCCTTCTAGTACATTCATTGATTTGTACCAGGACACCGCAACCAGTCCAGCTGCGGTGCTGGGGCATGGGACTGGGTCGCTGGCGTGCAGACTGTGCTTCACAGTTTATCCCAGTGTGTGTCCCTCTCCTAGGACTGGGAATGAGTCTAGTGATCCCACCCCACAGTCCCTGAGAACTCAGCTGGCTGGTGG
The DNA here is from genome assembly GCF_014824575.4 of Sturnira hondurensis. Taxonomy (NCBI): domain Eukaryota; kingdom Metazoa; phylum Chordata; class Mammalia; order Chiroptera; family Phyllostomidae; genus Sturnira; species Sturnira hondurensis. The sequence goes on along the minus strand of NW_028077629.1, from coordinate 1,586,226 downwards.
AAGGGGAGGTGGAAACCCCTGGAGAGTCCCTATGCTTTTTGACAGGAACATACAATGGGACCTGGAATCAATATGCTAAGATTTAATGAAACACTGACCAGGTTTTATTTTTGCATGCTTAACTCACTTTCAAAACTGGGGACCCTTCTGCATTTTCAGAGTGGAGGCGCTCTCCTAGCGAGGCCGGAGCCCACCTGTGTCACCTGGGATGGCAGTGTTTTGCTTTTCTTGTGGATGCATTATAAGGCTTTTAAAATCAATTCGATGTAAATATTTACCCTGAAAATGCAATGAGGAACTTGGAAGTCTTATTTGCCAATAAAGGAAAGATTGTTCAATTATTTGAAGGAGAATTAAGAAAAAAGCATCCCTTCAAATATGTCTGAAGTATTTTTCAAAACTATGAAGTAATCCCAAATTATTTGGAGAAACAAGCGCTGATGACTGTACGATTATCTTCCAGGAAGGGAATATATTGTGTCCCAATGATTGTAGTTCTCCTTCATGTTGTCTCCAAGCCTTTAGTTCATCTCGGGAACCTTACCTGATACTTAGCCAGCAGTTTGCTCTTCCAGAGCGAGTGGGCGATGTCGTGAATGGACAGGCGCAGGTTGTGGGCACTGCCTTTGAAATGAAGAGCCTTGGGTTCCTCTAGGAGCTGTCCCCCCATCTGTCTCTCAAGCTGCAAAACTTCCTGCAATAGCAAGTCCAAAGCCGAAAGCAAATTACTGAATTGTATCACTCCCAGAAGTTCTCATCAGATGAGTGTTTCCCACTGTGCCTGCCCCCAACCCAGCTAACTTGGGCGGCCACTTCTGCAGCCTGGAGGCCCTTTAGCTGAAGCCGCTGCCAGCGTGTATGTGACTAGATGCTGCTGACCATCCACTATTCGTCAGCAGTCCCATTGTTGGGGGCAAGTCCAGCACAGCCTACAGATCCCCAACAGACAGGCAGAATATTGTTCACCTACAGCAAAATAACCAGAAGAACCCCAAGTGGAAAACCCCGAGATGAAAGAAAAACAGGCAGAAACATAAATAGATAAGTAAGATGATCTTCAGTTAACTTTTAGGGGAAGGAGCCAATAACTAGAAAATAGACCTATGTCTTTGACTTGGTAAAACCGGCTCGTGAACAAAAACTTGGAATGTGCTTTGGGCATTTTTTCTGTCTTTTGCAGTTTCTTTACCTACAGAAATAAAATAGTAAAATTTTACCTAAAATTATCCCCTGCAGGCTTTCAAATTATTAAAAAAATGAAAACATGTTCATTACATGTCCTATTAGAAGAAAATACACTGATGCAGATTAGGAAGGTTTCTGGGCACCAAATGTTGAACGAAACAGTTACTCATATTAAATTTAATTATTTAATTTTTATTTATTATTATTTTTAGTTCTCACCTAAAGATGTGTTCACAGACTTCAGACAGAGAACGGGGGGGGGGGGGGCAGGTTAGGAGGGACAGTGATTGAGAGAGAGAGAGAGAAAGAGATTGATCAGTTGCCCCACTCCCATGCCGTATGTACCCCAATTCGGGACTGAGCCTGCAACCTAGATATGTGCTCTGAACAGGAATCAAACCTGCAACTTTTTGGCGCACAGGACAATGTTCCAGCCACCTGAGCCACCCAGCCAGGGCCAAATTTAATTAAAAAACACTTTATTTCTCAAGAAAGGTGGCTGATCAAAGAACTTGTTATATAACTTATACCATAAAGATGTAAGACAAAGACAAATCCTATATATACTTCCATTCCTCAGTGCTCCATTAACGTCCTAGTTCATGGGCATTAATGAAGCATATCCGACAATGGTTGCAACCATCCAAAGAGCATCTAACCACAAACTATCAGTGAGCAGATGTCCTGGATCTCTTCTGCCGTCTGAACCACCCCCGTGCACAATTTCCTCCCCTCCTGAATAAAAGGTTTTAGTGATACAAATATGTAAGTGACACGTGACCTTTCTTTTCTTTAATAGGAATTCAAGAAAATAGGGATTGTATAAAAATATAATTCTTTCTTTGGCGAGGTTTTAATGGAAAGCATGGGGTTCCGTACACAGGCCCTTGCACACACGGCTGCTGGCGCCTGCTGGGCGCCCCGCACAGATGGGTCGCAGTGGAGAACTGTGAGTATGCAAACCAGACTGCAGCCCCGTAAGTGCAGAGCGCACCCACATCACTGATTAGAGGTAAACAGCTCATTCGAAGCCGCTTCTGTAGCGGTGCTCAGCATCCATCATCTTTCAGTCAGGCCATTATTCTAAACCATGCAGGCTGCTGAAAGGTCCTGTAAGGTGTAGGAAATATTAGGATAGTATGGCATGGTCTCAGTCAGGGACTCCTCTAATTAGCGTCTAATGGAAGCGATAAGGCACTAGCCCGTGGATGGGAAGACAAGTGTGGTCCAGCTGCTTGAGAATATTGACGTTGAGATCATTCAATATTGCTGGCTGATGAGTAGCTATTACTTGTGACAGGATCCTGGCCCTAACCAGGCAGTCAGCCAGCCCCTAACTAGGCAGTTGACCACCCAGCCACATATGCTGTGTCATTATGCCCTGGCTCTATTGTGCCTGCAGCTCAGCAGGCTCGGAGCAGCTCCTGGAGTACAGACCCATGCCACTCCCTGGGGTCACACGTGTCCCTCATGGACCTCCTGCCCACAACCCTTCGCGCTCCATTCCTGGACAAGGACCTGGCCATGTGGAAATGAAGACATGAAGATGAATAAGGAAAGGGAGGGTTAATTACAGTTTCTTCTGCTTCAGCAGGAAGGCATAATGAGCTTATGTTGATCATGTTCATGTTCAGTGTCTAGTTAGCATAATAGAGAAAGCTGATGTTCCCAGTGAACCTGGCACCTGACAAATTCTAAAGCTAAAATGATGTTTGTTTATAAGCCATTAGAAGAAAAGAAACATAATTAGAAATCTTTGAGATTACAGTCATGCCAATCAATCAGTTCTAGCTTCTTTCCAGTATACCCTAATTACCTCATCAAGACGTCTAAAGAGCAATCGATAGTAATTATCTGATTACTATAGATCTTCATTATGTCCAAATTATCTCCCTGGGATGTCTGAAAGAAGAAGCATTGTATTCCGGGAGGTAATTGTACCCAGCGATGTATAATCCACATCCTACTCCTACAATCGACAGAGACTGCAGAGGATATAGGGAGCATTGTCAGATTTCTTGGCAGGGAAGACAATTGAAAACAACCTAAATTGCATATTGGCCATGACCTTGAAGTCAAGAAATCTAATACCACGTTTCAAGCACAAAGTCTGGGATGGAGTCAATCCTTGGCGTCGGCATTGACCTCAAGTCATGGTAAAGAGTTCTCCCTAGCGGGAAAGTGAATGAGCTGGCTGGAGCCCTTTTTTGAGAGAAAGTCCCAGGTAAAGTGTCATTTTATTTTTAATTTCATTTTTGTAGTTAATTTTTAAAAAAAAGTTATAGTTGACGTTCAATGTTATTTTGTATTAGTTTCGGGTGTACGGTGTAGTGGCTACACATTTATATAATTTATGAAGTGATTCCCCGTGTAAGTGTAGTACCCACCTGGCACCACACATAATTATTACAATTGTTGACTGTATTCCCTATGCTATAAATAAAGTGTCATTTTAGACAGTGAGACCGGAAAACACACACTTTCTGTGTTCTTAAGCTGTCCATCTCTGCACCAACCAGGAATGATGCAGGGCCACTGCGCGGAGCTGGGAGGAACCGGACTTTTCCCTCTGCTTCCATTAGACATCAGCTGTGGTGAGAGGTAAACTGCTCATCATGCCCACAGCATCCCTGCTCACAGCAGAGGTCTCTAAACATATGTGACTTCATGTGTCTGCCAGTAAAAAAACCGGGCAAAGACACTGAAATTGAGAACAGGCTGACAGTGACCAGAGGGGAGAGGGGAGGGGATGGTAGGGGAGAAGGGTGAAGGGTTTGCAGGAACAGTTATAAAGGTCATATGGACAATAACAAGGAGGAGTAGAAACAGGGGAGAGAGGTAGGGAGGGCTGGGGTGTTGGGGGGGGTGGGGAAAAAAGCAGAAAATGGTACTTGAACAATAATAAAAAGTGTTTAAAAAATCAAGCATTCATTTTGTATTTTTCTTTGTAAATTATAGGCCTGTATCAATACATCCACATGTTGTTCTATTATAAAATACAAAAGCTAAAAGAATGAGCTGAGACACACACAGAAAACATGTGTTAGTTTATGTTCGCCCCAAAGTTCTGTGGGCCTGGGGTGTGCATGCTCCATTTCGGAGGCTGCTCGTTCAGCTGGTCAACCTTGCACTGGACCTCTGAGAGAAATCAGGCCAGGAGTAAATGACTCAGTTCAAAGGACTGTTAGAAAACCTAAATTAATTCCTTTTCCTGAAAAGGAGCAACTAGGATCATCACACCCAGGATGTTCAACGTCAAGGAAACAACAAAGTAAAGGAGAAGACAATAACCAAAGCACAAATTAAAAAATATTAAAGTGGAAATTAAAGATATTAAAAGTAATATATAAAACAACACCTTGACAACTAAAAGCCTCTGAAACCACACACGAATCAGAGGTGACTTGCTGCACACAACGAATCCTGTATATAATTTCTGTGTCAGAAGACAGCAGAAGCAAGACCACTGGACAGGTTAATTAAGCTTATTTGTCCGTACTGTTAGGGTTTAATTATTATAATTTCAGATATTTTCTAGCCCATCTCACTTAAAAATACTGTAACTTGTATTTCAAAAAGCTTGATTTTTGAGATTCTTTCTACATGAAATTATTTTGGTTTTTATACATTGATGCAGATAAGCAAGAGGACAGGAAAATAACAGATGTGTGCATCGATCAGCAACACACAGCATCACCGTTAAATGTGTTCCTTCCCTCAGTCTTCCTGGGTGCATTCATTCAGCATCCATGAAGCACACAGGCTCTGCCGGGACCCTGTCAGGCTCTGGGACACACAGACAAGTAAGTACCTGCCCCTGCCCCCAGCCACCCCTGGACCTCGGCAGGTAGACCGACATATAACAGGTAACCCCAGCACAGTGTGCTCAGCTCCAAGACAGCTTCCTTACCGCTAGGATATTTCATCCACCTTAAAAGAGAAGGGGAACAAAATATACTTAAGGTCAAAAGACTTAGGAAGACTTAAGAAAAATATCATGACCTTGGAAAGAAATGCCATAATGGGAATTAGGATCATGTAGGCTCTTTGTTCTCAGAAATATAAATGTCACCTTCCCGTGCAAAGGCTGTCTCCTTCCTGGCAGCACCTGCGGCACCTCAGCACCTTGTTTGGCTCCAGGTGCCTGCCTCTACCTGTTGCTCTGATTGGCCGGCTCTGCTTCCCTAGAAGGGGGTCACTTTCTGAGTTTGTCAGTTCCACTTCCACCCTTCTAACTTAACCTTGAAAAGACTCTCTCGGGGCTCAGTTATCAACAGAGGTGTTGCTAGCCCATCACTTACACAGGAACACACAGGAGAACCCCAGCGTAATGTCGCCAGGAGCAGTCCCCTGGGCGTCAGAGCCCGGTTCCCGAGGCGGCGGAGCAGCCCTGTGAGATAGCTGCTTCCCCAGTGCCTGGCTGCTCATCACGGGCCCTGAGGGAGGGCTGTATTGATTCAGAGAACCTGCGAGGGCTTGCTCCAGAGGCAGGGACAGGGGATTCCGCAGTAGAAACAAGCAGCTTTCACAATAGCCAATTAAACGAAGACATTACCCATGCCACGCCATTAGGCTGGCCCACTTAAGAACCACAATAAATCCAAGCTGTTTTAAAGGATGTACAAAGGGAGCCCCTCTGGCCCGCACCCAGGCTTGAAGATGAGAGGCCCCGCGCTCATTAAGGGCTGTTGGAGCAAGGCGAGTGGGAGGAGCCCTACATCTCCCACACTCTGGTTTTCCCAACCCCAGAAAGTTGCGCTCTGCATCACTGCCGGAATCAGATGGCACCTGCCTCCACTGCCACTCTTGTTCTTCCTCCTCCTCCAGCTCCTTCCCGGCCTGGGCCAATTTTCCTTCAGTGTCAGTCTCAGGAAGAGTGCACCTGAGAGCCCCAGGCGACAGAGCCGCGTGCGTACACGGAGAATCAGGAAGACTGTATCGCAGATGGAGACCAGGCTCTGCCCGAGTGCCAAGCAGTGACTTGGTGTCAGAAACTGCGTGAGGTCCTGAGGCCCAGGACCCATTCTCCACACTGTGCTCAAAGTCATCCCCCTGATTACCCTCCTCCGGCTCAAGAACTTCCCTCCTCTCTCTCACCACCGCTCTGATTGTGCTTCCTTCCTCTACCTCACAGGCACTTACCTTAGCTTCCCATTTCTCAAGAGTTGATCATTCTACCTGTGGGATCTCCCCACTGTGGGGAAGCCTTTGGCGTCCTTCTACGTCTCGGTCTGGTTTTCCCTCCCACACCTCTGCTATCACGCCTTTCCTTTTCTTATTGGAAATCTTATCATCTAGGGAGAGGAAGATGCCGTTTACCTTAAATCTCACATAACTCATTAAAATCTCATCTGGAAAAGAAGGTTGGAGGAGATTAAATCAAGGCTTAGTTTTATTCTGCCTTGCTTTTTTCTCAGTAGTGTCTGGGTGCAACTCTCTGTTCCCGATGGAAACACAGAGCCCCGAATCAGCTGTGTGTAGTGCTGCCAAGGAGCCTGGGACAGACACTGCCAGGACCCCAGCGGGTGGAGGCAGCTGCTGTGAGGGGCCCACCCACAGTACGCTCCAGAGGTGAGTGCAAAGGGCAGTGAATGAATCGGTGGCCAGTCTTGCACTGCAAGGGGTTTGTTTGGGTCAGACTGTAGCCTACCCTGGAGAGACACCCAGAATCCACGCTCTGTCCAGGGCTCGGAAGCAAGCACGAAAAGGCTGAGCTGTGCAGTTTGAGACCTGTGTCCACCTTCCCCAAGCTTTTGCACGCTTCTGCCATATGGACACAGGGCTCAGGAGGCACAGAGGAAAAAGCGGCAAATGTTCAGCACGCCACACATGTTAAACCTCAAAAGACCAACCTTCAAAGACTGTGCTGAGTGGTGTTGTTGTTTTTTTTTTTAAGATTTTTTTAATTTATTTATCTTTAGAGGGGAAGGGAAGGAGAGAGGGAGAGAAATATCAATGTATGGTTGCCTCTCGTGCGTCCCCTGCCGGGAACCGGGAACTGGCCTGCAACCCAGGCATGTGCCCTTGACTGGGAATCGAACCGCGATTGTGTGGTTTGCAGGCCCGCGCTCAATCCACTGAGCTATACCAGCCAGGGCCTGAGTGGTGTTTTAAAAAAATCATATCTCCCATCAGATTTTATGGAACCTGCTTAGCTCCTATTCATTCTTTCATCCTGTGCCGGAACCTGCCCTTGCCATTCATGGATGAAAAACTTCTGTCTTTGCTGCTGAGACTGTTGCCACCATCGCTGTCACAGCTGTGGACCTGTACTCCTCCAAAGCAGAGGCCAGAGACAGTGCCCTCCTTCTCTCCTGCTCCCTGCCAGCTTTTCAGTGGCCGCTCTCAGCTGCCCGCCAGCCCACCCTTCCTCTGGCCTCAGGCCTCAGGCTGCCAAGCTGCCTGTGGAGAACATGTGACTGTCTGCCAGCCTGGCCTCTGCCATCTGGCTCTGGTCATCGCCACTGGCATTAGGCCTGGCTGTGCCCCTCTCTCTTCCCGTGGTCACGCTGGGGAGCTCTGCTCTCCCCCTGAGTTTGTCTGCCATACTTCATCCCTAACAATAACAGGGCCGGACTCCAGCGACCGTGTGCAAACAGCTTCCATCAACTCACTCAGTGTTTGGGGCTCTGCCTGCTGCTCCCACAGCTGCTGCTGCCATGAGTACTTGGTTTGAGCTGCGGCTGCCAGCCTGCCTGGTCACTGTGGTTTGGGACACTTGTGAAGCAAAATGCCAAAGGCGCTCAGGGAAGTGGCTGTATCACTCGTCCACCCCCGCTCAAACTTCTGAGGAAAAGATAATCTCTCATATCTATGGATTGGGAACAAGGACTTTTTAGGTTGTTCTAGAATTCCTGAAGTCATCTGATATTATTTTAAACTCTTCACATGTTATTTTTTACCTTCTTTATTAGTTTTCTATTTCTGTAGTAAGAAATTACCATCCCCTAGTGACTTGAAACAACACACATTTGTAACCTTACTGTGCGGCAGGTGGGCGGAGTCTGATACGGGTTCCACTGCGCTAAAGTCACGGTGTCGGCGGGGCTGCCTTCCCTTCGCCAAGTAACGCGACGCATTCACAGGTCCTGAGCCTTGTGTGCAGATATCTTTAGAGAGTGACATTTCTACCCACCACAGCTTCTTTTTCTAAAATCCTCATCTGAGAATATTTTTAATGGTTTTTAGAGTGAGAGGCAAAGAGAAAAGAAGGGAGAGAGAGAAAATATCCATGCGAGACAGATAAGCATCTATGGCTGCCTCTCGTACATGCCTCGATTGGGGACTGCACGCACACAGACTGGGAATCGAATCCGCGTCCATGTGCCCTGACTGGGAATCAGACTTGCAAGCTTTTGGGTATGGGGCGATGCTCCAACCAACTGAGCCACACCGGCCACAGCTCCACCACTACTTCTGTTTTCTCTTCCTTCTTTTCTCTCAGTCTTAAAAATTTTTTTCAGCATGGCAGGTCATTTCTAAAATATATGATGGGGCCAGAGCCAGGGCCAAGGTCTCCTGAGAAGGTGATAGAGATAGAGTACATTTAGGGGCACCAAAAAGATCCGTGCCCCTGAAAGACTGACCCACCAGCCTGCCCCTGACCCAGAAACTCACTTTGCCATTAGAGTTCAGTTTGAGTTAATATTTTCATTGAGCCGTTATCTTCAAAATGCCAGTATAATCTAAACTCCCACCTAGGGATAATTAACATTAACAAGTGCCTATTCTGTGCCAGCAAATTTAATAGCTTTGATCTCCTGAATCTTCTCAGGATCCCTGATACAGACCAACTGGCTGTTCAAAATAGTCAAGTCCTGTGAGCAGGGCCACAGAATGGGCGGGTGGAGACCAGTGGAGTCAGCCAGCCTGACAGGAGCTCCCCTTTCCTGCCGCACACTTCCATACACTCAGCAGGAAGAGCATGCGTTGACTTTAACACATTTTTTGGTTGGTATTATCTGATACACGTGTTCCACATATGGGCCTATTAATATCATTCTGAAGACCAGGATCCTGAAAGTCTATCGAGCTAGTTTTGAGGTTGTTTGAGGAAACTGAAAGAAAAGATATGGATAATGGGGCCACTTCAGTGGAGGGCCAGCTGAGCAGGAGGAGAAGAGGCAGGCCTCGGGTATTCCAGGTTCACAGGGTCGCACTTTGCCACAGAGAGGGCCTCAGAAGGACACTCGTGGGGAAGGACCAGGAGGAGGGATGACAATAAAACCTTTGATGGGCTTCCGTGGCTGTCTACGTACGAATGCAGCCCACAGTTCTTAACTAGATTTCCTACTTTCTCTAATTTTCAGTATTTTATATTTTTTTTCCTATTTTTTAAAAAATAAAATGCAATAATGCACAGTTATTGTTCCACAACTATGGCCTGGGTCAGGGTATGTGGTAAATGAGGACAGGAAGAAAACCAGGGTAGGTGAATAGGCATTGCCTGGTTTCTCTCTCATATGCATTTGCCTGAAAGTCAATGCATACCACAGACTGCCTAGACTGTATGCAAAGAACTACTCTTTTAGGGTCTGAATCTCAGAGTTTGAACAAAGCACTTTATTAAGAAAGAAAAATCTCATAAATTGTACCATTAGGATAGCGGGGCAGAAATTACTTATTTTTCCATAGATGTATATTTCTCCTAGAGTATTTTAAAACTTATCAAAACATAACCTTGTACTCTCTTAATTCTGGTCTATTATCATTAGGATTGAAGTCTTTGAGAACACCAAAATTATTAACTGAATCACCTGAACAGGAGGGGAAGATACCACCCAATACAATCTTTGCAATATTTGTGATCTCTCTTTTTGAGCATGGAATTGGTTCTAAACTACTCCCACGATTCTTAGTATCTTCATCTCTTTGCATGAACTCAACTTGCTTATGGCTCCCACCATTTTTTGAGCAGATGAACAGGAACAAAACACAAAAACCTCACCTGTAAGGTATAAGAGAGTTTGCCTTCCAGCGGCCTTGACTTTCACATCAACTGGTCATGACCAGCATTTGATTCCACATCAATGCTTCTAAATGGCTAAATTGAAGCTTTTGAATCTCAGGCAATCATTTTTGCCCCCAGGATTAACAAAACTTGGGGAAATTGTTATGAAAGTTGCTGAACTTAAGGTTACGGAGGGAAAGATAAAAGAGTACAGCAGGGTTGTTTGAAACTAATATGGTGGCCTCATTCCCCCGACCGTGGACAATATAAGCCATAGCACATATGACAATAGGAGGGAATTAGCATTCTCGCTGTGTTCAGCTCCGGACACTGCCTTTGTCTAATAGCCCTCCAGACTGTGGGGTCCTTAGCCCTGGGAGTACTCCACTGGCCTTCCCTCTCTGCTCGAGTCCAACACTCTAGGGAGGTTTCTGACATTCAGAAATGATTCCCAGTCCACAGCAGTAACTGTAAGAAAATAGTGAGTCTGGGGAGACCCGCGTTGAAGAGATGGAGGTGGTAGAAAAATCTGAGTGGAACACAAACGAGAAGGGGGGGGCCCTCCTTATTAGAGCCCAGCCTGGGTTAGAAGAGGCTGAAGTAAAAGGTTTGAAGGGTCAGGGACAGCAGCTGAGCAAGCGTCCCTTGGGGGGTTCAATTAAAATTAGGTCATTGCTAAACACGAGGGGCCGAGATGCAATCGGAGACTTTAGGAGAGGGGGAGAGACTTGGCTGAAGTGCTCTGTGAAAGTTGGCAAGTCAAGAAGAGATAAATGAAAAGATTGTGGAGAAGCCGGGGAAGTGAAGCTTGGGGCAGGTATCTTGAGATTATAATAGACTCAATTAGCAATTTATGATTATTTTAGAACAACTCAACAGCCTCAAAGAAGTCAAGGGCGTGTTCCTTCGGAGTCTTCATTAGCTGTGGAAATTAGGAAAACCTTCAGCAGTTCCAGATGGCAAGACATTTGAATGGGAGTGAGTTCCCTTGTCAATATGGGTATGAGCAGAGTTTTTGGACCAGGAGACCACAAAAGGTTAATGAAGTTCTTCCTTAAGAACTAAGGGCAGCTTGCATGCACTGTGTGTGAGAGACGGAAGGTCAGATGGTTGTGGTCAGAAAAGGACAGGCTCACAGGTGGAGATCTTGGCAGGCGGAGATCGTGGTGCAGTTGCTCATGAGGATAAATGCAAGGCAGGGGTGTCCAACCTGTGGCCCTCGGGCCACATGCAGCCCTGGGTGGCTGTGAATGCAGCCCAACACAAAATCGTAAATTTACTTAAAACATTATGAGATTATTTTGAGATTACGTGTCGCTATTTTTTTAATGTGTGGCCCTAGACAACTCTTCTTCCAGTGTGACCTAGAGATGCCAAAAGGTTGGACACCCGTGCACAGCATGCCCGCACTGGTGGGTAGATAATGTGAGATGATCTGAAGTCTACTAGAATAAATTTGGGCAAAGGAACAGTAATTAAGAGGCAACTTTGAACTTGAGAGGATGCTGGGAATAAAATGAGTGGAAAGAAAGACCATGAGGCAGGCACTGCTAGCGTAGGAATATCCAGGTTGGGTAAAAGTAGGTTCACAGTTGTAAGTACGTAAAACACAAGAGTTTACTCTTTTATTATTTATTAATTCTTATATTACTTTCCATATAGACAACTGTGAAGCTACTTTTGCCTCACACTGTATAGAGCCTTCTGCTGCATAGTAAGGCACTGAATAGAGTAATGAATAGCAGAATAAATAACAACAGGACAGAGAACCAGCTCATACAGTACAGCGATGTCCCGGAGGTGCTCACAGGCTATGAGAAGGGTTGGCGCTTTCACCTCTTGGCCTTGTGCTTAGTTCAGTGGGTGTGATCCTCACTGTAGGGGTTGGGAGGTGTGGCATGTTCCTTGGAAGATCCATCCGTAGTTAACGTGAACAGGTCAAGGAATGGGAAAGACAATGACTTGAGGATGTAGGAAAGGTTTTCCTTAGTAGGATAAAGTTTCAAAAAGATCTGTGATAGGGTTTTGGATAATCGTGACTAAGCTTTGCTTCACTACGGCATTACCCAATACGTGCTAAAAATAAATACACAAACAAAAACCAATACCTAGACCAGTTAGATGAGAACTTTTGGGTTGAGATCCCAGGGCTAGTCTTTAAAAACTCCCCACCTGATTTCTATGTGTATGGGACAAAGAACTACTGGTTTTGGAAGAGCGTCAGCGAGGAGAAGAGTGAGGGAGAAGAAGGAGGAGGTACTTGGAAGGGGAGATGGGAAAGGCAGCATTTGCGGACGACAAACATAAGGTAGGAAGCAGGAATACGGGAGAGAGACTGGGAGGAAGCATTAGCAGGCAAGGTGCCCCCAAAGCATGACTGAAGTAATGGAGGGCCTTTTTCTGAGTTTATCTGACCCATGTTTCTGATTCCAGAGTCTGGGGTCTGCGGCGGGGCTGGCTAGGCTGAACTAATTGTCTCCGTTAGAAAGTTGGATAGACAGCTCACCTGGTAACTAAGATTGGGGAATTTCTCATTATTAAAAGGCCATGAGGTACAAGAAAGCTTATCCATTATTCATGGTTGTTTTAGGCTAAGTGCTGGATCCCCAGACGCTGAGAATTTGTAAATGTCTACTTGGAACGCACTGAACACAATACAAACTGCACTTGGGTTGTTTTTGCTGCTTAAACCTGTTCGTCAGTCTTTCTCGGTGTTGACCACTAATTAATTAAGTAATCAAATTATTTTATAAAATATTACTTTCGTTTGCCTGGATTCGTGTGTGTCTTTTGGGAAGAAAGGTTACGAGTGTAAGAACTATGTGTGTGAATATAAAATACATGTATCAAACATTTCAAAGATGATGTAGATCTCGTATAGTATGCCTTTTTGCAATGATCTGTCTTGGAATTGTTCAAAAGATGTGCCTTAATCAGACCCTATGGCTCCTCCACAAAGCCTAAGAAGAAGGTAAGCCTAGGATGATTTCTATCCTGACAGCACCTTAGAAGTATCACATTTGCAAAGAATATAAAAGAAATAACCGCAGGCTTTATGCTTGAGCTGTGTGTTCACATCATTTATTCAACATCAGAAACTCCTACAGGCGGGACCGTCAGACATACATCCAGTGACGGACTCTGTCTCCTTCCCTTCATGGACCCGACCCGCCACACTCAGTTTTCATGACCCAGAAATACCCTCCGGAGAGAAACCCCAGAGAGAGATAACCCTGATTTTCAGAAAAATTGTTTCCCCTGGCTTCCTTGACACATGTTTCTTCCACTCCTCGTCTTCTCTGGGTGCTCATCCTTCAGAAGCTCCTTTCCTGGATGCCTTTCATCTTCCCTTATAATAGCTGGGCTCCCCTCAGTCCCCATGTTCTAAGGAGTGGCTCTCTGAGAAACCTACTTCAGGGCTGGAGAGTCCAGACTGCAGCCAGATGCCTGGGCATGAAGCTTATGCTCTCCACTCAGTAGCTGTGTGACCTAGAGCAACTTGCTTAACCTTTCTGTGCCTGGGATCGCACTTCTGTAAAATGGGGATAATTATCTTATGGAGTTATTAGAAAGATTATACAACCTAATAAAAACTATTTAGAATTGTGCCTGGCATAATTCTTGGTCATGCTTATTATTTTTATTATTGGTCATGCTTATTATTTTTATTATTATTTTCTCCCTCTAAGCCCCACTGATACTCTCTCAGATCACTGTGAATGACAACGATCAACATACCATTGGTTTTTTAGTCTCTGTGTCAGGATCCACTCTCGGTTTAGAAAGCACACCATATTTCTATCCCTTGGGCATCTTTGTCCTGATGTATAATTCATATCTCTAACTCAATACTCCCAAAGCAAAGGCACCATATCCACACCCCAAAGCCCCCTGCCCCCCTGCGTTTGCTACTGGTACTTGAGGCGGACTTGATCTCTTGCCCACACATTCAGTGTCCGTCACCACGCCCTGCAAGGGCCACTTACTCAGAACCTTTCTCACCTGCTCTCCTCTGCTCACGCCTCTGTCATCACCCCAGGCCTGCACTGTTTTTCTTCTTAACTTGCTTCAACTTTTCCATTGACATCAGACTAATGTTTTTAACATATATTTCCTATCACATCTTTCTTCTACTTAAATCTCTCCAGTGACTCTCTGTTGACTCAAGAAACTGAATCTCAACTGCTCTATCTGGCCATCAAGCTTCATCCTAAAAGAATTCCCACCTTTCATTCTAATATTCCCCCAGGGAGTCTGTATGTAGTGTTCCCTCTGTTTATTCATGCTGTTCCCTTCACCCAAAAATCGTGTATTTTTTCCCATTATGGCTGGTCAAGCCATATTTCCTACTAGGGCCAATATCAAATGTTAGCTGCTTCTCAGATTTCCTCAAAATAATATCATGCTTTCCTCAAACTTCCATAGAACTTTGCATACACCTAGAGCACTCATCACACACTGACTTGTCTCCTAGTCCTTGGTGTGCTTCTTTTATTCCTCCTTCTAGATTGTAACTTCTTCAAAGGCTCTAAAGTTTCAAATGGGATGAATGAATGGCAATAATAGCACCAGGTATTAAGCTCATTTATTCTGGAAAGCAGCAGCCTGTTGTCAAATGCTAACCCTCTTCCTTGCCGTCCTCATAAAAAGAATGGGAAAGCATATAAATGCAGTAGCACACCAGAGGAACATACAGTGTGAGCAATTACTCCAATTCTTTTTATAAGAACACAGCTGAGATAAACATGCAAGCAGATTATTTACCATCCATGGGTCTCGGTGCCAAATTCTCCCTTCTAAATTTTTCACTAAAGGAAATCAAGAAAGATAAACAAAAGGAGCCCTTCGGAGGAATCAGCGTAATGGAAACAGCTCGTCTATCAGCATGGACTCAGAGAAATGTCTGATTTTTTAAATTGCATCTTTTGGGACCAAGCACTGTGTTCACACACTGGGGCACACACACACACATGCATTTTCTCTAGGTGAGTGCAGCCACACCAAACCTTGGCTTTAGTGTGAAGGCCAAAAGGGCAAGCCTGGCAGGACCCACCTACCTTCAGGGCATCTTGGGTGTCATCCAGGCAATAGACTCGGACGCTGTACTCTAGGGAGGAGCAGCAGAGTGGCCCAAAGATGGCCAGCTTCAGGCGCTTCGCAGCAGCTTTGGTGGTGGACTGGCCCACGAGGGCGTAGGTGCTGAGGTTCTCTGTGAGGAGGTGGCAGGCCTCCGGGTCCAGCTGAATGTAGCAGGGCGTGGTGAAGTTTTCCTCTCCCACCACCACCACATCCTGCGGGAGAAGAGGGAAGGGGCGGGGCTGAGACCCCGAGAGCCTGCCGGCAGCCCTGAGGGTGACCAACGGTTGTGGGTGGAGCAGGACTTCTGAATTTTGGTGATCAATTTTCCTGCTCTTTTTTTCTTACTCAGGCTTTATGATACCTCGTTTTCCATCCTTAGTCATTATCTCCCTTACTTCTCTTGCCGTTATATGGCTTATGTCCTTTACTTAGATGCCATTTATTTAACATGTTTTGATCTTCTGAGAATCTGCATTACTAAAATCTACGTAAAATTCTAAAACAAATTCGTGAATTATCCTTTTAACTTCACCGCAGATGTGTTTATTATGTTTATGAAAATTTGATGTTTTAATCTCTAAATTTCTTACTGAAACCAAAAGTGCTATTTTATTTCAATGCCATTATAGCATAGTCAGGTTTTCCCCCTCCAAACTATAGGAGTTTGAAAATAATTAGAAGAAATGAAGGAATTACACGATACCATTCTTCTACATTCTTCCAAACTCACTCACCTATTACTTCCCAAAGCAATACACTACTTTCCTTCAATAATTTGGGCTGCTGGACTCTACGGAAGCAAACTCCATGCCTTTAAGACCAGTTTCTCTGCTATTTTTCATGCAAGGTTTTGAACAGCCTATCCTTTTAGATTTTGAAAATATTTAGCAAGAAACAAAATTAAGTGGACGTGATGAATTTTGTGAAAATAGTTACTAACTCAGCCAAGTTTTGATTTATCCAAATGACTCAGGCCACAGGAAAAAACCACCTGAAAGACCTTGCACAAATTCCATAAACCAAGGTCACATGCCACATGCTTTCCAGGGCATCCAGGTAATAGGCGTGTGTGAAGCAGGACGGACAGACTCAGTAAGAAATGGTGGTGACTGTGGTAAAGCAGAGCACGGGCCTGTCTGAACAACTTGCTTAGTCTCCTTTTGGCTTCCGCCCATTGCAGCTTCGCAGAAATGCGGGCCCAGGGAGCACATGACCTGGAATTTTTCAAGAGAAGCTGGGACTTCAGATTTTTTATGTGAATCTTCCTACTTAATAAATTCAAATTAAAAACATGCTGTGGGAGAAATAAAATACGTGTGTGGGTACGACTCACCCTCTGCATTCGCCACATCATTCCCACAGAGGCAGGACCTGTATCTGCTTTGCCTCCCCCTGCATGTCAGGGGGCCCAGCTCATGGCGGGCAAATGGTTATGTATCCAAAACTATGAATAAATGTGTCATCCTAAATTGAGTTTCTGGGGCTGGACAAAGATATGAAAGAAGTAGGCTCCTTGGGTGGTTATGAGTTAGGCCTAGCAACATGGTCTGAGCTCGAGGGAGAGCTGCATTTTCATGGCATCCATGAATCGTTCCTTCAGCTGAACCTGTACTCAAAGACGGAGTTCAGACTGAACCAGGAAAAGGAGGAAGATGCTCAGCACCTCTGGGTTTGCCTCAGCCCCCAGAGGACATTGGGAAGGATGCTGCTGTCTCCAGCAGGGTGAGGACATGCCCTGAGCATCATCTAATAAAGGCATATGACAGAAAGCCTCCCAGAAGATCGGTCAAGAATAAAGATGCCCCATGTCCCTGTCCCCAGTAGGAGTACTTTCATATGCATTGTCCTTTCTCTCTCACTCTGCTCTGCTCACCTTTTGGTTTCTTTATTATTACTATTGATGTTATTGTTATTACTCAAAGTATTATTATTCAAATTATCCAGACCAAGACAGGGTACTAGGGTATTAGGCAGAAAATTGTGCAAATAATTTGGAATTACTTGAGACTGAGACTTTGGAATGTTTGGGGGGTAAATCATGTGCAGTTTAATGGAACTGAAGGAAGAGTTAGTTAAGTCTGGTGTTCACATAAAATTCACATCCCTAGACTTCGGTCCTGGACTTGAGATCCTCTGCCAGGAGCGCTGCCCTCCGGTGGCTAAAGGAGAGCGTGTCCACAGAAGGTCCCTCCAGGTAACACGCGCCATACCCGGCTGCTGTTCTATCTAGCTCTAACCGCACTTTTCCCTAAAATATTAGGTTCGTGAATATTTATGCATATTTTTCAAAATATGATATGTAATCACAAAATAGATAACATATAGATTGGATACTTGTCTTTGTAATGATTACACAAAAATACAGGGGCAGCTTTTAAAATTATTTGCTATTTTTTTTTGTTAACATATTCCTGAAATATGCTTTCCTGAGAATAATCTAAAATGTAATTTTTACTTGGCTCTTTTCCATTTAAACAATAGATGCTGTTTATTCCGGGGATATTATGAAAATATACAAAGGGATACAAATATTCAAGGGATAGTCATGAAAATATATGAAGTTTTTAAAAGGTGGCAGGGGTTAAACACCTTTTGAAAATCTTCATGCTAAACATAACAAATCCTATTGCACTTAACTAACTGTAGGACAGATGCTAACGAAAGATTCTGATGTCTAGAACAGGATTTGCTTGAGGCACTGTCACTGAGAAGTCCTGAGGACAAGAGCCACAAGGACGCGAGACGCCGGAGGTGTTCTTCATCCCAGTGGGGTTCAGAAGACTGTTGCTGTTTCCCAGGTCAGGTTCAGAGGGACTAGATTCCCAGGACTTGTTTGCAATTAAGTGCCTAATGCTCTCTGACCCAGGTGCCACAATTCTCTACTTGCAAATTTAAAATATATGTATTTCTCTTCCCAAGATTTGGATGTATATTCCAAAATGGACTCATGTAAGACTCCTAAGTACATGTTCTCTACTCTATGCTTGACCATGATTTTCTGTGTCTATCAGTAAATGGATAAAGCATTCAGTAAACAGTCTGTCAGTCTGTCTTTCCCCCTTCTGGCCTCTCTCTCTCTCCTCTTTTTGTCCCACCTGCACACTTTTTCATTTTTAGTGTAAGATAAAATTCCATCCATATTTTGCTTTAAAAAATAAAAGCCTTCCCATGGTTGCTCCCGCTTATCTGCATGGATTACTCCTGCATTCCATCTTTATCGCAAGAGAAGCTCACCTCCCACTGGCCCTGTGCTGCCTGGTTCTTGAGCTGTATCTTCCAGTCTTCGGTATTAGGGTCCGCGCAGTGATGCACAGTGAGGATGATGGGGCGGGTCAGCAGGGCTCCCGGAGGCCCACAGCTCACCACGGGGGTCAAGAGCGTCTGAGTGTCCTCCATGGGCGGCCTAGGACAGCAGAGAACAGCATCAGTGACATTTCCATAGTATTTGTGTATATGTACTCTTTGAGATTTTAGATCTAAAACTTGAACAAATAGTTTCTTTTGGGAGTTTTTTTTGGGGGGGGGAGTGGTTAAGGCAGAGCCACATTAGAAGACATACTCTTTGTTCTAAGACCTTGATCTTGCATGACTGGAGGTCTCCATGATAATGTGGGTCTGCCAGACCCTCTTGAATCCCCTCCCCTCAGGTACAGGTCCCCCTTTGGTGACCTCCCCTGACTCCAGGCACAATTTCAGGATGGAACGAGAAGAAGCACAGCCCCTCTTATGAAGTTACATAACCATGTGTTCTGATAACACTTGCCGTTGCTCTCACAGTGGGTTTAAGTACTTTTGTCTTTCTGGGAACTAACTTGAAAAATACTTCAATAAAATCACTGCAGAATAGGGATGCCCTAGAGCTAAATTTCTTCCAAATGAGTTTCAGGAATAATTCAGGCTAGTATAGCAAACTCATTCTGTCAAAAGTGACCAGACAGAATACAGAATTATATTTCTGTAGCAATTTAAAATGGAATCTCTTTGTATACTTTATCCTATGAGTGCCTGGATGGAAAGAACCTTAAAGATCCAAAATCTTTATTTCACATTTTAAAAATAAATTGCCTTAAATACTTTCCCTAAGAAGGCTGTAATCACCAAACCAATGGATGAACGAACCCACGTTATCAGATGGCCTGTGAGGCAGTCCGTGCTCACAAGGTGTGGAGCAGGTCACCTGAAGCCTCACAGCCCCAGTGCCGGGACCGAACCGGTGCCTGCTCAGTGACAGGTCTCGAAAGTGTGCTGTCAGATAATGTGGGTATGGAATCACTGACTCAGAACTTTAGAGGAGGAAGAACCCTTGTGGTCAATAAGTACCACCTTCTGTCCAAAACAGGAGCTTCTGTGCAATATGCTGACGTGTGGTGTGTGCTTTTGACACATCCAAAATTGCAGTCCACTACTACCAAGGACCACCTCGTCTATGACCAACTCACATTTACAACAGTTCTTCCTTAAAATGAACAGGATCTTCCTTCCCCACCCTTCTTTCCACATGTCCATGATCTGCCTCCTCTCCACTTTGGCATGAAAATCTTTCAAATATTTAAGGATTGTTATGAGACCAAATATCCTCTCAATTCCTCAAATTTTTAACTTCATCTAGAAAATAATGATTTCCAGATCTCTCCTTATAGTTCTATCTTCACTTTATATAGATGTCTGGCAGTGTTTCAATGTCTTCACTAAAGTGGGGCGTCTTGAAATAAATGTAATGTTCAACTACACAGTCAAGGAGACCGCTGTTTTTTTTTTTTAAATTTGAAATACGTAGTTTTATCAATGGCTCACAAAATTGGTGCCTTAGATTATTCTCAATCAAGTAATTATGAATATTAATTAGCAAGCTTGAGTTGGATGGGAAAATGGAGATGATATGGTTAAGCATTTCCTTTATAAAATGAGGCGATAAAGCCGCGAAAAGGCTGAGCAATCTGTTCAACTAACCACTCTGTGCATTTCTAATCTGGAAAGCTCTTTGGATAAATCTCTATAGTTATGTGATCTCAATGATGATGGCTTTTGAACCTATGTACAGTAATTTATATTTAGCTATTAATTTCACCTTAATGGTGTCAGGGAAAATTTCAGGACATCTATGTCTTAATGCTATGTCTTTCCTCCAAATATTGGCTGTCTTACCCAGTCTTTCGTCCTCCATAAATCTGACATGCCTGCTGTTTATGTCCTCATTGCACTCACTGATAAGATCATAATACAAGAATACGGCAAAGACAGAGATCTTTTCAAGGACACCGCTGGAAACGTCTCTCCAGTCTAACATCAATGCTTTTGAGTTATTTAGCTCAGCCAAATATAAATCCATTAAATTGTGCATTGTCTATTTCATATCTTTCCATTTCATTCCTATGGATATTGCAAGGGACATACCAAATTCCTCTGTTATGGCAATGGCCACTTGAAATGGATTTTTCTCTAGTCTTTACCTATGGTTTTCATATTAAGTACTACATAATCTAGAAGTTAGCTTATATCTGTGGCCTCATTTAACACTCAGTGAGTGAAAGCAGTTATGACTGTTTTGCTTGTTTTCAAGGCTGTTGGAAACCGTTCTCTGTGGAGCTCTATGTTTTAGTGTGTTCCTGACTATGTTTTCAAGGCAATAGCCTAGCACATGCCTTGGAAGACGAAGCCTGCGCTTATCCCCGGAGCAAACGGCTGACTGTCTACCGCCCATTACGAAAGGCTCAGGGGCCCTAAGCCCAGGGGACCTTCCCTGAAATACAACCACTGAGTGTGTAGGTGTTCGACTCTCTTGGCATCACTGTCTCAGCGTCGGGGCTCAGGGAACTGGCACAAAAATGATAATACTCTGGGTAGTGCTATTGATCTGAGTAATAACTGCACTTGGTCTCGGACCGGGATTCTCGTGCCATCTATCAGCTTTCACAAAACTGGCAGCCAACTTGATAGCTCACGAGTAAGGTTAAATCTCAGAGATCCTCTAGTTCTTGACAATTATTATTATCAGTTCTGAGGACTCAATTAAAATTTAGCATATCCCTCCCTTAATAAAATTTGGCTATCACTGCTTCCTCCCTCGTTCTAAAATTTTACTAGAATCTCACCAACTAATGGGTTTGTTTTCCCCTCTACGTAGAAAAGCAAAACATTTTTTGACTCCTTTTAGTCTTTTCATATTTCCATTCTCACTGGATAACAATATAGCCTTATTAATCTGAAGTGATCAAAGTAGTCGGAACTATACTTGTATTTTGGAGTCTTAATGTGGTTGGCAGCTTGAGAACTCATTTCTATCCCCTTTGCCCTCACCTCCATTTCCTCTTAACCCGGTTTTTCCTCCTTCCTTCCAGTCTGCAATTCATTCTCTTAGATCACGAGTAAAGTTTTACTTTCACTGTGTCTTAGTGAGTCTTAGACCATCTGCCCAGAGTTGTTTCAATTCTGCTTTTCCTACCCGAGGAGGCAGGGGGATCAATGATCGCATTTCCCTGGGCACCACACTTATCTTTGAGTTACAAGTATACCTTAAGCATTAAGCTTTTAAAAAAATACACTTTATGTCATTTAATTTTTGATTGAATTTATTGGGGTGACATTGGTTAGTAAAATTATATAGGTTTCAGGTGTACACTTCCATAACACATCAACCTTATCTTGTCCTGTGTGTTTACCCCCCCAAGTCAAGTCTCCTTCCATCACCATTCATTCCTCTTATACCCTCTCCCACCTCCTCCCACCCCTCCTTTCCTCTGGTAATCACCATGCTGTTGCCTGTGTCTATGGAGTGTTAGACTTTTAAGGAAGGAAACGAAAGTGGAAACCATTTCAAGTGGTCCTTGCAATACAGTTGGGGATTGGAAACATCTGTCTCTCAGTCTGCCGTTAGCAGCCCGCGGTGCTGGAGGCAGGAGGAGGAGGGGTTCTTTTCATCACTGAGTTGGAACAGAAGGGAGGAGACTCCCGCTGGGCCAGGGAGCTGTCAGCCCTGCGCTCTCCGAGCACACCCCTGGCATGCAATATTGATGGGTGCCATTCCTGGAGGAGGGATAGGAAGAGGAGGAAGGGGCAGTAGGTGTCAAAAGAATTTATTAACCCAGCGAGGTGCAAAGAATGTAATGAATAGGGAAGTAGTGGAGTGAAATTCATAACAGCGAATGAAAACCAAAGAAGAATAATGATAAAATTTTTTTGTGTGTGGTTTCAAGATGAAAGAAATATTGTTGAAATTAGAAACATTTCCCAACATTTATGGAAAGAGTGACTTAGGGATGGTTAAGATGTTCCAAAGGGCAGAGTGTTTAAATTTGAATTTTCTTTATTTATATAAAGAGATGGCATTAAAATCCATTAAATAAAAATAGTAGAAAATAAATATAAATAAGTCTGATTCATGTGATTGCAGACAAGGGTTTGACACTTTTACATTATGTGTTATCCAAGCTATTTAAGCAAACATTGTGTAAATATTAATTGCAGATGATATGGAAATGAATGCAAAGCAAAAATTAGCTGCAAAAGCAGCAATTAAGTAGAAATTCAGTAATGAACACCGATTAATAGTTTAAAACCTTTTCTAAGTCCAACAGCAATAATATCAGGGTAAATGCCGGATGGGCTCTGAGGCCTATAGAACAAGCTCTCCAACGGGAGTTTTCATTTCCTGTCCGATTTTCTCATCTTCTTGCTGTTATCGGTGAGGAGAACTTCTCCTACACAGAAGTACATAATTTACAAAACTTTCACAAAAGCAATTGCGTTTGCTGCTCACAGCGCACCTGTAAGGTAGTTGGGATAAATATTTATGTTACTACTTTTCCAGAAGAGGAAACTACAACCTGGAGATATTAACAAACTTGCCTACGGCCGCCCAGTTAGTCAGAGGCCAAGCTAGAATTCATAGTCATTTGGTTTCTTTCACATAATGGTGCATTTTGTGTTGCTTCTTTGGGTTTAGGGCCTTGAGAAATTTTTTGCTTGTTGAAAAGAAGCTGTGTCCATCCACCTCTGTATGAAGTGGAGATGCCTGCTATTAACACGCAGGTCTCTGGTCCCTCGGAAAGGCACCCACGCTAGGCTCAGTTGCCTTTTAAAGCACATAGTTTCACATATAACTGGCAACTTGAACCATTATTTAAACTCTAGGTATCTGACTAGGAATATCTTATTCAGTTGCTATGAAAAGTTTAATTGAGGGGGGGTGGGGGAAGGAAGCTGTTCTCAAGGTGTGCCGCCATTTCCCTGGACAGGCCAAAATCTATCCCCAGATTAAGAGAATGGTAAAAATATCATGTTCTGGACTGAGCTACTGAATCCTTGTGTAATTATTTACTTAATTTATACCTGGACTTTATACCACCTCCTTACATTGAGGGACACTAACAGAGGCAGCCCTATGAAACAAAATATTGTTTTCAATTTAAGAATATTGTTCATTGTATTAACAAAATGTCTTCTTTATGAAGAACCACAGGGAAATCATTGAGCTTCTTCCAGGAATATTTTTTTTCCTCATTGACACACGGATCTTATAACTAATAAGTTCCAAAATAGTAAATTCATGACCTATTATCAGAAATATGCCTGGAATTGCACCAAGTATTTTATCTCCTAACAGCTCACTCAACTTGATCTTACCTTTTTTAATCTTATTTTTCCCATTTTTTAAATCCACCTATTGAAGTATTTTTCTCCCATTGAAGACTGTGTTTTCACAAACCACCTTGAATCATTTCTTTAAGTATGATTTCAATAAATAAACATTTCAGAAAACAGTAAGAGAAGGTTTAAATATGCCTGGACTCATCTTCCTTCCCCCTGTTCCTTTAGTCTCTTTATAGCTGTTCCTTCAAAGGAGAAATTTAGGGCACTAATTAAAAGGAGAATACCCTGTGTTTCACTGAGAAACAGCGTCAACTACTGTTTTCAAAGTTCCAAACAACATGTTCAAATAAATGAAAACTACCTACTATATAATTAGCTACATAAAAGATTTCGGGCCCACTATCCCCAAACATTACTATTTATATTCTGTAAATATATATAATAGTTTTAATTGTCTTACTACTAACTCATGCTCTACACTCTTCCTACTGGGATTTCATCCTAAAAAACAAACCCAAAGACCATACATATCCTGCAGTTGACAAATCCGATAATTTTAAAATCATTATTCTTTTTCTACATTTTAATTTTAATAACTCCCCTGTCAATTACTTCCTCCATCTTGCAACTCTCTTTACCTTTGATTGTTCCCCATGACACTCAGAAGCACACATTCTTCCGTTTAAAATATTTATTTGAGGAGCCACTATGTGTAAAGCACCATGCAGGATGCAAATTCTTTTCCTTTCGTGTTCTATTTTGCTCATCACAACCAAACCGCACATAGGAATATACCCCAAAGCTGGTTCCCCAGTTCTCTTTCTTCTTCTGCGCTTTTTCTCTGGGACGGTCCGCTCACTGGTGTCTTCCCACCCGCGTCTTTAGCATGAATCTGGTACCCCCTCTCGTACACGCTGTGCCCACCTAACTCAGAATGTCCTTGCCCCTCTTGGACCAGTTGCTGCTTCTGACCCTTTCATTTTCACAGTGCCCAAAGCTGGACACCTAAGTATATATTCCACGTGGTTTCGCATCACTTTGAACCAGCTGTGAAACACTTTTTCTTCTGAAATACAGTTGACTTTCCATCCACCAGACTCGAGCCTGGCTCTGTGCTGGCTCCTCACACCTAAATCACTGCCACAGCCCAGCTAGGTCCCCAGGTCCGGGGGCGGGGGGAGGGGCTTCCGTTCCCTCCACCAGTTCACCCTGCACACCGTCAGGGGAACAACCCTTAAAAAGCACTGTTATTCCTGTAGCACTTGGCTGCTCAAAGACTTTCCACCCCCTGTAGTTTATACAGAAGTTCTATTTGCCTTCATATTTAGAAGGTCTAAATTGATTTTTTGATCTTTTGAGAAAACTGCTAGGCAAGTGCAGAGTTAAGTATAGAGAAAGGGAACATTAATGTTCACATCTTCAATTCAAATTGTTTTTCAATAAGAAATGATAACGGGTAAAATTTCAGTCTAAGTGAGGCTCATTTTTTTAGAAAATGCTACTGGAAATAAGGCCAAAAGTCCCATGTGAGCGTCCTTAATCGTGGAAATTGTGTCCACAAGGGCGCCAAAGGCTGTGCAGCCTTCCCAACGGTCTGTGGAGCGGGGGAGGTGGACCTCGTGGGCACAGCCCCGCAGCTCTGCTCCTGCTTGGTCAGAGGCAAGCTCGTGCCACCCCTGCAGCTCATTTCGGCTGCTCATCTGCCATTCTGCTTTCTCTCAGAGCCTACTCGGTGATGACAAGGCCCCTCCTTGTCACAGTCACTATGCCACATGTAATTAAGTTCACGCCTCCCTTTAGAAGGTTCATGTCAGCACATGACCAGCTGGATCCCATCCAGCTGGAAAAACACCCAGTTCTGGATATAATAAAGGGAATCAGAGAGAAGGTAAATGGAGGAAAATAGTCAGAATTTTCCCATAAATGCCTTGGAGAAACATTCATATCTCCTGGTGTCCTCACAGTGTCTTCTCGGCAAGAAGTAATCTCTCACATCATGTGGGGGTCGAAGGGTCTTAGTGAGCAACAGGAAGACACTGTGTTCCAGAATGCACGAATGAGAAGGTAGAGGCTTGGCTTGTGCACGGGTGGGACGGAGGACGGACAGCACATGAGATAGAGTGGAGGAGCTTTGTGGTGAGATAACCCGGGTGTGAATTCTGCTTTTGCTCTGCCTTTAACTGTGAAGCAGTGGCTATGCAACTTCCTTTCCCTGAACTTAGTTTTTTTTTTACCTTTTAAGTGGAGTTCATCATAACTTGCAGAGTAGTAATGAAGGACAAGTGAAACTCAAAGTATGCTGAAATAAGGGTAGTTATGCTTTGAACCATATCCTAAAACACATCTTTGTCATTGTGATTTTACAAGAGAAAACCCATCTGGTTCACAACGGAAAATTAGCAAAGAGAGGAACTTTCTCATTTATTAGAGAAAGTTAACTTTTTGTGTTTGTTCCTTGTTTCATGGGCTGTTGTGCCTATGTTCTTCTGAGATCTTGAGGTTTCTCTAGCTTCATTTTGATAAAGAGAACATCTTTGATGCACACCAAATTCAATAGAATAATGCCCTCTGCACTTAGCTTCGGGTGGTAGGCATGGCAAGGAGGGATTTTCTTTCCTTTTCATTAGAGTCAAAGGCAGAGAAACCTAAAAGCAGAAGTGTCCAGCTTTATCAACTTTCTGCTTGCTCTCGCTTTCATCTAAAATGTACTGGCTCAACTGTGGGAAGGAAAGCTGGGGGAGGCAGGTGAGTGCATGCCTCTTTCAGCTTCAGCCTCGCCCTGCAGCAGCCCCTTCAGGCTGGATCTTCAGCTAAAGATAATGCTGATCAGATGCAAAATAAGAGACCACGGACAACCTCACTGCTTCTCAGCATAAAGAACAACCAATATTCATTTCTGTTTAGACAAAATGCCCATGTTGGCCTGGCCTTGAGAGATGGAAGTACTTAGTACTAACCTTGACTCTGGACAAGAGAAAGAAGAAGAAAAACACAAAGGGATCTGGGAGCTTGCTAATCCTCATTTCTGCTCCTGCAAAACAAGGGCTCTCTGGGCCCCTGAGTATTACTTTGCATTGAGAATGAAAAAATGAATATTTGATGTGAGTAAATACAAGCCTTTTAGTGATTTTCTGCTGCTCAAATTTAAGGCATGGATAATGCTCAAGGAATTTTATTATTTCCTCAGATAGGCTAGTGTTTATGTAGGGAAAGCAGACCACTTGAAGGAGAAATGTCCTGGGCCCTGCAGATTATCAATATCAGTATCTCCACCTGCAAACATGATGAAAGAGCTTTTTGGCTACTGAGGAAGAGCAAAAATGGATGTTTTTCTGAGCATGAGAGAGGGGAAGAGAAAAGGTATAATGTGTTATAATGGCAACCTGATTCTACATTTGTCACTAATGCTTTGTATTCAGAGCTCAGGACTACAGAGCTGATGCCTTTTCCCTTGGGAAAAAACAGGGCAAATTACATGTAAGAATCATTATTTCAACAACATCTTTTATTTCAAGGTCTATGTACTTCAGAAACATTCGCCAGTCAGTCCTTTAAAGCACTATTTAACACAGGCACTTTATGTGGGGACTAAGCAAGAAATACCATGCATCATTTTGTTTGAGGCCAGACTTAAAATTGAATTTAGGATGTCTAAACCCCTCTTGTAAATTTCACTTAGAATAACTCCACCTTTATGATTATCACACATTTGAAACACAATGTTTCAATTCATTCCAGTTTTAATCAACCCCACCTCCATTTAGAAAGGCTCAGTTTACAGGTGGTAAACATTCACAGAAAGAAGAATCTGCAGGTGAGAATACAGTGCTAGGCTGAGGTGGGGGTGACAGGTCAGGGGTCAGGGTTTGTCTAATTCTTGGGACCTTCAACTGCATATTGGGGAAAGGTTGGATTCTTGAGTCAGGCCACGTGAGGCTGATGTCACGTGTCCACCCACTGATCTCTCTAGATAGTCTATGGGTCCCATTTCTATGTCTCGCAGGACCATCTATAGATCATGTTTATGGACATTTTTTTTCAGCTAATACGGCCAGTGATCCACTTGGGAGGAGATCTCTGGCTTTCTGCCCATAGCCCATATGCAAGATCTGCCAAAGGGTCTGCAAACCCAAAGATAAAGAGAAGTAAAAATCGACCTGTTAGAGGTCCAGGGAAACAAGGCTGTGCCAGACACATGGTGTTCAAGGCAAAAATCCGGTGGGTTTATTATTTCTATTGTGCAATTCCCTCCCAAGTCAGACATTGATAAAGCGAAGTGCACCCAAGGAGCCCATTTACCTCATATGTTCTTTCCTGTGCACAGTCACGTACATTTCGTACACTCTCCCCTGGGGAACGGCCCCGGCGGGAATCAGCAAGCTCACTCCTGAGGAGTAGAAGAGAGAAGAAGTCACGTGAGACTTACACATCAAAGGGAAGCTTCACAGGGTGTTTCTGAAGCTGTGAAAGAGAACAAGGTTTTGTAGCCATGTAGCTACAAGCCTGCTTTTTCTCTAAAGACGTGTAAATATTCACGGCTGCCCTGCTTTTCTTCCTTGTTGGTCTTACTTGTTACCACAGCTTTCTCTGAACTGTTTCGGAATTAAAGAAACGATGTGACTGTTCAAACTCTTGGTTTATTTAAGGAATAGACAGATTGTCCCACTGTTGTTTTCCTTGTCAAAGGAAGGAAAGACCAACAACTGCTCTTAAAGTGTCAAATGGCTGTACTGATGCATTGTTCCTAATTTTAAAAAATTAAAAGATTGGAAGTCAGAGAAATACTAACTTCAACAATATGAAAAAGCATTTATTTCTAAAATATTCAGTCAACATCAGTGATTCCGTTACAAAAGAGGCAGTGATGAAGGGCCCCTTTCATCATACATAACTCCAGAAAGCGAACAGTCCCGCTGGTTGCAGTCCCAACCCTTCCAGCAGGTTTTTAGCCAGTTGCTAACGAGTGCCATTGCGTAGGACTATTGGATTTGACCCCTGTTCCAGTTAACTGTACCCATAGCAGTGGTTTGCAACTTGAGCTTGCCTTAGAATCACCCAGAGGACTTGCTAAAATATGGATTACAAGATTCTGCCCCCAGAGTTTCTGATTTTATAGCTCTCACAAAAGTATACATTTTTGTAGCTCTAGCAAGCTGCCAGGTGATGCCAATGACAGTGGCTGCGGACCACACTGTTAAAAACGCTGGGCTGCTCCCCTGCAGTGTCATCCCAGGGGGATAACGCAGGGGGCGGGGCGGCAATCAAGATACCTGGGGTCATGATTTCACGATTTTTAAAAAAAATTATTTATTTATCTTTAGAGGGGAAGGGAAGGAGAGAGGGAGAGAAATACCAATGTATGGTTGCCTCTCGTGCATCCCCTGCTGGGAACTGGCCTGCAACCCAGGCATGTGCCCTGACTGGGAATTGAACTGCGATCGTCTAGTTCGCAGGCCCGCGCTCAATCCACTGAGCCATACCAGCCAGGGCTGATTTCATGATTTCATCCCAATAAATCAAGCTTAGTTCAACTCAGTACAAATGTGCAGAGCACCATGGTGAGTACAGCGCTTGGCACTGTTGTGAATGCCAAGAAAAGACAGGGTTCTTGTCTTTTAAGCTTACAATTTAATTAGCAAGGGAACTGAATATGCTCGATGAGTGCAGGGCAATAAGAAAACTTGCCTGATTGTGTTGGAATGTCTCAAGAACAAAGAACAGAGGATTAGGAGGAGGAGTTATTCAAAGGCCTTGCATAAGTGGTTGAACTGTTGAGTCGTGGCTTTTTTGAGAAGGTGAGTAACATGGGGGCTGTGGAGGTGTGGGAGGTGGGATGTCACACTAGTGTCGTGAACGGTTTATGGAGACACAGAGCGGAAGCAGGCAGACGCTGCCACACCTCTGTATTTTTCTCCAATGGGAACAATAAAATGCACCGTTGTGTTTCTTATGGGGATGAAATAAATTTATGGGTGTAAAGTAACAAGAATAAGCCCTGGCACATTTTAGGTAACTACTGTTACTCTATTAAATAAAATAATGTATATAGGATTAGAACCACCAATGCCTAGAACATAGAAAATACTTAATGCATTCTAGCTCTCTCCTATCCACTTGACAAGCTTTTATAATAATTAATTTATGAAAAAATGACAGGGTAGCAATGGGAAAGAAAGGTAGAGTTCAGCTAATATGATTAAAAAATTGTCTTGCAAATAATACAGTGTTTAAACAATGAAGAATAACAGAACATATTCTGGCTTATTCATCTGATGTACTATTAAAAACAAATTAAAAGTCATGATTTTTAAAGTGCATGCAAGAGCACGAGAATTAACAAGAAAAAGATGAAAAAGCATTTATATAATGTATGATCACAACTATATAAAATGTATGAAAATAATATGCTATTAAGTATTTCAAGGAATTAAAATGTACTTTTAAAGATATGGGGTGAAAAACTGCCAGGGCATGAAATGAGGGACTGAATAGAGAAAGAATCAAAGACAAGTTCATATTTGCACCTGAAGACCAATTGGTTCTGTATATTGGCTGTATGGCTGTTGACACATTATATTCTTTTCTTATGTTGCATGAACACTTCAGGTCAACCAAATTGTTTCTTATTGCTATATTTGCAAAACACTCAGTCTTGTCCAAAAGAGCTAAGGTTGCTGATTCACAGAGCAATCCATTAACCTCCTGAGAGTTCCAAACCCATTACTTCTTCTGATTAATGAGTATCAAAATTTAATAGATTCTGTCAGTCACTGACTGAAATCCACCATTTAAGACTTTTATGAGGCTTATTCTATGGAAGCAGATAACTCAATAATGAAATAAAAACTAAGTAACGCTACAAAATGCCACATGATGAAACTGTGATTCCACATAGCTCTATCAGAAACAGGAGTGAGCATCCTACAAAACCTTGAGGCTAAAGACTGTAATAAAGAGTTAATAAATAAAGATTTGATGTCTATTATGATGTTCTCTGGTCATCTAAAAATTAGTATTCTGAAGTATTGCTTCCTGTAGTGAATTGGCACTGAACCAACTGATATATTTCCTAATTAATTTGTCCTTTTAAAGTGCGATGACAACAGTGAGAGCTTCTGGCTTGACGTGCCTTGTGAAGCTCTGTTAAGAAGGAGGTCACAGGCAGTTCTAAATTACACCTTGGCAGCAAGTTGAGAGTGTAATATATAGCGAGGAAGTGTTTTCAGAATTGGTTGGGGGAAGATGAATGGTTCTGCTGATTTTGTCTAAAGTAATGTAGATTCACACTGAAAGCAGATCTGGGTTCGATAGGCTACGTTTAACTTTTCAGGCCTAATAAAAACAAACAAAAACAGGTTGAGTACAAAAATACATTTTAAAACCCTGTTTTTGCGATTTCAGTGTTTAGAAGTTACCTGAATTGGGAACGATGAGATGACCCCCGAGCGAGTTGAAGGTGCCAAAGGCGGTACAGGATGGATCAGTCTGCCTTGCCAGACTCTGGCTCTTCAGGTTGAGGGCCTCGTTCTCCAACAAGGACTGAGTCATCTGAGGGGACAGCTTTGATGCAAACTCAGAGAGGTCATCTTGGGGGGTGACAGCCCCTGACGTGTTGTACACTTTGATTTTCAGGTTAGGCAGTGGGTCCAGAATCGGAGAGTTGGTCATGGGAATTTTGTCCGAGACATCATGCAAGGCATAGACGGGCCCCCTGTACATGGCTGCTGCTGACGTGAGGTCTGGAGGTACTGCCAGGATATCTGGGTCAGAAAGAGAAAGGAAGTCTACTTGGATTCTTCACTCAGTCAACCTACAGTAGTCCCGCACCCCTGACACTTTCTGAGTCAAGTGCAACAAAACTTAGCAAATGTTGGAGATGTACAGACACTACAGTTTTGTGGAAAATGGGGCAATTGGATTACTAAGGTCCACTATTTTACTGGCTACAAATAAATAGACAGGTTCTCTATTCTGCCTTGAAGTCTACTCATTGCTCTGAAGTATTTAGTTATTTCAACAGATGAGACTCTTAGATAGTGATCCCCGCCAGGCGACTACGAGTCATCATTTCCCTTGTCTCTACTGGATTTTGGTTCATCTTTAGGCCACTGTATTCATAGCAATACAAGATGTCTTGCCAAAAGAGAGGGAAAAAAGAGATTCAAGAATCAGTCAACTAGTCTATATTCTCTTTTCAAATCAAAGTTAAAAGTAGGACAGAGAAAACTGTTCAAGAGTAAAAAACATCATGCACCTTGCCCACTCTAACTTGTTATGTGAATGAAGCTAATAAGGTAATTAACAAAACAGAGCAACACCTCTGTCTTCGTGGAGCTTATGGTCTAGCCATACTGGAGGGTTTTCCTGAGGCTGAAGCTACCCGGAGAAAGATGCAGGTGCAGAGAACAACAGCAGCTGACCTTGTCTTGCTGCCTTGATGTTCACAGGCTGGAAACCTCCATTGAGGGCCGAAGAGTCAATAATATCAGACTCAAAGTCACGATGATTCTTCCGGTACACAAACAGGGCCACGACTACAGAGATGGCCAGGCAAACAATGACAGCAATCACGACGCCAACATACAGAGCGATGTCATCTGAATCGGGAGCAGCTAAATGGGAGAAGGAAATATTGGACCAACTGGTTAGAGAAATTTCCCGTAGTAGACATACTTATTACTATAATTTTTCAGACATTTACTGCCTTTTTTATAGGTTAATTTTAAATCTATTCCAAAAGCTATATAAAACAACCATAGCTTTTTAGTAGAAAATTGTCTCTGATTTCTTTTCCTTTCTCACTCTACATCTATCCACCCACTCATCTATCTTACATCGGGAAGCATAACAGATGATGTGTTACGAGGCACCAAAACAGATGATTTATTATGAGGCATCAAAAGAAACTGGAGCTAGGACTATCCTGACCCACAGGAGAGAAAAGCTTATTACTAATTTCAGGTGGAGAGCTTGGAAGGTGGCTTTGAATTTACTGATAGTCCTTTAAAAACATAAACATAAACACTCTGCTAGAAGTATCTGCCGTGTTCTGAATCTGTATATTTATCAAACTGGAATATTTTCCTAGGCCCTTCCAAGTCATAAAATTACTTTCCACAGTACTCTGCTCACTTTCCCTTAAATCAGTGGATGTGGATAGGTGGGAATGGTGTAGCTGAGCAGAGCAAATGTGAGGAGCAAACACGTTGCATCTGAAAGATGTGCTTTCAGAAGTCCCAGATCTGAGGAGCACAGGTTAACACTGGTCACTCCAGGCTTTCATACAGACTCAGCATTACCTGTGAGAACCCTGAGCTTCTTTCTCACTGTCTCTTGTGAGAGATTTACATTTGAGCTGCTCATTACTGTAATAAAAAGTGGCTCTACTGTGTACTGAGTAAGATAAAGGCCTGGTTCAGTGATCAAAAAGCTCAGACTACCCCGGAAGGCAATTAAGCATTTGACCAACGCAGTGTGTGGTCAGATGGCGGGGTGTTTCTGGGTAGAGAGAGACACATTTCTGGAAATGTTGCATGTTGCCCTGGTGGCATAGGACGTGCTCTGATCCAACTGCAAAAGGTGATAGGAACTAACAGATAAAACAACAAAAAAAGTAAGTCTTTCCTGAATTCCTTAGACATGTTTAAATCTTTGTTTTTAGTTTTCTGTGACCCACAAATATTTTCAACAAAGTTAATCCAAGCTTCTTGGCTCACTGTAAAAGAGGTGGTTAAATAGATGCTTCAGGTGGTCAACAGTAGTGTTCTTAAGGTCAATTTTATCTGTACGTGCATTTTGGCAGGGGGAATTTTCAGCTTCATAGGTTCCCTGACCTTCCAAGAGTTGAGGAACCACCATTCTATCCTAAGACCCCCAGCCACAAGGTCTATATGTTGAAGTGACTCTTCTTTTAAGTTGCAAGTGGCTCATGGAGTCACCTACGCTCTCAGACCATGGTCTCTTTGACGCACTGACAGTATGGAGAAATCCCCTGTTGGCAATTACTACATCTCTTAGAACTGTCCTGTGGGTAAAAGGATTATTTTTTTTCTTCGAAACCACTGTCTTTCCCAAAGTTTCCAGAATATCTGCTTTCCTAGCAATGCAGTCAATATTCACAGATATCTTCAGAGGCCACGGACACCCCAAGCACCCGTGGCTGTGTGAGCACTGCTCCCAAACTGTGGGCGGACGTCGCCGCGCTGCTGGGCTCTGTCGACTGCCCTGCCGCAGCCTTTTGAACTCTGCTCAGAACAGAGTACCAAAATCCTTAACGTTTTATTTGCCAGGCTCTAATTACTTATTCGACATTCATGTTTTCTAACTTGATCGATCTGCATTTTCTCAACCCGGTATTTTGTTATTTTTTAGCGTTTGAATCCTGGCCTTTGTTCATTCACATCAGCATTTTTTGGGACGTGTGTTTGTCGGCTACTGGGACTCAAGCTTGGAATAGTAGGCAGAGGCGTGAAATGACCCTTTCTTCTCTTCAGCGGTGAAAATCTAATTTGCTTTTCATGTTAAAATATATTAGGTGCCTATTTCCTGTGTGCATATCTGTGTTCTAAAGAAAGGTAAACTTGAACCAGGGGCAATATCGTTAAAAGATTATTCAGCAACATAAAAACCAAACATCAAACTTACAAGAAAATCCATATTCATTCTGGGTTCTCTGTTCGGTTGAAATAGGATAAATGAAACCTTGAAAAGAAACAAAAAAAAATGAAGCAAAAAATAGGAACAAAATCAAATTAATGAGAAAACAAAATGAGAAGCATGGAAAATGTTTAATTAAAAGAAAAGGAAAAGAATCCTGTGGTCCTTTAAAATTCCGGGTCAGTATAGAATTATGATTTTGCATCTCCCGTCTGCTCTGGAGTCTCAGTGAGAATTAATGACTAGGCAGATTGAGTTTCAGAGTAAAAACTGGTCTCGAGTCACTAACTTTGGAGTGCTTAAAGTCTTTTATTGAGCATAAACTCTAATGGATTTAATTTATTTCAGACATCATGGGTCATTAGCATAAGGAAAATCTTTTTTCCTTATCCCTGCCATATGCTTTAATCCCCACAACATATTCACTAAGGCTCTAAGCAGGTTTTTTTCTTTTTTTATTAAATCATAACAGCTTGCTCTTGGCCTAATAGAACTTAAAAGAGACCTGTCGACACTGGTCAAAGGTTAAAAACCCATTTACTGAGCTGAGCTAGGACCACCTCTCCTGGCTCCATTTCAGACTCACTTTCTGGATTTTTTTGTTGTTTCCTACCCCCTTCGCTTAATAGGGATCCAGTAGGTTTTGCCCAGGGACTGGGTGCTTTGTCAATGCAGTGGAATTGGATGCTTTTTATTTGATATCATTCAAACGTCAATAGAATCTAGAGGTTATAAGGTTATTTATTTTGGGGCTTCAAAGGAATGGTGTAAACTGGGCAAAATAAAAACCTCATCTCAACAGTAAATGCAGAAAAAACTAGCAATTTTATTTGTCTGTCTTTTTAGTATATTCCAAGGTAGGAAATGGAAAATAAGAGTAATAATAATAATTAATTAAATATCAATGTAAAGTAGACAATTAGGAGAAAAGATTTAAAGATGTGACACACAAAACTTTGAAATAAAAACATCTATGAAGATTTTAAATTACAACTTATGACTGGCGCAGTTTCTTAATATTTAATATGCTGTCATGAGTTAATTGAATAAAGATGAATAAGAAGCATGTGAATTATACTTTCCTAGTGAAACCTAAGGGCAAAAATGTAGAAAATCTACAAGAATCACAGTTAATTGCTTTAAAATTAAATGTGTGTGATGCTTTAATTCTAAAGGTAAATCTAAATCGTGCCTCAGGTAGATTTTTTTTTTTGTAGTTTGCAGAACACTCTGTCCTTACAAGCTCTTTACCTATTTGGGGAACTAATTCTGGAGAAACAGGCAGTGCTGCCTTAATGAAAGGGAGGTTTGCTGCAGCACAGCCAGGTTTGCTCTGAATTAATATTTAATGCTTTATTTTAGAGCGATGATTGCAGCTTCTACTCCATTTTATAAATATTATATTCCTTATTCCAGGTGTCTGAGTCCATGTATTAGGTTTGATTTTCATTTTAAACACTTCTGTCTGGTAATAACCTTTCTCCATTTGTATTCTGTGAACTCAATAATAGAACACCTGGGACATATATAAGCACTAGAGAAAAGGTTATTTCTCTTTGAAACCCAAAGACTTAGGACGATGGTACAAGCTCATTGCTAGGAGAGGAGACCAGCTCATGGATGTCGTCATTTTGGTAGGGTTGATGTTGAAGAGGGATGCCAAAAGATTTGTTTTTGGCAGGTGAGAGGGTCTTGGAATTAGTGCGAAACAGGATATTTGGTGATGATCTGATGTTCACCATGCACAGTTCGATAAGAATCAGCCAGTGCCTGTGGAGTAAGCAGAGGAGCTGGAACTTGTAAAGGGAGAAATGATCCCCAGAGAGACAGAGCACGGGCTGAAATTTCTCCCAGTGAAGCAGTTCTGGATTTTCCTGGGCTCTGATCCCTGCTTCCCAATAAAATCCCTGTTCTTGATAAGCAGACCAGGAAATAATAAAAAGAAACTTTATAACTTTCCCATATTTATGTGATCTGGATGACTCAAATATTTTTGTGATTTGTTGTAATTATCTGAGGCTTATATTTTATTGCAGGCACAGAACTGGAATTCATTCATTCATTCATTTCTTTATCTAAGAAATACTTTTGAACTTTAGTATATGCTGGGTTCAATATTAGCCACAGGGGTATGATGGCAAATCAGATGGAAAAAGTTCCTGTTTTCATTCTAGTTTAGTTGAAAACAAGCAAGACACAAATAAGATCATTTCAAATGCCAAAAAAGTGTTTTTAAAAATAGAACAAAGGAATGCAATGTGATTGGAAGTAAAAGGATAACAAACTTAGGAAATCAGGAAACAATTTTCTGTTGAGATGAAGTCTGAGCTGAAAGTTGAACAATGAAAGAGAATGAGCCAAGTAAAAGATGAGGAGGGAGCAATGGTTTGTGAGGCGCGAGGGTCAATGCTAAAATCCTGACCGAGGTTAGAGGTAGAGAGTGAGAGGAAAAAGGGACACTTCGGGGGTGGGAGAGCAGTAGCAAGACCCCGTAGGCCTGCTGGTTCATGAGGAGGCATTTCAAATATGTTCTAAATGAAGTGCAGAAAAGATCGTTTTGGTTTTTTCAGAGATAACGGAAAGCAAAGTGACAGCATTTGATGATAGTTTTCACAACATATGGCTTGGAAGATGTCTATCAATAGGTATATCGATATATCTGATGAAGTGTTTGCATTTGAAGTTGCTGGAAGATAAAATAGAAGAATAAAAGTCTCACTAATAGTTATATGTCCCAGAGTTAGGACCAATCCAGACAATTGGTTATTTTCCTACATGGGAAAATTTAACAGATCAGTATTCAACATACTCACCAGTGGTTCAACACCTCAATTTACTCTGTTATGGAAACACTGATTAAGAGTTTTGGAAAGCAACTCTGTAAAACTTTTTCCATCCTTTTCAAAACACTTCTGCAACTATAGAACTAAAACATCACTTAGGAGGCTGGGAATCAGAAAAGAAGGGGATTGCTGTTCCTTCCCCGAAACGAGGGAAATGGAATCACTTTCTAGAGTTTGTTTTTACACTCCTCCATCTGATCTGTCTCTCATGGAACAACAGGGGACATTTTCTTCTGCGAATGAGGTGACTCTGCTAAAAGTAGTCTTCGCCACAATGAAAAATAATATTTCTGGTAGAACACAATACAAAATAACTGTTTTGAGTACCCCTATCAATAGCCTGGTTCGTAAGTTGGGACTTCAGTTGCTTTTCCTACTACTTGAAAGTGAGTCTGATTTGAAAAACACCGTGGCTGTTGGCCCAGGCAGTGAAATTGAGTGTTTTAGTCTTGGGGACGTTAGTTTGAACCCTACTGCTGCCCTTTCCTTAATCATGAGAGCTTGGTTGAACTACCGCACTTCCTGCGCCAGAAATCCTCTCATCTGTGTAAGGATGTGGGGATAGCCATTTCTATACAGTGGTGGAAAGGAGACATGAGATGTGGAAAATGCTGGTACATAGCAGGCAATCAATAAAGGACAGCTACCTCAATGCCATTATGATGCACACTATAACTCCACTGAGATGCTAGATTCTTAATATATTTTATTTGTAGAGTCAACTTATTACGTAATGCGTGAACTTGGGAAATTTGTTTGAATTTCAGTTTCCTTAGTAATTACAGAGATGAGAAGCCCAGTTTTTCTGAGAAACCAGAAGCAATGTACTTTTCCAAGCACTGTATACTTTTTCACCCTCTTCTTTTAAAGAGGTTTATTCCTGACCTTTGTGGCGTCTGGCAAAGATAGACTGGCATGTTTCAGAAGCGGATTTCCAAGACCAGAGTGCAACTCAATGCTAAAATGTTTTCTCAACCAGAGTCGGTGCCACTTCTAAAGGGAGTCTTTGGAAATGGAGCAGGAATGCTCTTTGGGTGTCGTAATGATCAGAGGGTTGTCTGTGGCATTTCGTGAGTGAGTTACTAAATGTCCAGAGTTACTAAACTTTAGTAACTTTACTAAATGTCCAGCAATGGGAGGAACAGTTTTGCCATGAAACGACTGTCTGCATGAATGCAGCTTTGCTGATAACGACTTTCAAAATCACCTCTGTTGGACCGACAGCTCTGGGCTCTGGGAAGGACGCAATGCTTCTCCCATTGGTTGCAGTGGCCTCAGCAGCTGCAGCTAGGGCTGGCCATCCCAGAGATGTAGTTCTGCTATGGGGCATGTTCATGCCCGATGAGCTCCTGGTTTTGTTTTTTAAAATAATTTAAGGTTTTTTTTGGTAATTTTAAAGAACACATATTTTTTCAGTGGAGAGATGTTCCTGACCTGGAAGAATCGGGATTGGAAGAAGTTTCACTGTGGAAAAAAACTAAGTGAAAACATGAAGAGTTTGAAGTCCCGAGCGAGCAGGCTGACTTACACAGCTACTGAAATGCTTCTTATGGCCAAAAAACCTTTCATGATTGCTCAAGACATCATTTTAAGAGATTATCTAGTCCAGCTTCTTCCAGATGAGGAAACTATACCCCAAAGTGAAGAAGTGATATGTTAAAGTTAACAAAAATGTTGAGACTAAAATTTGATTTCACCCTCCTGGCAGCAAAGCTCGGGAAGTGAGAGTTTTACAGTCTCCATCTTTGGGGGCTCCATTCACACTTGTGTTGACTGTAGATTTGGATAACAATGTTGTGGCTGATGGTGGCAAAGTGACAGGAGGAAAATGACCTTTTCTAATTTTCGCAAGGTCACCCTTTAGATTAGAGGTCGGATTGCCCCTCTTTTTCCACTGATGTCCAACTATTATAAACAATGGGAGTTCATGCCCAAGTATCGTTAAGAAAAAAGTGAGTTTTCCTTGGTTTTATACTGTAGTAAGTAACAAGTCATTCTTAAGTCCATGGCCCATAATCATGCAATTTGTGCCCAAGCATAGCCTGTTTGGTGGGTTTGTAGTTAGGAAAGCTCAGGAACATTGCCAGAAACCATGTGTAAATCTTAATTTTCCCAATAAACGGCAACTGGCTTGATTGTTCCAGTCTTAGAAGAAAATTCCTTGCCTGCTTTATTGTATAGGTGATAGCCAAAAAATGATCATCATTCTATGATTAATTTTTAAAAATATTTTATTTTTAGAGAGAGGGGAAAGGAAGGAGAGAGGGAAACATCAATGTGTGGTTGCCTCTCGCATGCCCCCTACTGGGAGCCCAACCTGGCCTGCAAACCAGGCCTGTGCCCTGACTGGGAATCCAACCAGTGACCCTCTGGTTCAGAAGCTGGTGCTCAACCCACTGAGCCACACCAGACAAGGCTCTGAATTAATTTTAAAAAGGTAATTAAACTGTTTTATGCCACAGATAATATTTTAATAGAAAAATTATCAAGCAAGTCTATTGATATGAGAAATGTCAGAACTTCTGAACATCACTAGGCAGGTTTGAATTCCTCAAAACTGGTCTATGTCCTCACTAATATATAAACCTCCCCCTGATTTAAGGCTATTGGAGTTAAAAGAAATCAGGGATTAGCACTGGCTGGTGCAGCTCAGTAGATTGAATACCAGCCTGCAAACCAAAAGGTCACCGATTCATATTTCAGTCAGGGCATATGCCTGGGTTGCAGGCCAGGTCCCTGATTGGGGGTGTGTGAGAGAAGACCAGTCGATGTGTCTCTCATGCATGAATGTTTCTCTCTTCTTTCTCCCTCCCTTCCCATCTCTCTAAAAATAAATAAATAAAATCTTTAAAAATATTATTAAAAAATAAATCAGGGATTAGAATTTCAAACCGTTGCAGGTGGGCACAGTTAACTAGGTTCTTGGTGATCGTGGACAATGAATTGAACTGAACACAGGAAGCTTATAGCAGAAAGAGAGAGAGCAGATTTCTCAAGCAACAGTACACTCCACAGAACATGGAAGCAGGTCAGTTCTGAGCAGAGATTGACCTCAGGGACTGGAGGGATTCTATGCTTAGAGGGCAAATATTCCTGGCTAGTTTTCTTGGAGTTTCATTGCACATATACAAGTAGTTGTATTACTTTAAAGCTATGTGCGCATGTGGTCTTATGATTTTCCTTGACTGGCCACCAGAGAAGAGGGTCCCATAATGTTAATTCATTATAATGCTATTATAGTGAAGCAGGAGTCATGTAGCATCTTCTGCGCAGGAGCATTCATGATTCACCAGGACCCGGTGCTTTTCCAGAAAGCGGGAACAACTGGTCTTAGAACAGGGTCTCTGTCCTGTACCATTGTTCTTTGTCTTAGTCCTGGGACACATTTGGAGTTTCCTCCCTCCTGACTATATCTCCTGTGTCACCCCCATAACCCTTTTTATCTGCAGACTAAGGAGAAGCAGCACAGAGTGGTAAAGAAACTTACTCACCTAATATCACAAAGCTGGTGAAACAGTAAAGACGGGGTGCCCGCCTCCTAAGATAAGCCCCAACAGTCTTTTAAAAGTGCTGTCTGGGCTTTAGCTAGAGAATGTAAATGAGGAGAGACCAGGACATAATAGAAAAGAGCTTGATATGTTCACAGCCTATAGCTGCATTTCAGTGATTGAGTGAAATAATGCTAAAAAATAATAGAGAGGTTTTTGCCTTTAAATGAAACAACTTCCAAACAGTGCCTTTTGTTTTAAGCATGGGGCAAGGGAAGAGGTGCACTGAACTTAAGTATTTCTACTCTAGTGTAACTGGAGAGCCAACCTAGAATAATGTAGCTGTTAATGTATGATCATAGCATTGTATTTGGCATAAAACCCTGCAATAAATACATATTTAAGAGAGAAATATTACTTTCCTTAAGTGATACCTACAGAAAAAAAGAATAAACATCAATAATTGGAGGGACACTACCCATCCAAAGAAACACAATTTTAAAGCAAAAAAAAAAAAAAAGCTGATAGCCAGTTGCTTTCACCATCTAAGAGCCCACATGAAAAAAGTATTTCAAAATGAGACAAATTTGATTTGGGTTTATACGTTGGCTTTTATACTAACTTCCTGTGGGCACTGTTTGAATTTTATACCTCAGTTTCTTCCTTTACAAGACAGAGTTATTATTAGGAGATTATTAAAAGTTAAATGTGTATGGGTTTTTTGTACTTTTTTAAGTTTTCTTGAATTAAACTCAGGTCAATTTTGCTTCAGCTTGGCTACATCTAACACAGTACAATAGATGGGAGTCAGAAGCAATTTATGCCAGGGCCTAAAGTCCGTTCATTGGGTAGAAAGTGAATAAAATTCAAATTATATGTCCAAATCCTTTACGCTAAAATACATGTAATACAGTAACTTTTATGTCCCCTAAAGCTGAGAATTCAAACTTTCTTTAGATTAATTATCAAAGTCCTAGGCAAAGGAACATGGGTGGAATTTTATAAAGTGTTATTATTTGCCTTCAAGATTTACTCATTATATTTCAATATGAAGCTTCTTCTATGACCTTAATACATGTGAGTAGATTTTATAACATTATGAGAAGTGAAAAAATAGATGCCAATTTGTATCTTATATGGGGTCTGAATGTAAATTATGAATGTAACTCAATTATAGTTTATGAAAGCATGTTCTATATATGTTTTAATCATTGAATTTGGAGTTAGATAAAAGTCATATTTATCTATCTAAAGTAGAGTAGATGACTTCAAAAGATGTCCTCCTTTTTGTGATCTTAGCATTAGAAGAATCTCTGTTCTTGGTGAATTTTTTTCCTCTCCTCAATCTGGCTGCTTGGTCTGTTTGCCAGTAGTGACTATAGCCAAAGCCAAAATATGTGGTTTTTCTCACCCAGATTACAGTTTTATGATGCAGGTGTCCGTATTAAAAACCTCAAGGGCCATTCAATGTAAACATGTCCGGGTTTTGTTTTTCCCGTTTAGGTCAGTTGGTATCGAGCCAGGCCATCAGGACCGCACTAATGATGTCAAAGGTCAGGTCTGTCCGAGACACTCAGGTCATTTATTATAGTTTACCACTCTTCTGGGGGTTTATTTATTGACAGGGGTTTAAGGATCTCCAAATAAATGAATACATAAATTCTAGGACATGCCAACAAAGATTGAAAAGAGCATTTGCTTATCACTGATGTCGGCTGCTGAATCGCGGTTGTAACAAACTTCCGCTCCAGCCTGTGCAAGGGAGCAGGACGTTCCCACCAGCCTGGTCCACTGACGCTTTCCTGACAGTTGCCACCACGCCCTCAGAGAATAGATAGCTTGGAATTAGCCTCTCAGGATGCAAAAGCCTTACCTTGTGATTCCGAGTAGGTATAGAATAAATATCTGAAATTTAGCTCAACATCACACTCACTGTTCCGCTACCCATGTGTTTTTAATGAAGCAGAATCCATCCCCATCAATGTTCTTTAAGAAGAATAACGAACTATTAAATCTAAAGGCAAGGATGTTGCAATCCAGTAAAAGCATCTGGTAGAAAAACAACAAGAGTCCTGAAAAGGCAGACTTCTAGCACACATTACCACATCTGCTGGGTTTTAATGCAAAAAGACAAGGTCTCTGAAAGCGGTGGCCCCGCACCCATGTGACTGGAAGAACGCCACACGCCACTGTGGCTGCAAAAGGCGGCACCTTTCCTGAATCCCTAGGAGGATCCTTTCCCCCACGGAAGCTGGAGACCTTGCATCTCCCCCTTACACTAACGCGTGTGTGGCTCCACAGGTGTTCAGCAGGTTTCTGTGCGCTGCGGTTTCTAACTATATCCCTGCTTTCAAAAGTAGGAAGATGTTCTGGCAGTGAGGAAAAAAGCAAAAAGCAAACCACACTTACTATGCTGAAGACAGCAGAATACTGTGTTGGGTTGCCAGTCCACATACAGAATATTTATTTGCCAGCTGGGGCGCTACTGTACCAGCACGGCTATGACATCAGCTTCCAGACTGCAGATAAAAGCACTCACTGTCTGACACTCACAATTATGCATTCCCTATCAAATTGCTGTGTTGACAAGAATTCCACTGGAAACTGACTAGCACCTTCTCAAGTGCCTATTATGGCGGTCATAAACACATCATTCTAAAGTCAAGAAAAGATGATTTGTAAAGTAAATTATTTCCTCACATGAAATGCACCTGGGGTTCCCAGAGGCCTGGTGTGCAACGTGTCCACACCACAATTTATACACAGAGCCCCACCACTTCCTCTGTATGTGAAAATTAAGAGTTGTGTGACATGTAAATTTTTTAATGAGCAGAAAGCGCTAAATTTGCAGGCTGCATAACATTTTAATTTCCCAAAGTCAGGAAGTTCACTGATGCAGACACAATTCCAGGCAGCTCTTGTTTGTAAATTGCAGTTTTTAATTTGTCTGCTGTGGCATAAGCCCTCTTCAGCAAGAAAGAGTAATTCTAAATTCAGATTTGAACTGGTACATATCCTTACTCGGGATGCCATTGCCTCAAATAGGATTAAAAACTAAAGTCCGTAGGCACAGAGGCAATAATATAATAATCTAATTGAGTGTATTCATAAATATATGTAAAGCACCATTTCTGGACTAAGCCAGGTATATAGTCCTTGGATTGCTGTTTTGAAAAGAAAAAAGTAAGCATGGATTAAACCATTACATGCCAACCATGACAAAATAGATCTTACTACATATTCATTTTAGAAATCATAAAAGCTCAAAGTTGTCAGGTCTTGGTAATAATATTTCAACATAAAACGTAAAAAGGTAAATATGCTTACTGGCTTAGCATTTTTGGAGATTGTCCTAAGTGTTTCTTTCTTCTTCTGTATCTTTTTTTCCTGTGTCTAGTGTTCTCTCTCTTTGTCTCTTTCTCTCTCTCTCTCTCTCTCTCTCTCAACATAGCCATTTCAAGTAAATCCTATTTCAAAGCTGTATAGCAAAACCAGGGCCTACTTTCACATAATTTTAGGAATGATATAAAGAAACCCAATGGGTACACAGTGCAATGGATCTTCCATTACTGCCTCCTGAATAAGATACATTATCCTGTAGTATTATGAAGTACAGTCTCATCTGTTACTAGTGTGAAGTTTCTCATATCGGACATATCAGACATGTGTGTTCAGTTACTTTCAACAGTGGAAAACACTCCAAGTCATACATACCTTCAGCATACTAAAGGACTCCAGTTTTAAATAATTTTTAAAAATTAACACTGGGATTATAAACCCAAATTTTTCAACTTTCTGGGACATTAAGTGAGTCTGAGGGTTTTTAATTCTCTTTTAAAAATGCATTCTAGTGAAATAGCACCAATTCCTGGAAGTTATTAATCTGAAGGCAGTGTCTCCAGTGTAAGAAGTACTTTTCAGGCCATTGACAATGTAGCCAGTGTAGTAGGTACCTGATATCCGTTACACTTCAGTATCGATTAATGTGTGTGAATGGCCTACAAAATTTAGTAGAGCTTCTGAAATTGCTTAAAGACCGTGCCATTGTTTCACAAATGAAATCACACAGCATCACATAATAAATCCAATTTATCAAAGTGTT
The DNA here is from genome assembly GCF_014824575.4 of Sturnira hondurensis. Classification (NCBI taxonomy): domain Eukaryota; kingdom Metazoa; phylum Chordata; class Mammalia; order Chiroptera; family Phyllostomidae; genus Sturnira; species Sturnira hondurensis. The sequence continues at coordinate 1,541,334 of NW_028077629.1, read as the reverse complement.
TGGGGATAAGTATGTTTGCAAGGTATATAATAGGCAACTGGGAAATAATGTAAAACTACAATTCAGTTCCAAATCCCCACGTCTTCAAATCCTTTTATAAATGCACTTGATTTAATGGCCATAAGTAACTCTTGCTACCTAGGGTTTTATACAACTAGGGCTTCATGCAAGTATTTTGTGCAAATACTTTTTTTGTAGTCTAATTTAAATCTAATCTAATTGAATCACTGTGGCCAAATTCCCAGGACATATCAGTGACTTTGCTACACTTCAAATCCTGAGACTTCTGCTTACAAGATACATAGCTTTTCCAGGTCATCCTCAACATCTCTTTATTAAAAACTTATTTACAATTATAAACACAATCAAATGCTAAAAATAACAAATGTGGAGAATAGAATGCATATTGAAAAAATAATCAGTTTTAATATCACAAGCATAAATGCATAAATGTCACATATCTTTCCCTAAAACTTACTTTTACATACTTATGGCAAAGTGCATCTATAAATCTATACACTGCTTTTCATGTTAAACCATCATAAATATTTTAGTTGCTGTATGACATTATACCTTATGGAAGAAGCATGTATTACTTAATCACTGCTCTACTATTGGCCTTTCAGGTTTCTTATTTTCTTTACAGTAAAATACAAAGAATATCACACATTGGCATACGTATGTTTTAGCAATTCATATTACTTACTAAGAATTTATTCACTGAAATAGGGCTACTGGGTCAAAGGCTACAGACAGACACTTTTAAAGCTCTTAATTCATTTTGTCTCATCACTTCCCCAAATAATTGTACAAATTTGTATCTCCATTAGTAAAATATAAGAGATTCTACTTCAGTGCACATTTGCTAACATTTAGCATTATTGTGTCTTTAAAATATTATATATTTTTGTAAGTAAACCTCAAAGCCTTTTAAAAATTTAAATTGATGTTGAGGAAGCACCTGGATTTCTAAGACATCTTACACATACAGTTAATAGCTTGGTAAACAATTTAGAAAACTTTTAATTAAATATTCAATGGAAAACTAAACATTTTAAAAAGTGATTAAAGTGTTTAAAAGCAAAAATCTAAATTGAAACTGCAAGCAAACACAATCTCAAAGATGTGTTACTTAGGTGCAATGAGAAAGGGAATTAAATTAAAAATAGCCCAATCAGATAATCAAAGCCATTAATGGAACATTATAAATAAAGATTGAACTATATTGTAAGTTCCTCTTCTTAACTTTAAGTCTTTCTCTATAATTATGATTTCATTTTGTCTCTCATAAACAGTATGGAACTGGGTTTTGCCCCCCCCCACGATTTTGAGTTTCCTTTAACAGATGAATTTAATTCATTTGCATTATTATCCCTGATATATGATGATCCCTGGTGTATATCATCTTATTTATTGTTTTCACTCTATTTATTTATTTATTTATTAAATTTATTGAAGTGACACTGGTTAATAAAATTATATAGATTTCAGGTATACAATTCCACAACACATCATCTGTATATTGTATTGTGTTTACCTCCCAAGTCAGGTCTCCTTCCATCATCATATACCCCCTTTTAACTCTGTTGTACCACACCTCCTTCCTTTCCTTCCCTCTGGCAATCACCACACTATTGTAGGCAGAAGAACACAAGGTAAGATTTTCTTCTTTTTTTATGGCTAAGTAATATTCTCTTGTGTAACTATACCAGAGCTTTTTTCTCCACTCATCTACTGATGGGAGCTTGTCCCCTAATCATTAGAGAAATGCAAATTAGAACCACAATGAGATATGACCTCAAACCTGTCAGAATGATGGTCATCAATAAATGGCAAAGATGTGTTGACAAGGGAACCCTCATGCACTATTGGTAGGAATGCAGACTGATACAGCCAACAAGTGGAACTGCCTTATGACCCAGCAATTCAACTTCTGGATACACCCAAAGAAAACCGGAACACTAATTCAGAAGAATATCTGCACCCCTGTGCTCATCACAGCATTATTTATAATAGGCAAGATTTGGAAGCAGACCACATTTCTTTTGTTCTTTCTTTTTTGTTCCTGTTCTGCCCCAAATCCTATTTTGAATTTATGCATTCAACTTTTTTATGTGCAGTCCGTCTTATCAGTAAAGTCTAATGCAAGTAGCAGTCATTAAATCATGTGAAGTTAAAAATATAATACTGAGACAGGAGCAGGGGAGGGAAGAAGAGGAGAGTGGGGAGAAAGAGAGAGAGAGAGGAAGTTCAAATTTTGCTGCTTTTTAATCACACGAATTAATTTGTAAACAATTAAAGAAGAATGCTACATCATAAAAATTTTCAAAGAATAACTTGTGTGACATATGTTTTTATTTTAATCCCCACTCAAATTCATGCCTAGAGGAACAAGTGCTGTATCTGGATAAATGGTTCGTAAAACAGCTGTATTCTTTTCATTCTTGTGTTTCAGGGACAAGCTTAGAGAGATGCACAGCAGTCGTCTCCAAATCACAACCAGAAGCTGTGCTTTTTACACTCAGCAGCAGCCGTTTTCAAAGAATGGAACCTACCGTGCCCAGAAGAACAAAATACCTACTGGATTTTTATTCTGCATCAGCAACATAATTACTCATTTGTATTTTAAGTAAGTTTCTTTTTAAAGGTCCCTGTGTGTGTAGATTTTGGAAGGTAATCAGATCTTCATAGATAGGGTAAAAATAAAATATTTTATGCATAAAAGCTTCTACACAGATATATTTGGTTGTCCATATTCGCAAGTAATTTGTAATGTGCTATAAGAAATGTCAACATTTAGCTGCCATTCAGATGCAAAGATCTAGTCACCTGCACGGGTGTGACTGCAGAACAATTCTTCGTACCTTAACTCACGGTCATGAGAGAGATGGTAACTTTTGTACATCTAAGGGCTTCTTAATAAAAGGGTAGGAATTTGTAGATACGGAAATCAAAGAACCATCTCATGTCATTAAGAAAACTCAAAGAACAAAGCCATAAAAAATGAGGAGTATTTAGCTTAAAGCACCCATGATAATCCTGAACCAATCATGTACATCCATTTAAAAATTTTATATTTAATTAACAGTGTTTCCTTTAAATAAACACAATTTCTAACAAAACCCATCATTTTAAAGAGCTGTGAAGATGTTCCCACTAAACTCTGGTGACTGGGTAAATCTACCTGCAGCAGTGTCTGCTGTCCTTGTCCATCTTACATATCCCATGGGCCTTAGTTGGCTAACAGCCATGAATTAGGAATGCATGGCTTATTTTGGGAAGTCACATGACTCCACGAAGCATTTAGGGTGCCCTTTGGTGCACTCTGATAAAGCTGAGCAGCAGTTCCCCGGTTTGGAAAGAATGATAGCCCCTTGCTGGAGATGACTAAATCACACTTTGCTCATGGGAAAGGAAATACTGTGTGTGTCATTCGCCAACTGGACACAGGTATTTCTTTCAATTCCTGGGAGTTTACCTTTTTCAACTTGGGAAGAGACCTAGAATATTGGTGTATTACTGCATTTATTGGTTGTTCAAATAATTTTTAAGTTCTAGTATTTCCTGCAAAGAATCCTGAATTGTTAGATCCCAGGTCTCCCAGGCACATGCTGTTGGCTCAAACAGACTTACTCTGCATGCAGAGCCCATCAGTGCAGTTCTTGGACTGCAAGACCAGACCGTCGCAGTCCTTGCCTCCATTCTTGGGGGCTGGCGCCGTGCACTCCCGCCTGCGCCAATGTGTGCACTCGGTCCCACAAGTAGACCACTTGCTCCAGGAGGTCCACCTGCCATCCACTGCCACAGAAGAAAACCAGTATCAGGTCACATGGACAAGGAGTCTCTTGAGACACGAGTTGCTGAGTTCAAGTACCCACACAAAACCAGATGGAGAAAATGGGCCATGGAGGAGTACTGCATTTATGTCAACTGCTGGGAGTGGAGCATGCTCTGGGCACATCCACTGGGCTCCGAGAGCTCTCCTTACTAGATGTGTGACTTTTTACTCACTGACCAAGCAAGGCAGCTTAGCGGGACACCCAGAAGCCAAAGTTGTCACTGACAGCCACATAAAAGTAAGTAATAGTGGTGCCCCTTTTTCTATCAAAGGGGAAACCTTTGGATTTTGTATTAAAAACTAGAGGGCTTCCTTTTAGACCCCAATTCCTTCATGTATAGTGTCATGTGGGCCGTGCAAGTGGACCTACATGGGGGTAAGGAGAAAATGGTGGTAGTGTGGGGAAGAACTCTGCCTAAGTACTGACTCATCCAACCGTCCAGCCACCTATCCATCTGTTTACCCTTTATCTCTGCTACCTGTTTATCTAAATATCTATTTATTTATCTATCCATCATCTATGTGTATCCTATACACTATTTTTATTTTATTTTTTCATCCAGGCTAACTGATTTCCTGAGATCTTCAGCACCTTCTTGAAAAGACTGTTTTCCATTTACTATTTGATGATTCCATTCCATTATTTTATGATGTATATACATTTGTATTTTTATTTGAAAATTATATTTAGTCATTTTTAATTTTCTGTTGTGATTCAGCCATTTAGAACCGACTCCTTTTCTTCCTATTTTTGGTGGCTGACTTGGCAGTAATTTCAATGCTCATGAGCTGAAATATCTCTATTTAAAAACAATTTCATTTTTTAAGTAAAAAAATGTAAGGTGAATTTCATTAAGGTCATATTTTAAAATATATTCTTTAAAGGTTCTTTACATTAATAGAATAAAAATATTGACAAACACTCAAATTTTTTCCCTGAAACTCATAATAATTATGATTATCTAGAATTTAATGTAAATAATGTTAAATATAATTTGTTAAACATCTAATGTACATAGTATCCTATACCTGCTGTTGATAGAAATAATATTATTTTAATAGTTTACTTTATGATATCATATTCAAGTTACTGTGTAAATATATTATGCTAGTATGTATAGCGACATAAACATGTGCACATGAGAAAAAATGGAAGCATTAGTACTTCAATCACACAGAGCTGCCTATATATGCAGCTCCCAGCTATCTGGAGAAAAGGCCTGTGCTTTGACCTAGCCCATCCCAAATCTCACACACATGTCTGTTTCAACTCAAAATGTTCCATGTATTTTTAATAGTGGGAGTTGCTGTCTAGATAAAATATAGAACAGTACCAGATAAAACACTGAAATTACAAACCTAGCTAAGTGTCAAAATTTGTTCCATAAACAAAAGCTTTTAAGGGTTCGGTGTAGCATACTGTTTTGATATTTGGAAATTAACACAAGAATATAAAATGGAGACAACGTGTTTCTTTTCAGTTCATTTCTTCAACCCATCTCTGAGAAAGTTTGTATGAAAGGATAAACTAGACAAAAATTAGGCAAAATAAAGGGAAGTAAAAAGACTATTTCTAAAGAATGAAACTGATAATACAATAGCTACCTCAATGGAGTGCACTAAATTTATGAATTAGGTCAAACACCATTTTAGCCTAATTTTCCATTTATTGATTAGGCAGTTTGGTGAGTTTTGGTTGTGGTGGATATTAACTTCAATTTACATGGGAATGAGAGCAGGTGACTGTAACATAACACAGCACAGAAGGATGCTAGGAGGCAGAGAGATGCGGTGTTGGCAGGTAGCTCACAGAACAGGGGACTGACACAGGCAGACAACGACGCTCTGACTGCACTGCATTTTTCAGAATCTGTTACTCCGGTGTCACAAAGCTTAGGCTTCCTTTTAATTCATTCCAAATGTTTTATTTGCACTTGCCCAGAAACCAACACCAAATATCTAATATTTCAGTCTAAGACATTTTCTGAATCTCAGCTCCTATTAATGTCTGTGGCTCTCTGGAGATCAAGAGTTGGTATTCCTGAAACATGTGGCTTTCAATGTTGTTCAAAACTCTTGAATTACAGAACCTGTAATCTTGGCTCCAGCAGTTTTGTTTAGTGGTAGAGAAAGAGTATATTTATAAATGTTTAATCTCCTGTTTTGTATTATTTTTCATGTCTAGATAATAGTTAAGTACTCTTTTGGGGGGAAATATTTGATTTACCAGCAATGTCTGCATTGAATGATATGATAAATTTAAATAATGTTTATTACACATTCAGTGAAGGGTAAGGCTTTGTGTATATCCCTTACGACACATTTCTAGAAGGGGAGGAGACCTTTGGAATGAGAGGTTGGTTTATTTACCTGGGCATAATGTGGTACAGGCTATCTTCTGCACACTCTGCCCTTCGCAGAAGGCGCCGCCGTTGAGTGGTGCTGGGTTGGTGCAGGTCCGAGTGCGTTTCTGGTACCCACGGCCACAGCGGCTGTTGCACACAGACCACTCCGTCCAGGTGGACCAGCCACCATTTACTGGAAGGAGGAAAATAATAAAATGTAGATGGAGCGTATGTGTGTGCACACACAGACACACAGACCACACACGGCACAGAAACAGAAGGTTACCTCCCCAGTGACTAGACAATTCAAAGCTAGAAGGGACCTCAGATATCATTTCATTCCCAGTTTTATCACAGAGCTGAAGAATCTAAGCATAGAGATAACTAAAGTGAATTTAAACATTTACTCATCTACTCAAAAAAGTAAATAGAATTTATGTTTCCCTTTCCCTGGCCAGTGTTCTTTTTAAAACAAAATATATCCCCTTGCCTAGTCAAGCTCCAAAAATTACTTTTGACAGCTTATCTCAAATAATAAATGTTTACATTCTTATGCCAAGGCTGTAGGTGGGTCTGAAACATGGGAACTCAATAAAATCATTTTGTCTTTTCTTAATAACAGATGATTAATTGTTTTCTTTAGCACATGTAAACTTTAGAACCTTTTAAGGAGTTTTAGTGGGTTTTATTAACCAACCATTGAACCTGGTTAAAAAACAAAGTCTTATGTTGCTAAAAAACAAAGTCTTATTTTTCACTAACTGATTAGCTGTCTGACTGAATTGGCAATTAGTTGCTGTATTTGAAATGAACACCTATTTGTGTATAAAGGCTAATTATGGTGTTTGCTGGAGATGTCACCACAGATGAGATTATAAAACCTACACTCTAATCCTGTGGTCTTTATTTACCTCTGAGATCTCACCTTAGAAATTACTCTGACCTATTTTAGTACTTTAAAAATGTGAGTCTGTGACTTTTGTTGTAATTGAACAGCTTCTAACAAGACTTATTTGCTGGTCGGAGGGACATGACACAACTACTATACACACACGCCTCCTGAGAGTAAAGAAAAGTGTTAGCCATGCAAGTGATCCAAATCTTCTATGTGCCCGTCACATGCCTTGCATCTACTTTCCGGAAACCTGCGCATTTGGGAATAATCATGCATGTGTTACCTTCAAATATATACAAACTCAGACAACAGTATTTTTTCACAACAGAGTTATTTTTTATGTAAAGATAATTAAAAACAACTCTAATGTTCAACAATAGGGAAATGGTAAATGAACCATGTATGTTCATGTGACTGCCTCCTGGGCAGTCATTAAGAGTGATATTGTAGAAGTCTATTTAGTAATAAGTGGATATTTCAATATCATGTTTTGAGTCAAAAGGTATTTATTTCTCTCATTTTAAAATCTTATCTATGCATAGAAAACATCAGTACTATACATATATATCACTCTTTTTTAAGGCTATCTTTGGATGACAAGATGATGAGATTAATAGGTATTTTTTTTCATTGGCCATTCTGTACTTCCCAGATTTTCTGTAATGGACACATATTTTCAATCTAAAAATGATACTAGCAAAAATAAGTCTAAATACTGCTTCTAAAATTAAAATCCTTGTTAGATGTATGTGTTTTCTGTGGACTTCTTGAGAGCCCAACCTGTAAGACTTGGACAATTTATGTATGTGAGGCACTAAAATGGACAAATAGTTGGTTGATAAACAGACTCTTCATGTTTCAAAAAGCATCTTAACCTGCCCAACATGACAAAGCTCCAAATGTTGTAGAATTATCCCTACAAAATTTCTTACTACTGTATTGGCAAGCTGATTATTTAGGGTTATGTATACACGTGCTGCTCTGCTAGAATATTCATGAGAAATAAATAATCACAAAATTTTAGAGAAAAGAAAAGTTTTTGGAGATCCTAGGCTTATTCCCTTATTTTATGCAGAAGGTGGCAAGGGCTCCAAGCATCCTGGTTAAGTGACCAACAGAAAGTCAGAATTGGTCCACAAGAACCCAGACCCCTAGTCCAATGCTGTTTTGACCTCAAAATCTTGTTATTTACACTTGATCCTTCCTAAAGACAGTCTTTGGCTTGTAATTATTGATTACTTATGATCGTTGGTTGTATTTATTGGATATTGGAAGTATGCCCTCCATAGGAGAAGAGATTTGCATGTGTATGAAAGAATCCACGTGACATATCCCTGCAGAGCCTGCCTCCATTAGTTATTTATTACCAGCATGTGCTGGGATGTGCCCCATTTCTCTTTGGCATTTCCAATGCTGTTAAGTCATTTAGTTTAGAAAAAGACCAAGAGTAAGAAACATTTCATTGTGACTTAAGAAAGCAATTGCTTACAATTCAACATAGTGATTAGCATGACTGGAAAATTAAACCTCAGAGTTAAAGGAATTAAAGAAAATAGTATGCATTTGTCCTGTGATGAAAATGGTAGTTTAAAGCATCACTATGATTCAGCCTTTGGAACAACACAGCGTTTTCCATTCTCAGAACTCTCTACAGCACGAGGGCACATCCGTCCAAATGGTATTGTCTTCTACAAGTGCCCTGAGCCAGACATTTGCTGGTGGCTGTCACTCCTTCAGAGTCATCCACGTGCTAAGGCCCCTGGAATGTCACTGAACACTGAAGCAGCCTTGAAAAGCTTCCTTATGTTCTAAATGGCAGTCATGTCATTCAGGAGGTGGCATAATCTCAAAGTCCTTCAGGGGGTTGTTCAGTTTCCTCTGAGACGATGACTCATCAAGAACATGAAGACCTACTGTGTGTCAAAATCATGAGAAATGCATACATTTACAGAGTTGACTCAGTGCATAAATGAGCTTAAAGATTATGTAGCTGGAGAGAAGGAACTACTCATAAAATGATTAGAAAACCACTGAGTTCTAAACCAGACAGGGAGATAAAGCATAAATCATACGTCACAGCAAAACTGGGTGGGGAATGGTTTCCTATTTCAGCAAAAATGATAGGCTTAGAAATGAGACAGATTAGGAAGGGCCAGAGAGTGGCAGGGAAGATTCTAGAAGATGTCATGATGTTGAACCTTCTGCATGGTTAGGAGGAGAGCCACAGGGTGAAGGCAGCGCTTTCTGTACTCTGAATGCCCAGATGGAGGGTGTGAAGCAAGTTCCAGGAGGTTAAAGTTGCTGTGATGTGTGTGGGGAACAAACATGTCAGGTCCAGTTCATCTGAGGCTTTGCAATCACTGAACTGAACTAAGGTTCACAGAAGTAGCAACAAGCTGCTTTAAGGATCTTTTCTCCAAATTCACTCTAGATCTCGGTGTTCTGGGGTAGGGAGAGGGGAGGGCTTAGGAACGCAGTTGCACTTAAGTAGATTCTTCACTTTCCTATAAACTGACTGACAAAGAGCTAGGCATTTCCAAGTCTAGTATTTCTATGGGCATCTGGGAGGGAATTAAACCTCACTCTCCACATGAGAAGCTGGAAGAGGGCAGTAACCCACTGCAAGGAGCCTTGCACTTGAAGTTTTAAAATTAAAATGAGATCTGCACTTTGACGTGAACCCGATTGAGACCCCGGAAGCTCACTCACCATACACGATGACAGTTGCCGTTGTGCTTTTCCTCTTGGCAACAATATTTTTGGCGACACAAGTATAATTTGCGGTATCTGAGAGGCGGGCCTGCTTGATGATGAGGTTGTGATCGATGGTAATGTAAAAATTCCGATCTTCTACAGGATCGATTATGTCTTCATTTTTCAACCATTCCACCTGAAGATGCACAAGACAAATAGGTAATTCCCCGGTATGTATGCCCTGACACCTGCCTGTCCTGATTGTGTTTTGCGATATGTATAACACTGCTCCGTGCTGTGAACTTCTGCAAACGGGGAGGAAGTAACTTGCTGAGGTCATGTGAGGTACCTATCACTCACCTGCCAAACATGTTGATTCTGTCGGTACTGTGGCATTCTCAAATGTCAATGAACCCACTGAGTAATCCAATGTTCAAATTGTTTTCACTCTGCCCTGCAGGCAGGAACAGGGAATGTGCTGCTGCCAGGTTCAGAGCCCAATAAAAAATAATAGGCTGAGCATTTCAGACTCAACTCAAACGTTTTGCCGTTTCAATTGTTTACTTTTGGCATCCTACCTGTAGCCATTCAGAAAAGAGTATAAGAAATGTTTTAAAAACTCGAGAGGCATCTTACGCCCTTTACAAATAAAACAACATGTCGATGATTTATGTGTAGACTTGCTGAAACATATGGGTTAAATTTCCCGGAAAATGCACTTATTCTAAAATGTTGTAAACACATATTTGGAGATGTATCTAAGCCAAAATAGTTGAGGAAAAAAGATCTTCTACGAACTCTCAATATAATCCACACAGCATGTAGTCATACCCAAATCTCTCCTTTTGTGTATCGCTAGCATTAGATCTCTGGTTTATGGTTTGCTTCTGGGGAACCCGAACTCAGAAATGAGTGCTCAAAATTATTAAGCTACATTTTTTCCAGTGCAATTACTATCAATTTAGCAACAGCAATGTTATCCCAACAGAATGAAAGGAGGGAGATATATCTGTACAAGCTTTCCTATAAAGAACAAACTATTTCTTGTCCTGTAAATTGCTTCTTATTTTTCCCCTCTTATACACAGGTTTTTTCCATAAACAAAACGACATTGATATTTACCACATTTAAACCTTCCTTATGTGTTTAGTGTGGATGCGAATACAGGTAACCTTTAGCAGTAGGGAGCCGATAGTGTTGCCATTTTCAAAATCTTAAGAAGCTTCTCTCGCACCACAAGAGGTCTGGAAATTAATCTCTAAATCTGTCAGTGGGCTTGGTACTGCACAGCTCTAAATGAAATCTAATGCAGCGACTCTAAAATAATGCCCTTCTAATCTGTAGAAGCGAGGCCACGATTTAAAGGGAACAACAAAAACCAACCACAATCCTGAAAAAAAAAAAGTATGAGAAAGTAGATAAAAGCAACTCTTTGTAATCATGTAAATTTCGAAACAGGAAACCATGCTTGGCATTTACACTAATGGAAGTGAGAAGGAGAATGGAATCCATGCAAAGCGGCGGAGTTTTAAAACATGCATTTTGCTTTCGAATACAGACTGCACATTCAGTCAGGGCCACACTTGAATGTATTTGATCAGATACTCGTACTTGCTTGACCTGGATTTTCTCCAAGCATGGCCCTATGCGGGTGGCAATATGATCCTGCTGGCAGTGCAAGGGGGAAGGTAACAAACTCCTATTGTCGGAAAGCTACAGTAATTGAAAGGTGACATTAATCATTTTAATCTAATCTTTACCTAGGGTATCTACACCATTCTGCAGAAAGTTTTCCACTCGAGAAGGCACTGTTGGGTTCCCTTGAGCTGGCCTTGGATCCCTTCTACTTGAGTGTGTGTCTGTGCTCTCTGTGCTTTTCTTTCAGGAACCTTATACCCAACACTGTTTTCTGAAGGGCAGGCATCAGGTTCCCGGAATCGGCCTGGAAGTGCCTAGAGGTTCCTAGTTTACCCCGCAACTTCCCCTCCACATTGTTGCACAGGGGGCAGAGAGAAGCTTTAGGAAACTGGCCAATCCCCATTGAAATCTGAGTTGTTACTCTCCAGACTACCCCTGCGGGGATTAGGTTGAAAATACCGCCTGGAGATGTCCCCTGAATTCACGTTCTTCCTGGGCATCCCTTTTCTCTCCTGCTTGCTCTGCCCACTCCAGCCTTTCCTGGGGAGTGCACTCTTAAACACCACGTGTAGTCAAACCTTGGCCTCATGGTTTGTTTCTGGGGAGCCTGCCCTAAGCCGCAACTGCTCAAAACTACGGTTTCTTCTATGCATGTGATAGCAGTTAACAACAGTAGTGTTCTCCTGATCAGAAATGACATCAAAAGTCCCAGGGGTTCCTGAAAACCGCTTGTTTATTTGAGGAGGTTATTGCAAGGAGGAAAGAGACCAATTGGAACACAGTTGACAAAAGATTCAAAAAGACTTAACATGATTATTGAGTATATGGTCTTTACTCTTCATACATGGCTGCATGTCCCTTGGGTGTTTCTCATCAGCCTTGGAGCAGTCATTATGGCCTGAGCTCCGAGGACCCCCAAGGAGTCCCAGAAGTTCTGGGGAGGCCTCAGAGCTCTGTAGGGACTCTCCCTCCTCCATGAACTCTAACTTGAACCAGAAAAGCTCATCTTTGATCTGCTTTCTGCATTAGATTCATTTGTATGAGGCTTTGAAGTTTGAAGAAAGTATCTAGAACATATCTCTAGAAATGAAGAGAGGAGCCCAGGACTTCTCCAGTTTCTGGTGAGACCCTTCCTCTCTGCTCTCCCTGCCCCGATCCTCCCAGGCATGCCCCCTCACCCTGCTCTGAGACCATCTCCTCCCTCCATGAGACGGGTCATTGTCACTCCTTCCCATCCTAGAGTCTCCGTTTTGCTCTCCCCTTCTCTATCACCACCCTCTGAAATTCTCAGAACCTTTCCATCTGGCCTTGGAACACACTAGTGCAATCCTCCAAAATTTCCATTTTTTTAAAGACTGTTTTCTTCACTCTTCTCTAACTAAAAATCTAGCTCCTCATGAAGTTAATGTTTATTCTGGATTCCTCTGAGATGGGGTTTGTTCCCCAAACCCCACATACCACTGTGCCTGGAGTCCCAGGCAGTTTCCTCCTGGTTCTGCATTGTCTATTCCACACCTTTTTGTGCAAACACCTTTGCTTCAAATCTCATGCCATCAGATTATGTGACCTGATTCCTATATATATTTTAAGTCATCTACAGATCTCTGGATTCACAGCCATTTTATCCAGCACTTCTGTTATAATTTCTGATGATTTTAATAACAAAAGATGCCATTTCAACATCTTGGCACAGTTCCATACCCCTTCCTCCCACAGTGATCTTGACTTTAAGTCACTTACACGCCAGGCACATGGTCTAGGACAGAGGTTTTCAATCCAGGCTTCAATCCTGCAGAAGGACTCGGAGAACATTTATAATATATCAACTCTAAATCCAACCCAGAGAAACTCTGAGTCACTCACTGGTCAAGACTGGTTGAGCATCAGTATTTTTAAACTCCCCTTGGGGCTGTAGTTTACTGCTAGGACCAAGAAATAACAAACGAGATTGTTGCCTTTCAAAAAACATCCTTGAAACAATAGTATCTATGTTACCTGAGACTTGATAGAAATGCAGAATCTCGGGCTCTCTCCCACACTAGACTTACTGAATCAACATGTATATCATAATAGCACCAGGGGATTTGCATGCACCTTAAAGTTTGAGCAGTACTGGCCTAGCTCTTGTCTTTACCACTAATTGCAACCCCTCTTAAAACTCAGTTTTAATCATCCTCTTTTTTCACCATTTTTGTCTTTCTTGCTTATGCTCTCTCTAGAACCCCTATGTTAACAAACCTGCACCAGCACCTTTGTCTCTCACCCCCTCATGTTTCCTTCCTTTTTACCGAGCACAAGTTCCAGTGTCTGGAATCCCTTGCATTACACCCTTGGCTCTCTCATCCCTTCCTCACTTCAATGTGCTCCCCTGCTCACCATTCTGCTATCCCACCTTTTTGTCCTTGCAGTGAAAAATGGACGTGGGCTCATCTTATATTTGATAGTGGAACTCAAGTGGGCCCTTACTTCTGCCAAAAAATCATACTGTATGTCCATTGTCTGTTCCCTGTCCCACACTCCCAGAAAGCTTTTTCACACTTTCTCATTTCACCTTAAACACTACCTCCCCCTCCATCCTCATTTTCAGCTGATGATCAAGTTTCTCCACTGCTGAGAACACTGACACTCCTACCTTCCAAGCTCCCACCACCCACCTACCCACCTCTATTCTGTACACTCTTTTGTTGCTGGCTCAGCTGTCTGTGCTCCTATCTGTCACCTTTATCTGTACTCTGCATCTCATCGCCTTCCTCTTACTCAGTTCTCTCTCTCTTAAATCATTCATTTCCCCTCTCCACTGAATCATTTCCATTAACATGCAGACATGCAGTTATCTTCCCAACTTAAAACAGAATCTCTCCCACTCATTTCTGCCTCTATTACCCCCCCATTTCTCTGCTCACCTCACAAAATGCCTTAGAATGGTTGTTTATATTCACTTTCTCCAATTCCTTTCTTCTTGATTGCTACAGAATCTACGCTAATCTGCCTCCACCTCCACCATTTCACTAGAGCTGCTCCTTTCAAAGTCAGCAATTAAGTTCACTGTTAGATGTGCTGTTGAGTCGGGGTACTCTGCCTCCTTTTCTCAGTAGCAGTTTCTGACCCACTCGGTCCCTCCTTCCTGCTGTCTTGCTTTTTCTGGACATGGTACTCTTTTGGCTGTTGTCCTTCTTGACCCCCTCCCCCAAGGTTTCTCTGGGCTGAGGTCTATTCCCTGTGTGGGGTCTCTCCTTGGACTTTTCCTTTTTTCCATCCATATTTACTTCCTTGATGAACTCATCCAGTCTCAAGCAAATGGCTCCTAAATTTATCTCCAGTCCAGACCCCGCCCCTGAACTCCAGACTCATATATTCAACTGCCTTCTTGCAGCTCCACTCGGTTGTCTAATAACAACCTTTTGAATTGCCCTTCCAAACCTGCTCCTCCCACGGTCTTACTGATGTTAGTTAGTGCCAGTTCCACCCTTCCGGTTACTTAGACAAAACCTCACACTTGGCCAGGACTCCTCTCTTCCCTTCCAGTTTGTCCCTTTAGGGCCAGAGAAGCATACTGGAATCCAACAACTCCTCATACCCTCACTGCCATTCTTTTTCTGGTTCAAATCACCATCATTTCTCTCCTGGAGGATTACAACAACTTCCTGTCTTACCTTCTGCTTTTCCCCTTGGCCTTCAGTAGTGTATTCTCAACAGAGTAGAGTGATTCTTAACCCTAAGTTACGTCATGCTACACCTCATCTCCCACCCTCTAGTGGCTCCCTGTCTTGCTCAGTGTCGAAGCTAAAGTCCTTAGATGGACCCAAAGGCCCTGCATCACCAGGACTCCTGCCCTCTCTGAGATCACCTCTTTATAGTCATGCACCTTAATGACCGGGATGCATTCTGAGAAATGTATGTTAGGCAGTTTCGTTGTTGTGCATATATTACAGAGTTCACTTACACAAATCTAGATGAAATGGCCTACTACACATGTAGGCTAAATGGTATAAACTACCCCTAGGTTACAAGACAGTATGCCAAGTTACTACACAAACAACACGATATTAAATCAAGCACAAGAGAAAAGGATTCAATCAATAGATGCAGTAAACACGAGATGTATGAGGCTGCTGCTGGTATGACGTGGCATACTGTTTTATGGCAAATACTTTTTGTAAGTAGAAAGAGTATGCTCTAAAATAATGATAAAACTATATAGCATAGTAAATATATAACCAGTAACAGTTGTTTATAACCATTACCAAGCACTATGTGCTGTACATCACTGTGTTTGCCGTGTTTTTACATGACAGGCTGCACTGCCACACGCCCGTAGGTAATACATTGCACCACAACACTGTGATGGCCGTGGTGTCATGAAACGATAGGAATTTTCTGACTCCATAATAACCTTCTGTCATAAATGGGGTGCATGGTTGACCTAAACGTTGCTATATGGCGCATGCCACACTCCTTCCCTGTCTCTGTTCTCTTTAGCACGCTGGCGTCTTTGGTGGTCCTTGCGCATCTCGGGCGGGGGTTGGGGGCGGCACTTCTGCCTTGGTGGGCTTGAGTCTGCTGGTGTGCCTTCCTGGAGTAATCGCTCTCCAGTTATCTGCGTCGTTTGCTTTCTTCTCTTCCTCAGGTCTTTACTCAGACATCATCTTTTCAGCGAGTCACGTCCTGACCAATCTTTAAAACTGCAACCTTCCCCTATGTCTATGTCCCCAGTTTCTCCCCATCTTTTCCTTTATTTTCTCCATAGCACTTAGCATCTTGTATAGTCTATATTTTACTTATGCTTTTCGTTATTGTTTCCTCCGCCAGAACGTAAGCTCCATGGACTTTGGTCTGTTTTTGATCATTGGTCTATTCCTGGAGCCTGGACCTGGAATGTGGGAGGTGCTTACTTAGTATTGCTGAGCCTATGAACAACTAGATACAGTGGGATCAAGTCTGTTCACACACACACACATTTTCAGACCTCTATAAAATTGGTGCTTTAACTGTCAAAATTAATATTACATGTATTTAATAAGGGCCATCTTAAGCACCCCTTCTCACTAAGCTCTGTTTCAGATTAAGAACACAAATCTTCACTGACTAAGGGAAAAACCTTACAGAGGCGGTCTGGACAACACATGGACTCATGGGAGAAATCATGAGACCAAGGAGGACCCCTAGAATTTTGTTGGGAAATGCTCAAGATTTCTCTGCCATTTATGAGGCCGAAGTGTCCTGTGGCCAGCTTTGAAAGCTTTCAAAGACATCTTTGAAAGTGGCATACCTCTCCAGCCCACATTATACCTATATGTTTGCTAGAAATTTTTTAAAAAAAGTGTTTGAGTAATTATTATAGGTGTTCATCTAGTAAACACAGAGTCTAGGACAGGGGTGTCAAACTCATTTTCACTGGGACAACATCAGCCTCGAGGTTGCCTTCAGAGGGCCAGATGTAATTTTAGGACCGTGTAAATGTAACTACTCCTTAACAGTTAGGTGAGAGCTTGGTGTTGCTGCTGGGTAGAAACCAGGTGCTGGGGCAATAAAGTGAGGTGGGGGGCCGATTCAGCCTGCAGGCCTTTGGTCTAGGAGATCACAGTCAACCTGAGCCTACAACAGAGTTTCCCAAGAATTTTCATTTTTCAAAAAAGAGTTAGGCACCTTGTCATTTCAGCTACATTCCACAAACGTGGATTACTTACAGTCTGCCGGGCATCATGTCAAGTGTCAGGGGACAAAGAGACAAGTGAGGTAAGTATTGCTTGTAGGACTCTGGCTAGAAGACAAACCTATAAGCAAGTAAGTAGAGTGTAATAGAGAAGCCACAAACGTGGGCAGTATGAAGGTAACTGGAGGTTTAAGTAATGTGGGGAGATGACCCTTCAGGAGGAAATGTCTGAACTACTTTCTGAAGGGTGAAATTCAGCTTACTGAGAAAGCAAGGGAGGAAAGTGGAGAATGAGGACATATGAGGAAGAGGGAATGGCACAAGCCTGAAGCCTCTTGGGGAGCCCGGGCCCTGCACAGCTGGGTATTAACTGCACCGTTGGGGGAGCGGAGCCAGGATAAAGCTGCTTTCAGGGAATCATCTGGGGCACCAACGCCCTTCTAACGTCCGGCCTTTACCTGCAGTTGCTGCAATCCGGTGAAGGGTTTAGAGCGGAGAAGCACAATGACAGGGACTCAAAAATTACTGTTTTAGGGGGGATGTGGGTTAAAAAATGCACAAGGGAAGCTTGGGACCAGTTACAAGTTTTTGTCATAGTACTAATAAAACCATGAAGAGAGAATTCAGGAAGTAGCAAGGGGGCTGGGGAGAAAATAGTGGATTCAGAAAATGATTTGAAGGGACAAGGGATAAGGCAGATGCGTGGGTTGTATGTGGAAAGGAGAGTGCTCTGAAGAGGCCCCACCTCCAGGTTACCGTTTGGGCACCTGTGTGGGGATCGGGGATAAAGGAGGTGAAAAAGATTTGAGGGCAAAAAGGGTAACAAGGAGTTCAGATTTGGCTGCTCTAACAAGGAATTCAAGTAGCACAGCAGGATTTCAACAATAGCTAAAGTGCTCAAAATCCC
The DNA here is from genome assembly GCF_014824575.4 of Sturnira hondurensis. Classification (NCBI taxonomy): domain Eukaryota; kingdom Metazoa; phylum Chordata; class Mammalia; order Chiroptera; family Phyllostomidae; genus Sturnira; species Sturnira hondurensis. The sequence goes on along the minus strand of NW_028077629.1, from coordinate 1,523,364 downwards.
CATTGTTTCCATAAACAGAGTGATATTGTTCTCTTATGAAATACTAAAACAATACAACAACAAAACCTCAGTGATGTGCTTCTCTTAGAGTATCTCTTTCTTAGCACTAAATAACTTAGTGCTTAGTAACTGAACATGGATGTTGATAAAACGAATTCATTCCCATTCATTTCCCATCAGACAAAAATGATAAAGTGTTAATTGAAAGGGAAAACAATGTGTGAAGCTAACTGTGTTTATCACACAAGAAATTTTCTGAATCAGTAAAAGGAATCCATAGAAAAGCCTTATAAATATAACCTTTTAGTAGAAAATACATCTTTTTAATGCAGTGTCTCCAGAACCCAACACCACCAGGAAAAGTGACACTCTTCCATTTGAAGGAATTTCTCAGGAAGTCTCTTTACATAAACCCTAAGTAAAATCCCAAGACAGTACAGTATTTTTCATTACAGCAGAATTTTATCGTATTGAATAGTAAGTAAATAATTGCACTATTGCAATGCTTCTTCTTTGTAAGCCGATCTTGGTTAATCAGGGGTCAGCACTTTGGTCCGGCCTCGGACGTCTATTCATACTCTGGTCATTTCACTGCTTCTAGTTGATCTCACCCTGGCACTTTGCTTCCTTCCATCCCTCTCATCTGATTTACATGTAGGAAAACCATTTGATTTACACATAGGAAAAGTCTTTCTGAGTTAAAAGTTATTTTTAGCGAGGCATAAAACATTCAGAAGAGAGAAAAATGGGTTGAAGTTCAGAAAACAATAAAAGGCTTTGCTCATAAACTGTAACTCACTGCCAGATTTGCAGCGAGGCGAAGTGCTATTTCCGTCCTTGCGGCTCAGTCACAGCGGTCTTTCCAACAATTTGGGGCACGTTTGAAGTAGTTGACTCAAATGTTTATAAAGACATGTGATTTGATTACCAGGTAATAAAAATAGTTACAAGGAGAGTTTACGATGTCCTGTTTGATTATTATTTTGTTATGTTGGGCTTGATTAATCCCGTTGCATGCAATTGAGAATCTTACTTTAGGAAGCAGTTGCTACAGGACCAGTTAAAAGGGTTCTCTTTGGCCAGATTGCTTGGGTTCAAAGCTGATCTCTACCATTTCTGTTCCTCGTCTGGGTAAGCTTCTCACCTCCCATGTGCCTCAGGGTACTCACTTATAAAATAAGGCTAATTCTCAAACCTATTCCATTAGGTTTTTAAGGATTAAGTGAGTTACTGCACAGATTACCTAATACCTGGCATACACTAAGTATTCTCCAGTCGTTATTATTGTTGGGTGAGTAAGGCTATACTAAGAAGATGGGACAAAACCCAAACTACTCTAAATAATACCAGAGAAATGGTGTTAATCTAAAGACAAAAAAATACCTTAATGTGTGAATTTCTTTAGCCTTCACTGATAATTCCACTAGGACAAAGTCAACTCACCATTAGATTACAACCTTTTAAAAAAGATTATATATTTATTTATTTATTTATTTTTAGAGTGAGAGGGGAGAAGGGAGAAAGAGTGGGAGAGAAACATCAGTGTTTGGTTGCCTCTCATGTGCCCCCTACTGGGGACTTGGCCAGCAACCCAGGCATGTGCCCTGACAGGGAATCAAACTGGTGACCCTTTGGTTCACAGGCTGGCACTCAATCCACTGAGCCATGCAGGCCAGGGCAGGTTACAACTTTTTAAAATTCTACAAGGAATATACAAATGATTAAATATTAAATTGACCAGTCTAGATTGTATGCTAAACTTAAATACATATTTACATTTAAACTCTATGAACCCATGTTTCCAGAGATGTAATTAACATGTGCTTTAGAACATGATATTTTAATCAGTGTGTATAAATATTATTTTCTAATTCTTTTAGGTTATAAACCAATCATCAGTATACATTACTTTTAAAGGCATAGGTAGAAAAGATGTTTAATCAAATAAATTTTCTAACATTAATCTGAGAAAATTTTAATTATTTTACTTGGTAAAGATAATAAAAATGGGCAATTGATGGGCAATTTATATATTACTGTTACTTTTACCTAGACTGAGATCATCCACATTTTTATGATTTTTATTTTACCTCTAAATTCTCCAGTTTTTCTCCTGCTATTTCCAGTTAGTCCTCATCACTTCTCTTTTTAATGACATCAGTTTCTACTCCACCCCACCCCGTACAATGGCACACACATCATTAGCCTTAACGCTCTTATCCATATCCCCAAGAAATGGAATTCCCTTCTAGCCACCTCAGTTCTCTGCCCCCCCCCCCTTGCCTGCAAGTTCAGGGATGGTAAGTGCCCTGAGCTATCTTCTTCTTCTTCTTTTTCTCCCCTCACAGAAAGGGTTCTGGGGCAGAGGGACTTGTCTAATGGGGAATAAGGGAGGAATTAGGGGGCACCCCCTGTGGTTATGGAACAGTTACCATCTCTGTGGTGGGAGAGCAGCGGATGTGACATGGAAGGGAAGAGGGCGCCATGTGGCCCCAACGTGAATCCTGACCTGGTTTAATAGAGTTTGAAAGCAGATTTTCCCTGGGCTGTAATTGGAAGGATGGAGAAGAGACTGAGCCAGATGGAGTGCATCGGTGAAGAGTGAAAAAGGAGGAACACAGTGAGCTAGTGTGGAGTGTTTCAGACACCTAGCTAGGTACTTTATGTATGTGATTTCTCTACCCCACAACAGCACTGTGAGAGGGGTATTTAGATCCCCATTTTTCAAATGAGAAGGCCATGCTCATAGAGATGGGCTAGCGCCACCTTAAAGAGCTCGGGAAGGAGCACTGATCTGAAGTCAGCCCTGCCTGAGCTCTGGGCTCTCCTTTGTCTACTGAGCCAAGAACTGGGAGCAGGCACCTATAGAGCCACAGGCTTGAGTGTGGACTGGATAGGCTTTATGTCCTGTGATGGTGGCTGGAAGAACCAGCAGCATCAATGCATACCTTAGTCGCTCCAGACAGGAGCTTGCACTAGTCTCTGGCTGGTGTTCCCCAGGAAGGTGATGCCATCCACAGGAATGAGACACCGGACCCATCCTCTGCTGTCACCACTACCCTGCTGACTCTTATGGAACCAATGCAGGTGTACTTTCCGAACTGGCTGTAGAACTGGGTGCACACTGCAAGCAGAGGCCTCCTCACTCTCCAAGATGACTGCCACATGGCTGGCAGTGACTGGAAATGTCTTGAAGGAGGAGGAGTTTTTAATTTGACCATTAAAAGTTCTCTTCCCACGCAAATTATCTGGAGAAATAATATCTTAAACCACATAATGTATTATAAAATATGGCGTATAAATGACTAAGGGAAATGCTTTTCAGTTTAGAGAGAGAGGAGTTTGAATGCATTAGGATTTCAAAATGGGATTCAAGTGCTCAGGAGTATGTGAAATTTTCTATGTGGTACATACACAAAAATATTTTTAAGGGTATCAGTATATATTATAAATATACTGATATATATATATATCTTTAACTTCCATGTGCATTTCATCCTAAAATGAATTGCCCCAAGAACTTGATCCCTACTTTTCAAAATAAAGGATTTCTTGAACCCCAACCTTACCATGGTGTATTGCAGAAGGGAATAAAACCTCCAGGTGCCAAACACGTGAATGATTGGGCGTGTGTGGTAGTTGACAGAGCAAGAGACTGTAGTGACGAGGTAACAAGTCCTTTTGCAAATCAGGTGGTTTACAATTCTTTGCTTTCATCGAAACTAAAGGAAAACTGAATATCCCAGCTGATGGGTCACTAAGCACACATTTTGACGCTAGCGCATTATGTGATTTTTGGCATAATGAATTTTGGGCAGTACATTCATTATGATTAGTACAAGATTTGTCTAAAGAACCAATGTACTGCAAAAAGTTGAGTAACTCCATGTATTCCTGTTTACTTATTTATGGATGAAAAGAACCTCATCCATATTTGTATCTATTATAAATGACTGATAGAAATAAAACAGATTCTATCCTTGCGTGGCTTACGTAACTTACATGTCATTCGTAAGCAACACTCAGACATGCTACATGAGCTAACTAGTGGAGAGTGCGACTCCTCTCACCTATTAGAAGGTCAATACACAATGAAAATTCAGTATTTATGCTAACTAACTATTTTTCAAAACTTGCAGTACATGTGGTTCTTTAGACAAATATTGTACTAATCATAATGAATGTACTGACAATTTAATCCAAAAGAAATTGAATGCTTAAATCTCTATGGTCATGAAAAATAGTATTTATTTGCATGTTTTTATTACGGCAAAGCATGAAATGATAATCAATACAATTTTTATGCACAAATATATTAGGATAAAAATCTATAGAGGAAATAATGTAGAAATACAAGCAAATATAGAAAAAAACACTGTAAATACTAATACTATTAAAAAATTTGTTCTCCTATTTTGTCAGTGGATGATATGGGGTAAGAAATCATTAGAATGTTTGCAAAAATACCAAATACTTATAATACATCCAGACATTATGTTACATGTTATGTATTATATATTTATATATAATAAAATATATGTATATGGAAGCCTTTTACGGGTATGCTAGCAAAAATTTGAAGACCATTGCACAAAAGTATGGGAGCATGGTAAGTCTGTCTTTCAGAAGCGAACCCCACCAGGGGAGAATGAAGGAGTCTGAGAATTAAGAAGACAAAATTAAGGGACAAGAGGAGAAGTTGGAGACCAGTGAATGGAACCCTCCATGTGTTTCCCCTGGGTGCTCCTGCAGTTATGTGTATTGCTTCACTTTCATGTTAAGGCCAATGAAATCTTGATGAAGGCACTTGAGTCTTAAATATAATGCCTAGAAGTGATACTCAGCTATCCCACTCATTGGTTCTATGATTTTAGGGAAGTCATGTAACATTATTAAACTTTATTTTTCTATCATTAGAATAAAAATACTAATGTCTATCCTAACTTTCTCATAAGGTTCTTGTGAGATATGAAAGACATAATATCTATGAAGAATTTTTATGACTGCTATATAAATTGAAGCTGGTATTATATGATTATTTTTCAAGAATGAATAATTTTTATTTCACAACATTAAGTTAGGGTCTTTACTAGTTTAAATGGCTCTTATAGATTAAAGTTAAAGTTTAATAAACAGGAAAGAATGATGTCGAATGAAAAATGAAAGATATTTTAAAATGTTTTTAATGGGCACATCTTTTAACCTAACAGCATTGCATCAAGTTCTATCCTAAAGACATATACTATTTGAGAAAACCTAGATGCTATGACTCACTCATGTTAAATCTAACTGAACACACTGTGCGGTTTGACATTTTTTGAGGCAGCATGCTTCCTGGCAAGGGTGCTGAGCGATGTAACATATAAAGAGTAATCTCTACATTGTGAAACCATGTTCAACACCCAATCAAGGAAAGACAAACAACAATAAAGTCACCCTACACTAGCTGAAAAGTGCTAGCAGAGGAAAAAGAGAAGATTTACCCAGAAGACACAAACTTGAGGGTGCATGCATCACGCCCAAGATTATTCCTTACTCCACTCAGAATCTTTTTTTTTTTTTAGGTCTTACTTTTATTTTTATTTATTTATTTATTTATTTTAAATAAAGAAGTCTGAAACTTTAATTTAATTACTTTTTAAGTACAGTTTTCTATTACTCCCATCCTATCCCACCCCCCGAGCTCCCCCCTCCCTCCCATTTCCACCCTTCTCAGTTGTTGTCCATGTATCCTTTATATTTGTTCCTCTAAATCCCTCCCCCATTTCCCCTGAAATTCCCTCCCCTTTCCCCTCTGGTCGCTGTCCACTCAGAATCTTGATCTCAGAAACTGCACTCACTAGTCACTTCTTCAACCTCTTAGGCTCTTTGAAGCTCTAGGTCATCAATAAATTTCTCAATATTTTTATGATCTTCCTTAATATCAGCAGATGAACATGTCTTATTTTTTTCTAACAGACCAAAATAAACCAAAAGATACAAAAGCTCTTCTGACAACTCTTTCTTTCTTCTGATTGTCAGGTCACCCACAAACATGCACGTGTCTCCTCCACCCTAAAAACCAACCGTCAATAAAATTACCCTTTGCCATGCCCACCCATCAGCTATGTTTTCACATTCTCTTTCCCTTAGTGGCTAAGCTGCATGAAAGAGCAGACTATGCATAGTCTCCATCTACTCACCTGCCATTCCTTCTTCACTGTACTGCTGTCTGAATTCACTCTCACCAATCTGTACCAATTTCACTTTCAGAGATGGCTAGTGGCCAACCTAATGGTTCAGTCCTTGGGCATTTTCTCTTCCTCTGATGTTTTATTGCAACCTGCTTACCTGGGCTTTCTCAAACCTCGTTCACAGTCCCTTTATTTCATCCATTGTTTTCATATAGTTCTTTTAAGGGATCTCTTTCATTTTCCCCCTTTTAGTTTTATAGCAGTGGGTCTCAACTTTGTGCATTGGAATCACCAGGGAGCTTTTAAGACCCGCCAATGCTTTGGGTCCCACCTGCAGAGGATCTGATTTAATCTGGCTGACAAAGGGCTTGGACATTGGGGTTTATACTTTTATTTTCCCCCTTTTTATTGAATTTATTGGGGCAACACTGCTTAACACATTTATACAGGTTTCAGATGCATGATTCTACGATACCTGATGTATACAATGTATTGTGTGTTCAACACCTGAAGTCAAGTGTCCATCACCATTTGTCCTCCTTATACCCTCCTCCACCTTCCCCCACCCCTCTCCCCCAGCCAGCACCACACTGCTGTCCATGTCCATGAGCTTTTTCTCTCTTTTTCTTTTTTACTCCGTCCCTGCACACCTCCTGCACTTAACCCTCACTCCTCACAGCTGTCAGCCTGCTCTCCATCAATGAGTCGGCTCTCTTTTGCTTGTTAGTTCAGTTCATTCATTAGATCCCACATATGAAATCATATGGTACTGGGACACCGATGTTTTTAATGTTTTAAATCCTCTCGGTGATGCTGCTGTGCAGCCAGGGTTCCAAGCCACTGGCACACATGCATCGGCTAGGTAGGCTCGGTCACTCTCACGGCGCACTCAAAAATTCTCAGCTTTGGTTGTGACTTTTGATAAGACCCATTCATATTTTCCATGACTTTCTAGATAACGCCATCTGAATGCTCAACAAACGTGAAAAAACATAATGAGTGTTGAACTGTTCTCAATGTGGCCTCACATCAGTCCTCTCTAAAAATTGGTCTTCCTGGTCTTCTTCCTAATTAATGAAGTTAGATTCTCCTCCCAGTCCTAGACCCAAGGCTGACAGTAGCCCTCACACCTCTCTTCAAAATCATTCTGTTAAGTGATGAATGGGGCCTAAAATGGTTCTCCAACCTGGCCTCTCTTCCCTAGCACTGCTCTGGCCTCGGTGATGCTATTTTAATTCCAATAGTTCTCACTAAAAATAAGTCTTAAAAACAACAACTTCAACAAAACTATTCTCCATTGCATCAATATTTCTCAGTTAAAATCCAAACTTCATAATGTGTCATATAAAACCTTTTATAAGCCATCCCCAATTTTATTGCTTAACCTTGAAACTTAATTATATTCTCTATCCACAACAGAGATTTTCAACCTTTTTCATCTCATGGCCTATATAAACTAATTATTAAAATTCCGTGGAACATCAGAAATATATATTTTTTGCCTATCTGACAAAAAATAGGTATAATTTTGATTCATTCATACCAGAAAGCTAATGTTGTGTTGGCTGCTATTGTTTTTTACTTGACAATCGAGGAGAAAAGAGGTCAGTGCCCCTCACTAGACAGTCAGGCATTGCATGTTTTAAAAATTCTTGCAGAGCACTGGTTGAAGATCACTGCTTTAGACATATTGAACTTCTTGAATTGTGCTCAGTGTATGACTGTCATTTACATGGCCACACATATATCTACATATTTGTGCACCATACCCAGAATGCCTTTCTCCTCCTCTTCCACTGAAAGAACTCCACTTATTCTTCAATATTCACCTTAGGAGACACTGTCTTTCTGTAGCCCTTGCGTCTCTGCTCAGCAGAATCAGCGTTTTCCTTTTATATGCAGCTCTAGTCTCTTTTCAAACTATTTATCATATTTTACTGTAATATTTGTGTAAAGTTTGTGGACTCCTTCCCTGAAAGTTCTTGAGAGCATGATTACAGGTATGTATATGACTTATTCAATGTGGTACATTTTGAATAACTCTGAATAATTCTTCAATTTTAAGTTCAGAGTATTTAGCACAGAATCCCAGCAGAGATGTTCAAAATGTATTGATTGTTTATCCAATGAATATTTTTTGAGCATCTACTATGTTGCCTTCCCCTTCCTGGTACCTGGAATGCATCAGTAAACCAAATAATTCTCAATAGAGAAGACAGTATATAAATGAATAAACATATTAGATAATTTCAATGGTCTTAAGGGCTAGGAAAAAAGTTAAATCAGCATTATATAGTGCTTCAGATCTGAAGTCAAAAGCATTTTCTGCAAAGGGCCACATCATGAATATTTTATGATTTGTGGGCCTTGTAGTCATCTTAAACAGCAACCATAGACAATATGCAAATAAATGAACATTGTTGTGTTCCAATAAAACTTTATTTACAAAAATAAGTGATGGGCTGTATTTGGGCTACAGGTTACAGTTTGCTGACTTTTGCCTTTGATGACAGGTAAAGCCTCTCTGAAGAAGAGACTATGCACTAGGACATGAATACCTAGAAAATGCCAATCATACTGAGCCAGAGTGTTGCAAGTAGAGGGAAGAGCAATTGTAAACGTTGTTGTTTGAGGAGAAATAAAGCTTTTGTGTCTTAAGTGTGCTGAAATAATGAATTAATGAATGTATGAATAGATGCATGAATGAATGAAGTTTATCCATTCAGAAAAAAAGAACTACTACCATAAGCAACAAGATTTTGTAAAGAAGCATTCCCTTAAATGAGATACGTACATAGCACATGCAAAGAAAAGAAACAAAGATGTGATTGTACAGGAAAATAAGTCAGTAGGAGCCACTCAAAGTTGGTTCATTCATTATCTATTAAATAACTATTGTGTACCAAGAACTACTGCAGGTGCTAGAAATTAGACAAAATGTTTTAATAATTATGACTTGTGAGGTTTCACATGATCATAATATTTTGATATCTAGAAACTGAAAAATGACTTCTAAGTACTAAGAAAGTGCTGTTGTCACAGAACTAAGAGCAATATTGTGATAAACCAAATATATGGGAACTGCGAACATATAAAATGTACCAATTAATTTTATTTTAGAATAATATTTGAAAAACTTCTTGGACATCACCAGATAAAATATATTTAAAAATTATTGACATATTCTTTTAAAGGGTTATGTGAGTTTAATTTCTCTTTTACATTCTAAAATTCTGAATTTTCATATTTCATGAAGTATGGTTAATAGCAGCATGAAATACAAGTTAGCATGCTTACTTTTAGAAAATTGATGAGATGATGTTAACATTTTAAATAAATGACTTTTCCCAAAAGGCCTCTTTGTCTGGATATTATCTGATTAGTTCATGAAAACTGATCAGATAATTCATTGTATAAACTAAATTTCAAAAACGTACAGTTGATAAAACTGTTTGTGGTCACAGGAGAAAACACGGGCATGGGAGGCGGTGAGACTGGGCGCTGTGTCTGCCCCACCCACGCAGACTTCGTGGAGTTGTTTAGGCTCTAAACTCCCGGGACCACAATCCTCCCCTGCACAGAGGGACAGACCTTCCTCCCCTGGGGATTGAAGGAGGACAATGAGATGTGAGAGGAAGGGAGAGCACCAGGAATCAGGAAGAAGTCAATGCATCAAATTTAATTGCCTTTTCTTTAAGACCAAGGTGACCCTACAACAATGTATTTTAAACGTTGAGGATTTAATGTTCCTTGGTGTCTCTACTGAGAGGTACATATCTTCACATTCATAATACCAACCAGGAAAAACAAACCGTGGAGAAATCTGACTTTCATGTTACCACTGCACAGGACTACCCATGTTGGTTTACGAGTCATCATTCATAAACTCTCCTGGTGAAGACACTTTCTCTTCCTTACAGCCTCTGTTCCTCTGAGTGTGTTTGTCACAAGGGCGGTCATATTGCTAGGCTCCCAGTATGAGGAGCGGTTCCCAGTTCTCAGAGTAGGAAGAGGAGACGTTTAGAGATCCCCCCAACAGTTAAGCCTTTCACTTCCATTGGCACCGTCAGTCCGCGCAGTTCTCAGAACACTAATACGGTTTTAACATGAGGACAAGTGATTCCCAATTTGATTACGTTTTAGGACCCAGCACACTGGCGCCGTGTTGTGTGTTCCCAGAGAAGCTGCTGCTGTTCCTTCCTGTGTGCGGGGTGATTTAAGGATCAACTCTGTATGGCTCCTGGATGCATGGGTTTATAGTTTTATTGTGACATATTTTATAAAATTCAGAACTATTGGAATATAAGTGCTGTCAGGGGAAGAGAAGTTTTGTAGCAGAACACAGAGATAATTCTTCAATAGCTGAGGCTTCCATAACCTTTTCTGAGAGGCCTCTCCAGTATTCAACAACCCTGATGCTTCAAAAATTCTATATTATCTCTTCCCTAAAAATTTTATTCTTCAGTTTAGACTTAGCATTTGATTTATTTATCATCAGCAAAGACAGAGAAAAGTGGATTAACATTTCCAATGGATTTGCCATTTACAACTCATAATTAAACATGATGTATAATTATAATCCTCAATTTAATCTTGACTTGCTGTACTCATTTTCTTACCTTTATTTACTCCTCTCTTCTCTTTCTAATTAAATATCAAGGAAGCTGGACTACCTAAGACAGATTCTAAAACTTCCAATATAAAAGCAGGAGACCCATTTACGCAAGACCATTATTTTTCAAACATTATTTATTTCCAGTATTTTTTCATGTTTTACTACTACAGCTGCTTAAAAAATAACTATGTCCATGTTTTGCCATTAAAAATAAAATACAAATATTTTGGGTAGAGTGATGTATTAATAAGAAATCAACAACCACCTCCTTGTTCTTGTTGCCTCATCCTTCCAACCTCTGGGTGAAAGAAACACACCCCAGAGTGACTCATATTAGGGCTGTCTAGGAATGCCTGGCACTATATAACAGTCAAATATATTAAATATCTGCTCCAAGTTGCTCCTTTGTTTTGTTTAAGTGCATTAGTGTCACAGTAAGAAAAACAAATTTATAATCTGAACTTCCAGTCTTATTTTTTGCCAATTGTTTCTAAAAGAACAATAGTAATGATATATTTGAAACTGCAATAATATAGATGTGATACGAACAATGATGATGTTTTACTCTTAGATGACAAAATACACGGTCAAATATCATAAACTCAGGAATGTGAGCCCTACTTGAGGCTACAGTATATATACCTCAAATTCTACACTAAGAAAAAAGCTTTATCCAAAAGTACTTATGTGAAAGTGTATCTTATCCAAAGATACGCTTTCACTGAATTCAGGAAGGCCAATGTGTTGGCTTCACATCTCTTCCCCATGCTGCCTGAGTCAACACAAGGGTTGCAGTGTTACTGTATCATGAAATAATTTGGCTGCATCTCCATTTCTCTAAAACCCTGCCAATTGTGGACCAAAGTACCAATACAACAATAGCATCAATATCAATTTTCCTTTCATGAAAAAGCCCCAAAGTTAAAATCAAAGAAGCAGGTAAGCAGAAATTGAAAGACACTATAAATCCGATGGCGATTGACATGTGTGTACAACACTTGCAAAAGAATCCTAAAGGCAGAATTTCGTGATTTCTTTCAAAGTGCTCTTTTATATCATAAAGCTGAATTCTTTTTGAGAGTCTTAAATAATTCTACTTAAGAACTCATTTCTTCCCGTAGTTCAGAGTTAGTAACATTACCTGCACTTTACTGATAGGACAGTGTAATTTATTTTCTTTCATGGAAGGAAAGATCACTTACATTCTTTGCAGAAGTCCTTTAGAGACAGGTGAACATTGGTCAGGAAACTGTGAACAATAGGAGGTACTCAGGCCCCTCAAGTACCTATTGACAGCCTTTCCCCTTCTGATACACAAACTTTTAAACTGTGCGATTGGTCAAGGAATTGTCTAATCATACATGTCAATAACAAAGAAGAAGCACCTTGCAGTTTTCTTTCCTATTCTACTCCCCTGTGAAAGACAGATGCATTGTGTCTAATTATTCTCTGATTGGTATCAGGAGAAACATTAACATAATTGGCACATTTGTTCTAATTAACAGAGAAAAACTGCCACATGTCACCCAACATGAAAAGTGAGTCCAGTAACCATCCGCTAGAAGAATCCACATTTATCAGGAAGGTTACTGTTGAACCCAAACGGGGCCCTAAAGTTAGAACATTGAGGTTGAAAATGACATAGCAGGATTGCCAAGTGTGTGTATACATACGAGAACGGACATTCAGCCTAGAATTGTTGTATGCAGGTACATTAATCAAACAAATGGGAAAGGCAATTATGCAGCAATTATCAAATGCACACTCAGATAAGCCAGGCTTCTAGAAGAAGAATTAGCTAGAAGTTGGGAGTCTGCCAACTTTTACTGACTGCTTTAAAAGTGACAAGTTTGAAGCTTGTCCTATATTTGTTTGTTTTAATCTTGCCCTGCAGACCAGTGGTTCTCAAATTTTGTGGCATTTTAGAATCCCCTAGGGAGCTATTAAAAAAATCCTGATGGTCAGGTGGCTCATCATAATTAGTAAATTGGTACTTTTAGGGTGGGATGTAAGCATTAGTAGTTTCTAATGATTCCCAGGTGACCCCAATCTGCATTCTAGTTTGAGAGCTGGTACTGCAGACTGGTTCTGATGACCTCACTAAAATGCAGGTTCTCACCAAATGGCCTGAGAGTGGGGGGCTTGAGATTCTGCCTTTCTTCTAAGAGGCTCTGGTCATGTTAATAAAATCTATGCATCACGCTTTGAATAGAAAGGCATTGACGATTCTCAAAGATAACTATAGCTAATAAAAGCCTCTGTAGACTTTTACCACGTAGGATTTAGCTCCAATTGCTCCAGAGTTCAAAATCTTTGAATTATTTTCTTCTGGTTTCTCACACTAGAAACAGGTTCCTTACCATTCCTTGTAGGTGCCTTCATTTGACCAAGAAAATCTTCCTCATAGGATGAAAATGAATGTTTTTTACCCACAAAAGTTGTGGGCAAACACATAAAAAGTAAAAAGTGTCTTAACAAGGGGATAACAAAGCTGTGGTTGATGTACATAATAAAATATTACTTGGCTGTAAGAGGAAATGAAATCTTACCATTTGCAATAGCATGGGTGGACCTAAAGGGTATTACGCTAAGGGAAATACATTGGCCAGAGAAAGACAAGTACCATATGATTTCATTCATGTGGAATCTAATGAACAAAATAAATAAATGAAATAGAAACAGATTAATAGCTAAAGAGACGTAACTGATGGTTTTCAGACAGGAGGGGGGTTTGGAGGGCTGGGTGAAAAAGGCAAAGGAATTAAGAAGTATAAATGGATAGCTATAAAATAGTTACATCATGAGGATGTAAACTACAGCATAGGGAATATAGTGAATTATTTTGTAATAACTGTGCATGGTGTCAGGTAGTTACTTGAAATATCAACGACACCTTTTTGTAAAGTACATGATTGTCTAAACACAAGGTCATACACCTGAAACTAATACAAAATAATAGTAAATGTAAACTGTAATTGAAAAATGAAAATGAAAATGAAAAACGTGCATGCCAAGTGATTACTGCCAATGTACAACCCAACAAGAATGTGTACCATGTGAAATAAGTGTCTTAAAATATAAGAAGCAAAAGGTCATTTTTTAAAAAGTATGTGAAAAACCCTCCCCCACCGCAAGCCATCATGAAGAATGTGCTAGATGTTCTCTCTTATCGAGAATCCAAGGCTACTTTGTTTATGCAGCTATTTCCTTCACAGATTTGCAATTAAATAAGCTGCTCATTTCCTTGTGTTGACCCCTCAGTAGGTTTGTGAAAATATGTATATTTTTATGCTTGAAAAGAGTTGGTTTTCAAAAAAATTAAAAGCATATCTTTAGATAATTGGAAAAAATAGCCAAATGATAAAAAACAAAACAAAACAAAAACCCCAGCAAGTAGAAAACGTAGTGACATTTTGCTCAGTTGTTGTAACTTTTGCAAAGGGAAGGCATTTGCTAAAAAAGGGAATTTGTTTCCCTTCTGGGGAAACACTCCCATAATCACACATAGCCCTGGCTCATTGCTTTTGAGAGCTGTGTTCACAGGCCATTCTGAAGAAGTAAACTTGTCTTAAAACTTGTCCATTTCTAAAGCCTAAGTCTGACTATGAGGAGATTAAAGCATGTTGATGAATGAACTTATAGAGACAACTACCAAAGAAGCCCCAGGTAGAATGATTATACCTAAGATCATCCTGGGGAGCAAAATGGCACTGAAATGCCCTTAAAATGCTTAATTTTCCAGGGCAAAAGAACAATATAAACTGACTAGTCCAAGAATAGTAGTTCCTAACCAGTCTTTACTATCAACTTGCCTTTCAGGTTAAGTAATTCTCTTATTTCTTTTTATTTACCAATAGAGAAAAAATACTTATTTATCAATGATTGAATCTTAAAACCATACTAAACCAGCAGGAAGAATAGAGATAGAATCATGGGTATAAGGGGAATGTTTTGATGGTTTCCAGATAGGAGTGGGGTATAGGGGAATGGGTGAAGAGGTGAGGGGATTAAGAAGTACACATACGTAGTTATGCTCAGGCAGGTGTGGCTCAGTGGATTGAGCGCTGGTCTGCCAGCTGAAAGGTTGCCAGTTCAATTCCAGGTCAGGGCACATGCCTGGGTTGCAGGTTAGCTCCCCAGGTGGGGTGAGTGAGAGGCAACTGATTGGATATCTCTCACACGTCGATACTTCCCTTCTTCTCTTTCTTCCTCCCTACTCTTCTTTCCGAAAATAAATAAATAAATAAATAAATAAATAAATAAATAAATAAAATCTTTTTAGAAAGACTTTATGTCTTGAAAGAAAAAGTAGTACGAATAGGTAGTTACAGAGTAGCCACGGGGATGTGAAGTACAGTATAGGAAATGGAGTAGCCAGAGAACAATGTGAACAATGGTGTAGGGATTGCCTGAGGGAGTGGGGGGCGCTGGGTGGAGGGGACAAAGAGGGAAAGTCAGACAACTCTAATAGCATGAGCAATGAAGTATAATTTTTGAAAAAGCGTATTTTGAATTCTTGCTAAGTCTAACCACCTTTGGAGAACACTGGTTTTTTGCTCTCTCTGACTGCCATTTTCACCTGCAGTGAATTTACAGTATGTAGTGCCTATAGGCATAGGGAGAATCATTAAAGCAAGACAACGTATAGAAGAAAAATAGACATTTTTCAAGAATAAAGAATAAATCTAGAAATAAAATACCTTTTTGTCCTCTCAGTATAGACACAAGCTATTGGCTATTGCTGTAGTGCCGCCGAGAGAGACTGTGTGTAAAGACAGCTGAGATCTACTGACCATTGGTTTTCTTGGCCAAAATGTTCATTTGTATTTTTTTTTTGGTAAGATGGCTCTAGTAGTGCTAAGCTGTCTTCAACTTCATTTGAAACAATTTTGTTACATTGTATTGTGACAACTGTCATATCAGAGAGCATTTAAAAACGTATCGAAATTAGTGAATTGTTGTGTAGCCATTTTAATACTGAAGGTGGAAGAAAATAAGCAACGTTTTCAGCAATTATGCTTTATTATTTCAAGAAAGCTAAAAACAAAACTGCAATGTAAAAAACGTTTGTGCAGTGTATGGAGAAGGTGCTGTGACTGATCGAATGTGTCAAAAGTAGTTTGCAAAGTTTTGTGCTGAAGACTTCTGTCTGGACAAGATTCCATGGTCAGGTAGACCAGTTGAAGAGGATAGTGATCAAATAGAGACATTATTTGAGAACAACCAATGGGATACCACATGGGAGATAGCTGACACACTCAAAATATCCAAATCAAGAACTAAAAATCCTTTACACCAGCTTGGTTATGTTAATCCCTTCGATGTTTGGGTTCCACATAAGTGAAGCGAAGAAAACCTCCTTGCCCTGGCTGGTGTAGCTCAGTGGATTGAGCGTGGGCCTGTGAACCAAAAGGGGTCGCCAGTTCAATTCCCAGTCAGGGCACTTGCCTGAGTGGTAGGTTGAGTCCCCATTTGGGGGGGTGTGAGAGGCGGCCAATCAATGCGTCTCTCCCTCTCTTTCTCCCTCTCTTCCCCTCTCTCTAAAGCAAATAAATAAAATTTAAAAAAGAAAACCTTTTTTACCATATTTCTGCATGGGATCCTCTACTTAGATATAATAAAAACATTCTGTTTTTAAAACAAATTTTACTGTCAATGAAAAATGGATACTTTACAGTAATGTGGAAGGGAAGAGATCGTGGGGCAAGTGAAGTGAACCACCACGAACCACACCAAAGGCTGGTCTTCATCCAAAGAAGGTGACATTGTGTATATGGTGGGATTGAAAGGGAGTCCACTATGATCAGTTCCTTCCGGAAAACCAAACAATTAATTCCAATAAATACGGCTTCCAATTAGACCAGCTAAAAGCAGCACTTGACAAAAAGCATCTGGGATTAGTCAACAGAAAATGCATAATCATCTTCTACCAGGATAGCACAAGACTGCATGTTTCTTTGATGACCAAGCAAAAACTGTTACGGCTTGGCTGGGAAGCTCTGGTTCATCTTCTGTATTCACCAGACATTGCACCTTCAGATTTCCATTTATTTCAGTCTTTATAAAATTCTCTTAGTGGGAAATATTTCAAGTCTCTGGAAGACTGCAAAAGGCACCTGGAATAGTTCTTTGCTCAAAAAGATAAAAAGTGTTGGGGAGACGGATTATGAAGTTGCTTGAAAGATGGCAGAAGGCAGTGGTACAAAACAGTGAATACATTGGTCAATAAAGTTATTGGTGACAATTAAAAATGTGTCCTTTATTTTTACTTAAAATCAAATGAACTGTTTGACCAACCCAGTAGGTCATCTACGAAAAGCTCACTCTGGTGGGTCTACTGAGCTTTAGCAGAGATTCCCCTTTCTTCCAAAAGGTCAAATACAGTTTAAGTACTTGAACAATAATTAAATTTTAAAAATACGTACTAAATTCTTTAAAATGCAGAAGAATACATAAACACAAAAAATAAATAAAAGGTCAAATATTTTCCAGATTTTTTAATTTAATAAAATCAAATTTTAAAGTGATGTTCAGCATTTTTTTCTCCTGCAGGAATTACAATATGTCCTTTACTTCTCCATGTTTTCCCAGCTCTTCTACTCTCACCCTAAGACAAGCAGCCATTTCCCCTTGCGTGGGTTAAAGCAAGATCTCCTAAATAGGGCCCCTGCTTCCTATCTGACACTTCCAAAATCTGCTTTCTCTAGAGTAGAAAAATTTATCTTTGAAAAACATGTATCAGGACATGACAGTGTTTACTTAAAATCTCCAATGACTTTCACGCATTCCGAAACAACTCCAAAGTGCTTCACACACATCTCAAGTCCTGAGCTTGTCCTCTGCGCTCTAACGGAAGGCGATCCTGCCCCCACCCCCTGGCTCTCTGAGTCTCGGACAGGCTAGCCTCCTTTCAATCAGTGACCACATCAGCTCCTTCCGAGCCTGCTTCCGCTGCCTGGAGCTTTCTGATCAAGATCTTTTTCAAGTCTGGCTCTTTCCTGTCATTTAGATCTCAGCTCAAACATTATCTTCTCAGATAGAGTCTCCTTGGACTTCAAAGTGACTTCCAATCCCCAGCAACCATCAACCTCGCAGATAGGACTTTGTCTTATTTTTTCCTCCTTGTAATGATCTGACAATATCTTGCTCATTTATTTCTATTCTTACTTTGTGTTTTGCTTTGTTTTACTGTACTTTAGGGACTTGGACTAACTTGTATCTCCTGCAGCTAAAAGAGTGTAGGGCACACAATGAATGGACAATAAATATTTCTTGACTAAATAAATGAATTAAAGATTTAGGAAACAGCATTTTGTACTATAGGTTCAAAGAAACCACTGTGTATGTATGTAAGCCAAGTCACAAATCTATTATAAGTCAGAGAAGGTTTCTTATTTCTTTGGAGCTTTTTGGAATTAAAAAGGACTTTAATTTTTAGATATTAAAAAGGTTTATTTATCTATTTCTTTAAAATTGATGTTGATAGTATTTATTATTATTTTTAATTTGGTCCCCTCGGTTATCTTGGCTTGTGGTAATCTCTGTGTATGTTATCAATTAAAGACAGATAATGGCAGAAAAACATAGGGGTGACTGTAATAAAGGGGTGACATCGGCAAATGTCGACTGGACCGATGGGAAGCTGCCGAGCTGACAATGAGTCAGGAAAACTAATATTTTCCCAATCTGTTTGCAGGCTGATAATCATCTCAAAATCAAAACCCCTTCTTGTTGCTATATTACGCATGCTTAGAGAAAATTCCAACAGATATTACTGGGCACTGAAAGCGATGTCTCTCTCCAAATTGGTATTCACAGCCTTCTTTCCTCTCTAAAGCTCTGCTGCTTGCAAAGAACAGAAAACACAGCTTGGGAGACAATGCATGCACCTGCATGGAAATGTGTCCACATGAAGTTCCAGCGACGAGGGATGGCAGCGAAGCAGGCGTGCCTCTTGCGAAACACAGTGTTCAGTGGTCACATTAATAATCAATTAGCCGGAGGGCCACCTGATGCTGCTCATTTGGCTGAGCCCCCAGCGGCAGCGGCTTTTTGCTCCGGCAGCATCCGCTTTAAAAAATCTGCTCCCTGTTTATCAAGACCAAATTCAGCGAAATCATCTATCCTTTGCTTGTCACTCCATATTTTCCTGCTTGCTAATTAAAGATGCAAATGTTGATGAATAAAGTGACGGCTTTGAAGCACAATTGGGTCAATAACTTGCACATTGTTCCCTGTTTCTCCAATTAAACCCCTATGAGAAATAGCTCAATTACAATTAGAGGAGCAATTACCCCCTTGTTAGAGGTAAAACAAATCATGGGTTTTGGTGAAAAATGCAGTGTTGTTCTTTCTATCATGCCAACAAACGTCGTATCCAGTGTTGCTGTTTCGATCCCAGTACTCTACGAAAGAGATAGTCCAGCGAAATAACCTCTGCGTGTATTTCTGGCTCACCATGCGACAGCAACATTTTCTAGGCATACACCAAAATGAGCGCAGGGGGATTCATGTCACAGAGCGCCACTATTACCCCAGCGGAACACCCAGCGCCTGTCGGTGGCCTATTAATTTCCGGGCTCCTTCAGGGAGATGTGGAGGTTTCTGTTGAAAGGGAAACCGATGCCTTTCCAGAAATAGAAGAAAAGGATTCTATTTTTGCCTAAATCCTAGGCAAGAATTATTTAAAATACCAAGCAATACCATTTTAGAGTATTTTTAGAAATTTCTTTACTTCCTTTCACGCAGTCTAGTTTTTTAACTTTACTATGATTCTTATTAACCTGCCCTATAGTCTCCAAATGAAAGGACAATAACTTTCAATGGTCTTTTATCTCGGGGTCTAGTGGGTTGGAACCGTCAAACCACACTGAGTTCTCTCATAGGGTTGCATCTTCAGGGGTGACAGACATCGTTTTTCTGGAAAGTTCCATCCCTGAGGTGTAGCCTTTGTCACATCTCTCAGGGACCCTTCATTCCATTTAGTTAAATACACTTAGAGAATCTACTTCTACTAAGGAATCTATGGTCAGCTGGTGGTAGAGACAAACAGGAAAACCTCTGTCTGCTCCTATTTTATTGCAATCACATTGGACAGCAGGGGAGTAAATAGACATATGGGAACACAAGTAGTAGTCGTCGGAGCTGTATACAACTACGCTATCTAAGCGCAGCCATTCAGCCACTCCCACGGGTTTGTCCACACCAGGTGTTGAATATCGGTTGTTCCCTATTTGCTGCTAAATAAACTTAGCCCCACGTGCTGCTGGCTCCGTGGGATCCCTGGGCCATCTATGACTCAGCAGCTAAAGAACTCATATCGTTACAGCTCAAGGCCCTCAGACTCTGCCCTGTGCTAAGCAAGCCCTGCGGTTGTGAAATATTTTAAATAAAGGCCTTGATAAGGAGACCAAACGAGGAGGCAGCCAGGCCCAGGAAACACTTGCTCATCCCAGGGTGGCCATCAACGTAGCTTTTCTTTACCAATGAATATTAGTCAAAACTGTCACCACCTGGAGAGATGGACGAGTGCGAGGAATCCTGGTTTGGCCTCTTTCCTCCGCGGAGGCTTTCTTTGTCATTCTCTTGCCTTTGTTCTGAAAATGAGAACTGCCCACCGTACCCCTGGCCCAGACTTCTTTGAGAGAAAATGTGAGGACTGGCCCAATGTCTTGGGGTCATGAAGACTAAGTGGAGAATGGTAACTTTAAATTCAGAGTAAGGACAGTAGCACATTATGACTTGTAGGTATTTGTCGTTTATAAATTAGATATTTACATTAATAATGGTGTATCCTTGTTTTAAAGCTCCAAATATTCTCATTTGCAGCATTTATGGACTCTAACCAAAGCAACTGGGTAGAGAACACAGGAAAGAGGGCATCTTGGTGATTCTTTACAGGCAAGGGGCTTCATTCCTCATACCCCACAGTGCCCGGCAGAGGTGCCAGGGGCTCAGTGACTATCTGGAACTGAAGAGGTTGAATTCAGTGTTCTGTGAATCCATTGGTGATAACAGAATACTAGTACTAATAATGATTGATGTTTCTTGAGTGTTTTCTGCATGTTTGCATATATTATCTCACTTGAACTTCATCACTGTGTTCTGGATAGATGCTATCATCATCTCCATTTTGTAACTGAGGAAACTTAGGTATAGAGAATCTTGCCCAAAGTCAGAGTTTAAAATGGTGAATCTTGAGTTTAAACCTAAAATTCTGTAAGGAAATTAATTTAATATACTGTAGTGGAGACGAAAGCCAAAATAGGGGGGGAAATTAAATTTTATTTATTACCTCAGAAATACCTACGGCACTGTTTGGACCAAATAGATGCCATTTAACGTAAGATTAGTAGAGTTTTTAGAAACTTATTGACTTGTATGGGAAGAAAGAAAATGACTGCTTTCTGATATTCTGCAAAGACTGTACCTGACTACTTCTCCAGTGGAGCCAGACATATACTTATAAACCAATGATCAATTGATTCGATCCATCCTGTATTCTTTGTGCATTTACTATGCCAATTATATAGAGTCATTTGCCTTGGGTACAAAAGAAGCAGAGGACCTTGCTACTGTGGTCTGATAGCTTAAGGACAGATTTTATTTATGGTAAAACATAAGAACTTTACCTGCTGGTTTTCCTTTAAGATTAATATTTCATTCTATGCTATTTTTATACTATTAGGTTCCTCAAACAAAAAACCAGGCTATTAAATAATAAATACATTTATCATTAAGTTAAAATAACCTTATGATCTTTTAACTCACCAAGTTACATTCATCCCTTTTAAAAAATTATCTGCCACTTTTGAGTAAATGATAGCTATAATGTGTCACACTAAGGTAGTGATTAGCTCTCTGATCTTGGTGATTTTACGGATGTAGAAAGGAGTCTACATAAGAGTTTATTAGCCTTCTCTCCAGCATATGTGTTTGATTTCTCTTTTCCATGAAAAACAAGAAAATGCATCATATTTAGTCCGTTGAATGTCAATGGACTAAATTGAGCTTGCCAAGTGTTAATTGGCCTCTTCCAAAGTGATGATACAAATAAAATTCACAGCCATTTAGTTTGCAGTCACAAATCTTTCTTTGCCCCTTAACAAAGTGAATCACTAAAAAAATGAGGAAATTACTAGGATCTTTCACTGAAAGTCTTTGCAGCGATCAGCTCTCTTTAAGAAATATCCAATAAAAATGAGGCTATAGATACCCATGTTACCCAGGAGATATTCCGGTCTTTAAGATAGGTTAATGGAGGACTTTGCATTAGAATTTTAGAAATAGAGTTAAGAGACAAATACACTATTGTAGTAAGTAGAATAAAATACTGAATTGGGAAGAGTTGCCTCCTTTCTAACCACAATAAGTCATTTTGTATGTCATTGTTGGAAAATCATTTGGTGTGGTTGGAAAAAACAACTATAATCATGCATAAACTTCTAATGCAATGCTAGAAAGTACCATGGACTGCCAGTTACAAGGCAAAAATAGTTCTCTGATTTCAAAGTAAAAAATAAATTTTATTAAGATTGTCACTGTGTCTTTTCATTGACATATGAAGGTATGAAAAGCTGTGAGAGAAAAATGGAGTCATTTTTGTAAAAGCACTGCCTAAATTTCTCATTAATTTATTATTGTTATTTTGAAAAGAGAAATCAGGTGTTTAATTTTGTTGTCAACTAACTGAATTGATTCCCACCTTTGCTTGAACCTTCAAAAGATTGAACAACTGTGGAAATCATTGTAGCTACTCAACATTTTTGGGCAATTTATAAGTCTAAAATAGTAGTATTTTGCAATTTTTTAGGTAGGGATAATTCAGGGCTTATTTTTACAAAATATCAGCTGACCCCCACATAGGCCTAAATTGCAACAGTATTAGAAATGCCTCTTGTCATACACAATACAGAGTAAAACTTCCAGAGGACTCAGTGTGGTTTGGAGGCTAACAAGGTCTGCCCTGCCAACAAATTGGCAGCTATGTCCCTTGTCAAATTAAAGTTTCTCTGGGCTTGTAGGACACTGGATCAGCTAGGACAATAGTGTTCGATGCACATAAGGATGTCTCCCAGTAATCATAAGAGGGCAATGCTTTTCAGAGTTTGAAATTATTTGTTAACAAACAAAAAACACAGTATTAGATGATTTTCCTCAACCTATGCTCTAAGACGATGGGAGTGTCTCAAGAAGAGCATGGCACTCGCTTGTGGTCCCTCAGGCCCACCCCCCACAGACAGGCAGCTGCAAAGAACACTGCGTTGTATGGTGCTGATGAAAAGTCATGTACGAATGTGATTCATAATACTGCGCTAGCAATCAATAGGCTTTGTTTCAGTGAAAACAGAAAACGAACACAAAGAATTTGATGGAAAGCTTGTAGGATGAAATTAATTGACACCTGTCATTCTTCAAACATGTTTTTATTCATGGTGTGTGAATAGGCCTTTTAGGTATATGGAGAGTGCACAGGCTCACTGACATGAACACACACACACACACACACACACACACAAATGACAACAAAATTGATGATTTATTTTAAAGTCATACTGTCTCTCTCTATGATAACGTCCGGATACACTAAAGCAGTATTTCTGAGTTCTTGAAAGAGAATGACAAAATCAAACCAAGCTAACTGTGGCTTTGTCCAGTGGGGCATTCTAATTGACTCACAAGTCATTAATCAGTTCCCAATCAATCTATTTTGCCAGCAGCAGGCAGTTAGGACTCCATTACCAACCATTCATCATGCCATACCCTAATTCACTGCACCATTAGCCATGGCTTAGGCCTCTGTTAGAATAACTAAATGCCACTTGCTAAATGCAGAGTATTTCTCTTACTCACCTCAGCCACTGGGATCCCTTCAGGTGGTCGACACTGGAGCAAGACTTCCTGTTCCAGGGATACTTCCTTTCCCAGGGGTTCCTGCTCAAATGTCTTCCGTAGATCTGGAAAGGACAGGTAATAAAATACATGACAAAACTAACTTATATTTATTCATTTATAGAAAGTGTAATAAAAGTTTTCCAGTTTAGTGTTTTATGTGACTTTGTATTTTTTTTTTTAAACCACTTGTCAGTACTATATCACAATCTGGGTGATTATATTCTGTGTGGTGGAAATTCTGAAATTCAGAGACTATTAACTGTTCCAACTTTAATTTTCACTGGAATGCTCATATAAACAATTAGTGAAATTCATTCCTTGCATTCCCTTATTGATTCTTGATCATCAACGATGATGATTTCCTTTTTAATCATAAGAATCCCATCATCATGATTCTTATACAGAGTTCCTTATGTATATAAATATTTTCCTCTCTCTTCACAGTGAGAACTATTCAGCATTGTAATATCTGAGATCTTTTGATCAATAACTCAAAAGCAAGTCTCCAGTTCAGAGTGTAAAACATAATGCTGGAGTCCTGAAAGAATGAATATAACCTCTTCAGGTGCCTCAAATACAAGGCAGGGAAAAGAGTAACTGTTGGAATGACTCCAGAAATCTCTCACTATGTAATATGTAACTATTCTTCAATTAGAAAATTAAATAGTCATTTTTGCCCACATTCACCAAGTACCTAATTACATATTTATATAGTTAGAATTGCCTTAGCAATATAGAGACTTTTTAAAGCACTTCTTATGAAGCTCATTGCTTCCTGCTTGAGAATGGTGACCACATGTCAAAGGTAGGTACTTCAAGGTTTTGTTTTTTTTAAATTTATCTTTAGAGAGGAAAGGAAGGAGAGAAGGAGAGAAATATCAATGTATGGTTGCTTCTCGTGCATCCCCTGCTGGGAACTGGCCTGCAACCCAGGCATGTGCCCTGACTGGGAATTGAATCGCGATCCACTGGTTCGCAGGCCTGTGCTCAATCCACTGAGCTACACCAGCCAGGGCTACTTCAAGGTTTTAACAGAACCATCATGGAATACCATATAATTATTTAATTTTAATGGTTTGGCTCTGAACTCTTTATACATTTTATCTAATTTCTAAAATGATCTCACATTTAACCCTTCACAAAGCAATACTTCTTCCTGAGGAATCATTTTAATGTCTGCCACGAAGCCTCTTTTCTAGCTTTCAGGTAGCGTCATGAGCAGAGGAAATACTGCGTCTGACCAGCTCAGCAGCTGCTCACTTCAGAATGCCTCCACATAACCCTGCAAGCAGAGGTGGGTCGCCTGGTAAACATACCCTTTATGATTTGGGCATTTGGATGTGATAGAAGGCAGGCCAGGTGCCTTGCAGGCAGAGAGAAAACATGGCTGATGAATGAATAAACATGAAAAAAGGACACTTGTCAGCTAGAAATTAGACATAAAACAGAATGGTTCAGAATAATGTGGGCATTTCATCCGGAAAAATGATGAATTTTGACCCTTAGAAGACCTTTAGGATTCTAAATTTCTGTTTCCTTTCCATTAGTTCTAAGACTACTACCAAAATAAGCATAAAGTCCTTTCATTATAACCTTGATTACTTTCGAAAAGTCAACTTGGCCTGCTTCTGATGTAGTCATTGATTCTACCAATTAAAAGAAAAATCAGCTCTGTCATATGCGTGTATTCAGAGAGCTGTTTACCTAGGAACATGAATATTGGCTTACTAAATCCATAAAGAAAAATCCAATTAGCAAATGTAGAATTAGATCTGAAACTATATGGATTTCTATTTACCATTTACACAGTAATCAAAGAAAGTCTTTTAGAATGCAAACACATGTGCGGCTGCAAACAGTGTCTTATTTTTTATCAGAGAATTTTGATGCATTCAATGATTTTTTTGCACAATAACAATACCACAGTTACAAATTTTTTATGATGTGGGATAACCTAATTCAGGCATTCTACAAAATATGACTTATGCTTTTTTTAATTTAATTCTTGTTCAAGTACAGTTTTCCATCCCCCACTCCCATCCCAGCCAATGCCCCCTGTGCTCCCCACCTCCCTTCCGTTTCCACCCCCCTTAGTTGTTCTCCATGTGTCCTTTATACTAGTTTCTGTGAATCCGTCCCCTTTTCCCCTAAAATTCTCTCCCCTCTCCCCTCTGGTCCCTGTCAGCCTGTTCTGAATTTCAGCGTCTTTGGTCATATTTTGCTTGCTTGTTTGTTTTGTTGTTTAAGTTCCTGTTAAAGGTGAGATCATATGGTATTTGTCTTTCACTGCCTGGCTTATTTCGTTCAGCATAATGCTTTCCAGTTCCATCCATGCTGTTGCAAAGGGTAGTAGCTTCTTCTTTCTTTCTGCTGCATAGAATTCCATTGTGTAAATGTACCATAGTTTTTTGATCCATTCATTTACTGGTGGGTATCTAGATTGCTTCCAACTCTTGGCTATTGTAAATTGTGCTGCTATGAACATCGGGGTGCATAGGTTCTTTTGGATTGGTGTTTCAGGGTTCTTAGGATATACTCCCAAGAGTGGAATTGCTGGGTCAAAAGGCACGTTCATTTTTAGTTTTCTTAGAAAATTCCATACTGTTTTCCATAGTGGTTGTACCAGTCTGCAATCCCACAAACAGTGAACTAGGGTCCCCTTTTCCCCACAACCCCTCCAACATTTGTTGTTTGTTGCTTTGTTTATGATGGCCATTCTGACTGGTGTAAGGTGGTATCTCATTGTGGTTTTAATTTGCATCTCTCTGATATCTAGTGATATTAAGCATCTTTTCATGTATCTCTTGATCCTCTGTATGAACAAATGGTGCTGGGTGAACTGAACAGCTACGTGCAAAAAAATGAAACTTGAGTACCAACTTACACCATACACCAAAATAAATTCAAGGTAGATAAAAGACTTAAATTTAAGCCGTGAAACCATTAAAGTCCTAGAGGAGAACATTGGTAGGAAAATCTCAGATATTTCACGCAGCAACATTTTTACTGTTATGTCCTCTAGAGCAAGAAATATAAAGGAAAGAATAAACAAATGGGATCTCATCAAAATAAAAACCTTCTGCACAGCTAAAGAAAATAGAATTAAGATAAAAAGAGAACCAACAGTTTGGGAAAACATATTTGCCAATGATACCTCAGACAAAAGTTTAATCTCCAAAATATACAAAGAACTTACTCGACTCCACTCTAAGAAGACAAGCAACCCAATTAAAAAATGGGCAAAGGACTTGAACAGACATTTCTTCAAGGATGACTTCTGCTTTTTGACAATGTTGTAGAGAGGAAAGAAGGTTAAGTAGGAGTTCAAAGTCTCTGTGGCCTTCACTTTCCTTATTTGTAAAATGAAAGTGAAGGACCAGATGCTTTGGAAGGTCTCCTTTGTTCTAATAGCCTATGACTGACTAGCATAACATTTTAAATGTGTATTTTAGAAGAAAAAAGGTTTATCCTTTGTCAAATAAGACACTTCTTGGCTGTGATAAATTTTTAAGGAACCACAGTAATCATCAGTGTCCAAGAGTAAGAATAGAATAAATTATTTCCTAATAATCTAGGAGTTGGTGCATCTTTGAAGATTACAGCTAATAATTTTTATCTCAGGAAAATTTTCATGGAATTTTGGGACACTAATAGATAGGTACAGATAAGAGCTTGAAAATGAGAGAAGGGTGGATTTCTGAAGATTCAGTATTAAAAGTGTCAGAAAGTTGTTTGTACAAATCCAAGGAAGCATCACAAAAGCAGATGAATATCAAAGCTTGGTTGATTGTGAATGCATTCATTGAAACAACAAATTTCTGTGTCCATGGAGAGATGGGAAAGGAAATGACTACCCCAAACAGTATGCAAGACAAGCCAGCATGTCAGTGTGCATTTTTACAAAAGAGGGAGAAATTCACGTCTCCCTCCCCAACTGACATCCTCCCAGCGACTATGCCTGACACCATATGAAAGGGTGAGTGTGACCTACAACAGGAAAATCCAAGGGTAGACAGGCCACAGCTCTGAGTATAAAGGGACGCACTACCATCCAAGCACCTGTGAGCCCTACTGATTTAGGGAGGAAACTAGGAAAAATATCAGCAAAAAGATCTCCCTATTGTGCAGGCAGGTTACTGATGCCATTGTCTTTGGAAATGATAATCAACATGGCTGTACTCCAAGGTTTTAAAAATTATTGATATTTATTAAAAATGTTTGTTCCCTCAGCAATACTACTTCATTAGGCTGAAAGATTTACTAGAATAAAATATTTTTAAAAGACAAAATCTTGGTGATATGACAAGCTAATACTATGAACTCAAGAATTCTCTGATGGGTATATTTCAATACACCTTTCTAGCAGAAATCAAAATGCTTAAATTCCATAGAATAAGATAAATAAAATATTACATTTCTAATATTGGTTGCTTTCTGTGTTTTAGCCTCATAGGGTGAGGTGAGTATCAAGAACTATTGAATCCAAAAAATTTTGAAAATTACAAGGGACAAAACATATATATTTTAGTAAACTATGAAAATTATTTCTATTATTATTCCGAGAGTTCTGGCATGAAAGATTATTAATCACATTACTAAATTTTCAATATGTCATCCTCTTACATAATTTGGCCATATAGTCTATGAACCATAGTCATAGTTTCTAATATTCCTTACTATTCTTATGGAATTTAGGGTTTATAGCTGTGTTTTTCAAATTGTGTATCATGACCCCATAGAGGGTTGTATGTAGACTTAATGTATTAAAAAAAGGATTAAAAATATGAAATTAGGCCCTCGACGCTATGGCTCAGTGGATTGAGTACCAGCCTGTGAACCAAAGAGTTGCTGGTTCAATTCCCAGTCGGGACACATGCCTGCATTGCAGGGCAGGTTCCCAGTAGGGAGTGCATGAGAGGCAACCACATATAGATGTTTCTCTCCCTCTCTTTCTCCTTGCCTTCCCTTTTGTTTAAAAATAAATAAATAAAATCTTTTAAAAGTATGAAATTAAACAATAGAAAATGTCCAGGTATATCATACATAGCATCATTCTATGTGTATGTATGTACAAACAGCTAAAAATACATATATATCTGTGTGTATTTGTATGTGTGGAGTGATGGGTATGTATTTGGTGGATCATTATATAAACATATTTGTTATTGTAGATCACTGTGAAAGTAATGTGAAAACAACTGGGAAGCAAAATAACTGTGGCTGAGAGCAAGGTCTCCAGCATAGACAAACTTGGGTTTGGGTCCTAATTCTACCATTTGACTAGGTATGTGATCTTTTACTTAACTTATTCTTGCCTTAATTTATTTAGCTAAAATATGCATGCAATATATATACTACCATATAATAAGGTTATGTAGGAAGAAGGACCTATAAAATTGTATCATCATGCCTTGCATATAGTCTGTGCTCAAAAGACAGCAATTTCTCCACTTCATCTTTTCCCATAATATTGGTTAATGTCATTATGCATATAAACATTAGACATTATTGTTATTAGTCAGGCAAAGAGTGAGACAAAGTGATTATGAGCATGAGAGGACTAATGTTTGAAGGTGACATATCACAAAGAGAAACCCAGGAACTACCGTTCTGTGCTTGGAAAAAATGCAGATTACATACTTAGATTAAGCCCTGGGAATCTACAGTTTTAACTGGTCTCACAGGTGTGTTTTACACACAACACTAAAATCTGAGAACCACAGGCTGACTGACTGATTATTTGTGGAGCACCTACAATATGCATGGCACGGTGCTAAATCCTGCAGGCTGTGGGAGGGAGGAGCTTGGGAGGTTGTGGGAGCCAAGCGGACCTGCCTCTGCACTGTGGTTTTTACCACCTTCTTTACAATGAGTCCCTCCTGGTGTTTCCACAGTGTGAGAAGAATTCACTTTTGTACAGGTGATGAGTTACATGGTCTAGCACAGGAGCTGAAATTTGACTTGTGTGTACATACAGGCCATGCAGGTAAAACATCTGAGAGAAAGTCAGAGATGAGATTTTGTTTTTCCTGAAATGTAGCACCCACAGGGGTTGTCTATGATTTTCTAAATTTTAATGGAGACATGAGTATAAAACCAATCCACTTAACTTTTTACTCTTGCTATTCAGCCCCAGCTATATATTGCCACACGGAATGCAGGCTTAGGGCGCCACGTGCCGTACATATGCTGGCTAACACAAGTTAGCAATGTAGAGCATTATGTAAATTTTATTCTAGTTGTCAACTGCTTAAAAGGTTTCAAAAAGTTTATCCAAACATATGAGCCACATTTTAAGGGCCAACGAGCTGGTGAGTTATACTGGGCCTCTGGACTGCCATTGTGAGGTGCTAGTCTAGCCAGTTCTGTGCTGAGACTGTCAAAATTATCTTAACAGTTCTATGGCCTCTCTCCCAGATATAATCATCTAGTCTTTTCCCCATGGCTCCTCCCTTTTCTAACTTTCAGATAATCAAGAAAGCTGACCAGGAAATCTCGGTGGGAAAAGCTGTTTGTTAGTAAGATGGCCTACATGACATTTCTTGAATTAATATTTTATAATTATCAGTTTAGGTTCCTTTACCTACTTTCAGAAACACTGTTAGGCAATGAATGTTAGAATTTCAGAAGATTAAGTAACATTTTCAAAATATGGAAACTATTAGTGTCTCCGTCAGGAGAACCCTAAGTTTTCTGATGGCTAAAAAAATACCTTGTCATCATTCCAGTAATTTCTGATGACTACATAGGATAAAATGTCCCCACATTCTTTTCTGAAGCAATACCTTCATT
Source organism: Sturnira hondurensis (assembly GCF_014824575.4). Lineage (NCBI taxonomy): Eukaryota > Metazoa > Chordata > Mammalia > Chiroptera > Phyllostomidae > Sturnira > Sturnira hondurensis. Next base: position 1,492,890 of record NW_028077629.1, on the reverse strand, counting down.
GTTATAGTTGCTATGTACAAAAACCCTAAAACTCTTTTGTCTACAGAAGTAACTTGTCAAAAATGGTTATGATCTGTGCTCAGCTCTTGTTTTTAGAGTAGGAATGGCTGCCTTTTCTTTCAGCACAGGTGTCCATAAGTAATCAATCACAATACTCTTCTCTGTAGAGTCTGGATTCGGCCTCCAGAGGATTCAGCCTCCGGATCCTCCATGGCACAGGACCCTGGGAGGCCATAGCTGAGCAGCAGTTACCCTTCCAGATGTGATGCATTTGCATCTCCAACCTAAAGTTCACTACATAGAACTTCCTGATGTGGGGTATGTGTACAAAGCTATCAGATATTACATCACTGCTAAATTTCACTTCAAAAAGATGAAATAACCCCAGCCAACTGCTGATTTATACATTTTAAAATTCTCTGAAGTCAGATACATCGTGGTGCTTAGTGCTAAGTACATACTACCTCCTTCATAAGTGCTGACTTAAATTTAATTTCAAAAATAATCTGCCATTCCCTTTACTGAAGTCTGGGCTAATTTTTCTTAAGGGAGGAAACAATGGAAGTGCTTAGAAATTGCACAGCACAACCCCCTTACTTTACAGGTAAGACAACTAGGACCCTGAAAGGTTAACTTATTTCTTATAGATCAGCAACTCTTTAGAAGCAGCTATCCCAGGACAGGGGGCTGCAGAAGGCAGAGTGTTGCATTGTGGTTGTATTTGTTTCCTCTAGAAATGACCCCCTCCTGGCTTGAAACAACCAACATTTATTTTCTCATAGTCTGGAGGCCTGCAATTTGAAATCAGTTTCACTGGGCCATAATCAAGGGGCCCACAAGGCTGTGCTCCCTCCCGAGATTCTAGGAGAGAATTGATAGCTTGCCTCTTCCACAGTGTGGTGACCGCCAGCTTTCCTTGGCTTGTGTCTGCATCCCTCTAATCTCTGCCACGGTGATCACACAGCCTCCTTCTCTATATGTGTGAAGTCTCCTTACGCCTTTCTCTTATAAGGACTCTTGTGATGGCATTTAAGACCCTCCTGGACAATCCACGATAATCTCCCCATCTCAAGAACCTTAATTTAAGCACATCTGCAAAGAATTTTTCCCATATGGAAAGTAAAATTTACAGGCTCCAGAGATTAGGACCTGATACCTTTGGGGCCATTATCCAGCCTACAACAGGGGTTAAGAGAGTGCAGTCTGGATCCACCTACCTGACTTTAATCCTAGCTCTGTGCTTAATAAGGTTCATGTGCTTTGGTTTCTTCACCCTAAAAGCAGGGCAATTCCAGTCTGTACAGGGCTATTGTGAAGATTAAATAAGGTAATACACACGAACCTGCTTAGGACAGAGGTGTTATGTAAAAACCCACTATAAATGTCCTCACTTATTTAGATAAACATTCCATTCCATACCCTGTCAACTGTCAAACTTTCAGAGTTTGTCCTTGTACTGATAATTAATTAAATAAATTATTTAGCTATTTCTAAGAAGAGGCCACACTGCATGCATCAGAATGAAGCTCCTTGCCTCTCACGGATAGCTGGTCTTGGCAAAATGCTCTAGATCCAGGGAGATTCTGGAGATTCTGGAGAAGAGATGCATACAGAATTGCCTGCCATTGGCCATCTTCTACACTCGCTGACATAGGCCCAATCTCGCATTAAGCAAATATAGCTGATTTACAATGATTCACATTTTCCTACTTTCCAATTACTTTTCAATTAATTTTTTGCATGCTCAGTGAAGAGGTACTGAATACATTTGTAACTCTTGAAAAAATTGTTTTAATGTACTCTTAAAGTGCTCTCTTGTGAATAAAATAATTCTGCGGTTACATATAATAATAATACTTGTGTTATTAAAGGGAAAATGTGCCTTTCTTCCAATAATGATAAAAGGGGATAATTATATTGTCATAGTAGAATATAACTTACGCTGAAATCACCAAATCTGGCTGCTAACAGGAAGTAACTGCTGTGAACAGACCAGTACAGCAAATTTTGGAAGAATTAGGTTAATTTTCTGCATTTTGGGCACTTATTAAAAGTGAGAAATGCCTGAGTTAAGGCCATAGAACCCTAAAAAGTTTATCATGGTTTTATCTTTCAGAAATAGAGTATCTTATCTTTGCTAAAATTTAAAAAAATTAAAGTTTTTATATCCAGCAACTATGTGATTTTTAAATGTAAGGAATATAGTATATAAAAAATGGATGGAATTTTTTTCTTTTCTTTTTAAAATTTCTTTAAATTTATTTGTAGACAGAGGGGAAGGGAGAGAGAAAGAGAGGGAGAGAAACATCGATGTGTGGTTGCCTCTCACAAGCCCCTTACTGAGGACCCAGGCATGTGTTCTGACTGGGAATTGAACTGGCAACCCTGTAGTCAGCAGGCCGGCACTCAATCCACTGAGCCACACTACTTGCCTTTTCTTCTTGAATGTCATGAAACACAAAGCCAAAAACCAGCAACAACAACAAAAATGGACAAAAAAAACTAACTAACCAACCAACCAACCAACAACAATAAACTATATGAAGTTTCCTCTATGGTTATATAGAAAAGTCAAGAATTGCCACATGTTTTTGAAAATCTTCAACAGGAGTTGGACTACAAAAAGAAAAGTTTTTGTTTAAAACTCAGATTTACCATTTCTTATTCAAGGGACTTAGATAAGTGACCTGTTTTGATGCCTCCGTTGTGTTATTTGCAGAATAAGGCTCAGAATGGGAGCTGTCTCACAGGACTGTTGGGGGCCCTGCTGAGAGCCAACAGGCACTGGGGGCTTTCCACCGGAGCTGGGCACTCAGTACGGATGCCATCATTGGTGGCTAAAGGGACACATAATTTTTTAAAGCTTAATGAAGATGCCATGTTTTGATTGGTTCCTGTTATTTTGTAGCCTCATTTTGCTTTTTAAAAAGCTGTTTACCCATCACCCATGGACACAGACAACTGTGTGGTTAAAGCCAAGGGTGGGGGCAGAGGCTGGATGGAGGAGGGCAAAGGAGGGAAAATGGGAGATCTCTGTAGTAGTGTGGACAATTTTTTAAAAGTCCTGTTTTTGATGCCTCTTAGGAATTTACCACCAAAACTTTCATAATATCATAGCACATATCCAGGGACAGAGGCTAGAACAATCTTTAAGCAAATAAACCAATTATCACGGTGAAGCGCTCAGTTGTTCAGAGGCAGGGCTGTTTCCTACTGTGTGGAGGGCGTTGAAGCCAAAACTCTTGAGTGGACAGAGTCCTCACAGGCAGAGACACAATTTCAGCCATTCCTCTTAGCTTCGGGATGTTGAAAGGACATATTTGTATTCAGAGAGTTTTACTAAAGTTTTTTTTTAAATAAATATTTTAGAACTAGAATTCCAAGTGACATCCATTACAAAGAAGAGGAAGAGCGAAACCCATGCAAGTCATTCTTTTATATTCACACCTCATCTTTAGTTTCAGCAAAAAATGATTTTATGTCATCACAGTATTTTTAAGGTATGTCCTAAGGATAAATAATAAGAAACATGCCAACTTTATGGATGAGGTACCTGACATATCAAAAAGTTAGGGCTGTCTCAGAGTACAAAAAGAATGCAATGATTCCCAATGAGCTTTCTTGCAAATAAGCATTGTAGCCACGAACTTCCCTTTTCATTAGCATAAAACATTATTTAATGACACAGTTTGATCTGGTAGGTTACCAGCTCTTGCTATAACCCACAGAGTTATAGCAAGATGATTCCCCCTCAAATATAACTTTTAAGACAGAGTTCTATCAATTGTATGTCTACCTCTCACGATAAAGATGGGCTATAAATTATAGATCTGTGGGCCTGTATGAATCTTGGGAGTTTGTGTCCAGATACAAAAACAAAGGTGTTTGGAAAAATACAGATGGGCACATCAGGTATATGTGACGGTTTTTACTCTGGAAATAGAAATGACATGATTTAACACTATTTAATATAATGATTTAGAATTATATAAAACAAGGAGAAATTTACTGTTAAAATTTCTCTTATCTAAAAAGTCTAAATTTTACGACTAGTTATTATCTAATTCAAAATATGGCCTCTGTAACTTACAGTGGGCTTACTGGGGTCTTAAATGGTTGTGCAGGGAATCAAACCACACCTTAAAGAGTAGGTCCTTTACTCCAGTGTGTTGGCAACTCTGCTAGGCTCTATCAAGACATTTTGCATTACACATCTAGATACTGTTCTAGTATAATGTAAGTATTTCAGACTATCTGGTTAAAAAAGTACATTATTTGGTTAAGTTGAATAATTAATTAATTTTGCTTTATACTAGGTAGAACAGATAGGAAGTGGAAAGTGACATAGAAAGCCATGAGTAATGACTTCTGTATATAAAAACCAACATAATAATTCACCAGATTACACATATATTTAATTGGAGATACTCTTACCCCTACTGTAGAAATATTAATTCATTAATTCCTTTAAGATATTTATTAAGTTCCCACACTGAGTCCAGTATCATTGCAGGCATTTTGAACTCATCAGTGAACAAACCAAAGAAAAATCTGTACCCACAGGGATCTGACTTTCTAAGGGGGTGGAAGTGATAGACCACAAACCATGAACATACTAACTAAGTAAAGATGTAGGAGTTTAGAAGTGTGTGCTATCAGGAAAATGACTAAGCCCAGAAGTACAATGGGGGGTTGAAGTGGAGGAAGTATAGGAGCAATCATTTCAGGCTATCTGATGCCCTTACTTTTCTTGGGTAATAAAACATTTTTACTAGATGAACAAATGATTAACATTCAATAGCATCATCACTTTACCCATCATATGCCTTCAATGAATTCAATTTCAATTTTATATGCCTTCATTTACTTAGCACCATCCACATGCAAGCTACTATTTTTAGGTATTGGGAACATTGACCTTTAACAAATAGACAGCAGATATTTTGCAGCAAAATTGTTTTTTTTGAGAACAGCCAAAAATTGCAATTTAGGGCATGTAGTTTAACAGCGAGCCACACACAAATCCAGAGAAACAAAGAAGAAACATGCTCTTTTACAGACTTCAGAAGGCCTATTATAAACAAAGATTCCATTGGAGGAAATTAAAAGTTTGAGATTTAGTGACTTTCCATTGGTTGAGTTATGTTATTCTCCCATAGGCTGAACTACTACTAGTCCAGGAGGAATCTTTTCTTCCTCTTGCTGAGATGGTCAAGACTATTACTTCCTGTTGGGGTCAGTAGTGTGTGTGGAGGGCTGTATACCTGAGAGTTCTCTCTTTTAGCCTCTTGCCTCTATTTTAAATGAGGTTTATGTTTCTTAATTAAGAAACATAATTTTCACAGGGATATAAATGAGGAAAATAAAATGCCTGACCTTGTGAAGCCTATATTATAATGATGTACACAGTCAACATAAAAGTAAATAATGAATAAGGGAAATGTTCTCAAGAACAATAGAGTGTTTGGGTTAGGAGAGTGACATGGTTGCAATCAGTAGGTTTTAGGTAAACTGGCCAAGGTCTACCCCTCTGTTGAGGTGACACTTCGGCAGAAATCTGAATGGAGGAAGGGAGTGAGCCACACTCAGAGTTGGGGATGTTCCAGGTGGGATGGAATAGTTATTACAAATAGCCTGTATCTGGAATGAGTGTATTGTATTCTGGAAAAAAAGGAAGTGGTTGAAAGGAAGTGGTTGCTGTGGCTGAAGCAGACCAAGCAACATGTAGAGAGGCAAGAACCTAAGGATGCTTATACTTCTATGTTATAAATCATAGGGAGCCTATAATATTATGCATGTGGAAAATGCGATTTTTTTTGTGAACTGCCACCACACATAGAAATTACTGTCAACTCCTCTGATATTTATAGCCAGTGTGTTGGCTTGGACACCGCTGGTGGATCGATCAACTTTTTCACATATCAACTGTGTGAACTCAGGCAAGACCTTTAGTCTCTCTTTGTTCTCAAATTCCTCATCTGTAAAATGATGATAATAACACCCATCACATGGAGTTGTTGCAAGGATTGAATGAGGTCATCCATATAAATGCTGGTCAAAGGGTACAAACTTTCAGTTATGTGATGAGTAAATTCTGGGAATGCAGATGTAGCTAGAAGTCAACCCGGCCTCAAAGCTGGTGCTCTAACCACTCCACGGCCCTACTCTTTTTACATGATAAACACCACCCCCAACACATCATGAACGACAGCAGCCATATCGAAATCAAGACCTGTCCTGTGGAAGGGAAGGCGATGTTGGCCCACATTTTGCCTACAGTACATTTTCCCATGGTAATATTTGGGAATTTTCCCACTGGCCTGTATCATGGGACCCTGGAAGAAACAACCCCATGAAAATGGCAGCTGTATCACCACACAGGTTCTACTAGGTACAGCCATCATAGTGCTCACTTGGTTTCTCTCAGAAGAAATGTCTCTCTGTGTTTGGGGCTACAACCCCACTCGGGGCATTTGACACTGCCCTTTGGCAGATGTGCCCAGGTTTAGAGCAGGTATATTATGTTCTCAGCTTATGCCTAGCTGATTTTGAACGTTTATGTTTCCTTTCTTCGCTCTGCCCTGATTGTCTCACAAATTTATTTTTATATCTTATATAGTTTGAACGTACTATAAAAAACAGATAAATACATGAATGGCCAACATTCATTTTTCATGAAACAACCATGGGCCACTCAGAGTACACAAAATGAGAATAAATCTAATTAGGTGAGAGGTAATTGCACTTATGTGACCTTAGGATCCTTGTTATTTTTACCTGAGACAAATGAACCTTTAATTGAAGTCTATGTGGTGGCATCTGTTAAATGTTACTGGGCAAACTAACAATCTGCAGGCTTACTATACGATTAGGGACTTACTTGTTAGGGATCAGCCTTGACAGAGAGAATTCGAAATTCAACCTGTTAAAAAAGACTCATGGATATGGACAACAGTGTAGTGATTGCCTGGGGCTCGGGGGAGTTGGTGGAGCGTATAGGGGGGTAAATGGTGATGGACAGAGACCTGACTTGGGGTCGTGAACACACGATACAGTACACAGATGATGGGTTGTAGAGTTGTGCACCTCAAACCTGTATAATTTTGTGAAGTAGTGCCACCACAATAAATAAATTTAACCATTTTTTTCACCATGATGTAATTATGAAAGTACAAGCACACTGCTCTTCACTCTTATTACGTGAAGCTGAAAGGGCACCATGGGCAAATTAATCTCTTCCTACAAGAAGTGTTTGTTTTTCCATTATTTGAAAATGTGAAACTACATTTAAAAGCTATGAAGTGAACAATAAATATTATGTAATATGTTTCAAAGAAAGATGGGGCTCTTACATATATTTAGTTTTTATGTGACTAGAGATATATAGAGAGAATATTATATATACTATTATATATTACATATATATAATTGGCACAAGAGATCCATCATTTAAAACTATGAAGCCCTTATACCAGCTTTCTTGGCAAGGCAATTTAATATGAAGTATAGATTGGCGATTTTAAATATTTATTGTGCTTAATATTAATGAACATAGCAATGAAAGATACAGTTTTATATCATTGTGCCTCTTGATTATAATTAGAAGCTAATTTTGAATTCATTTAAATATTTCACCAAAATAATAATTTTTTTGTTTCTTCTTAAAACTTTTGAAAGGAACTTTCTTTCCTTTCATAGCTAATAAAATAAATTCTTCAAGATTTCTGGTAGACAATTGTGGTGGAAGCTGTGGCATGCCAACAAGATTCCTTTCTACGACTGACCCCACCTGTTGGGAATGCTGGTCGTCCAGGTGCTTGCCACTCCCCTGGAACTGCCCGCCATTGAGGAGAGCTGACTTGCCCCCAGTCACACAAGCTGATGGGATGGGGCTAAAGGAGGACACCACACCCACTGACAAGTCTATGTAGGGGAGCAAGGGCCTGCTCATTCCCTATGTCTGAAGGTGGGACAACGCTGGGGGGCCATCTGAGGTCCAGAGTTCATTGCTTGTTGTACTGGCATCGCAGCTCCGTTTCTCCCTCTGCCCAGCACTACTGCCTCATTCCTCTGTGGATATCGTTCTCGAGAGAACTCTTTAATACATTTGCCCACATATATGTCCCCATCTTTATCTACATCATAGAAAATCCTCACAAGAAATCTCTTTAGATATTCTCAGAGAGGAATGAATAATATAGACCATTTTAATACACTTAGGGACATTTTCATAATGGTTGTAATTCAACAAAATTTATTAAACATTAATGATGGGCTAGGCATTGTTCTAAGCACTAAAGATACAAAGATAATCAAAGCTGAATTAAGAAAAATTGATCTTAAGGAACTTCCTGGCATGGCACACAGATACGACAAGTGATTATAATTCAAATGAGACAAGTCCTAAATGAAGAATATGGACAGACTGCTCGGAAAGTACTGAGAAAGGAATGCCTAACACACTGGGGATCTATGAAGCAAGAATGACTTCAGTAGAGACATTTGAAATTAATCCTTCAATGGCTCAGGACTTTTGAGTCATTCTTTCCTTTTGTTCACATACCATATCCGATCTCAACAAAAGCCATTACCTTTGCCTTTAAATATATTTCGAATCAAGATCACACACTCCCACTGCTTCTAATCTATACTCACCTATCATTTCTCACAGTTTCAGCCCCATTACTAGTCTTCCTACTTCTATTTTTGCCCTTCATGGTCTATTCTCAACACAGCAGTCAGGTGAATCTGCTATAATAAAATTCAAGCCATGAATTCCTCTGCTGAAAATGTTCCAAACTTCTCATCTCTCACTAAGAACTGAAGATGTTATACCTACACAGTCCTAGGCCATCTCCACATTGCCCCTCCTGCCCTTACCTCCATGCGTTACCCTTCTCAGATCATCTAAGTATCTCCTCTCATTCACCCTTTTCCAGCCACGCTGGCCAATTTGGTTTTCTTGTACCTGGCCAGCCTCCTGCCTCTGAGTATCCATCTGTACTTATACCACTTGCTGTTCCCTTTACCCGATTCTTTCCCTCCCTTCCTTCAGGTTTCTTTACTGCCAACTTCTTCCTGAGGCCTTTCTTAACCACCCTCACTTTGCTCTATGTAGTCCCATTTCCTGTTTTGTTCATTGAACTTACCACTTTCTCTGTATCCGATTATTATTTCTCACATTTAGAGTTTGCCCTTTCTCACCAGAACATAAGCTCCAGGAGGGCAGGGGTCATCATGTGTTTTGTGTCTGGTTCCATACCAAATACCTACGATTGTTTCAAGAACAGAGAACATGTTCATTAAATATTTATTGACTAAATGAATTTTTAGCAGTAGTGAAGGGAAAAGAAGGGTGAAATGTGGTGGACCCTGGCCAGCAGAGTCCACCTGGTGTGGCTTATGATGAGAATCAATGCGCAGGTGACAACAAGCCTGTAGAGAAAAAGGGAACAGGCATGACTACTCTCTCAGGGGGAGCGTGCCTATGGGTGCTTTGGCTACTCCCTTAAAAGGGGAGTGCCCCGACCCTTGCCTAGACAGGCTTTTATTGTTTTCCTGAGGTCTTACATAAGAGAAAGATTTATTATCTATTACATAAAATATTATTGTCTACATTTTAGGTACAATCAAGAAAATGAAAATCACATGCAAAGGGGAATGGCAATGAGCTGATTAGCTCTGTCCTTGGGAGAACTCACACAGGCTTTGGAAATGACCTTGAAGATAGACAATACACATTGGTTGTTTTAAACCAGGGTGATGGAGTTTTAGCAAGAGCAAGCCATAACAATCTGTATGCTTTTTCTAGGCCTGATTCCCATGGGAAAACTGGGTTTGAAGGTCTGGCTCCTGCCTACCACTTCGCTTCTGTAGTTTTTCCATACAGAGCTGAGTCACATTTGTCAGACTTAAACAAACTGGTCCCCTACAGTGAAACCCTTCGTTATGAACAACAGCTGAATGCATAGAAATCAAAGTATTTCCAATAGACTATGACTAGAATAGAGAAATTCTTGGTGGGCAGAGCTGCAACCATCGGCTGGATGTATACACCATGGAATATGGTGTTATGGACTAAATGGTGTCCTCCCCCAAATCCACATGTGGAAGTTCTAAACCCTAGTAACTCAGAATGTAATTTTATTTGGAGAGAAGACCTTCAAAGAGGTAATAAGTTAAAATGAGGCCTTTAGGGGGGCCTTAATCCAAAAGGACTAATAATCTTATTTAGAAGAGAAATTTGGACCTGGAGAGTTATAAAGAAAAGACCCTGTGAAGACACCTAGAAGTCAAGGGCAGAGGCTAAAAAAGAAATCAATACTGCTGGTGCCTTGATCTCAGACTTCTGGCTTCCAGAATTGTGGGAAATAAATTTCTGCTGAGTTCCAGCCAAGATGGAAGCATAGGTAGAAACCCTTCACATCCTCATACAACCAGAAGGAAGATAAAACGAATCTAAAATCAATAAACAACCAGAAGCGCCAGAAAATCAAACTGCATGGAACTCCAACAACCAAGGAATTAAACAAAGAGTCAACCAGACCAACCAGGGACAGGAGACAGGCAGAAAGGCGGATGGAGAGAACCTTCAGCAAGGCAGAGGGCCATGCAGGCAGGGCTGGCTGAAAGGACTTGGGGCACAGCCGCTGACCAGACTGCTCAGCAAGGTGGGGGCTGGCTGAAGGGGAAATTGAGACTCAGAGCTGACTGTGGACTACAGCGGTTGCCATGGCAGCAGAAACTCCCAGTCTCACAAACGAGTTTGTTGGGAAGTGCTCTTGAGAAAGGGAGCTATACTCTTCCCTCTCTGGCCCATTCCTGACAGACAGCAAAGAGGGCTGCCTTGCCCGGGTGAATACGTAAGGCCACACCCCCCTACAATTTGACAGGGGCACTGAGACAAAGAAATATGGACCAAGTGAAAGAACAGAGCAAAACTCCAGAAAAAGAGCTAAGCGACGAGGAGATCGCCAACGTATCTGATGGAGAATTTAAAGCCCTGGTAATCAAGATGCTCACAGAACTGACAGAACTTGGTGGCAAAATGAAAGAACAAATGAAAGCTACCCAAAATGAAATAAAGCAAAATATTCAGGGAACTGACAGAGACAGGAAGGAAACCAAACTCAAATCAATGATTTGGAACAAAAGGAAGAAATAAACATCCAAATGGAACAGAATGAAGAAACAAGAATTCAAAAAAATGAAAAGAGGCTTAGGAACCTCTGGGACAACTTAAAATGTTCCAATATCCAAATTATAGGGGTGCCAGAAGGAGAAGAACAAGGGCAAAAAATGGAAAACTTATTTGAAGAAATAATGAAGAAAAACTTCTCCAATTTGGTGAAGAAAACAGATTTCCAGGAAGTCCAGGAAGCCCAGAGAGTCCCAAAGAAGTTGGACCCAAAGAGGAACACACCAAGGCACATCATCATTAAGTTATCAAAGATTAAAGATAAAGAGAGAATCTTAAAAGCAGCAAGAGGAAAGGAGAGAGTTCCCTACAAAGGAATGCCCATAGGACTATCAGCTGATTTCTCAAAAGAAACCTTATAGGCAAGAAGGGGCTGGAAAGAAGTATTCAAAATCATGAAAGGCAAGAACCTACATCCAAGATTACTCTATCCAGCAAAGCTTTCATTTAGCATGGAAGGGTAGATAAAGTGCTTCCTAGATAAAATCATATTAGAGGAGTTCATCATCACCAATCCCTTATTATATGAAATGTTAAATGGACTTATCTAAGAAATTGAAGAAGATCAAGCTATGAATAAGCCCTGGCTGGTGTAGCTCAGTGGATTGAGTGCTGGCCTGCGAACCAGAGGATCGCGGTTCGATTCCCAGTCAGGGCACATGCCTGGGTTGCAGGCCGGTTCCCTGCAGGCCAACTTCCAGGAGAGGACACACTAAAGGCAACCATACATTAATGTTTCTCTCCCTCTCTCCTTCCCCTCTAAAGATAAATAAATAAATTAAAAAAACTACAAATAGTAAAATGACAGCAAACTCACAACTATCTACAATTGAACCAAAAAAAAAAAAAACCCACACACAATGACGAAAACAAATACTAAGCAAACAACTAGAACAGGAACAGAATCAGAGAAATGGACATCACACGGAGGGTTTTCAGTTGGTAAAGGAGGGGGGAGAATGGGGGAAAGTACGAGAAATAAGAAGCATAATTGGCAGGCATAAAATAGTTAGGGAGAGGTTAAGAATGGTATAGGAAACAGAGAAGTCAAAGAACTTGCATGTACAATCCATGGACATGAACTAAGGGGGTGGAGAATGCTGGAGGGTTAGGGGGTTCAGGAGGAGGGAAAATGGGGAAAACTGTAATAACATAATGAGTAAAATATACTTAAAAATAAATTTCTGTTGTTTAATTCACCCAGTCTCTGGTATTTTGTTATGGCAGCCCTAACAAATTAATATAGTGATACATGCTATTGTAAGGAGTTTTGACTTTATCACATAAACCACAGTAAAATTTTAAGCAGGGAGAAGTGAGGAGTGACCTGAGTTTTAGGACAATTGCACTTGTGGTGATGTGAAAGAAGGAATGGAAGAAGGAAATGCTAACCGGGAAGTTTGGGCAATGACTGTGGTCTACATCAAGGTGAAGGGCAGGAAGAGGCAAGCATATAGAATTGGGAAAGCATCAGAACCAAGATGTTTGGAACTTAGTGACATAGAGATAAGTGATACTGACATCTGTCACAAAAGAATATTTAGTAAAATGCAGGCATGCAAAGGGGTTCAGATAGCACAACTTACATGGCTTTCATTGGTTTCCTACTTAAGAAAATTTCTCAGTATAGCAACTGAAAACAGATTCTGGCAGTATCTGTGCTGCTCAAGATGGGAATAGTGTTCACTGAAAAAAGGAGTCTATGGAAAGAGTTGCAGGGTGTGTCTCCTTCTTGGGGACAATATTAGCATATTAACTTAGCATATTGAATATTAGCATATTTAAGGATCAGAGAAGTTTTGCAATGAAGAAACTTCTATAACTTTGGTCAAAAAAAGATACTTGCAACATGTATTTGATTACAAAATGCTTTTTGCAAGGCGCCTTTGAGGCTCTCCCTGAACATGAATACTCTAGAAATTAACACAGTGTGGAAAATAGTGGTAATTCTGATGTGCTAGAACATTTCCAAAATAAACAGAGAAGCCCTGTCTGGGTACTCTTTGTTTCCAAGAGCAAAACTAGTCAACATTGTCTTAACAAACTGGCAGAATAAACTCATTATAGGAATATAGTTGGCTTTCCCAACCTAATTATTACCAGATTTGAAAAAAATCAGGATCTTTTGAAAGTAGCACTGATTTTTTTTCTGTCCTGAAAGGAAAACTACTCAGTGTCTTGGTACAAAAAAAATAAAATAATATTCAGATTACTTAAGAGAAAAGCGTAGCTCAAGTGCAGAATTCTGAGAGCTGTTTTTGACCAGGTTTCTTTGACACTAGAGCAGTGAGTCTGAATTTTCCCATTTCCCATCGTTTCTGAAACCCACAGGGCCAGGCGCAAGGACTCACATGCGATGCGCACATAGGCCTTCCTGCTCTTCGTGGTGCCCGCGGAGCTCCAGGCCACGCACTGGCACCAGTAGTCTTCAGGCCCAAACAGTTCTTCCACTTGCTGGCGTGAAATCTCAATGCTCACTTCCCGGACAATGAGACCTAACAAGAAAAAGAAGATTTATGTCAGAAGCTTTGTAGTAAAGAAATACAAAATATCATACCATGTTTCTTCCCCTCAGTGATCTTTCTTGAAGCCGTAGGTCAACATCCCAGATATTGCCTCCGATCTCCTCCGATCCTCCTCGGGCTCCAGTTGCTTGACTCTCAACTTTTTCATTCTCTTATTTGCTATTTAAAGTCTTCTGGATTCTCAGAAGATGAAAGTGAAGATGTATCACTCCACAAAATTATACTTTTCCCCATGTGGCCTAATGTTCATTCTCTACCAGGTTATCTCCTTCCATATATTTAAACGTGAACTCGACTTTTACTAAGGATTCTACCTCAATCATATAGGTTGTGGGCACGATACCCATATGCTGTACACAGAATTACAAACTTAAATTTTCCTAGAAAGATTTCATTCACATGAAATGAGAGAGAACCACCTAAAACTGTAATCGTAAGTGTGTAAGTTATATTTATATACCTATATGTCACCTATACATCAGGTTTTGTTATATCACCTAGTAATTATAAATATGCGGTGATTATTGAACTGAATTACTTCAACAGTTGTGTTTCATTTAGTAAGGTCAAATGCTTTTCTTGAAAGACTAGCCATAGTTAACAAACCTTTGCTATTCTGTCAAAGAATGCACGACTTTAGGTTTTTATGTATAATATTTTGAAAGCCCAAATGTTTCTCTGTAATTGTAATGTAATCAAAGTCCTCTTAAAGATAAAGTGGCCCCCAGCTAAAATGCTGCAATAATTGGAATTTGTTTCACAGAACTATATAATGTTAAGTAACAAAAATTGACCTAAGAATCTGGGAAGATCATTTTAGGAGTATTTACCTTCCAGAGATCCATTCCGCAGTGTGTGCTTTGCACTGAACAAAAACAGCGATCTAAATGATATACATGTGTGACTGTCAGCTCTCCTGAGGAGTGAACTTGCACTTTCCAGGTGGAGTGTGTGTTGAGAGAACTGACAGGGGCTCCCCCGGGGAGTGGAAGGATTTCCTCTGGGTCTATCATGAGCACAGGAAGAAAGACTAAACATATTCCTATGATTCATTCATTCATTGAACAAATATTTATTAAGGATCAATTATATAAAAGATACTGCACTAGGTATTTGGGGAATGACAACTAAGATGGTGATTGTCCTAAATGAGCACAAATTATTGTGAGGAGGGAACATATTAACTATAGATTATACATTTATTATTTAGTTATACTTGTGTTCAGTGCTGCAAAGGAGACATATAGGGGCACCTAGAATGAATAACAAGGGGAATGAAAGATCAGACATGAGTTGAGTTGCTTCAATTATGTGGGAGAGGAACAGGACATATGGAAGAAACAGGGAAGAGAATGAGAAGATCGAGGTCCCAGAAGAAGACAATTAAGCCCCAGACAGAGAGAAAAATGGCATCAGATAAAACTAAATCTGAAAAAGGTCCAGCTTATATACAGACTGTAGACTACTGGTTCTTCATGTGAATCCTAATAGATTTGTTAGCATTACTTTGACTTTATTGCAAATGTGAATTCTTGGGTTCCACTTCAGACTCACGGAATAAATAACCTTGAGAATCAGTCCCAGCAATCTGTGTTTTAACAAACCATCCAAGAATTCTGATGCATGCTTCAGTTTGAGAACCACTGCTGTATACCACGTTTAGGATTTCAAATTTCTTCCTGAGAGCCATGGATATCATTAAAGTGATTTAAGCAAGTATATGCCATAATCAGATGAGAATTTAAAAAATATATACACACATGTATATGTATAAATAGATATACATTCATTTATATAAGTATACATACATAAACATTTATTTATATATACATATATATATGTGTGTGTGTATATATACATACATATATTCTGTGCAGAAAGTCCCACCATTGTCATTGGTAATACAAGGAGAATGGTTTGTGCCACAATTTCTGTAACCTGGCAGCCAAGGAGAGTGGACTGGAATGTGCATGTGTAAACAGTGATGACCTCACTGTATTAGTCAGTAGGGGCAGTAGACACTGTTGAGTGAGCCAGTGTACTGTATGGCCATCACATTCATAATGACTGAGCCAGTAGAGAGACAAATCTGCATCAAATTTTGTGTTAAGCTTGAATCTTCCTCTATGAAAACTATTTGAATGATTCAGAAGGCCACAGCTATGGGCACTGGTGATTGGCAGCTCATCACCACAATGTGCCTGCTCATGCATCACATCTCATGCAGAGTTTGTTGGCAAAACATCCAATCACCCAGGTGACTCAGCTCCGCTACAGCCCAGATTTGGCTCCCAATGACTTCTGGCTTTTCCCAAAACTAAAATTACCTTTGAAAAGGAAAATATTTCAGATCATTGATGAGATTCAGGAAAATATGAGGGGGCAGCTGACGGCAATGGGGAGAACTGCATGAGGTACCAATGGCCCTACTCGGAAGGGGCCTGAAGCATCATTGTCCTATGTACAGTGTTTCTTCTACTTTGTATCTTCTTCAGTAAATGTCTCTATTTGTCACAGCACATGGCTGGATACCTTCTGGACAGACTATATCTATCTATCTATCTATCTATCTATCTATCTATATGTGTGTATACACACATATGACATATACAAGATATAGTTTAACAAGTTCTTTGGAGTTTAATTGGTTCCCTAAAGTTATGTTTTCTTAAAATGTTTGATTATGACTTCTTGGTTTAAGGTGACATGAAAAAGGAATCTAGAGATCCTAAAAAAGAGCATTCCAGAACTCACTCTAAAACTTAGGATATGTTCAAAGGGATAATAGCATTCAGGGAAATTAGAAGCAGGTGCTGTCACACTGGGGAATAAACAACAATTCCTATGAAAAGCTGACGGGACTTGAATCACAGAAATGACAAAGCCCTTAGTTCCACCAGTGAGTCTCTGAACTGGAACGAAACCCAGGAAAGTGGGGTTTGTAATTTGTGGACAGGGCAAGACCCTGAAGTGACAACTCTATTGTCAAAATGTATTGATTATTTAAAATTACTTTAAAATTAAAATTACTTTAAAGTTTTGAAAATCAGTAAACATATTATGTTTATATAGCAATCAGCTTAAAAAGAATTTTCAAGTAGAACATCCCAATTCCTCATCCCTCTATGAAAAGATTAGTGTATTATTTTAGCCAATGTCCAATTAATAAAATAACTTTTACAGCAAAAACTGCAATTTATTAACAAATAACACTACTTTCCTCCCTTTTTCCTGACCTTTGCTTAGGCCTTTCATTTTCCTATCTTACAGTAATTATTCTAATTTTTTCCGATATGCAGAAATCCACACAAAGATGGAACACAGCTTTTCTATACCCCCCACCCCACTTTAAATATTTATTCCACATTCTGGTGTTTAATACTTTTGCCTGTTTTACTTGTTAATACCTTCTCTTTTTACGCAGAGATTCATTTACTGGAAAGAAAACTCTTCCTGTAAACTTATTGCAGTGATTTACAGTCACCTAAAGGCTGGTAAACTTTGCAGTGAGTATTTCCTTAGAAGTGTAATGGTTCTTTCCAAAATGCAGAGCAGCAACACATGAGCTCAGAGTATTAAAACCACACACACATATTCTGTGTCCCAAGATGATAACTTTAGTTTTCATTCCCCTCACCCCTTCTACTTAAAGCAATTACGGGAAATCTGATTAAATGCTAGGGGAACTTCACTAGGGCCACTGTATCTCTTTAGCCCAAGTAGGTTAATGGCTGTTTGCACGGACCACAGATCTGAAGCCTTTTGAGAAGCCACAGACCGACCTTCCTGCTACAGGGATTATTGACAGGATGAGTGTTCTGAGATGTGCGGCCCAGGATCCCTGTTGATGTTGGTGCTGGAGTGAAGCACACACCGACTTTTGTTCTCAGCTTGACACAAGCCCCATCCAGGATGGGATGGACTATTTACAGTTGGGCACATTGTCCTACCGCATGCCCCAAATTTACATTCCAACTTCTGGTCATCGATACGAGAACAAGAAGAAACTGAAGCATGGAGTATCGAAACACAGCTTACAATTCCCTGGAATCTGCTGCATTACCCAAACTCTGAGCTACTTGGTAACATACCATCTTTTCATCACCACAGTTAAGTTCACTCCTGAAGACATTTTGCTTATGAGACCAGAGGCTCCTGGTGTGGGTAACAATAGGTAATATCTTTTCTCTTTAAAAGTAAAAATTCAAATATGCTTAAAGTCTTGAGATAGAAACACCAAGCTGCCTTGAAGTTTGAAATGCCATCAGTGTTACTTCCAAGGTGGCTGCTTTGAAGAGCATCTGGGAACCTGAAACTGGTTTCGGGTTATTTAAAGGTGGGAGAAACGCTCTGGTCGACAGGACTCACTCAAATACAAATGTGTATTTCCCATCACATCTGGTAACTTCAAAGATTTCCCATCATTGTCCTTCCTTTAATAGTGGCATCTCAAGGATGCATGCTGTTTGAAGTTTGCAGTGATTTGCTTTTATAATAGGATCCATTGTGGTTTGGGAGCTAGAGTGCAGGGAAGTAATTAGCATGACATACCAAGAAGTCTTATAATGAGTATGAATATGCACTTGCTAATAGGGAGTTTCAAGTGATTTTAGAAATTCAGATGCAAGTACAACTCTCTGGTTGGATTGTTGTGAGGATGTCCGAGGTTATGACAATAAACTCTTGTCATTGACATTTATACTTTATCTTTAACATAGTTTTAATTTCCTAATAGTGGTCAAGCACCAGAAATAGTGTTTTTCTAGAGATTATTATAAAGTGATCACAAACACATGATGAATCCTGTTGCATGATTATTTAAAACAAGATCCATATTCTCCCAGAAATGTAATCTATATAATGTTGCTAACAAATATGAAAAAATGAATGTCAAAAATTATGTTAAATTCCAAAAATGTAAAGAGAGATCAGACATTACCTATACCCTTAAGCTGTTTATTTATCCTATTTATTAGGAGGTATTTAAATTAATCATGCATCATCTTGAACATTTTTAAAAATGTAATCATGAAATTTGTACCTTCTGATACCCCACCTCTGATAAAAACATCCTACCCTCACATCAAACTTAGATGTTACGTATGTATTTCTCAGTCCTCCCAATTGCTTTATCTTTCCCATGACCAACTGAAGTTTTGCGACATCGTGCTGTGCAGACTTCTTCCTGCCCTCTCTCTATTGGGAGAAGAGCTGCAGCAGCTATTCAGCCAAATCTCATTATAGTACATTCACGTGTAGGACTGGGGTTGGTGGGAAATGTACAAAGCAGCAGGTAGGGATGTTCTGGACTATATTACATTTTATTGAATTAGTGTGGTCTCTTTATCATGTTTTCTCCCAGAGCCTAATCCTATTAGTTTTCACTAATATGACCTAAAATATGAGACATATCAGTTCTAGATGCCTTAATATAAATTGGATCACAGAAAATACCATCATTATTTAAAAGAGTGTCACACAGAAACACGGATAATTATTTTTGCAATTCATAACTCACTAAAATAATCAAAGTATGATATCTTAAAACACAGGACTTTATAATCAGGACACTGTTTCATGTTACATGAAGCCATTTGATAACATTTAAACTATATAAGAAAAAGAAGACATTGCAAACACATAATTTACAAACTTTTCTCTGAAATAGATTTCCTTGAATTTTTAATACATTTAATATGTAAACAGGCCAACTAATTAACTAAAATTACATTGTGTAATTGGTAATTTGAACTTGCTGGTGTATTAGATTTATTATCATTATAATTTTGTTAAAGTTACATTTACCATGTTTAGGATCAAGATTCATTTACCCAAAAGTTAAAGGATAACATAGCTGGGGCTGAATGGTTCAAGGGCTTTGCCAGGAAATATTTCATACTTTGGTCATTGACTTTGTTCCTTTTTATATGATAATTTCTAGCCACTTGATTCCGCTTGGTCTCCTGTGTCCAATGAGAATCTGTGTTTTTTTCTTATATTTTTATTTAGTCTATAACTGAGAAGAAAATATTCATTGGTTTTGTTTCTGGAATGTGGACACTTCTTGGGCTCCTAGAAAGTTGTATAACAATCATTTATAAATTCAGTTTTCCCCCTTGAAACTTGAAATTTCAATTGCAAAATGATATTAAGATAGTGACAAATGTTTAAAATAAGTATCCTTATGTTCCTTGCAGCATTATTCACAATCACCAACATATGGAAGCAGCCCCAGTGTCCATCAGTAGGTGAGTGAATAAAACAGCCGTATAACATTTACACAGTGGAATACTACTTGGCCTTAAAAAAGAGAAATTTTTACCCTTTGTGATGGTATGGATGGACCCGGAGAACATTATGCTAAGTGAAATAAGGCAGTCAGAGAAAGACAAACACCATATGATTTCACTCATATGTGGAATTTAAGAATAAACTGAACTAACAAGCAAAAGAGATACAGACTCATAGATGGAGAACAGATGACAGCTAGTGGAGGGGTAGGTGGTTAGGGGGTGGAGAAATTGAGCTAAAAGGAAAAAGAACATGGACAACAGTGTGGTGATTGCAGGAGGAAGGAGTATATAAGGAGAATAAATGGAAAAAATACAATAAGATACAAACACAAAATAAAACAAAACTTAGTAACCGTGTTAACACTTTCTCCCTTCCTTTTTTAACCACCGTCGAACTTAGAGATGCTAGTATGAAGGTTAATTGTGGTGTTGGGTATAAGGAACCATTCCGAGTTGTGTGGGGATGTAGCTGAGCCACTTCATGGAAAAGGAGTGGGGAGTGAGTTGGCATACAGGAGCCACGCTCATGGATAGGTTTTCCCATGGGGAATCAGGCCCGCATTGTACCTAGGCCTCCATGAAGCTTGCTTTTGCTAAAACTCTCTCACCCTGCATTGAGGCAAAAGGGCTTACTGCAACTTCCTAAAATATGAGCTAAACCTCCCAAGTACGGAGTGTTACCAGTTCAACCACTTTTCCCCTTGGTCTGCAATACCCTTCTTCTTTTATGTAATTAGCAACAATATCCTCTCCTTTATTGTCTGTAAGAGGTAACCACCCAATTCAAACCTGTGCACAGTACATGAGGACTACCCTCAATGTAATGTACCCAGAAAAGCAATAAGAGCCTGTCCAGGCAGGGGTCAGGGCCCTCTCTCTCACTTAGAAAGTGGCCATGCCAGCCCTTTTTCTCCACAGGACTTCTATTGACCCTGTGAATTTTTTCATAGCCACCACAGCACATGGATCCTGTGGGCAGGATCTGCATCACTTGGGTATGCAAAATATTCTTTCCCACATATACAGTTGTAGTAAGTTGACAGAAATTAATTCTACCAACTTTGTCCCATTGTTTAATTTCTCTCCTTATCTTTGGTGATGAAAACCCTGTTTAATATCTGTTTCAAGAAGCCTTTCGGAGACCACAATGGTAACTAAACAGCTTTCTGTAACTTATCTCTGCCTTGTGTGTCAATGTTCTTTAAAATGTAAAGAAACAACTTTGTTAAAACATGATGGTGATTTGTTTAATTTGAAAGAACACATCATATTCCAGTGAGATAGTAAATGCATTACTCTTCCCAAGTATTTTTCTTAAAACACCAAACTTACTATGTATATCTGAATGTATATTCCAACAATATAGTATATTAAAAGCATAATTCTTAATAATTATCTAAATCTAAAAACATGCATTCTGTTGTGTTCTAATTTCATGTAATTCATTAGTAATATTCATAGAAGTAATTTTAACCAAATTTTCAAAAAAGATTCCTGTCAATAAGGGTGGAGAATAATACAGTGTTCTTGGAGATCTGATTGTCTCTGTACTTGTGAATTACAGACCATATTATAACTTTCGTTGAGTTATTCATCCAGTAGGTATGTATTGAGATTCTACTATGTGCCATGCACTCTTCTAGGCACAGTGAATATAGTGGTAAGGAAGGCAGAGAAGGATTCTGTCATCCCACAATTAACATTGCACTGTGGAGGTAGTTCTTGAGCATCTATTTTGTGCACAGTGACTTCTAAGGTAGCTGTAGAGATCAATTTCTTGTGGATTATTGAGAATTTTACTTTTTAATACTAGAGATAAAAATAGAAGTTCTCTGAATAAAGAGACTCTGTCATATGTATTTCACATCAATCAATATGGTAACAGGTGAATAATTTGTACTTTTATAGCCACAATGCAAAGTGGTGTTAAGTCTCAGATACTATGTAAATTTAATTATAATTCAGAAGAGTAAAGCTAAGTAGTATTTATTGAGCATCTACCATGTGTTTCAGTTAGTTTCCATAATAAACTTTCAGAAATAGTATTGCTATAACTATAATATGGGTAAGGAACAGAGGTCAGAATTTAAGTAAATTTTTCACACAGCCAGTAATTCCTGAAATTAGGATTTAGCATTTTTCTAAATCTGGTGTTTCTAGTACTTTCAGTACACCAAATATCTTTCGAAGTGCATCTCAAAAAAGACATACTTTGTTTCATCATCACATCAGTTTGGGGATCTCTGTTTAATACATCCACCTCCTGGAAGCTCAGCATGCCCAACAATGTATTAAAGGCATTACTGGTCAGAATTTATGCCATAAAGATGTCTATAATTTGGATTGCCACCATTTCCCCCAAATCTATTAAACCAAAGGACCCTTCAATGAACATAAACACAAAACACCATCTCCTCATGGTATTCACTGTCATTTTGTTTTCATTCTCCATACATTAATATATTGAATAAAAGTAATTGATTATTTGAAAAAGTCTAAAAACCTTTCAAAGAACGCTGTAGTGAAACAGCTTCAGAGGGAGATATACAGGAAAACAGGGAGAATGGAATATTTGAGTTGGATACGGTAGCATGGTGAGAGTTTAAAGATTTAGAGAGGAATCAGAGACAGTTCAGGAGGAGACAGTAGCAGGAGGCCAAAGGGCAGAGGTAAAGATCATGGAGTACTATAGGAGACAGGAGTTTAAATAAAACCATAGAATTACACAGAAGAGAGATTACTGGAGAGCATTGAATGGCAAGTAGAAAATCTGTTGTGTGGAGCAGAGAGACTGTAAAAATTGTGAATTGGTGGAATGACATTTTTTAAAATGACATATACTTTAGGAAGATTAATCTGCCTCTACTGGTAAATGAGACTAATCTGATTTGTTTTAATGGGATTTTAATAATTTTAATGTAAATTATTGTTACCAAATTCATTTTTATATCAATGATCTTACATCAGGTCATTAATTACATGTTAAGAGCAATATTCTTGACCTGAAAACACTGTTTGACAATGAAAATCATGCATATATTGAGAACAATAATTACTCATATTGTTGGTCTTTCATTTCATACTTTCATTCCTGTTATTTATTTTTAACTGTATTTTATTGATTATGCTATTGCAGTTGTCCTGATTTTTCTCCCTTTGCTACCCTACACCCAGCACCCCATAGTCCCTCAGGCAACCCTCCACCATTGTTCATGTTCATGGGTCATGCATATAAGTTCTTTGGCTACTCCATTTCCTATACAGGACTTTACATCCCCATGGCTATTCTGTAACTACCTGTTTATACTTCTTAATAACCTTACCTCCTCACCCATTCCCTCATATCTCCCCGTCATCTGGCAACCATCAAAATGCTCTCTGTATCCATGATTCTGTCTCTGTTCTTGTTTGCTTAGTTTGTTTTAGATTCAATTGTTGATATATTTGTATTTTTTTGCCATTTTATTGTTCATGGTTTTGATCATCTTTTTCTTAAGTCTGCTTAACATTCCATATAATAATGGTTTGGTGATGATGAACTCCTTCAGTTTTTTCTTGTCTGGGAAGCTCTTTACCTGCTCTCCAATTTTAAATGGTAGCTTTGCTGAGTAGAGCAATTTTGGCCGTGGCTCCCTGCTTTTCATGACTGAATATTTCTTGCCAATCCCTTATAGCTTGCAAAATTTCTTTTGAGAAATCAGCTGACAGCCTTACAGGAACTCCCTTATAGGTAACTAACTGCTTTCCTCTTGCTGCTTTTAAGACCTTCTATTTATTTATTTATTTTAAAGATTTTATTTAATTATCTTTAGAGGGGAAGGGAAGGAGAAAGGGAGAGAAATATCAATGTATAGTTTCCCCTTGTGCGTCCCCTGCTAGGAACTGGCCTGCAACCCAGGCATGTGCCCTGACTGGGAATCAAACCACGATCCTTTGGTTCGAAGGCCTGCACTCAATCCACTGAGCTACACCAGCCAGGGCAGATTTTCTCTTTATCTTTAACCTTTGGAATTTTAATTATGATGTGTCTTGGTGTGGGAGTCTTTGCATCCATCTTGTTTTGGACTTTCTATGTTTCCTGGACTTGCATGTCTATTTCCTTCACCTAATTAAGGAAGTTTTCTTTCATTACTTTTTCAAATAGATTTCCAATTTCTTGCTCTTTCTCTTCTCCTTTGGGCATGCCTATGATGCAAAAGTTGGACCTCCTGATGTTGTCTCAGAGATTGCTTATACCATACTCATTTTTTTTGGATTCCTTTTCTTCTAGTTCTGATTGGTTGTTTTTTGCTTCCTTATGTTCCATATCATTGCTCTGAATCTTGGCTTCATCCATTCTACTGTTGTTTCCCTGTAAATTGTTCTTAATTTTTCTTTACTTTGATTACTGCATTCTTCATTTCTGACTGGATTTTTTTTTCATGCTGTTGAGGGTCTCACAAAGTTCCTTGAGCTTCCTTACAACCAGGGTTTTGAACTCTGCTTATCTCCATTTGTTTAGATCTTTTTCTGGAGTTTTGTTCTGTTCTTTCAGTTGGATCATGTTTCTTTGTTTCCTCATTTTTGCAGCCTCCCTCTGTTTGTTTCTATGTATTAGGTACAGCTGCTTTGACTCCATGTCTTGGTAGTGGTGCCTATTATAGTAGGTGTCCTCTAGGATCCAGTGGCTCAGCCTCCCCTATCACCCAAGCTTGATACTTGAGGTGCACCCTTCATGTGGGCTGAGTACACTCTCCTCTTGTAGTTGAGCCTTGGTGGCTGTCGGTAGCTCAGTTGGAGGAATTTACCCAGGCCAATCAGCTGCAAGGACTGGTTGTGACCACTTACCACCAACCTCTGTCCTCCATGGAGGATCAACTGTCCAGGGGCAGGGTGTTGGTGCTATGACATGATCTGTAGCTGTCCACTGGGTGTGCTGGCCTTGGAGTTTCCTAGGTGGTGCAGGCCAAGGTCAGCCCCCACCTGTGTTTTGCCCTAGACCACCTTGCCTGAGCTATAATGCAATATGAGATGGCTGCTACTTGTGCTGGACTTGGAGATTCCCAGGTGAAGCCAAGCTGTGGATCAGGCTGGTTGCTGCTAGTTCTAGGCCTGGGGCTCACTGGGGCCAGCTGTTGTTTATTTGATAGGATTTAGGAAGTTGTGAAGCATGAGCCAATGTCAGCCATCATATGGAAAAAAAGCTTGAGTCAGCTGTAAATTGGGTGGGGTGTAGTATCAGGGCATCTCCAAGGCAGGTCAAACAGTGTGAGCCAGGTTGATGGAGTTTCAGATTTGGCACCAGCTTACTGGGTCTGTTGGGGGAGGGTTTAGATAAGGGACAATGGCCTCTGCTTGCCTTCTTTCTTTCAAAGTTTCTTTTGAGAAATCAGCTGATAGTCTTTTGGGAATTCCTTTGTAAGTAACTCTCTGCTTTTCTCTTGACTCCTTTAAGATTCTCTCTTTAATCTTTGACATTTTAATTGTGATGTTGTCCTCTTTGGGTCCAACTTGTTTGGGACTCTCTATGACTACGTGTGGGTTCTTGAAGAGGAATTGCGTGAGGCTTCAGCTATTGCTTCCACCCCACCAACCCAATACCTGCTGGTTTTGCAGCCAGAAGTTGAGGGCCTTTTCTTCCTGGCACTGGAACCCTGGCCTGGGGACCTGGTGTGGGGCTGGGACTCCTCATTCCTGAGATCGCGCTCCTGAATTTTTGTCCACCACATGTGGGTGAGGGACCAGTCTGTTCAGCATCTGTGCCCCTCCTACCAGTCTGGATGGATGTGGTTTCTTTAATTCTGTAGTTACTGAGTGATAGTTGTTCACTATTTTAGTTGCACTTTTGATGTGGTTGTGCAAAGAGATGAGCCATGTCTGCCTACACATCATTTTGTACTTACTCTAAATGTTTAGAAACAAGGATTAAGAGCAATCACTTCTGGAGTCACTGCCACTTCGAATAGTTCACACACATTTTATGTGTTTGCGGCAGCTACTTGTTTCTCTTAAAGGCAATATATTTATATTCCTAATGAAACTTCTAAACCAAACTATAAAGGTTCACTCTGTAAAACTTTCAAGCCATCCAGGACAATTATTATTACAACTAAGGGAGTAGACAAATATTCATCTATTCTACAGCAACTTACTAATTTATTTAGATAAGAAAATAAGTTCCTGCTCTGCATTTATTGTGTAACTTTTGGAAAGTCAAAATTATTTTGAAAATAAAACTACGTTCTATTCCCAAATATCCTTTGGGGGTACTAACATAGAGTGGAGGGACACCAGATTAGAAATTATATTTAGGCGTACATCTAGCTGAGAAAAACATGACTGGTTTTGAAAATTGTCATCAGAGTTGGGAGTGTTAGGTCTGGGTGGGGCTGTCAATTGTTCCGGGCAATGCAGATATGGCTGTCATACTTAGAAATGGAGTTTCAACAGCAGTCCAGTTCTAGGGAATTGCTGTGAAGTTTCTTGTCCTTCAGCAAATTCACTCAAGATTTCATGGACCCCCAAGGTCCCCCACTGTATTGAAGGGCAGGTGAAGTGGTGCTGCCCTGACACCATGAGTGGCAGATTCTACTTAGTTCAGCAACCGAAATGTTCGCACAGCTTGTCGATTAGGAATTCCTTATATCCTTATTCCACCATAGAAATGAGCCAGGGGGTTAAGCAACTGAATGGAAATTACTAAGAAAGCAAGTTCTGACTAATCTGGAGCAGAATCAGCAGAATAATCTGGAGCAGAATATTTAAATGAAGATTGAAAACTGATGAGCACAGTGATGTCTTCTAAGATCTTCACTTTCCAGCTAGAATGTAAAGGTTTTTGTTTGTTACATTCTGTCGATATGGCCAAGAATAATACCTGGCACATATTGTACATGTACAATAAATATTTGTTGACTTAATAACAAAGTATTTCCTCAGAATTCGATTACATATTTATTTAAAAGATACGTGATTGTGTCTGATTATGTCTTAGAGGAAAGGAATTTTCAGTCATGATGGCAGCTGTACCTCTATCCCAGCCAGAAAGACATCACCAAGCCCGGTTTTTACTTACACCTGGGGCATATTCGGCATTCACACTGAGGATGGGGGGAAAGTAGAGTTATTGCAATGCTTTCCAGGGCTTCCAAAGTTGTTTAGAATAGCTGAATAAACATACACCAAGCTCTAATGAAGAGATTCTTTATGCATTTTTTTAAAACAGAACTCCAATATGTAAGAATGACCAATTCACTAGAAGTAAATACTTTTTGTGAAATTCCAAGCAGTAATGAGAAATATTAGCATTTCATATTTTCAAGCGAGGACTGTGTGTTTTGATCTCCTATGGAAATAGGATTTTTTTATTTTAATTTTATATAGGGTCTGAAAAATAACTACAGAGGTGGAAAAAAGTAGGTTTATTATTGTAATACAGATAAATAACATAATTAAGAAAAATAATACAAGAATAAACTGTGTTTTGTGTATTCATAACTCTAAACCTACTTTTGCCCCATCCTATATGTATTCTTTTTTTAAATATATTTTTTAAAGATTTTATTTATTTATTTATCTTTAGAGGGGAAGGAGAGGGAGAGAAACATCAATGCATGGTTGCCTTTCGTGCGTCCCCTGCTGGGAGTTGGCCTGCAGGGAACCTGCCTGCAACCCAGGCATGTGCCCTGACTGGGAATCGAACTGCGATCATCTGGTTTGCAGGCCCAGGCTCAATCCACTGAGCTACACCAGCCAGGGCCCCTATATGTATTCTGATATCTCCAAAATATTTCTAAATATTCTGCAATCCTTGTCCCAAATTATCCTTTTATCTTTACAAAGGGAGAGATAATTTATTAAAAACAATGTAACCATGTATAAAGCACTTAAATCTACCACCCCCTGTTATTTTTTTAAGTACAGAGAATGTCTCCTTGCTCTTCTGATGATTCTAAGGTACATATACTTAGTTTTGGATGAACATAAGGCTTTAGGTAGAATTCTAGAATATAATACTGCTACAGGTATGCCAGTAAAACCTTATTTTTAATTAATTCTTGGCAATTAACTTAATTGAGAGTATGACCTTTGGAGATAATCTGGTTCAAATTCTAATTCTTCTAGTCACTAGATGTATAACCTTGGAGAAATTCCTTTGCCTCAATAAATATCATTTCCTTCAACAGGAAAATAAAAATCAAAATTCCTAACTCAATGAGTTCTCTTAAGGATTAAATGAAGTGATACATGTAAAACTCCTAGCAGAATAAGCCCTTAAATAAACCAATATAATTTCACAAGCTGAAATTGTTTATGTTATGCTGTGTATTAACTAACACCTCTCATTTCAGAGGCTTTACAAAGGAAAAGCTTATTTTTCTATCACAAGTCTCCAGGGAAGCTGGAGTTTTCTTAGTGACCCAGGCTGCGTCTATCTTGAAGCTACATCCTCTCAAACATGGCTCCTAGGTTCTCTCAGCAAGGAGTAGAGAGACAGGAAAGCTCACATCTGCTCTTAAATGACTGGCTTAGCAATGGCAACATAAATTTGCTGATAACCTGCTGGCTAGAAGTAATCAGTTGGCCTGGTTGAATAGCAAGGATGCCAGGCCTTGTATTCCTGTGTGTTCTCCAGGAAAGAGAGCAGAATTGGTTGTGAGTATTAGGAGTGCTACTTCAATAGGAAAATGAAGGCATTGAATTTTTAAGAAATTCTAATGACACTGAAATATTCAGAGTTATCAAGCCAAATAAAATTTGGGTTTTGTTTTCTGCGGTATGAAAGTTTTTACTGACAGAAAGAACTAAATGTAGAAAAACAGAATATTTAATCAAAAGGAAGAAAATGACATTTTGGGTCCTGGCTTGTCTACCATCATGAGTAACTTTGGGCACGCCATTGAATTTCTCATTTTCTTTGTTTAAATCAATAAAAATAGATCCCTTTACCAGTTTACTACACAGGATTTTTGCTGGCTCGAAAGAAATCTTTAAGAGGAAGTACTTTTATAGACAGACTGCATGTCAAAGACTGTCAGTTCCTTACATTTTCTTGGGAACATAATTTGACTGTATTTCCTAGCTTCCTTTGTTTTAGAAGTGGCCATAATAACAATTCTAGTCAATAAAATGTGAGTAGAAGGAATGTGAACCTTGTCTTGGTCAATCTACTGAAGAAGTTCTTTGCTGCCGTTTCTTTCCTACTGACTGGTTGCCAAAGATGACGAAGCCTGAGAGATTGGCAGACCTCAGACAGAGGGAGTCCAGGCCCATGCCTGACCGAGGGAGCAGTGCTGCCCTACAAACAAGAACACCTTCCTGGAACTGTTATGTGAATAAATATGCCATTTTACCATGGTTGGGCCGTTCTATTTTGGGGATTTCTAATTATTACTCTAGTTTTGCAAAAGACAGACTTAAACAGTATAGTATAATATGCTTGGCACACAGTGGGCCTTCATAAATGACTGCTGGATAAGCAGGTGAAGAAAATACTTATAAATCTCAATACTTTGGTTCTCTCTCCCTCTCTCTCTCTTTTTTTTACTGTTGAGATAGGAAAACCAGAAGCTAGGAAAATTCCTTGGCGAGTGGGATGGAGAAACTGAGATAGCTGATTCAAACTGGCATCATCCAAATTGACTCATCTGCATCCTTCTTCCCTTGCCTGGCCACTCCCTTAAGCATTATGCCCTCAGGATAATGAGGTTCTGAGCAGAATCAGATAATCTTAGGAACAAAACCGCAAGTCTGTTGACCCCAGAGACAGAGTTTGGGGCAAACTAGAGATAACACCTAGACCTCAGTTATGTTTCAACTCCAGGCCCAGAAAAGCAGCAAAACCAGACGAAACTGCACATTGGTTGGCATCAGGAAGGGATGCAATGACTAATGACCTCCTACCCTAGCACCAACCAATCAGTACAGACCACAACTCTGACCTTACATGCTCATTTTGAGGCATCAGCATATTAAAGGACACACTTGAAAAGATGATGAATGTTCTACTGAGGTCCTCCCCTGAATGGAATCTTCTCTTCAAGTGTACTTTTGTTTTGCATGCTAAATAAACTTCCTCTGGTGCCAGAGTTCTTGGCCCTGAATTTTTTGCCAAACTCAAGGACTGAGAGTTGCCACATTGCCAAACCACATTGCCAGTACACTGTGATTTGGAGTTTAGCTCCAGATTATTATTATTTTTTTATTTGGCAATATCTTGTTAGACACACAGAGAAGCATTCCTATTAATTCTGAGTTCTCAAATATCTGAATGTGATTGTAATATTATGCTCAAGATGCTATAAAGCAGAGGAATTTGCTTAGGATGTAACACAATTTGATTTTCAAAATGTTGTGCTATATTTTCTCTTTTCAGAAAAGTGACACCTAATTCTGAGTGTTGCGTGTTACTTGTCTTCATGTTCATTCTGCACAAGCATCACAAAGAAGAAGAAGTAAGGAAAAATTATCATTTCCCACTATGAGCCCCAATTCCCTGAGATACTTATGTAACTGTATAATGCTGCCAACTGAACAAACAGCTTCAATCATGTGTCTGTTCATATCTCCAGGCAATGTTTTGTTCTTCTTTCTTCTTTTATAAATGTATTCCCTTCAAAGGATGCATACACTAGTGGATAAACAGTCTTCATGAGAGAACAGGATGGAAAGCTATTTAATACGTGCGGTTCGGTGTCATGAGGTGTAGAGACACAGCAAATGATATTTTGTAATGACACTAACACTAATGAAGATGATGACATTCTCATGATTAGCTATATTTTTTAGTAAAGGGAAATGAATGGACAAGACCATTCAGTCTAAAGGATGCACACCCCATGCTGACAAACACCACTGAGTTTCAGCGTAAAAGGGAATGTTACATGGACAGTATACATGTACACCTGACAGTACTGTTTATTTACATGCTATCATTCATCCAGTATTTTCTTTTTACCTACAAGTTGAAGTGTATTTACTTCATACCCTATTATAAGCCCATTTAGTTCCATTTACATATTTCGATTCCATTTACATATGTAGCATTGAATCAATCAGTAGTTAATAAATGTCCTTGGAAATACGTTTAGAGATAAAAAATGAATTACTGGACCTGGTCATAAATATATATTTTTTTACTCTCAGTATGCTCAAAGAAACATATCTGACCCATTACATACATACACAGAAAAAGAGAAATAAATATGGAGCATTCATGTAAAACAATCCTGGTTTATTACTCTTGAATGGATGTGCTGCAGAGAAAAAATATGACCATATCTGTTCAAAAAATTCTCCTGCAAAGGAAACACTAAATAAGGTTGGAGGGTCAGCCTTTCCATCATAAGTAGTTTTTTGTCGTAACTCCTTGGGCTTGAGGCACTGGGCCAGCCCCACAGCAGAGAGAACTACAGGAAACACAGGATTCCAACCTCACCAAGCCTTCCCTCTCAAAGGTAGTGCTCCAGCTGACCACAGGCACACTTTTAATTTGTAGCAAGATGGTCTGATGAGCAGACTGGGAGGGCAGTGCAGATAGAAAATACAGATCAAGCATGGATAAAAATATATCCATTCACCTTGAAAAACACAAACAAGACTCTTAGGCAATAGTGTACAGGGATGTATCAATTGAAAAATGAGAAGAATACAATCACTTCATTCTCAGGAATAATTTTCACAGTCCCCTCTACATTGTACCCCATCCTCTCCCCATAATCCAATATCTGTACACTTCCTACATCTATACTTAAATAATGTAGATATGCATCCCCTGAACATACCTCATAAATGTCAACCCACCCACTCCCAAGCTTCTTGCTAACTCGCCAGTTTCGTGTTTGTCTCTAACCTCTACTGTGTGAGTGATCCCTTAGCAACACGTTGCAGTTCCATCTCTATTAAAAGTGAAGTGGGACCTTGTGGACTAAGCAGAGAAATAATGACAGTGCATGGCTGTTATTTCATAAATTCCTGACTATAAAATAAATCTCAGTGCTAAAAAAAAGTAGAACACATGGGCCAAAGTAAAAAAAAAAAGGCAAAAATAAAATGTAGAAGGTTAAAAGAAAGCACATCAAATCTTGCCAAAGGTTTGTGTTTTACATAAAGCTGCAATTGGGACCTCACAGAGGAAATCTCTGTGCTGTTTATTTCTGGCTCAGAGGATTTACATGCTCTTTCTGATCATCTGGGCCTTCAGCACTGGGTAATGTCTCCCAGTCCCCAGCTTAGCGCTCATGCAAAATTGAAGCACTTTGGAGGCAGTTCAGTAGCTGCAGATGAATCTCAATGTGCAGGAAAAGGCATAATGGCTGTTTAGCACGTGCTAGGAGAAGCTGAGGAAATCAGGGGGAAAATCTATTGAACATAAGCCATCGGGGAGGCCAACCAGGGCAATTGCATTAACCATGTGTTCACATGCCTATTGTGCTGCTGGGCCAAGCAGGAAGGAGAGTTGGGTGTGTCCCCGTGTGTATGAAAATACAAAGTGAAGCATTTTTTATTACATTGGCTATTTTGGTTTAGTGTTGGCAACTATGTGGGCAGAGGATTTTCATGAGCAAAGTGGGTAGGAGGAGTTTCATGTCTCCATGAGACAGGACGACTGCTGAAGGGCAGAGGTGGGCAAGGCTGCCCTGGGCATGAGGAGCTTGAATAACATGCAGGAGCCCAGCTGAGCAGTTCTTTTCCTGCATCCGGCTCACTGTACAACGTGACAGATTGGGGAGGCTGCAGAAAGCTGGTACAGAACACTGGGGAACGCTTTCATTGCCTGTTACATTTATAGTTTAAAAATATTGACCAAAGGAGGGAAATTAGCCAGGTAAATACCTTCACTTTCAGCTCCCACCACCACTACTCACTCACTGCCTCCATCGCCATGGCCTTTTTTCCCCGTGGTATTTAATAGATTTGTTTTAGAGTGGTTACAAGTTTCCAGCAAAATTGAGAGGAAGGTACAGAGATTTCCCATACACCTCCTACCACCACACACGCACAGCCTTCCCTATTATCCACACCCCCCACCAGTGGTACATTTGTTACAACTGATGAGCATACATGGACATGTCATCATCACCCAAAGCCCACATTTTACATTAACGTTCACTCTTGCTATTGTGCATTCTATGGATTTGGACAGATGTATAATAACATGTGTCCATCATTATAGTGCCAGGCGGAGTAGTTTCACTGTCCTAAAAATCCTCTGTGCTCCACTTATGCATGCCTCCCTCCCTCCCCTTCAACTCCTGTCAAGCACTGATCTTTCTACCATCTCCATCACTTTGTCTTTTCTAGGAGGGTGTGTTATTGGAACCACAGAGTGTGCAGCCTTCCACACTGGCATCTTTCACTCAGTAGTATTCACTTTAAGTTTCCTCCATGTTTTTTTGTGACTTGACAACTCATTTCTTCTTAGTGTTGGATACTATGCCGTTGTCTGAAAGTACTACTGTGTTTATTTATCCATTCACTTAATTAAGGACATTTTGGTTTCCTCCTAGTTTTGACATTTATGAATAAAGCTGCTATAAATATCTTTGTTTTTGTGTGGACTTAAGTTTTCACCTCTTTTGGGTAAACACCACGGAGTGCAATGATTATGCCATATGGTAAGAGTCTATTTTGTTTCATGTAAAACTGCCATTTCACCTTCTCACAAGCAGTGAATAAGAGTTCCCTGTGCTCCACATCCTTGCCAGGATCTGGTGTTGTCAGTGTTTTGGTTTCTGGCCATTCTAATAGGTAGGTAGTAGTATCTCACTGTTATTCCCACTTGCATTTCTCTGATGGCATATTATGTGGAGCATCTTTTCATGTGCTTACTTGCCATCAGTACATCTTCTGGGTGAGATGTCTATTAAGGTTCATTACCCTTTTGAACAGTTATATTAAGTGACATTTTCTTGACAGATGTCTGGTAACTGTAGTGGGCTGAATGGTGTCCCCTAAAAAGATATGTCCACATATAAATCCCCAGAACAGGTGAATGTTATCTCAACTTAGCAAAAGGTCTTTGCAGAGGTAAAGAAATTGAGGAGCTTGTGATCCTGAACTGCCCAGGTGGGCCTAAAGCCGGTGATAAGTGCCATTGTAAGAGACACACAGGTAATACAGACACAGAAGAGATGATGATGCGGAGATTGGAATGATGGGCCCACAAGCCCGGGAATGTAAGGCCAGCCACCAACAGCTGGAAGAAACAAGAAACAGATTTTCTTCTAGAGTTTCCAGAGGGAGTGAGGCATTGCTGGATTTCAGACTTCTGGCTTCCAGAACTGAGAGAATAAATTTCTGTTTCACTGAGCTATAAATTTCATGGCAAATTATTATGGCAACCTGTGACTAAGGGTATTTTCTCTGTCTCTACATTCAAGGAGTGAACTCAAGAATCTGACAGAGAAAAAGGTGAGAAAAAACCATTGGCCATGGGGTGTTTCTCTGGTTTCACAAATTCCCCATGGAGTAGATGTAGCGAAGTAGCCTTTTACTCACTAACGCCATTTCATACAGAGGGCCTCACTGTCTGAGCTCATCAAAGCAGTAGTTATAAAAAAAAAAAAGGCATGCCATTCACTCCCTGCCATTCCTGGAATTGCCTTGTACAGAACATTCCCCTGGGTTTTTCCAGCTACGTTTTAATTCACTCAAGCCCTGGAGTTCCCCCTCTTCCCTCAGGAAGCTGCTATCCCTCAGCCTGAGAAGTTTAATAGGCAGAGACAGGCGGAAGGACATTGGAGAAAGCAGGCGCTCGCTGCCGTGTAACTATGCCACAGAACTACCAAGGGGTTTCATGAATTTATTCTCATAATGAGAGGAGAACTTGAGCGGATGGTAAAGCATACTCTGTTTTTTCCTCTCTTTTCCCTTCTCTCGTTTGTGCCTTCTAGACCATGATCTTAAGTGTACCAGGTCTTACCGGTGTCTCTACTTACAGCCCCAAGCAAGACCTGGGTCATGGTTTTTGAATAGCGTGTCTACGGAGCCCCTACGCTGTGTTTTCACAAGAGTGTCCCTCCGCTTGCCCTGATTTTCAAACCTGGTTACTTGGCATTATTAGAGACCTTAGAACATAGAAAAAGACAGCCTACATCAATCAGTCAATCAATCAAGTAAGGTATGTTCCCTTCCCAATTAGATCTGGGGGGTGTAGGCAAGCTATACATGTTTTCAAATATCTGCCCCCGCACCCCGCCATGTGATTACCAAATGCAGCCAGGCTTGACAGTTGATGTCCTAATGGTTCTTTGTCGGTCTCGCCTTCATGTTCCTGGAGATTTTGTTCAAAACAGAGTTTTGATATCAGGCTAAACCCGTGATGAAATCAGAAATGAGTCCAAGACTTCTCTAATTGGAATTATTTTTCATTGCTACATATTTCACTTCCTACTTGCTGTGCTTGCTTTTTGGCCAGATCCTGATATTTTGCTGCTAATTGTAGCTCTCTTGTTACACATGCTGCCTTTGTAGCTCCAAACAGTGCTTTTCACAGGAATTGGCAAGAGTGGGTATTTCAACAGGCGTCCTTGAGACAGCTCTGCAGGTCCCAGCTTAGGGATCTCTGGTACTGAGGAGAGAAGACCAAAGTGGCCAGACCCAGTAAAGCCCACTCCATCAAGTTTAGCGTTAGATTATTCACTGTCGGTGGCATTTTTGACTAAAACATTCTCTGCTGTGCCTTTAAAAATGCCGAAAGATACGGTGGGGCAAAGCGAGAGAAAATAGCATCAGAATTCATTGAGGTAATTATTGAAAGGATATTGAATTCCATGATACAGAGACTCAGAATAGATCGCATTTTATGACATCACAGAATAAAAAGGGCAACAAGCTAGGTCATTAACTCATAATCATCAACTAGATTTATTTATATTTAACAAAATAGGTACAGACCCCCAAAAGATCATTTAAATTTTGAGGGAAAGTTGTGTTTTTTTAGAAAGCTAAGCCTCTTTTAAACCAAAATTTTCTTAAAATTCCTCAAACAGGATGATTCATCGATTTCATGTTATCGTTCAGAATTTTGTTAAGTATGTTAATTCCTATGAAAACAAAGAACAAGAAACTCTCCTTAAAACCTTCGCACATTTTAGCCAAAAGTTAGATTAAAAATGCACTGTGACTTCTAACACTCGTTCTGTTTTGACTTTGAAGTGGTGACATGAAAACTCTAAAGCACAGCCTATGTATGGTTGCTGGGTGAATGGCAAATTGCTATAGCAACACAATCCCTAGTTTTGCTACTGAAATGCTCTGTTTGGGTAGCGGGTCGTCTAGATAGAGAATGGGCCCTGGACTCTTGCTTCTTGTTGTTTCCTTTGTGTGGGCCTCGGGGTGAGTAGTATTTGATTTTTCTCTATTGTACATTTGAAAAAATACATACACACAAACACACCACACATGTATACATAAGTATGTGCTTACACATCTACTTATATGCATATTCTTGATTAACCNAAACCAAAATTTTCTTAAAATTCCTCAAACAGGATGATTCATCGATTTCACGTTATCGTTCAGAATTTTGTTAAGTATGTTAATTCCTATGAAAACAAAGAACAAGAAACTCTCCTTAAAACCTTCGCACATTTTAGCCAAAAGTTAGATTAAAAATACACTGTGACTTCTAACACTCGTTCTGTTTTGACTTTGAAGTGGTGACATGAAAACTCTAAAGCACAGCCTATGTATGGTTGCTGGGTGAATGGTAAAATTGCTATAGCAACACAATCCCTAGTTTTGCTACTGAAATGCTCTGTTTGGGTAGCGGGTCGTCTAGATAGAGAATGGGCCCTGGACTCTTGCTTCTTATTGTTTCCTTTGTGTGGGCCTGGGGGTGAGTAGTATTTGATTTTCTCTATTGTACATTTGAAAAAATACATACACACAAACACACCACACACGTATATATAAGTATGTGCTTACACATCTACTTATATGCATATTCTTGATTAACCTGTATTAATCAATGCTTTCATCTTAGCTGTGGAAAGAAAAAAGAGTAATGGATTACACGTAACCTTGCCCTAAGTGTTCATTGGCAGGGGAGAATTCCTTTGTGTTTATTACATTAAAAAGTCTCTCTGTATGTAATTTTAGAAAATTTCTGTTTTCCTCTAATGAAACACAGCTTGCTTAAAACTTTGCTGAAAGGTGTTATGTTTTCTTGCTTCTACTTTACAATCATGTCCTGGGCTGGATCTGTTCAATAAATGCATGCTATTAAATTTTTCTATACAGTATGTAATACAGTATTAATGCAAACATTAATAATCTTCCCCATGGGATATAATTAAATTAAATTACATAGTTCATCAAATATGGTGTACTCAGGGTGTTTTGGAGTACATGCAGGGTCTATAATATTGCAAATACTGGAGTTACTACAAATGAATGAATAACAACAATTAAAACCTTTACAACAATAATAGGTTAGAAAGAAAAATAA
The DNA here is from genome assembly GCF_014824575.4 of Sturnira hondurensis. Taxonomy (NCBI): domain Eukaryota; kingdom Metazoa; phylum Chordata; class Mammalia; order Chiroptera; family Phyllostomidae; genus Sturnira; species Sturnira hondurensis. The sequence continues at coordinate 1,455,444 of NW_028077629.1, read as the reverse complement.
TCCAAATCTGTAGCCTAAAATTTTTCAAGTCATCACTTCTGTTTGCAAGTTAGGAAAAGAGCAGAAACAAACACCAGGTTTGTACACAGTGAGAGACCCCAAATCACTCAGCTAGTTGAGAGTGTCTTCATGCTAGAATAGAATGAAAGCAGCAGCCAAAAGCTGATCCCACCGTGTTTTTATAATTGCAGCTGGGATTACATTGGCCATGTTAACCCATGTGTTTCAACTCTAGTGTTAATATGAAATTAGGATGAATCAATTGTGAGCAATAATAGATGAAGAACATGAAAAACTATATATATTTCAGGAAAATTGCTATTTTGTATTACTATTCTCTTGCCAAATTATCAGATTGATTCAGTAGAAAAGACTTCATGTACTAAATGGATCCTTGCCAATTTTCTATTTTTATTTTTGCATCAGCTTCATACTATAAAGAAAAAAGTTAGCTTCTAGTATTGAAACAAGTACTTCTGAGAAGGTAATCAATAAATTAATTAATATTCCTGAATTATTTATCTTCATTGGTAGACAAATATATTACAGATATAATGCTCTATTCTTATAAAGACAATACTACCATTGACTTAAATTTTAAAAAAGAGATTATGGAATGAAATTCCAATAGAGCTTACAAATTTTATGCATCATTTACAAAATATAAGCCATATCATGCCATTCCAGTCTAGTTGAAGAGACAAAGTTCTTATACATGCATAAATGTATGATACATAAAATGTATTTATAATATATATGCTGAATATTACTTTCAAAAATAACATGGTATTGAATGATAGGAAATTACTATTGTGTACTTCAAAAATGGATGAATATTGATAATTTCACATGGTTTAACCTGATATACATGTAAAATTCACACAAATATAATGAAAATTCAAGTACAGATAAGAGAAATATGGACATGTATGACTTGGTGTTTGCTAGAAAGATCCATCCATGAGATTACATTTGAGACATTTCTTTAAGAATGAGTAGGATTTTAACAGCGGTGGGATGGGGAAGTGTGCTTTCAAGTCACTAATTCATACCATGCACACTTAATGAGCACTTTGGTACCCAGCACTGAATTAAGCACGGAACTGGAAGAGTGAAAAAGACACAATTCCTGCTTTCATAGAGCTTATTCTTCAGCTTATAATGTTTAGACTGAAGAGGAGATATAACCTGGGAAAGAAGATGTGATAACTGTCCCTTTTAGTATAAAAAAATTAGTAAGTGGCCAGAAGGTGAACAAATCTATGTCCTAAAGTTCCATGTGACTTGAGTAGGACCACTAAGTCAAGAAAACAAAAGAATCAATCACACTCACTTTAATGAAGAGCACGCTGGTAATTTACTGAGTTTAAATTACTGTCATAGTCTCACGACTGAGTTTCTATGAATCTAAGATACAATATTGCTCGCCTTTTCTTTAAAATTTTTTAAAATAGCACCTAATTTCCCACAGAAATTGTATAAGCAGAATTCGCTAAGCCATGCAATGGTGGGACATGAAGGTCTCGGGGTAAAGGTGTGTGAAAAAGACTCCAGTTGCAAAATATGGGGTTAAAGAAAAATTTTTCACTGCAAAACTGCAGGACTTTCACATGCAAATTTACTTTATTCTTTTTTCCAAAAGGTAATATAATCATTGTAGTTTCCTAGATCACTTGACCACAAAACTTTGGTTTGTTTGTTTTTTCACCAAATTGCAATTATAAGACACTGGTGGTTCATTGAAAGCAGTCGAAGGGGAAAATCCAAATTGGCCTAAGATATAAGGCCTCTATCAGAATAACACTGGGATTGATTAGGAACAGACTGTACTGAAGCTTTTGAACACATGACTAAGGAGGATGTTTTTTTTTCCCCATGGACAAGGGAAAGCCATTATATATTTTAAGAAATGAAATGGCTTAATCACTCAGACTTGTGCTTAGACCTATGACTACCTGGAAAATACATTGCTAGGAGAAGGGCCAAAACCAAGAAGGGATGGGAGGCTGCTTAAATAAACTAAGAGGTGTATAATAGAGGCCCATAATAGGGAAGGGGCAGCAAGAACTATAAATGAAGGTTGTGTGGTGGGAGAATTCGGAGATGGGGTTGGCAGTATGGGAGGATCACTTGAATGGAGGAAGGAATGGAGCTGAGATTTCTTTTATTTTATTTTTTAATTTTTATTTATTTATCTTTAGAGGGGAAGGGAAGGAGAGATGGAGAGAAACATCAATGTATGGTTGCCTCTGGTGTGTCCTCTGCTGGGAACTGGCCTGCAACCCAGGCATGTGNTTACTTTATTCTTTTTTCCAAAAGGTAATATAATCATTGTAGTTTCCTAGATCACTTGACCACAAAACTTTGGTTTGTTTGTTTTTTCACCAAATAGCAATTATAAGACACTGGTGGTTCATTGAAAGCAGTCGAAGGGGAAAATCCAAATTGGCCTAAGATATAAGGCCTCTATCAGAATAACACTGGGATTGATTAGGAACAGACTGTACTGAAGCTTTTGAACACATGACTAAGGAGGATGTTTTTTTTTCCCCATGGACAAAGGAAAGCCATTATATATTTTAAGAAATGAAATGGCTTAATCACTCAGACTTGTGCTTAGACCTATGACTACCTGGAAAATATATTGCTAGGAGAAGGGCCAAAACCAAGAAGGGATGGGAGGCTGCTTAAATAAACTAAGAGGTGTATAATAGAGGCCCATAATAGGGAAGGGGCAGCAAGAACTGTAAATGAAGGTTGTGTGGTGGGAGAATTCGGAGATGGGATTGGCAGTATGGGATGATCACTTGAATGGAGGAAGGAATGGAGCTGAGATTTCTTTTATTTTATTTTTTAATTTGTATTTATTTATCTTTAGAGGGGAAGGGAAGGAGAGAAGGAGAGAAGTATCAATGTATGGTTGCCTCTCGTGAGTCCCCTGCTGGGAACTGGCCTGCAACCCAGGCCTGTGCCCTGACTGGGAATCGAACTGTGATCGTGTGGTTCGCAGGCCCGCACTCAATTCACTGAGCTACACCAGCCAGGGCTGAGATTTCTATTTCTGGTGATGATATGGAGAGAAGAAGTACATGAAACAGGAATACAAGAAGAGAAAGAATTTCGACTGTGCCACCCTTGTGACAAGCGGGGAACTGAGTGAGCACAGTAGATCTGTGAGAACTCCATGTTGAAGAATGAGATTCACTTAAGTTTGTGTCCAATTATGGCTTCTCTTTATCAATTTTTTTTCTGTTAAGGCTCACATTTTACTATTTGGTCAAATGTTACATACCCTCAAGAATAAAAAGAGTCAAATCACAAGCACTCTCTTAAGTTATCACATTAAAGAAACACAAAGGCCACATAAGGAACACCTGACACAGGGTGAGGGAGGCAAATGAGAGCATGAACGATGAAAGCTTAGCTGACGTGCCAAATCAGATTTCCTTTTCCTGAAGAAAGGGGTCATCATATTACAGTACTCTTTTTAGTCTGCTCTGTGTTCAGTTGTTTTGGCGGAATTTAGGGAGACCATGGGTGCAGGAGCCAAGCGCAAAGGCTTTGGAATTGGAGCCCTGGGTTCAGATCTATCTGCCTCTGTCACCTCTTGGCTGTGTGATTTGGGGCAGTTTAGTCTCTTTACCCTGCTGAGCCCAAGTAGTCTCATCTATAAAATAACCCCAAAAGTACCTCATAGGATTATTGTGATGACTAAATGACCTAATGCACGTAAGGCATTCATTATACCAGTCTGTCCAGAAAGTATGTATCAATGTACTACGAAACATAGAGACATTTATTGTATAATACATAAGAAACATTGCACATAAAACAATAATATCTCAGTCCCCTTTAAAGTAGGCACCTCGGGACCTCACTCAGTTCTCCCAATTGCCATCAGCTTCCCCATTGTATTTTCCTGAATCTCACTGATGGTCTGAAATCTCTTCCCTTTCAAAGGTAATTTTAGTTTTGGGAAAATCCAGAAGTCAGAGGCACCAAATCTGGGCTAAAGGGAGGTTGAGTCATCTGGGTAATTTGATGTTTTGCCAACAAACTCTGTATGGACACGATACACAAGTGGGCGCATTGTTGTGAAGAAGCTGCCAATCACCAGTTACCCATAGCTGCAGCCTTCTGAGTCATCGAAATGGTTTCCACAAAAGAATGTTTAAGCTTAACACAAAATCTGATGTAGATTTGTTGCTCTACTTGCTCAGTCATTGTGAATGTGATGGCCACACAGTACACATGCTCACACAATGGCATCTACAACCTCCATAGTGAAGTCATCATTCTTCCAGCATGTGCATTTCAATCCATTCTCCTTGGCTGCCTAGTTACACTGATGTCACACAAACCCTTTTCCTTATATTAACAATGGCTGGACTTTTTCTGGACAGACCTCACAAAGCTTGAAACTCTTTTTATTGTTGTTGTGCTGGTCCTATTGATAATATTCTTTCTGCTAATGTGATATGAAAAGGGAAAATCTTGGAGATTATTGAAATTTCTTTTGGGAGTGACATAGAGAGAGAGGTATCAATTTGTTTTTCTACTTATTTATGAATTCATTGATTGATTCTTGTCCGCACTCTGACAAGGAATTGAACCTACAACCTTGGAGTATCGGGACAACACTCTAAGCAACTGAACTGCCTGGTCAGGGCCTTTAAACTTCCCCGCTTTTCCACAGAGGGGGGATATTTGCTTTTCGACGGTGAGTGCTGGAAACATGGAATGATTTTCCACATTTCAACCATGGAAATGAGGCTGAAAATACTTCAAGTAAATAGAAAACAAGCAGCCAAGTCTGAGTCCTTCTTAAAAATGTAACCTTACATTTTTGAACAGATCAAGACTTCAATGGAATTCTGAAGGATTATACATATTTATTACTTACTATATTACCCAATCACAAGCTTTTGAATATTGAAAATTTCTAAACCATCTAATATAAACTGCTTTCCACTTTTATGTTTCTTATATTATATATTTGCAAAAATGCAAATGTGGTTTAAGTGATGGCAAGGCAAACAATACCAGTAATCAATGATCTTTAATCAGTACATTCTATCATCAGTAGTATAGTTTTCCTCAGTGAGTACAAATAATTATTTGCTTCATACTTCAGAGCAAGAGAGTCTGCTTAATAATGCGTTCCTTATTTAAAAGGTAGAATTTTGTAAGTTGGAAAACTTTCATTCTTTTCTTCAATTTATTGTTTTATAGTTTTTCAATATGAAGTTACCTTTGATGAAGATTTAGTTGAATGCAGTTGATTTTTTTCAGTTTCCAGGCAATGTAGCTGATTGCCACTAAACTTGCTTCCAATATCATTATTCTAAGGTGGAGGCATCTATAAAAATTAACTTCTTTGCAATGACTTCTCTGTCTTATTATCTGAGAACCATTTTATTTTTTACATGCCAAGAAAATCTCTCTAATTTGTAATGTATTTCAATACTTAATACATTCTAACATTTTTGAGACCAGGAACCATTTGACCCCAACAAGACTATAAACAGACTGTTTAAGTGAAGTATTGATGATTAAAGTTGCAGGTGCGTCCAGGTACACAGCTTCGGAGGAAAAAAGAAACAAAAAAACAAGCAGTTCAATTGCGATACCATTCACAATGTTTCTGATTTCACAGGAAAGCAAAGAGCTCTAAAATTAGAGACCTATAAATTTCCACCCAATACTGTACCAATTGGAAACTTATGATAGCAAGCAAAGAGATGCAATAAAGAGCTTTGGACATTTTTCAGGTTTTATTACTTACTAGAAAAATAACAGAATCACAGGATTGAAAAAAATAGAAGAATAAAATAAATCTATCACCTCAGATTCTGAGCTGCCAACTACTTGTATGTTTCTCCAGAAAATTTCTATGCATTGACAAATATACATTCATCCTCTTTCTCTACATAATGAGAATTTATTACACACAGTATTCTGTACTTTGGTCTTCACTTAAAATTTTATCTGTAGAGATTTTTCTATAGCTTCACATGTGGAGTAACCTTGTTGGTTTAAATAGCATCCCAGTATTCCAACCAAGGAATGAACAGTCCTTGATAAGCTACTGCAACAAGGGTGCAATGATAGCCTTGTATGCAATCTTTGTGCTCATTTGGAATTTTATTTTTAGATAGTCTAATTTTGCAATTAGTTAAAAAGACTATACATATTTATATACCGGCAGGTATTTTCAAATTGTCCTTCAAAAAGAATGTACCCGTTTGCAACAAACTGGTAAGAATCTCACCAACAAAGTATGGATCTTCCCTACCCCACTCTTTTTCGGCACTGTATGCTAACACCTGCTTTGACCTGGACATTTCCTTAGATGCTTACGAATCACTTGCATTTTCCCCTGTATTTCCTGGTGATGGAAAGAGACTTTACTTGGGGTAGTGAACACACAATGCAATGTACAGATTAGGTACTACAAAATTGTACACCTGAACCCCGACTGGTTTGGCTCAGTGGGTTAGGCATCATCCTAGAAAGCGAAAGGTCATAGGTTCGGTTCCTGATCATGGCACATGCCTCGACTGGGGATCAGGTCCTGGTTGGGGATGTGTGAGAGGCAACCAATCCAGGTTTCTCTCCCTTTCTTCCCCTCTCTATGAAAATCAATCAATTAATTAATTAAAAAATTACAGAACTGAAATCTGTACAATTTTATTGACCAATGTCACCAAAAAATTCCTTGAAAGGATAAAGGAGATAGCTATATATTAATTAAATTAACCCTTGCTTAATATACGCCTACAAATATAATGAGGTATTTCTGGTTGTTTTAGGTTTTTTTCCCCCCACCCAGGGTTAGAGTCCATACCTTGGCTTTGTGATTTTTTTGTTTTGGATATTCAGATTTAATAATGCTTTCTTATAAGCTTCTCACTTCTATCTTCATTACAAAGGCTTTGCCCACCACTGAAACCAACCAGCCAACCAACCAATAAATTTTTCTCCCGGTGATGATGGTGATGATGATAATGATGACAACTAAACCCTGACATCTAGCATTGATTTTATTTTAAAGAATGAGATGGAATCCAAGCTTTATTTATTCATTTATTACTTTTTTCAACTGCCTACCTTGTGCATTGAAAATCATCTTTCCACAATGTAAAATGCCTTAAATGTTTGAATATTTCTCGGTCTTTATTCTAATGCCTTAATCCGTATGTTTTATCCTCTGTTAATATCAAACACTTTAACTTTGTTTTTTTAATAATATGTTTATAAAGAGTAAGGGTTCCCTTACTATAGTACTATTTCAGAGTTCTGTCAGCTTTTTTCACAGACTATTTTTTTACACAATATTGGTGAACTCACATATTCATTTATAAACAACAAATGTTTAAAAATATAGCTTTTCTATCCAAAACCAAGATATATCTTTCCACTTATTTAAGTAAATGTATCTTTTGTCTCTGAGTAAAATTTAACATTTTTCTTTCTAAATTTCTACAAATTTCTTGTTACCTTTATGACTACACATTTTATTTTACATGGTTTCTTCAAATGGTATCGTTTATTCTATTATAATTTGAATTTCTCTCTGTACTTAGAAAGTTAATAGCATATGTGAATCTTCTATATGCCATTTTTCTGGATTCTCTAGATTTTTTTTCAGCTTTTTCCCTTGAAATTATGGTTCTCCATATATACAAAAGTTATACTATTTGTCAAAAATGATCATTTTTTACTTCCTCTATAATTTTTATATATTTTAACTATTTGTCTTTTATAACTGCACTGGCTAGTATGATGAGAACAATACCAAATAATAATGTTATCTGTGGACATCTTTCACTTTTTCTTTTTTTTAAAGTAATATTGGGTAATGAGCTTAAGGCCTGATTTTTTTAAAGATTTTATTTATTTATCTTTAGAGGAGAAGGGAAGGAGAGAAGGAGGGAAATATCAATGTATGGTTGCCTCTCGTCAGTCTCTTGCTGGGAACTGGCCTGCAACCCAGGCATGTGCCCTGATTGGGAATCAAACCGTGATCATCTGGTTCGCAGGCCCGCGCTCAATCCACTGAGCTACACCAGCCAGGCCCACTTTTTCTTAAGTTTAAAGGTAATACATCATCTGGATACTGGCTTTCTTGTAAGTTCTGGATGAAAATGAAAGACAACAAAACGGTGCATTATATTCTACTTCACCCACGAGTCTTAGGAGGATGTGCAAGTATCGGAGCCACTGCACCTTCCCTACTCATCTGAATTTGAATGAAAACATACCTATTCCGAATCTTAATGAAAACATACCAGGTATTTTCATTTACAGTCGCTTTAAAAGGTGTTTTTAAACACTGGAGTATGCAATATTCATTAATTCGTTTTACATGCAAATAATAAAAAGTACCGTGTTTTACAGAATGTGAACTATATACAATGATACACACACACACACACACACACACACACACACACTAGACCAACAAAGCATGAAGCTGTCAAGATCCTCAGTGTCAGAGCAGTTTTGCTTCTATTTGTAATCTTCCTTCATAGGCAGTTTCATTAGCTCAGTAAAGGCAAGCCTAAACGTGTTTGTGACTCTCATTTTAGCTTTTATGGTGTCTCTTTTTTCTTCTTACCCTGAAAACTTCTGTGTTTGAAACCTTTACAAATAAATGAGCTAAACCCAATACATTCAATTCAGCTGAGATTTTGAAAACATCTGGAGAAGTTATTTGCTGAGTAATTAGACCAAGAGGTGGACAATCCCCTAAAGTCAGCTACCATATGGTTGAACCCCCCGTCATTTCCACAGCCATCAGCTTGCGTGCAGGGAGCATACTGATTCACAAAGTGACAATTAGGTGGAGCTGCCACCTGATTCCCTCTGACCATTTTTGGTGCAGAAATATATGCCTCACACGCTTTTTAGAGAGATGTCCCCTGTCAGCCCTCCCACGGCCTGTTCCATTTCTGAAGGGCCCATCACCTCAGTATGTTCTTTATGTCGTTGGAGACATTGAACGCAGATCTCCCTCAAGTGCTGGTCTTTGCTCACCCTTAATTAATTCCACCTTTGGAGGCAGATAGAAATTAATTACAATTTTAATTTTGAACATGCATTCACTTTGCTATGCAGAGATATTTAAGAATGAAAATGAAGATACAGTATTTAAATGCTTCCATTTTTGCCATATATGTCACTATTTAGCTTGGAAATGTTGATCAGTGAAGCCTTAATATTTAAAATATATGTCTTTGTGTTACCAAATAATAGATCTGGAAGGAATTTGAAAGTTCAATTTGTTATTTTCCCTGCTGGAAATCAAAACGACTTAAACCACTGTAGAAAGATATACATCTTTCCAATTTAAAACAACTTGAAAGATATACATCTTTCCAATTTAAAACAACTCTAGGTGATTTCACAACTATCTTAAGTTACCCACTGTGGAGTGAATAATTGCTATCAAGAAAGTTTCCTTTATAGCCAAGCTAAATGTTGCAGGTTATTAAAATCTCCTTCACACTCTCTACGCTTTAATGTTACTGGTAGAAATGATACTTACAGAGCAATAAGGTCGGTAGTTTTAACCATGGCTGGAGCAAGGATACTCTGATCAAGATGCACCCAGACAGATGGTGGCTGCACTCACCCTTTCTCCTCTCCCTGGATCCCACACTCTCACTGTTCCCAATCACCCCTGATTTAGCTGTAGCTAAGTTATTTACTTAGGTTCTTTTAGATGTAAGCTAAGGATACAGGATACTTTGAGTCTATAACATTTACAATTTTTTAAAGAAGTATAAGGAGAAATTATGCATATGAATTAACTTTGGAGAATCATGCAAGCATGTAAAATTTATTCTTAATTGAATATGTTCCCCATTCTCAGGATAATTAGACCTGACAGAGAAGTCAAGTCCAAGCACATTTTCACTAGGGCATTTGCTATTTGTTTAGTCTATTAATTCTCACTATTTGTCTTCTTAGTGTGAACTATGTTTCAATTCCATGTAGTCCAATAGGAATCAAGTCAAGATTTATGTATCTCATTTTACTTTGTGATATATTGGGCGAGAGCACCAAATATTAACCAAGCTCATTCAAGATCTTTTGCCAAAGGATAACAATTCCATTTTCAATTGTACTTCTCTGAAGGACAGTGTGACAAAATGCTCAAGTAAGTGAATCCTGCGTAGCAGTCCAAATGCGAAGGGAGACTTACCGGAGGTTTCATCTACTCTCTCATCCACTGTGTGGTCCTTCTGATGAACCCATTCACTGTTGCACTTGAAGTAGATCTGGGTGGCAGGGCTGGCTTTACAATACAGGTTAACAGGCTTGTTCTTCACAATATAAGCTTCTTCAGGCTCGATGAGGAAATGCGGCAGAGGCTCAGGTGGATCGGATGGAAAAGTCTCTGGCAGTTCATGAAAAAAGTCGTCGTCTGGTAAACAAGAAGAAAGTGGAAGTCATTGAAAACATAATAATCATTTGCCATTTACTTGCTACTCATTTAAAAATAATGTCTCATTACCTAGTTAAGCAATTTGAGTGACTGCTATGCACTAGAAAGTCAGTATGTTAGGTGTATTGACTGGCTGCTCAACTAAGTATTTAGATTATTATTCTCGTTTTTATGCATGGCAAAATTCAACATCAGAGAGAATAAATATCTAGCCCTGAGCACACAGGCAGAAAATAGCAGAACTGCGTAGGAACCAGGTTTATCTTCTGCAAAAACTGATCTTCCAGATAGAGCGCTGCCCCCTTCTACTACCGGTATTACCCTTGGGAGCTGACAAAGGCAACAGCAAGTGTATCAGAAAGCTTTGTTTGAAAAATAAAAGGTAAATCACAGGTAAATCTTTGCAAGGAGCTGAGAAGGAATATTAGAAACATGAATTAAGGATCAAATATATCATTATTTTTGAAAATGCTACTGCATGAAATATTTATTCATTCAACCAAAAATATGTATTGAGTTCAGAATTATGCTAAATACTGGAAATATAGTCATACAGAAACAGGGCAATAGTAAAGCCATAGTAGAGCTAGAATCTAATATTACTGTTTGATCTTATTTTGAAATTACATGTCGACTATCATGTGTATTATATGAGTAACAAAACCTATTCTAAATGTACTAGTACTGAATATTATCATAGAGAAAAATAGTATCATTTTTTGCATCACTGAAATTTATCAAATATATTGTTTTCACCTTGCTGTTCCAATAGTGATGGATAAACAAAATCTAAAAATTGGTTGAGATATTTGCACAATTAAGGTAGGTTTTCTTTTAACTTCAGTTATGCATCATTCCAAATTTAAAAAAAAATAAGTCTTTTAAAAATCCTATTATATTTCACAAAAGTCAAGTTAAAAGATTGTCTTCCAATATACTATAAATACGTTAAGCCTGATAAATCTATTCCTATGAGAAACAGGAGAATAAAATTATTGTTAATTTTCTAAGTTGATTAAGCACCCTAGGTTAATAGGTAAACTTAAAATTCTAAAGTCAAAATTAAAAGTAGAAGTGTTTACAAGTTCTTTAAAAGTATGTATATATATATATATATATATATATATACACACACACACATAAAAATACATATATTCAATAGCAAATATAGGCTATGGTATCAGTAGTTAACCATGGTTGCCTGGATGTTAACCTGAAACTCATTTAATCACTCATTTAGTTGTTGCCCTGTTTTGGGAGACAGCCATTGGTTATGTGGATATTTGTCCAGCAAGAACTCTGGCCTTGGGCCTTTTCATGTAGGTAATAGGATAGCTGTCAAAGAGTAATGACATCAGGTCTTTGCCAATTTGTTTTGCAGTAAAAATTGGCTTCATTTGCATCATAGACAAAAATAGCTTTCAAACTCTTTACAATTATAAACTCCTGACACTGGATGTAAATGATGTTTCCTGTAGCTGGCTTTCTCACTGTAGTTTTTAAATTTCTTTTCTTTAGGCAGAGCGTCATTTCTGGTTTTCCTACTGTTAGACAATAGGACTGAAATTATCCAGTTACTACAGGAAAACTTTGTGTCCATCAATTTTAGCTTCTTCAGTCTATACTCAAGAATACTCGAAACTGCTTAAAGAAACAATCATTCAGCAAGGCAAAGAGATGGGGAGCTGAGGTAGCAAATTCATCAGCACAGAGGTGATGTGTTGAAGGCATTATTCATTTTTTTCTTGTTTTGTCTTTTAAGCACTTTCTGTTATATATAATGGTACTGATAATTTAAAAATCTTAAAAGTATCAGATATAAGTACTGTAAAATGTTAGCGATTATTTTTAATTGTTATTATTAATGAAAGCAGAGGGCCAATTAGGCCTTTTTAAATTTTACTACTGGTGTATATTCATACACACAAGACTTGTGTATGTCTTTCATAGCAATATATTCATTTAGGTATGCAAAATACGAAAAGCCTTTCAAGTCATTGATATAGAAGGTAAGACCTGTTCCTTTAGAAAGAATGACTGCAAGACATCAGATGATTGTACATTTCCTTACTTTATGCAACAATGTAACAAAAATACATGTACATTTACATCCTACAGAAAGATAGAGGGGCACCAAACATTGATTACCCTCCCTTGCCGAAGCATGTATTTCTTTCTTCTATTTTATTGTGAACTACTGGAAAGCCTAATGGAAGTTGAGAAAGTCACATATATATTTTTAAGTCAAAAGGGGTTCTGTTAGATGCTAGAAAAAATGGTAATGATTTAATAACATATTGAAAAACGTATGGACAAACTATCTGTGTATAATTTGGGGTTTTAAGACAAGAGGGTTACTACGGGTCAAAACAGCCTGTTACTGGCATAGGAACAGATATATACATCAATGGAACAGAATAGAGAGCCCAGAAATAAATCCATGACTCTATGGTCAATTAACATTTGACAAAGGGAGCAGGAGCATAAAATGGAGTAAAAATAGCCTCTTCAACAAATGGTGTTGGGAGATCTGGACAGCTAAAATAAAAAAAAATGCAAAAAAAGGAAACTTACACCATACAGAAAAAATAAAATCAAGATGGATAAAAGATTTAAATATAAGTTGTGACACATAAAAGTCCTAGAGAAGAACATAGACAGGAAAGTTCCAGATATTTCATGTAGCAATATTTTCACCAATATGTTCCTTAGAGCAAAGGACATAAAGGAAAGAATAAACAAATGAAACATCATCAAAATAAAAAGCTTGTGCATGACTAAACAAAACATCAGCAAAATGAAAAGAGAACCAACTGTATGGGAACATATATTTGCCAATGATACCTCGGACAAGAGTTTAGTTTCCAAAAAATATAAAGAACTTACACAACTCTATTCCAGGAAGACAAACAATCTAATTTGAAAATGGGCAAAGGACCTGAATAGACACTTTTCCAAGGATGACATACAGAGGGCCCAGAGACATGAAAGGATGCTCAGCACTAGCCTAGCCATCAGAGAGATGCAAATTGAAACCTCAATGACATACCACCTCACACAGGTCAGAATGGCCATCACAAACAAATAAACAAACAACAAGTGCTGATGAGGCTATGGAGAAAAGGGAACCCTAGTGCACTGTTGGTGGGAATGCAGACTGGTGCAGCCACTGTGGAAAACAGTACGAAATTTCATTTTTAAAAAACCCTAAAAATATAGCTGCTTTTTGACCTGGAAATTCCACTGCTGGGATTATATCCTAAGAATCCCGAAACACCAATCCAAAAGAATTTATGCACTGCAATATTCATAGCAACACAATTTACAATAGCCAAGTGCTGGAAGGAGCCTAAGTGCCCATCAGTAAATGAATGGATCAAAACACTGTGGTACATTTACATGATGGAATACTATGCAGCAGAAAGAAAGAAGGAGCTCCTACCCTTTGTGACAGCATGGATGGATCTGGAGAGTATTATGCTCAGTAAAATAAGCCAGGCAGTGAAACACAGATACCTATGATCCCACCTATCAGTGGAAACTAATCAACAAAACAAACAAGTGAGCAAAATAGAATCAGAGACATGAAAATAAGGAACAAACTGACAGTGACCAGAGAAGATGGAGAAGGGGAAAAATGGGGGAAAGAAGGTGAAGAGTCCAGACAAGGAACAAGCATAAAAGACCCATGGACAAGGCCAATGCAGGGGAGGACTGAATGTGGGGGCGGGGGCAGGGCAGGGAGAGCAATAAGGGAAGAATGGGGACAACTATAATTAAACAATAATATGCAATTTTATAAAATGACAAGAGGGTCACTACAAATAAAGAGAAATATTTCTATGTCTTGATTTGAGGCTTCACAGAGTGTGGATTCTTCAAGAATTACGTTTGCTAACATTCAAATGTGAGCTATTACGGAATTATCTCTATCCTTTGAAATGTTCTCATCATGTCATAAATCCAGTTTCTCTTATATAATCATTCTACTCTGCATGAACCCACGTTTTAAATTTTATCTAGAGAGATGCCTTAATTAGCCACAGCATATTAGTTTATTAATATTTCCCACAGTATACATGCAGTGTATTTAAGTCCATGCTCTATCAGGGGTGTCCACCCCTAACCCACAGGCCACAGGTGGCCCAGGACGGTTATGAATGCAGTCCAACACAAAACTGTAAATTTACTTACAACATAGTTAGGTGTTTTTGTGATTACATATCACATTGCACTTAATGTGTGTTCCAAGACAACTCTTCTTCCATTGTGGCCCGGGGACCCCAAAAGGTTGGACACGTCTGCGTGCCTAGATGAATTCACATTGGACAGTATGACACACTATTTCTAGTACTCAATTTAGGTATTGGCAAAGACATTTAGGAAGATAATTTTTTAAGGTCCCGTGTCATAAGATATGTATAGTGGGGTAGATATAACAAAATGTAAATAGACTGTTGTGCGATTCCTCACTCCATTTGCAACCGGGAGCGGAGGCACCGGCCCAGCCACGGAATCAGCCCAGATAACAGCTGCACCACCACCAGCTAAGCATGCTAAGGGAACACTTTCCTCACTCCCGACAAAAATGCTGGGTCAGCATTAATTTTCAAATGTAATGATATTTCAGAAATGGGCCTTTTATGAAATGTCACCTGGATTTTTTTCTAGAGTGAGTTTTAAAAATCAAACAAGCAAGCCAATTCTCTTCAACCAAAAGTACAAAGGAAATCTTCTGAGCCTTTAAAAATCCAGCATGATTATATCTATCTGTATTTTATAATGAAAAAGTGATCCCCTCCAAATACCATGTCTATTTAGCAAGAAAGAAAGGATCATCTACAAATAGCTCTTCACGACATTTAGTTCCTCTGCGCTACGCATTTGCCTCACACATGTGCGGAAGAATCCTAGTTTTCAGTTTTGCAACCAGTTTTATGCATCTATTCCCAATTTTCAAAAGCCAGGAATTACAACAAATGCTTAACACTAAAATAAATGTCCTTTGAAGGCAAGGACTATGTCGTTTTCATTTTCACTTTCCACAAGTCTAGCATAGTGCCAGGTGCATTATGGGAAGTCACCAGAAATCTTACAGAAGCACAAACATTATGATGGCAACTTTGATCATTCCTAAAAGAGTCACAAGATCTTTTAGAGTTTAGAATGTCTGAAATGCAGTTACAAATATAAAGTGTTATAACAATCGTATCTACAAACTGGACTGGCTACAAAATTTGGGTGGCCCAGTGCAGAATGAAAATCCAGGAATCCTTGTTAAAAATGGACTAAGAATTCAGGGATGGTGATAGCCAGAGTATTAAATTAAGTGTAAGTCCTGTGCGACAGGACCGGTCCCACAGACAGGAGACTAGCGCTGTCTGCACGTGTAAGGGAACTGACCATTCCACTTCATGGAGAGCCTGAGAGATGAAATCACATCTTTACTAGTGAATATTGGTTTTTTAACGCAGTTGGTATTTCCCAGCTTTTTATGGTGATAGATGTTTTCTAGAAGAACACATGGCTTTTCAAACTATTAAACAGAGACTCTAATTGATTCTCTAAGCATGTGTGTTTGCAATGGTGTGAAAGTGAAAGCGCTGGTTTTATTGGTTTCTAGGTTTTCTTTAGGACACACACCAGTGCCCGACCTTGGGCGGGACCCAAACAAGTCAATCCCGGCCACAGTGAGGGCAAGTCTTTCAGGCCACCGGGGGGCTGTTTAATACATGGGATAATGAGGTTGGAGGTTCTTTTTTAAGCTCGTAGACGAGCATGCAACTCAAATAAATAAACCAACTATACAAATAAACTGATTTCTGATACTATTAAGGTCATGTTGAAAAAACTGAAGGCTATGAAAGAACAACTTAATTTTTTTGGTAGAGGGCTCATTGAGTGCATTCTCTTAGCACTTTATTTCTTAATAAAAATATCAGAAGTCTCCTGAAGTTTTCAGGGTGATAATAGGAACTCAACTTGTAAATAGCATCTTCAGACTTTGAACCCATTTCTGGTAACATGCCACAGCTATTCCACAGTGTCCTGTTTTACACAGCCATACCCCAGATGTTGACATTGATTGTATTATGCTATTTGGGCAAAATGATTGATTTGTTACATTGTTGAACAAGTTTTCTACATGAAGTTCATTCAAATTAACAAAATAAAGTTCCTGAGTTAGTACTGTTTTATACATTGAATTCAGTATTAACTTCCAGCTATAATTGCTTTTTTAATTTGGATATAACATTGTTCATCATTTTACCCTGCTCTAACACTTGGCTTAATTTTCTCTTTTCCACCACTACTCAATAATAATACTGCCATTTTTATCTAGATATGAGGTAAATTTCAGTTTTTTTTTCTGTTATCTCATACAGCCTTTTTTATTTACATACAAAAGAGAAAGCTTTGTACCATGTATTACTTTTATAGACTTTCATTCCACCTAATTCCTGACAGGAAAATATTATGCTATGAACATCAATCTAGGAAGCTTTACGTTGCTGGTTTTATTGCTATATATCAAGCCTTAATTTTCATCAACTTAATATGTAAGTTTCTATATTTCTGAATCATAAGACTTAAACTATTATTGCTTATATCATAAAATATAGGACTATTATCTCTTTGTCTGAGACCTGAAGCATATTTTTCTGAAATGGAATTTACTTCCAAATGACTCAAGAGCAATTTAGAATGAATGACTGCAAAGCTAATTTTATCTGCATTTTGCTGCCCATCCATCAGAGAGATAATGCATGATGTATTACAACAAAAGGCAGCTGGGATTAACTATTTGAATGAGACTCCAGCTTATTTTTAATATTTTGATTAAAATATCCTTTGGAAGACAAAGGCTATGGCCTATATTTCAAGCTACATATTAATGGATTCATCATTTAAACTTAAGTAGCCGAATATATAATGTCTTAAATGTATTCTACCATTTGAGGTACTGAATGATTTCCAACTCCAAAAGAGAAAACTTTTCAGCATTAAAGATATACTTTTCAAATCATGTCCGTGCATTATTAATAGTGATGTGAAGTCAAGATGTGAGTTGACATGCACTTAACTATGAAACAGAAGTACCTCCTTTGGCCCCAGTTTAAGGTTTTATGACCTCTGACCTTTAATACATAAAACTTCTGCATGCATTTCCCTGCCTACAATCTCTACCTCTGCCATACAGTCTACATTGTGCTCTTAGAAAAAATTTGCAAACCTGTATTTACTCCCTTCTTCAGATAATTGAATACATACAATATAAGGCAAGACAGCAAGTTTATTTTTTTCCCTCAGATTAGCTCAAAAATGTTGAATGATTGATGAAGGGCTAAGGAAATTTTAATCTTCATACACTGGTTGTGGTGTAAATTGGTATTAAAGTAGAGAAAATTTAACAATATAAATAAAAATTAATTTTCTGCATCCCTCCCACTTCTTGGGATCCATGTTACAGACATAATAACACAGACACATGTATACACATACCTGCACATACAAAGGTGTCCACTGCCACTTTGTTTATTAAAAAATAAGTGCTATATAATAACAGAAGGCAGTTGGAATTAACTATGTGAATGAGACTGAGAACAACTAAAAGTCAATCAAGGAATAGTTAGATAATTGTTTCCGACACATCCTACTAAGAATACTGTTTCATCAATAAAAATAAGAAAGTAAAATTTTATGTATAGAACCAGAAGGGCTATTATATTATTTTTTTTGTCTTCGTTGGAGGACAAGTTAATTGATTTTAGAGAGAAGGGAAGGGAGGGAGAAAGAGAGAGGGTGAGAAACATCAATGCCAGAAAGAAACGTCGATGGGTTCCCGCTAGTTCATGACCTGACAGGGAACCAAACTCTCATCCTGGGCATGTGTCCTGACTTGGAATTGAACCCATGACATTTTGCTTTATGGGATGATGCTCAAAAAAACTAAGCCACAATGTCCAGGACAGAAGGACAACCATTACTTACTAAGGAAATAAAGCAAGTTCTTAGCCAATGTGTATAGAACAATGCCACTCTTTGTTAAGAATGGAAGGAAGTGTGTGTGTGTGTCAATGTCACAAGAAATGTAAACTCTAGAAGCAGACACACACAAAATACTGACAGCAATTACTTATGGGGGGAATAATTGGAGGGCTTTAGAGGGAAATTTTACCTTCTGTTTGAACCTGTTTTTTCAAATGCTACATTATTGATAATTCCTACTTTTAATGTGTTTTTTGAGTTTTATTCACATTAAGAAAATTAAACCCATGTGCAAACTATTAAATCAATCTAGAATAACCACTTCAGGTTTCTTCACTAAATTAAACCTTCCCAAATCGATTACACTGGAATCAAAATGCCTTATGTGATGTCTCCATTAAAACTTGTGTTTACAGGCCATGCTTCTTGTAGCTATATAGCATTCATTTCATGCTACCTCATTGCAATTCATTTTCCTCTTATTTTCTCTTTCCCTAATTTTCTTATCTTTGTGGCCTGTGACTTTGAACTAAAATACTATACTATCTTTCTCACATTTTCTTCAAAAACAAATAATTTGTTGATCACCTTCTATGTGCTAGAACTGTTGCATAGAACTCTTCTATGCTAGAACTCCAAATTCAGTTGAAGCTGCACTTTATCTCTCAATGAAATCTTTATCTCATGAAAAAGAAACAAAAGAAATTAAGTTTATAGTGATCTACATTTATAATAAAATTGGTATATTAGTCTGATTATAAAAGAAGATGTTTATGATTCATTAGCTGACTTTCATTTTAAAGTTCTTAATTTTAGGATGTTGGAAAGGTTTGCTAATATTTGTAGAGACCTACATTATGAGCTAAGGAAAAGTTTTTTCTTGCTCTGTATTAATGGTTAGAGCTATAAATCCTTAACTCTTATTATGAACTTCAGGAATGTGAAGAATAAAACAAGATTATTCAGAAGGAAATTATAAAAATTAAATAATTATTGATAGATAAAAAAACAAACTTAGGGGCAACCCTCATAAATATTTGCAAGTTCAACATTATAATATATTCACATAATGCATGCTACTAATCTTTTTCCTCTCTGTGATGGTCAGTTTTATGTGTAAACTTGTCCAGGAATACATTCCTTGGTTATTCAAACACTAATCCATGTGTTGCTGTGCAGGCATTTTGTGGATATGATTAAGCCCACAATTAGCTTCCTTAAGTAAGAGAGGTTATCCTAGATAATCTGGGTGGGCCTCATTCAATAAGTTAAAAGGCTTAGATCAGTGTCTGAATGAATTACAAGAAACAGTAGCCTAGCCAAGCTGACACGTAAGGTGCCATCCTGTTAGTTAACTCCTGCTCATGCTTCAGACATCAGATACCTCTTCTTCTAAAGGCTTCCCGCTCCAAATCCTGGGCATAAGCTCCTGCTGTCACATTGTATTACTTTTCTTCTTGTTTATATTTCTTCCCCACTAGTGGACAAGTTCAAGTCCACAGCATTAAAAGCAATGTTTATCTTATTCATTTCTGCATAACTAATATCTAACACAGTGTCTGCCAAGGATTTCAGGAAGGTTTCCTTTCCACTTGAATTGCTATTCCTAAAGTTCTGTATGACAGAAGTATATAGGAATTACCCTATCAATAGAGATTATGAGGAAATCTTTGTACAAAATACAATAGAAATGCATATTTAAAAGCTGGTCCTTTAGTGTTTTTAAGTACAAACTGGCTCCCACATTAAAAAAAAAAACAATTTACCACTATCTTACATGTATGTGTTAATGCCATGTATCACAAACGTACACAGCCTTGGACTAAGCATATTTCCTCAGTAAATAATCAAAGTTGAATGTAAAACATTTTGTGAGTGGGAAATAATGTGATACATCTGATTACAGTGCCTCTTCAACCTCTTGGCCTCATTTGACACTTGACTTCAATGCTCCGCCCTCCTTTTTGAAACATCTTCCTCTCTTGGGGTCTGTCCATTAGCACCAGATTCCTCCTCATCTCACCTCTTCGACCTTTCTCTTTCTTTTTCACTGCTTGAGTAGAGTTAGACACTTACCAAGGTTCTCTCCTTTCGTCTCTCCCTTGGGCATCTCAGCCACAACACTAACTCAATTATCAGATCATGTCACATGCATAACCTTTCACTCCACCCCTGCTTCTTAAAACCTTCACTGTCTTTGCATTGACCGAGAATGCAATCAGACTTTTTACCGAGGCCAAGAAGGACCCACCTGATCTGATTGCTACTGCTCTCTAGGTCTCATTTTCTACCCCGTGACCTTTCCTCAACATTCGCAAGCAGATGGACTGGTATTTGTGTCTTTATGCCAAATTCAGTCCTGCCCTCAGGCATTTGCATTTGCTTTTCATTCCTCTAGGAAGGACTTCCCTCTTCTTTTGCCATTTAGGTTTTAGTTTAATGCGTTTCCTGGACCAAGAGAGACTCTTGACCAACTAATCTCAATCTCTTGATATTTCCCTTCAGGAGCACATGACTCTAATTGACTTTTCCTCATAACCTATCATGATCTTAAATTAGCTCGTTTACTAACTCGGTTGCTTATACTCTTTACCCTTCCCATGAAACACCAAGCTTTATAGGATGGGACATTTTATTTGTTTTGTTCAACACTCTATTCTCAGCATCACCATCAAATGAATGTATCTTTGTTCTAAAATTAGCTTTTCTTTTTTGTCCAGCTTCTTATTCCTGACAGTATAATACCCCTCCTCATAGTGAAAAGCTTCAAGTCACATCTCTTAATCAGACTGATGCCTTGGACATGTACATGTACAATGCATATCAGCTCTACACTGTCTCCCTTGCCATCAACCCCTATTCTTTTCACCACTGGAACTCAGGTTGGAGTCCCTACATTTTCATTTAGATTATTACAAGAGCCTTGTTCCTGATTTGCCTTGATCCTGACTTTCCTGTCTTAATTCCATCTATACTACATTACCATGGTATATTGCCATTTCTAAATAGAAAGTAGAATCATAATAGCTTTGACTGGAAACCTTTAGTATTCAACAGAACATGGCCCGAAATTTGTTTTATTTTTAGTTTATTTACCAATGTTCCACCAAATCCAAATTTGGTCACTCCATATTCTATAAACAGCTCTTAAAATTTCTCCCCACTTTTGTATATTTGCTTTGCACATAATGCCTTATTTCCCACTGACCCTTCAATGCTTCTCTCAATGACACTGAAAAATCTACTCTTAATCCTCCCAGGGAAAACCATTCCCTGCTATTGAATGGTAAATATTCTCAATGCAATTTGGGAGTCTCAGTCATTTTTGTACTCCTTAGTGAAGCCAGGTCAACCATACATCTAGTAGACTCTAAAACTTCTACTCACTTGAAGCAAACATCTAGAACTGACTACTCCTTTTAAGAACCATGAAAGAAATGAATTTCATATCTATACATAATGTTTTATGCTAATGCAAATTATCTAAATATAATCTATCTAGGCCCATGTACTTATCAAAAATCTGCATTTTTAACTATGATAAAAATTTTCAAGTATATGCAAAATGACATAACAAAGAACCTAAATTATATATAACCTAGCTTCAAGAAATTTCAACAGTGTGTTAACTTAGTTTCACACACAAAAAATTTTAAGCATTCAGAATTCGTAAGTAAGGAAAACTAAAAATATCAGAGTAGTAGTCTGAGATAGCAAAAGATACAAATATCACCAAATAAGGCTAAGGATTAAACTTATAATATTGCAAATTATAAAAATTAAATCAATGGCAAAATAAGAATACTTGGTTTATGGGTACAATGTTCATCCATAAACTTAAGACTCAACAATAATAGTGATTAAACTTCCAGCCAAGATGGAGGGGTAGGTAGATACTCTGTAACTCATTGCATAACCAGAAGAAAGACAAAAATTTAAGAACTAAGAACTGACAGAAAATCAAACTGTATGGTAGTCTGACAACAAGGCAGTAAAAGAAGCAACATTTATCCAGACCAGTAGGAGGGGTAGAGATGGGCAGCAGGGCAGAGAGGACTCATGGCAAGGCAGTTGCTGGTGGACTGGGTGGTCCCACATTTGTGTGTGGATAAACCGGGAGGAACAACTGGGGAGAGACACAAACTGTGCGACTCAGGGTTCCAGTGTGGGGAAATAAAGCCTCAAAATCTCTGACTGAAAAAACCTGGGGTGGGGCTTGCAGTGGGAGTGTTTGCTGGAGAGACCTACAGGATACTAGAACATACACAAAACCACCCACCTGGGAATCAGCACCAGAAGGGCCTAAATTTGCTTGTGGGTAGCAAAGGAAGTGACTGAAAACCCCCAGAGAGCAGAACAAGCGAAACTGTTCCCTCTTGGACCTCTGTCTTACATCCAGCATCACAATCCAACGACTGCGTTGCCCCACCCTGGTGAACACCTAAGATTCCACCTTTTACTACATAACAGGCATGATGAGACAAAAAAAAAAAAATGGCCCAAATGAAAGAAGAGCTCAAAGCTCCAGAAAAATACAACTAAGCAACAAAGAGATAGCCAACTTGTTAGATGCACAGTTCAAAACACTGGTAATCAGGATGCTCACAGAATTGATTGAATATGGTCACAAAATAGAGAAAAAAATGAAGGCCATGAAAAATGAAATAAAGGAAAATGTACAGGAAACCAACAGTGATGGGAAGGAAACTGGGACTCAGATCTACAGCATGGGCCACAAGGAAGAAATAAACATTCAATCAGAACAGAATAAAGAAAAGAATTCAAAAAAATGAGTAGAGGCTTAGGAACTTCTGGTACAACTTGAAATGTTCCAACATCCAAGTCAT
Organism: Sturnira hondurensis; assembly: GCF_014824575.4. Taxonomy (NCBI): domain Eukaryota; kingdom Metazoa; phylum Chordata; class Mammalia; order Chiroptera; family Phyllostomidae; genus Sturnira; species Sturnira hondurensis. The sequence continues at coordinate 1,432,155 of NW_028077629.1, read as the reverse complement.
AGGGGTGCCAGAAGGAGAAGAGGAAAAGCAAGAAATTGAAAACTTATTTGAACAAACAATGAAGGAGAACTTTTCCAGTCTATCAAAGGAAATAGACTTCCAGGAAGTCCAGGAAGTTCAGAGAGTCCCAAACAATTTGGACCCAAGAAAGCACATATGAAGCCACATCATAATTACACTACCCAAGATTAAAGATAAGAAGAGAATCTTAAAAGTAGCAAGAAAAAGGGAGACAGTTCCCTACAAAGAAGTGCCCATAAAACTATCAGCTGATTTCTCAAAAGAAACCTTGCAGGTAAGAAGGGGCTGGGGAGATGGATTCAAAGTCATGGAAGGCAAGGACCTACATCCAGGATTACTCTAACTAGCAAAGCCATCATTTAGAATGGAAGGGCAGATAAAGTGCTTCCAAGTTAAGGTCAAGTTAAAGGAGTTCATCATTGCCAAGCCCTTACTATATGAAATGTTAGAGGGACTTATCTAAGAAATTGAAGAAGATAAAAAATGTAAACAGTAAAATGACAACAAACTCACAACTATTAATAACTGAACCTAAAACTAAAACAAAAATGAAAATGAACTAAGCAAACAACTAAAACAGAAACTGAATCACAGAAATAGAGATCATAAGGAGGGTTATCAGCAGGTAAGGGGTTGGAGAATGGAGGAAAAAGTACAGGGAGTAAGTAGCATAAATGGTAGGTAGAAACTAGGGAAAGATTATGACTAGTATAAGATATGTAGAAGCTAGAGAACTTTTATGTATGACCCATGGACCATAATTAAGAGGGGCAATGCAGGTGGGAGGGGTGGTGCAGGGCAGAGGGCAATAAAGGGAGGAAAATGGGACAGCTGTAATAGCATAATCAATAAAATATATTAAAAATAATAGTGATTAATGATAACATTACAGGACACAAAGTGTATTTTATAAGACATAACCATTAAAAAACTCTAATCTGAGATTTTCCATACAAATAAGGAACTCTGTTTAGTAACTTTGGAGTAAATAAATCATCCTTTAAATTTAGTGAAATAATTTATTAATAATGTACTCCCAAATACAGTACAGTTAACCACTAAATAACACAATTTGGAGTGCATGGGTCAACTTATATCAAGATTTTCTTTCCAGTAAATACTCATATGTACCATACTGTATATATGAGGGGAGACACTCAAAAACAGAATCATCTTCTGGAGGATGGGCCCCTTGTAGTACCAGCTTCCCCTGCTAGGTGACTATTCTACGAACCAATCTCTGTTGGTGTAGCAGCTGGCATTGTTGTGAGAGGCTGCGTTAGGCTTCAGGGAATTCTTTTGAGGACTTTTTCAAATCATCTGTCCATTGCATGATAGGTGATTTATGAGTGAACCTGCCAACACTGTGCTGAGTGTTCAGCATTTTTGAACCCAAAACAGCATGACTCCCATACCCTACCCCCCATTCACCCAATCTTGACCTGAACAACTGTTTTTTGTTTCCCCTCATTTAAAAAATCCTCAAAAGTAAATGTTTTGCTGATGTGAAAGAGGTGAAACCAAAAAAGGCAGAAGCATTAAAAGGCATCAAAATCAATGAGTTCAAAAACTGTTTTGAGCAGGGGAAGAACTGTTTTGATAGGCATATTTCATTGAATGAAGAGTACTTTGAAGGTGACTGAGGTTTAAGCATGTAAGAATAAATACAAACATTTTTATAAATAAATTTTGAGTTTGGGGCCCCCATATATTTCCTTTTCCTTATAATTTTCTTAATAAAATTTTATTTTCTCTATTATTTTATGCTATAAGATACAGTATAGTTTCCATATAAAATAAAAAATACATGTGAACACAGAGAGGTACAGAAATTCCTAAAACTAACACCTTTTAAGAAAAAATTTAAAAATAATGTAAAAGTCAATACCCCTCATTTTTCTACTTTGTAACAAATGGAAATTTAGATTTTGCATTAGTATCTTCTTAATAGTCCCCATTCTTTCTTTTGGCGATATAAAATAGTTTTCACTCACCTCAGTTTTCTGCCTTTTTGAATTTTGGACATAATTTTATCTATAGATAAACTTATAGATAAGTTTCTGAACTTGCTTTTTAATTAATGATCTCCACATACAAACTCTACTCCACTTACTATATCGCCTCCCAAAATACGTCTACTTTCAGGCGGTGCTTTGAAGGAGCAAGCGGGAGGCAGTGAAAGGAGCCCTGGACTCTGGGTTGGGAACCTGGTGCTAATCCCAGTCACTTTCTCAATGATTTGTTGCTTTATGTGAGTGATTGATGGGTAGGTTTGTGTAGGGTGAACAAAAATCCGAGTTGTGAATACATTGTACCTGTAAATAACAGAGCTTTGAGAAAGGGAGAATACTCTAGAAGTCCTCTCATTTAGACGTCTGGGCTTCTGTCATGTGACTGTGGGTCGAGATGGTGGAAAGAAGGCCAGGAGTACAAAGGTGCTATCATGTACCTACTGTGTGCCAGCCACCATCCTACACATTAGTATAAGCTAACATCCAATGTTTAAAAAAAAAAAAGAAAAAAGCCACCGTGCATTTATGGTTTTGGCAATGTTTTCATGATGCCCAAATTCCTGTAGATGTTTTATAATAAAAACAAGCATCATAACCTTTATTAAAGTCATCCTTATCTTTAGCTTCTGGATTTCTGTGTGTCTTTTTAGAAATTATAGTTTCCATGAAGCACGTGACAAAATTCATATTTCATGACTTTGCCAGGAAAGGACTAAAGGATTAATTCTGCGGGTTGAGTGAGGATACTGATTATGAACCAACATCCTTACTTTTTATCCTTTCTGGTGATGCAAATTACATTCTTCCATAATGTATTGCTTTGCATGGTCACACATCCAGTACACTGAAGAAGGTGGTAAGGGTGTGACTCACCTTCATCAAGGTACAGGATCACACACTGTCACCTCCCCTGCCCCTGGGGATCACAGGCTTGACACCTAGTTACGGAATCATTAAACCCGAGGCCAGCAGCCTTCCTTCTCCATGTGGGACCCCTCTTCTCCCTGACTCTTTACTCCTGTGGTCCCTTCAGGCTCCTGGCCTTCTCTCCCTGCCTTTAACCCCCATGACTAATTAAATCTGGACAAGCCTTTGGTGCAAACAGTTTCTTTCAGAGTTATTCATTTAAAGTTCCCCTTCAGGCATTCTTTGTCACCTGCCATTTTTACATGAAGTTGAAAGAGGTGAACTGTTTTTATAAGATAAAATCTTTGAAGACCTAAATCTATCTTAATGTTTCAGCTAAAGACTAGATTTTAAAATACGACAAATGCTTCAGCATTTCTTGGACTTTACAGATAAACAAAAAGTTCCAAAGCCTCTGGTCTCACTAAAGACAGCTACATTTTAAAAGCCATCTTATTATAATTAAAACTATAATTAAATTCTACACCAAAACCAGAAAAGAATTAAGTAAGCAGTATAGTTGAACTCATTCCCAGAAAGTTTCTTTTGGGAATCATACTGAACTCCAGAATCAAGCAGTAATTTTAATATTGTTATCAATTTAGAAAAAAAAAAACAAAAAAAAGAAGATCAAAGGAAATAAGAAATTAAGTCTGGAAATATGGCACTGCTTAAGTATTTGGTTTACTGAGATAAAACTAAAATTTGCCACGTTGCCAATTACTTTAAGCCTACCAGCACATTTTACAAGTAAACAGAAAATACTACACTTACATTGTTTACAAACATAAAGATGAGGCCTGTCCCTTTGTTGTTGACCAAGAGTGCTCAGCTCCGAGCTAAAGAGCAAATGAGACCCAACCCTAGGCCCCACCCCCACACGCTTAAAGCCAGAGAAGTGTTTTCTCAGTTCAGTAGTTGCTGCCTCTACAGTTTCTAGAAAGAGATAAGGGAAGTTTCTTTATGAAACCATTTTTCCTATACTATTTAATGATATTATATTGCCATCTCATTTTTCGGCAACCCTGGGGGATGTGGCTTTTTTTATAATAAGTTCCACAGCATAAAAACTTATTTGTGAAGATAATTTTCTTCCAGTACTATTGTTAGCAATGACATTTAAACAACTATTAGAACATCAAACATTTATAAAGCACTTACAAAATGCCTTGTACACCACTAACTACTTTACCATTTATTCCCTCATCTAATTCTTCCAACCACACTATGGATAATAGTGTCATCTCCACTGTAAAGGTGAAAGCACAGAGAAACAGAGAAATCATTTAACTTGCCCAAGGACAACAGGGGTAATAAGGAGCAGAAATTTCTTTCAACTGTCACTCAACACACAGACTCGGAGAACTACCTGATGAATAAGCAGCTTTGTGGTATTTCTTGAGGAGGTAACAACATCTATTGCTTTAGTTGTAAGTCAAAATGAGAAATACACGGATGCTACTTTTTCAGCACATAATTTTATAGATATTGTGTCTGCTATTCTCTTCAGAGATCACAACAATGTATATATTTGTATTGCCCTTTTATTTGGTTTACTTTCTAACTTATACGCCAACATATTTATAATGACTGATTTATATTACCTGAAAAAGTTGATCAGTTTCTAAGTTAAAAAAAAAGACTTAGCAAATCATCGTCCACTACATTGGGAAGAACAATTAAACGCAAGTAGCCCCAAATATGTGTAAGCAACTTGAAGATTGTAACTGCTTCCCAGAGTAAGGTGTTAGCACTGTTCAAATTGTTGTCTGATTAAGTAATAATAACAATCTAAGATAATTTGCAAAAAGAATATAAAGAATGTATTCTAAGATATGTAGTAAAACTCAATTTCAAAATTTAACAACTTTTACCTGCTATCTTTGAGCCCAGAATCTTAACTTGCATTTTATTCACCTATAAAAGGCTTCTTCAGAATATCAATCATATAAATAATGATTATGAAGTAATATAAGTGAGACAGAGAAGGGCGACTTGAGTAAAGACAGGGCACTGAGGACACAACCTGGATTTTTCTATTATAGGAGTTGGATTTCTTTGAACAGTATCAGTTTTCCTTTCACCTAGGTCTCTGTTTTATAGAACCTCCAAAAGAGAAATACGAGTTGACAATCTTTACAAATATAAAGGAGGCAAAACGATTTGTGAAAAGGAAGAATAACAAGGTTTCCTCATATTAAGGAGCTGTTTTATCAGAAACGCACTCATGCCTAAAACTCCCGGACTCTGAGCACACGTGGTTATTTTCAGGAAGGCCCACCCTTTCCGTCTTCCACTTCAGTGAACTTGGGGAGTGAAGAACCATTCTGTGAATACACTAGTTCATTGACATGAGCAGCATATCATTTTCCAAAGTTTGAGGGAGCAATGGATTGATGTCAGGGTTCACAGTGGGGCAGGGCAGGACACACAGCTCATATGGCTTTCGGAAACAATATAAATTCATAGAGCTATTTCAAGGTTTCATGAAAATGTGATAAACTACTGGATTGGGTTACCCGTTTCCTCCTGCAGGGACTGTTTCATCCACTGCTCTTAGATAAGCCAGGCTGATTTGCTGTTTTCAGGCTCTGTTTTTCTTCAAATGCACTTAAAGAAGCAGACTGATTTCAGGGCAGACTCCTTAACTCCTTCCTTTTTTGCAAGGGTTCAACTCAAGTTCTTGTAAACCCATTACCCTTTTCACACCTTCCAGACTGACTGCTCCAAAAAGTGAAACAAAAACAAAACAAAACTAAAATAAAATGTGGTCATCAGGGATATGCTTGCTCTGTGCACAGGTGGATGCAGATGTACGCGGTATTTATGAAAATATCTGCATGCACAGTGGGCTGCAAGTAGATTCCATGCCTGTGTCTTTAAAAACACACACGAGTCCCTCAGACCAAAGTGCCACTTGACTCTCACCCAAACCAGAACCACATCCAAGTCAAAGCAAACAAAATCTTGCCAGTAGTCAGGAGGGCAGAGAAGCAAGGAAGCTATATGAATTTGGTGTTGCCGTTGAAAGCATCAGCAGTAGATTAGGAAAAGCTTCCACCTGCATGATCTATCAGGAAGATCAAGCTGCCTTTTTTTATAAATTGGAAAATCATGTTGGATCATTCTGAACCAAAGACTCAAACACTATTCTTATGACTTACAAATCTCTTCATTCACTACTCAGTTTCTTCAGTATCCTGAGTACCATGCTATGGGTCTAAAAAAAAAAGTCCTTACTGTTAATTACGTACAAACTTGATACTTCGCAGATGTGACTGAATGAATGAGAAAGAACATGCACAACATACTGGACTCAATGTCAGAAGACCGATATTGTCAAGACACATAGCCTCCCGGAGCCTAAGTTTCATCACCTGTTAAATGGAGGATGTTAAATGGAGGATAATGTGGTAGAAACATGTTTTTCTTTGTTCATCATCTATTCCCTCTTGTTTTGTGACAGAAATGTCTCCTAGGTTCTCAGGCCATGCGGTTCAGTTTCCCATTCACGTCTCCTCCAGACCACCAGAGCGTTCCAGTCCTGTGACCACAATTCCTGGTTCGAGGTGAGCATACAGCCCAAGGTGGTTTCATCAAAATGAAACCTTGGATTTTATTGTAACAAAGAAAATGGTTGCTGAAAGGCCTGCCTGTGAGTATGGCGATGTTAGCGGCCATCTGCTTGACGTGGGCGGGAAAGGGCGAGCTGGAATGAAGACAGCCTGAGAGGGGCAGAGGTCATGATTTGGGTCAGTGGGTCTGGTGGCCACTGAAGGCAGGTGGATCTATTTCCCAGACTTCTGTTACCCGAACAACTAAATGCATTTTTGGTCTAGATTTAATCATGTTTGATTTGCTCTTCTTTCACTTGCATCCTGAAGATTCCTAACAATTATAGTGACGACACTGAGCTGAAAAACCAAAATAAATAATATTTTTGCCAAGTTCCTGTTTAAATACAAAAGCCCAAATCCTTGGCTTTACAAAATATATTTGCACTTTTATTCAATCAATTTAATAAACTTAAAATATTTTCTATGCCGTAGGTCCTCTACCAGAGCTTTGCAATATGAAGAATAAGAAAATAAAACTAATTCTAAAGGAGTTTATGGGCAAGTAGGAACACTAACATGTGTTAATAGGAAACTGTAAAAAAAAAAAGTAAAAACTCTCCACTATACTAAATGCAGGACTATCACATTACACAACTCTAGGGGGCACCGTTTACAGCACAGTTTACATAAATTCCATCCCCGGGTGTCATACACAGAAACCTTAGCTCAACTACACCTCTGTCAGCTGGTAGACTGGGCCAGCCAAACCCTTGTTCTAGCAAGTATTTTCAATCTCCCTAATAGTTCTTGGCTATTGCATTTTTTTTAGGGAACTGATTATTGCCCATTATGTTTGAGTTTTTAAGAACGTTTCTGGCAGACCGCTGGCACCACAGGATAGCATGCCACAAGCCAGAGGCAAATCTTGCTGATCCTCCTTGGCTCCGCTCTCATTTGTGAGCGGTCAGCTGGCAGAGGTGCCACTAAATCAAGCATGCGCACACATAAGACATCGCATCTCAGGATTACAGAAGTCTTTGGGCAGTGGGAGATTCATGAAACACCGGATTAATTATTTGGCAAAACAAGTGGAGCTTTTATGACTCAGAGGTCATTTGCAACAACGTACTTTCACACTGTTGCCTGAGCGATAATACTTCACTTTGAGTGGCAAAATCAAACTGTAAGTAAATTACTATCCAGATTAATCCAACAGCTGTGTGTTCTGAGGGTGATTAATATGCATCATACAAAAGGCTTTGCATCTCTCTTCTTTTCAGTCACAAAAGAGAGAGAGAAAAAAAGGTCTTCGGTTTAATGCCCCTTCTGAAGCAATGCCAAGGTAGTTCCTTGTTTGGTTACAGAAAAATACTCTGAGACCTTCAGAGAGACACTGTTTTTCTTTTCTGATGGAATAATGGCCACCGCTCCCCTTGCCATTCTACTGAGCTTGCCTGATATGTCCCTTGTGGAGGGACACTCACATGAAGCCACCTCTCCTTCACAGGCAAGATAGCTTCAGCCCCAGTCTGGCCTGATGGCTTCATTTTCTTTACACGCTGAAGCTCACTCTACTGCAGGTCTCTTTGGAGAAAGTGTTGGGCTGCCAGATCCACATACATTTATATCTGTATTTTCCGCTAACCTGGGAGTATGTGCACAATTATCCACCTTCAGCTGCCACCCTCATCTCTGATGTGAAGCTTTCTGAAGCCTCCATTGACCTGCATGCTGCAAAATACCAAAGGCATGGTGGCTGAGATGTCTGGCTCTGAGCTGGGCTGGCAACATACACCTCTCTCTGCCTGGCTCATGTGCTGATGTTCAGACAGGTGGATACTTTCAGGAACTATATGCCATTATCAATATGCGGGCAGCATTTGACTCTTGGTACGATTGAATATATGGTGCACTGAGGCTGTTTCCAATATGTCTATAAAATATTCCATTTTTTATTTCCCTGGGATGATTGATACTTTTTATCCTACGGACACTATGTGTTTCCAGCTTTGGTTTAGGTGCTAAGCCTTAGGACAGAATCTGTGGTGCCCTGTAAACACCACTGAATTCCAAGTGCTTGTTTTACAGAGAAGGTGGTGATGCTTGGGGGCCCAGAGCCCAGCCTTGACAGGCGTTTAACATGGTTCCGCCTCTTTAGCTCTGTAACTTGGAACATATATCTTAATATTTTTCTTCATCTGTAAGATGGTCCTACTACCTTAGGTTTAGTGTGAGGATTAAATGAGTTTCTACATGAAAAGTGTTTACAACAGTGCCTGGCATTCAGTACACAGTGAATAAATATATATAATCATTATCATAAATTACCATCATTGTCTTGATGATGTTCTTGCCCTACCAACTTCCTCAATGATTTATCTTACTTATTGTGGTTTATGCATTTCTCTAAGCATTGCCAAGTTCTTTATCGAGCACAGTATAATATAAACAAAATGAAATTAAACAAAAACAATATACATAGTTTATTCTTTTAATTTTCTAACAGAAATAGTACTGCACTTTGAGTTCACAAGCACATCCTCATTGAAAATTTTATTTCATAATGCTACCAATGGCTCACCTCACAATTAGGTGTTCTTCTCAACACTCAAACACATGCTGAAATGTCAAGTGAGCTTTTAAAACACGATCTGTCTCAAATATACACCAAGTGTAACATGCCCTAAATATCAATGCACTTGAAAAATTATTGAGAATAAACAACATAAGAGGTTAAGTGCAATAAGGAGACTTGGGTTGTCTGGGTGACCAGTTGCTTCCAGAGGTCAGAGGTCTAGCACTCACCAAGAGGACAGTATCTTCCCTGTTACGCAGGATTTAACTATCAGGTAGCACGTAAGTTTCCCACTCAATACTTCTGCACACCAAGGCATCTCCTGAGAAGCAGTTCTTTCCCTATCTAAATAATAAGCATTCAGGTTTTGTTGTTGTGCTACATGAAGCCAAATGGAATTTGTCCCATGGAATATCATAGAACAAAGGTGCTGAAAACCTGCTACTTGGTCTTGTCACAAAAACAGTCGGAATTACCTACTTTTCAGAAGAGAAAGGTAGAAGTTCATGATTTTTAAGAAATGGTAAGCATTCTTTTATATTAATAAAATATATGTAATCTTGAAAACACTGATCAATGTACAAATTATATTTCATTTGTACTATAAAAGATGAGTCATACCTTTTTTTCTTAAACTTCTTAAGGAATCTAAGCAGCTGAATGTTCTGACAACAGCAAAGACAACGCACTTACAATCCCATTCATTAGTTTTTGTGGATTCCTCTAAGTCTGGGGACATTGCTTCATAGTCTAAAATCTCCCATGTGAATAAAAAAATCAAGTAATTGAACTAGTCATATAGTTCATTGTAAATGTATCAAGGACCTAATAGCAAAATTAGCTGGGCATCTAATTATAAAGTAATTGGCTAAGAGTTTCCAAATTAAAACCTTGTGATCTTCTGGTTAAATCCAGTCAAATATAACCTGCATTTTTTAATTGTTAAATTTATTTTTGTCACATTGAACAGCAGAGCTGAGCATTTAGTTTATTTTAAAATGACAATAACTGTTGTCTGTGAGGCAGTTTATGCCAAAATATTTCTTTTTGTGTCCAAATATAATTTGCAGTGACGTAAGGTCTACCAGCACCTGAGGAAAGTGCAGAAATATTACGAGCCTTGAAAGGAATTTCAGAAGTGAAGTTAACATAATGTCTTTGGCATTTCACTAGGTATTAAAACTTCAGAAAAACCTTTCACACACGTATCTTATTTGGTCTTCACTAAGACCCTATAGATCAGCCAGGGACAGACCGATTAATCCCTGTTTTACATATAACAACAACGAGGCCAGAAAGCTTGACATTGTATCTGCCACACCAGGCCCCTGTGCAACGAACAGCATGTCAGACCTGCAGTCTGGGTCTCCTCCCGTGAACACTCCGCCCTGTGCCCCTTTATTTGAATTTGGAGGTTAGATAGTCCAAACATTCTACATATTACATATCTGTCCTTATCCTCTGAAGCTGTGATCTCCTCTTCTCACAAACCTTATTGGTTACTCCTAAAAAACTGGAACATACTAAGATTAATTATGTTTTCATAGAATATTCTGACTTTTGACCATTATTATTTATTATACTAATTTAATATTATCTTTCTTTTTCTGAAGGTTAAACTTTTTGCACGGGCTCATGTGGATGATTCATGTAGGTTTCAGTTCACGGCAATGGATTCCATGGCCTATCATACTTAGCTTATAGAATTGGCTGAAGAAAATCTTTTTGAATTGAGCGGCTTCTATCTAAGGAGAAGTGTAGAGAATATGTTTGAAATAGAATACATGTCGTATATTCAGAAAATTATTTTACATCATCTTCCCTAGAAATGGCTGACAAATTCACTCTGATGAAAGACAGATACAGGGCAGTGAATAGACACTTTCACAGAAGCACCGGAGCCCATGAAAGGAGCCCAGACACAGTCGAATCAGCCTCTGGTGTGCTGACAGCCTGTTCAGCCCAGGGCATGAATACCCCTTTCATGATTGGAAAACATTTTGATGTCTAAAATAACATTAAGTCTAGTTATCTATAATGTATGAAATTGTATAACTGTGAGTAGTTCAGCTGAACACTGGGGTATTTGGAAACACAAATTCAGTAAGATAATAAAACTGTGTTTTCTTCTTCCTCTACCTACAGAAACAAAGTAAAACAACTTGTGTTTTTATAGTATTCCTTTTTTAAAACTGTCCATTTCAAAGCACTTTACAAATTATAAATTATTGCACTTCAGATCAGTTTAGAGCATTGGGCAGAATTATTAAATAATTTTTAAAATATCAATGGATGAAAAAAAACAGAAACAAAAGAAACAAAACATTTCATAGAGCAATGTGTTGAAAGGTAGCCCCGCTCTGATGACTGCTAAAGTTTATTTATGATGCTCTTCATTAAACCCTCTGACTTTTTCAAGGGGCCACCTGTAAACCAGTTATAATTTATACATTTTAAGAATGTGTTCTAAGCAGTCATTACTCTACAAACCAAGTGTCTGAGACATTTCAAAAGTCTGAGGAAGTATGATGACCCGAACCAGAAACACCCAATACAAATGTAATAAAAACCACATAGGCAAATTGAAACTTTCCAATAGTTACATTAACAAAAATAAAAAAAACAAAGTTAACTTAATAACATTCTATTTTACCCAATATATCAAAAATGTTATTGTAACATATATTCAGCATAAAAATTTGTTGATATTTACTGGGGGGGCGGGGCTGGGAATATAAGACAGAAAACTGTACTTGAACAAGAATTAAATAAAAATTAAAATTAAAAAATTTATTGATACTTTACATTCTTTTTCTTGTTCTAACTCTATGAAATCCAATGTGAATTTTATTTATAATTTTAGCAATCTGAATTTGAGGACTAAATTTTCACTGGACTTACTTGATTTGAATTTTGTTTTCTCAAAGTTTAGCATAAAATAAGAGTAGTAGATTCATGCACTCCAAATGTCTCCAACATGCTTAAACATCTTCAATAACTGAATCTAGTATCACTTTTAAGTTTAAATGAAAATTAACTAAAATAATTAATTTAATTCTTTAGTAATCTTAGCAATATTTTAAGTCCTCAATCAGTCAGTGTAGCTAGAGTTATAATTAGACAACACCAACCTAAACACATTAAAGTTTAAACTGCAACAGTATTTTTTTACTTGACCCTTCTGTAATAAAAAAATAATTTTTTGTTGACTCTGATACAAAGAAATAAGGAAGGTATTCTACAGGAAGAAAACAAATAGAAATGGTAATATGTATAAGGCAAACTTTTGTAAGCTTATCTGTATTTTGCCATGTATAATGCACACTTTTTTGCCCAAATTTTTTTGGGGAAAAATAAGGGCACACATTATACATTATAGTGATTACATACCATGGGTATAATAAACCCGTGTACAACGCACACAAAAATGTGGGTGCACATTGTCCATGTCAGCAAAATATGGTGATTTTAAAGAGATGTTTTCAATATTATTCTGGGGTGTGTGTGTGTGTGTGTGTGTGTGTGTGTGTGTGTGTGTATCTGTGTGTACGTGGTTTCCAGAGTAATTCTGCATCTGTTCATTTTCTGTCCACAAGAGAATACAGGACAGAATTTTAAGGTCACATGGAGCTAATGAGTATTTCAAATTCTTTTTCTCAGTAACAGAGTTCAATTGTCCAGGACATTGGCTGCTGGCCACACGGGGCCGCCAGGCACTTGAAACAGGGCTGATTCAAACCAGAAAGTGGTGTGAGTACAAAACACCACAGACACTGTGTGTCACAGGCTTAGCACAAAAAAGAGGTCAAATGTCTCAATAATGTTTTCAGACTTAATACATATTAAATTGTCATATTTCAAATAGGCTGGGTTATATAATTATATTATTAATGTTAAGTTGTCTTGCTTCATTTGTTTTTAATGCAAGCTACTAGAAATTTAAAATCTCACGCGTGGCTGTATTACATTTTTACTAGACAACACTATCAACATAGAGAGCTTACACTTGCTTACGTCAAGGAGTTGACTCCTGAGGCTGCATTACTTGGTTTTAGGTTCACTCTACGCATGTGCTTTCTAATATTCACCGAGTTCCTCTTCATCTGTATGCTGCCCAGAAAAGGCTACATATTCGTGACTCCACTGGGGCTGTACTACCCACTTTCCTGTCACTGGCTTTTGCAAGTACAGTTAGGATGGACACCTGACTTTGAAAAGGAGGATTAATTTGCACAGTCATGTGCTGCTTAATGACAGGGAAATATTCAGGGAAATGCATCTTTAGGAAATTTTGTCATTGCAGGAATGTCGTGGAGTGTGCTTACACAAACCTAGGTGGTATAGCCTACTATGCACTTAGGTGATGAGGTATAGCCTATTGCTCGCACACTACAAATCTATACAGCACATTACTGCACTGAATGCTATCGAAAAAGTACAATAAAATATGGTATAAAAGATTAAAAAATGGTTCACCTATGAATGGAGCTTGAAGGACTGGAAATTGCCCTGGGTAGGTCAGTGTGTGAGTGGTAAATGCATATGAAAGCCTAGAACACCACTGTGTACTTCTGTAGACATCAACACTGTACCCTTGGGCTACACTAAAAACAACGCGAGATTGAAACAAGCACAAGGAAACAGTGATGCAATCAAGAGATGAAGTAAGCACGAGATGCAGGAGGCTGCTGCCGGAGTAACATGGCGTACTGTACTGCAGCAGACATCTACTTAATAAGTAGAAAGAGTACTCTCTAAAACAATGATAAAAAAGTATAGTCTAGTAAATACATTAACCCGTACATAATTGTTTGTTGTCATTATCAAGTATTATGTACTGAACATAATTGTATGTGCTATACTTTTATAAGGTTTACAGTTCAGTGGGTTTATTTACACCAGCATAACCCCAAACGCCTGAGCAATATATTGTGCTCAGATGTTTCCACGGCTGGGAATCACTAGATGATAACAATTTTTCAGTTCCACTATAATCTTACGGGACCACCATCCTGTATGTGACCCATTGTTGACATTGTGTGGAGCATGACTGTACTCATTGTCAACTAATTGCTATTTTTACTCTGTTAACCTTTTTTGCTCACAAATGTTTGGCAGTTTGATTTGTGCTTTTCATTCTTCAGCAGTTGCAAAAGTAGCAAACTGCACCAACCCCTGTGGGCGACTCCATGCCGTTACTGCATGCAGCCTTACATTTTTTTCACAGTAGGACCAAGGCACTATTAGAAAAGCACTACGCGAATCATAGGGAGTTCAAAAGAGTAATGCAATTCAAAGGAAAATGCCATTCACAGTGATCATTCATTTTCTTAATAAGCAGGCAGTCTGTAGAAGGTGAGCTACAGTTTTATTTAGGCCTCCGTCTTCACGCGGTCTCTCTGGTTACCATATATGTAGCACGGTCCTGAGGTTGGCAGGGAAATTGACAGCCTGTTGAACTTCCCCTGCTGCCTGCTCAGCAGCCCCTCTTGCTGAGCAGGGAGGATGGAAGAAGAGCCTCCATAGTGTTATACCAAGATATACAAAGCAATTACTTGGATTGGGATTGCTTAGGTTGCGTGTACAGGTGCTGAAGTGGCGTCTGTACATAATGCCTCCTAAGGGACAATGTTGTAGCAGGTTTTTCAGGACCGTCTTTGCTTCGGTAACTCAACCACATCTGGCCTCTGCACTCTGTTAGCACATGGGGCTTCGGCATTCCTCAAAGCAAAGTGACACAGAGGGTGCTTGCTCGGGATGCTGAGGTGCCAACACCGCATCTGATGTCAGTTGTTCTTCAAGAAGTTCCCTGGCACCTACCAGGGACATAGAAAGTTTGTTTCCACTCCACAAATGCTCGGTATTTGTTCTTGAAAGGAATTTTTGGCTGAATCCCTGGGGCTCTAATACAACACACTCTGGCCTGGTCCAGATAACGAGAAGCAGATTTCTACCCAGCCTGTAACACTGTGGTAATGCGCCTCTAAGGATCTCGTGAAGGAAGCTCTTAGAATGCAAAATAGTCAAACTTCATTAAAAATATACCATTTAATAACACCATTTACAACCTCAGACTTTCAACAGGAAACAGAAAACCAAGTTATACAGAATGATTGCCTACAGGAGGACCATCAACTTTAGTGCTTCCTTCTCAAAGGCTGCCTGTAAAACTGAACTGGGAAGTAGCTAAGGTAACTCACCTTTTAAAGGCTGTTAAGCTTGATGGAAGATAAGAAGTTGAATGGCAGTTTATACAAACACTGACGTTAGCACCCATGTGGTATCTACGTGTAATTCGAGTGCGTATAACAATACATTCTCTAGTTTTAAGAAATGATTGCTTCTTAAATTATTAATTTTGGTGAATTTTAAGAAGAATCAAGCTGAGGTATTATTGCACAATATGTGTCTTTTTCTCTCAAAATTATTTACCTAACTATACCTAGTTATTTACCTAATTATAACCTCAATTATAAATAGAAAAGGCATATCCTTGGGAACGAAAAGTCAAAGCATGAAATGCTGTTACACTTGTTTTTCCAATAAAAATATCTGACAGATATTGGTAGAGTTGGACAGGAAAGGAGGGAATACACTCAGGGCACCATGCCTAGCATCTGTCAATTAATTTTTGGCTTGAATAATATAAAGCTGACGTCATTAAGTAGGTTGACATCCTTTCCTTGTTGTTGTGGTCAATATCTATCATCTCTCATTAATTTAATTGGCAGTCTTCTCTCAGAATTTCCAAGATTTTGAATTATATAACATTACATTTGTCGAGAGCCCACTGTATACTTGGCACTTAAGTATGGTCTACGGTCTTCTTAGTCCTTGCAACAATCAGCTCAAGAATGAGCTTCCTGTACAGGCAGAGAGACCGAGGGTAAGTAAGAGCGGGTACCCGAGGCTCACGTGGCTTTACGTACAAGACGTCCGCCGCGTGCTGCTCGGTCCGACTACAGAGCTGGGGCTTTTTAAGGCTATACTGCTCACTGTGAAAGAAGTTACACAATGAACAATATGACATTTTAGAGATATTTTACTAACTGTTACCACTGACAGAGTATTAATTTAGGAATTCTGCCTGCATCAACTCTCAGGCAGTTGTTTCCTTGCAAGAGAAAATGTTCTCAAACTTTTCTGGTGATATGGACAAAGGTATATTTCTCAGTCTTCTTTTCTAGAATCTACAAAATGAAGAATCAAATATCATTTCAAGATTGATCTAAGCCTTTGACTTCTATCAGTACACTTAAAGTTAGTAATTTCTATCAGTTATTTCTATTGACTAGCAGACAAGCTGTCTTTATACTGAAAAAAGTCACCTGAGATAAAGGTGGGTGACTGTTACCAATTAGCATTACTGCAGCAGTTCTTCAAAAGGGAGTACTGAGGTTGAGGTTGGTTTTTCCAGCTTGGTGATGGTATATATAGAGATATATCTATATCCATGTCTATATCTATATCTATATCTATATCTATATCTACATCTATCTACAATTGCTTGAAATAGCATGCTGATTAATCTTAGAATTGATTATAATGAACGAAAATTTTGTACTAAAAATGTTTACATAAGCTATCAATAAGCTAGAAATCTAATCTTCATGACATTATCCTTTGCTTGAATAATGTTTTAAATATAGATAAAGAATAAACAAACTTATAAAGAAACCACCACATATTTTTAGTCATGTGGAGCTCAATAGGTTTATATTGTAGTGACATTTAATAAAGCCACAAATAGGTTACCTTCCAACTGTTAATGCTGACTTTAAGCAATTCACAAATAGGTTACCCTAATTATGCAACAGAACAATCTTTAAATCAGTTAAACAAGAAATGGCACATGACTGATATTAACCTGGTGGTCCCTTCAGTATTTTGTCTGATAACAAACTGATAGATTGTTCAGTGAACTCCCTTCTGTCTAAATGTTGAATTGTTCAAGTTTAAGGCCATCTAAGGGAAGTGTCAAGACCCTTCTAGTAATTCATAATTCTATATGTGTATGCTTCCATGTATTTTTATATACGTATTTCTGTGTTATACTCTTCAGGTAACATGAGAGGTCACGAAAGGAAAATAAGCCAGTTTTGTTTAAGATTAAGTGAAAGAGTGAACTTATGTGTTTTTTCTCTGTGATTCAACTGTTGATTTGACTCATTCATGGATGAGCTGAAAAGAAAAAAGAAGTAAAAGAAAATGTTCCACAATGAAATAATGTGAACTGCTTAGAACTGTGAAAGGGATACTAACTAGGTGGATAACATGATTATATACATACTTCACAGTATGTATATATAGACTGCATATTATAGTGTTAGGAAAATTGTGGAAAAGCTTGGAAGGCGAATTCCTTAAAGACTTGAAATTTGAGTTAACATTTCAATTCTTGTGATTATTGACTGAAGATAGTTTGGTCCCTTAAAGTTGACTTATTTCTCTGTTCTTTCCCTGCGTATACTCACTCTCCTTCCTGATTTTAGTTCCATAACTCACAAATCTGTGTCTCTAGACTTCTATGAGTCAAGCGCAAGTTGCCATCTCGTTGGACATCTTTACTTAAATACGCAGTTCACATCTCCAAATTCAGCTTGTCCAAGGTGGAGAGCCGGGAGGGTGTAAAACAAAACAGTATTTTTATGGACTTACCATACCATAGTAATTGTTTTATATCATGACCATTGGTGCATTCTCTTCCTGTGCTCCTTGGCTCAAATATCATTAATTAAATATAATTTGCTCTTAAGTTAACGAAGATGAAAACATGGGAATCAAGCTTCTTTCTGCCCTCTCCCTTACTCATGACCACTCCATGTTCGAGTCATGTCATCAGTACCTCTGACGTGCGTCTGAACTCCACCCCGTTTTCTTTCCTACCAGACTCTGGTTTCCTTCTCACCAGCTACACCTGAATTACTACTAGGACCACTTATCTGTTCTTGTCCGGATCATCAAAACACCACACTGCCTAAGGGGTTTTTTTTGTTTGTTTTTCTAAAAGTCAGCCTAACCATATTACCAACTTCCCCCCAAATCCTTTTATGTGTCTCCTTTATCTCTGGCATTGAAGTCAGTCATGCTTTATTTATATGCAAAGTTCCTTATAGCATGGCTATGGTCTAGCTTTCCAGCCTCATCTAACACCTGCCACCCTGCACTGATCATAAAGGACTTTCATTCATGGCCTCAATTCTTAATTTTGGGCCTCTTATTCTTTAATCTAATTTAACTTATTATAATTGCAACTCCCCCCATCTAGCATTCCCGATTCTTCTTGCTTTGCTCCACATTTCAAAAAACATTCTTTCAGATCCTCATCCCAGGATGTTTATTGCTTTTTAGAGAGATAAGGGGGGGAGGAGATTGAGAAAAAGAGAGAGCGAGAAAGGAGGAGGAGAGAGAAAGAAACATTTGTGTGAGAGAGAAACATCAGTTGGCTGTCTCTCATATGTGCCCTAAGCAGGGATCAAACCCATAAACTAAGTATGTGCCCTGACTGGGAATCGAACCTGCAACCTTTTGACACAAAGGATGACACTCCAATCAACTGAGCTACTCAGCCAGGGGTGCTCCACAGTTTTCTCCCCATATTGTCACTTTGCTACCTACAGATAATTTACTTATTATTTACTGTTACTTGTTATCTCACTACAATTAGGGTCACATCAGAACAGGGATTTGGGGTTTTTTTCTTATCTATGTATTTATCTTGCAAATGACTAAAATAGTTTCTAAAACATAATAAGGGTTTAGCAAATATTTGTTGAATAAATAAATAAATTCCCTGAGTAGCATTGTTCCTTTATCTTCTGTCTCCAAAGGACTTTCATCCCTTGCCCGGTTCCCCATCCTCTAACTAGAAAAATCTCATCTATCCCTAAAATTAAAGATCTAATATTGCCTTCTTTTTGAGGTATTTTTTTTTATTTTTAAAGTGTAATTAATTGATACTCATCCCATGCCTCCATGGGGTTAGACTTAGCCCAGTCTAACTTGGGCTGTGGTTTGCTATCTGCATTGTTGAACTGAGGGCTGCGTATCTTCCCATCTGGCTCACCACGCACACACAGTGAAATGAATGCATGTTCACTACATGGTTTACACAGATCTGTAACTGAGATGTAAACGGAGAAAACTGAAACATGGGTCTATCAAACGGAATTATAGTAAGGCTACGATTTTAGTTGAGAAACCGCAAGGACGAAAGGGGACACAGTGTAATTTCCTAAACTTTTATTGACTCTTGAGAAAGAGAGAACTAGAAAAGATTAAATAATTTGTGTTAAGTCAATGAAAGAAACTTTGGAGGCTCATTATCATCTAATACATTAGGACGGCTGACAGTCATTTTGGCATGTGTCCTTAAAAGGACACATGAAAAGAAGACTTCCAGAGCATTGAAATGGCCCTTATCTGTTTTGCAACTCCCTTTGTCTATCATTGCTTAGCTTAAGAGATCTAACAAAATCACAGCAGTGGAATTTGCTTCAGGCCACTAGTGAAGTCTGCAAGCTCTAAGTCACTACATGGTATGTCAAATGTTAATTAGACAGTGAAATAAACCAGAGCTGGCTTTAGAAAATAGACAAGTATTGATTTTCTTTTCACTTTTTATTTATTAAAACACTATAGAGGAAACAAAAACTTTCTTGGTTCAATATTCAGGACCAATTTTTTTCTTTTAACTGGGAAAAGCAAGTGCCTTCAAAGGTGAATGAAAACCTGTGTTCAGTTATCCTTTGGGGAAGTAGCTCTTTCTCAACTGTAATGTGCTCCTCACAATAATGCCATTGTCAGATTTATTTATTTTTCCATAGGTTATATCTTGACAGAAATAGTGCCATAAAAACTTAAGAACTGTAAAAGAAGAGAAAAACCCAAACTACTAAAAGTAATGCAGATACACTTTGCATAAAGCAGACTGTCACTATAGTGCTTTGACATTTGCTGAACCTATAGTTATCAGAAAGAAATAAAAACACTTAAGAGGTATTGTGTGTGTGTGTGTGTGTGTGAGAGAGAGAGAGAGAGAGAGAGAGAGAGAAAGCAAATGAGATTGAGATTAGAATTGGGAAAGATCAAACCCTTTAGTTACTCTGAAGGATTAAAATAATAGGAGCCACCATTGAAGTCTGTCTTTGAGAATAAATGATAACAGAAGAATTCTCATCCATGTACTTTGTGAAGATAGAAAACAAGACAATATGATTCTAGTTGATTAACAACATATGCATACATTTTTTACTTTTTGTTTTTCCCCAATTTTTCCACATCAAGGGAGAATTTTTGTAAGTATAGGAAGTAAAATTTCCTAAAGCAAAAAAAAATAAATAAGCTAAAAACCTCAAGGCATATAGATACTTGACAAGCAGTGAAGCAAATGGATATTTAATTTAAATTTTCACTTAGTATAACGTTTGTTCTCTTCCAAATAAAACGTTAGAATGATAAAGACCATGTTCTGCATGTCTTGCCTGTCTTTCTGGTTTCCAGAGCCCAGAGAATTACACCATTTTCTACCATTTATCTCTTCAGTGCAATGTCTTCTGAAACCACTTCCTATAACATGTAGCAATCCTCTCACATAATTGTGCAGAACCCAAGACATCCATGCTTGTTGTTTAAAACTAATTTCCTGGAGCTTCCAGGGAGGAATTGCTAGTGACTACTTTCATTAGGAAACTATTGACCCCTCTCCAGTGCAGCATCTTGAGAAGAAATTCACTAAATATGCCCGTATTTCATTTTTTGAACATCAAGGTGCAATAGGCATGCTGAAGGATATGGCTTATTTAATCCAAAATTAAAAATTTACAGACTACATTACCTAAAGTAAATTGTTTCATACACTTAGAAGAACAGCTGCTTTCTCAGGGTTTGGTATCCACGTAGTTGAGGCCTAAATTAGGTGAACACACCTACGTGAGTGCAGACATAATGTTCTACCTGATATTTCCAATGTTATATCCGGTATGACCTCCACAACCACATACACAAAAGCCATTTTCAAACAGGAAACATTTGCTTTATCAGGCACTATTGATTGCAAAAAGATCTGTCAATCCTCACTCTCACTTTCTTAATCTACAAAATTGAGAAATAGTCAAAAACATTTTATGGAATTAAACATCTTGATTTGCCATTTTTTCAGCCTTGTTTGGGTAATACATTTTAATTAGAAATTAGTATTCATTCCATATTCAAAAATCTACCCCAGCCCTGGTTAGTGTGGCTCAGTGGACCGAGTGCCAGCCTGTGAACCAGATGGCTGCTGGTTCGATTCCCAGTCAGGGCACATGCCTGGGTTGCAGACCAGGTCCCCAGTAGGGGGCCAGATGAGAGGCAACCACACTTTGATGTTTCTCTCCCTCTCTTTCACCCTCCCCTTAAAAGTAAATAAATATATGTATGAGAAAAATATGTATCTCTGAGAAATCTTCCAATAAAAGTAGACATAAGACACAGCACTTCAAATCAAACTGAGTTAATGTGTTGTTGGTAGTTTGTGAATACAGGGCAGAATTTCTTGCCTTTCTTCTAGGCAAAGTACCCAAAAATCATTCTGTAGTGCTCAGAGGATGCAACTATAACACCTGAATACAATCTAGCTTATCCTATGGTTCAGTGTCAGAGATGCCAACACATTCTAGACTCTCAGGAAGCTATACTAACACACGAGAGGAAAGTACCAAAAAAAGAAATAGCAGCATTCTGCCAGCACTCTAAAAGCTGATTTCTGTAACACCAGATCTACCTCAAACTCAACCATTTCCTACAGGATCCTCGGATACTCACAGGGTGTATGCATGTCATGATGCTTTGTCTGACCCACCATAATTGTCTCTTTACAGTCCTCCCTACTTTCACTTGAAACTCTTACACATGACTATCCCTCAACACCACACTGATTTTCTTAAAACACAAGGGAACACATGCCATAGTACTATTACCACGGCCTAGAATGCCTTATATCTACCCAACCCAACACTAGCTTCCCATCCTTCCTTGCTACCATTCTCTCCCTCCTCAACTCTGTTCCAGCCACTCAGGTTTTGTGTTCCTGTTACACTCACCAAAATACCTCGTATCAAGATTGTTTGTGGGCCTGACAGCTGGAACATTTTCTTTCCACTCTGCTCTCTCAACTCATGCAAGAGACGTCTCTACTGTCTCATTCCCAGATAAGCCTTTTCTGACTATTCTCTGTCTCCATATTTACTACTTCATTCTCCTTCATGGCCTTTTTCTTTACCAGATATTATGAAAATGTTGATTCATTAATATGCTTTTTTTCTAATTCCTCCTTTTAGATGTCCTCAAAGTATTTGTTTCACTGCTGTATCCTTAGCATTACCACAGGGACTGGCACATAGTAGGTGCTCAACACATGATTAATAAATAAGTGAAGAGACCTCCAGTTCATGGGAAATAAATGACTTTACTGTTAGACTATGGGATAGAGAATGAAAGGCAATGACTTATTTTACAAAAGTGGGGAAAGTTCACTTCTTGAAGTTCACTTCTATTAACTTCATTTTGGTTGTTAAACTATGTTAGGCTTTATAACAGGGGGCATGAGTAAACATGTTCCATCTTGGTTTGTGAAGCAATCCTAAATATAATAGAGTCATTTTCATGATGATCTCTAATTGAGTCACCTATATTCTTGTTGGCCTCAAACAGTCATCTTTCAGTAAATCTCAACAATGAGTCTGCCTTACCCTTCAATTATGTAATAAGCAGGTCTATATCCCAACACACAAAAGGGCAGTGTGCACTTAATGACATGAAGGGAAGAGGATGGGGATATCAAAGCAACATCCCTCAAAATACTCATGTCATTAAGTTAGGAAAATATCCCAAGAAACAAAGGAATGTAATATTTCAACACAGAGCTGCCCCCACATTTGCAGGGCTCAGGACAAGTGTGCAAATAAATACCACATGTCTAAATAGTTCAAGGTTATTAATCAAGGTAACAAACTATTAAATAAAATATTTGTTATCATCTGATCTTGACAAATACACCTCTCCAGGACTGAGCGTGTGGTTAAGTTCCAAATTATCATTCTTTAAGTGCTCTGAGTCCCATGGTGAGTTCCTCGGGGCATGGGAAGAGCTGAAACATTCTTTCACCCCCAGATCCATGAGTTGCCATAAGTGGCCTACGAGCACCTCCACAGCCATGCCTATTTTCCTGCAGAGGCTCTGTCCACACTTCTTATAGACAGTTGTCCTTGGCTACCCATTGGACCTAAAGCTGTACACAGTGACCCTCCACTGTGTAAACCTTTATACAAGGCTTAGCCTGCAGGGGGCAGACTGAAGGAGCTGGTTGGTGCTGGACCTGGAATCGAGCTAGAGCCATTTAAGCAGAGAATTCTGGGCCACGGGCACCCATAGCACAGGAGGTGGATGAGGAGGTGGGTGAGGAGAGGCACCACTGGAGGAGGGTCAGAATGGGGCTCTCAGGAGTGCAGGGCCCAGGGCAGTGAGCCCTCTCACCCAGGCCTAAGGGTCACACAGCACTGGGCCAGGCACACTCTTTCGACACAGGAGTTCAAGAAGAAAGCCAACAAAGTGTGAAAACGAAACACAGTGCGTGGGTTGTGTAAAGTATACACAAACTTTTGGAAACAAATCCTATTAATTCTCAGGAAGTTAATGTTAGGAAGCTACATTACAATAATATAATAGGTTGAATTATAACACTGAATAGTTAAATCAACACATCAAACATTAAATAGCAGAACTGAAATGAAAAACAACAAAGACTGGAGTAACACACTCTGAAAACACTTAAAAGACGGGGAGTGAACTTTTTGTCACATTTGTCTGTGCCTAGTAGCTTGTCACATGGATGATCTTAATAAACATTTGGGTAAGAAGTAGATGAACAAATAAAAAGTTAAATTAGGAAAAAGGTGAGGGAAGGTGGCAGACATGGTCTATTTCAGGGTTCTGAATCAACATAAAATGAATCAATTATTAGGACATAATTGAAGAAACTATTTTAAAACTTAGACAAAACTAGCAACAAGAAAGTTATCAAAATGCTTTTTCTTAAGATTTTTAATTACATCAAAAAATAAATTTTCTATTCTCCCAAAGGGGGTGAAAAACAACAATGGATTACTTTAAAGTAGACCATTACCCCAAAATATGTAGTCTTTCTGCAACAAAGAATAACAGAAAAATAGTAGGAATGCAAAAACAATTGTTATAAATACATAAATACAACACACTAATCTGAAATCCAAGTATATAAGTCCTCACTGCTTAATATTATTTTATATTTTATTATTTACAATATAAAATTATAGTATATTATTTAATATTTATTATAAAATGTTTTACATAAAGGAAATAGACATAAAAGATATCTGATTGATTCCTTCATTTTCATTAGTGTCCATGATGTACATATCTTTTTAAAATTTGCCCTTGAGTTATAGATACATCTCATATATATTTGTACACACATGTACACACATGCAAACATACTTTTTATATTTTATCCCCACATAAACATACTTATTGCTGTGAAATGTGTTTGTTCTACATCTTGTGTTGTTGAGCTATAAGGTGATTCATAGTTTCTACTCTGAAAAGGATATCTGGTATTAAAGACTAAAAGGAAATAGATTGTATTTAAATATTAAAATTATTCCAGTGTTTTTATGAAAAATTAGATATGCTAGTATATCATTAATTATGTTGGTTTAAAACAGAGTCAGTTTGAGAACCAGCAATCAATTTTTACCTTTAAAAACAGTGATTTTATATTTTTATTATAACTAGATTATGAATACATCATTTTGAATCAAATTACAGTCTTTTGACATTAGATTAAACTGAACAGGAAATAAGCACAGTTTGCATTACATAGGATTTTCCTTGATTAAGTATTTTCAAATTACTTTTAAGAATAAGTAATGTTGTTGTCCACAGTACACCATACATCCTTTTACTACTTTACTGTTAGAAATCCAAATTTGATCATTTAAGATGTAAGCATTTCTCTCAAAAGTACAGCTTCACCTTCCAATTGGGGGAGGGCCAGCCCAGCCCAAGGGTGTCTCCCGCAGCTACTTTGGTTTACCTGCCTTTTGCCTGGTGTTTTCCGCTAGAGCTGATGAAGTGCTAACATCCCCCTTTACTCCTAGGCCCTAATTCGCAGAATTGTTTAACGTGAGACACTGTTTATATTAGCAAATCACCATTCAGTGATATTCAGGGAACATAATAAGTTGTTTGGTTGTATTTTGGAGTTGAATACCACTGAGGGGAAAAGAAATCAAACAGCTGTGACAGAGAGAGCAGGCAAGGAAGCTGGACTGGGGCGGGGAAGGCTGTATTTAATATTTTTATTTTAAAATCTCACTTTTCAATTTTCTGCTTTATAATGAATTACAGCAAATTACTTCCCATCAACACTGATAAAAAGAGCTGTCCAACCGCTCAACATTTGCTCTACTAATTGAATGATCAATTATTCAAATAAATGAGTCTCCCTATCATGCTCCAAGAAAGTCGGGGTCGCTGTTCCAGCTGCAGATGCAACAGCACAGAGTGGAGCAGTGAAGAGACCCAATCCTGACGGAATTCTAAATCGTTGAGAGAAAAACCCCTCTAACTGGGCTAAGGGTCATAGCAACTAGGAACTGCTTTGGCATCTCATGGATTCTGACCCTTTCTGAAACTGCTAACCTCGCCTTCTCAGAGTCTCTTTTGTTGATTCATTGCCAAGTATCACTGTGTTCCTTAAGAACACACACTTTGTTAGGTAATGGATTTTAATGATTAGTCTAAATGTACTGCTTCCTTGCCGGCGAAGGAAGACCTCTCCCTAAGTCATCTTAGTCCCAAGAGTCATTGGTGGGGAGTGAGGGTCGGGGCAGCAGCAGGGGAATTCTCAGCTGACAGATGGCAAATGTGTTCTTCATTCACGCTCTACATGTAGATGGATTAATAGTAGCTGAAGGTCACTCTGTGGATCTGCTCTTTTAAAGGCAAAATAGCTTTAAAAGACTCAGACTGCATGTGTAAGCAGTTACTACCTAAGTGTTCCTTGTGTTCAGGATTCTTCTCCGTACGTGACTAGCTTTAGACACACATACACGCATCCCAGCAAGAAGGGCGTGCCCTCTGGGACAGGGTTTCCTCGCATAATTATCTTCACACACAGAGTCTGGACACAGCAGTGTTTTTGAATAATTCTCACCCATGTCTTACCTTACATAGAAACCTATATTCTTTCCTTTCACTACCTTTGCCTATGTCTGAAAGCCACCAAGTTCATAGAAACTCAAGGTTTAGCAGTGCATGTAGGGAGTGGCCTAACGTTCATTGTCAGGTCTTGATCTTCCCCAAACTAAGAATATTAGAATGGCAATGAAAATGAAAGTTTTGAGAATTCATATTAGTTTGCATCTGAATTGTCCGAATAAAAAGTATATAGTAAATGAAAAGTGTAACCTACTTTCAGAATAGAAACTAAAAATCAGATTCTCCATAGAAATATAATCTATGAATCAGAGGAACATCTAATAAACTGGGAGGAATTTTATCTCAGGCTAGATTCAAGTGCTTACTGATAAAAGTCTATGTAACTGTAACAGTTTTTGATATCTTAAGATTATTATGGCTCATGATCATTTCAGGAGCTAAAAAGAAGAGTCTGACATATTTATTGCATGTACAAATAGGGCTTATGTAAATACCACTCAGTAATAGCTTCCTGCAGAGTGTGTGAGGGGTCACCAGAATATGAGCATTTTAGAGTTGGGAACTTTGTCCCAGTACCTAACAGTGCGTGGCATATCATAGTCTCCCATAAGTTTTAATGAATGAATGAATGAATGAATGAATGGCTCCACGTAGCCATGATTATTTCAAACTGCATTTAATTGTCCTTTCACAGGAAATCTGAGGGAAAGCCTGTGATTTCAAAATTGTAATTAACTTAAAACATCAACTAAAATTTTACATTTGTGACTTCCTATGAATGTAAAACACAAGAATTTAGGGTTATTTAAGATTACATAAAAGTAGTTGACTGACTGAATTTGTGTTATATGACTAGAGAAAACACTAAATTCTTGGGGAAAAACTTAGAAAATTACCTAATGTTTTACTAATATTTTTGTTTTAAGACTTAACCTTATTGGCCACATGATAATCGTCTGAGTTTAAAAACTCAAAATTAACACTTTTTTTGAAAGCAGGAATTAAATACTGAGGACAGTTTATTGGTTCTGATGCACATCATGTAAGGACGATTGGTGAATAAGGAAAAAAGGATAACCGAGGAGTAGAGAGCAAATAGAGAAACAGTCTGATCAATAATAAATAGGATACTAAGAAACACCCCAGAGACTACATGCCTCCAAGTTCACTTAAGACTTAACGTACTTTACATTTCAAATCATATCTCACAGAACAAGTGATAGGATTACACTGCTAAATCCATAAGCATTGATTTTTGTCTCAGTCACAGATGCATGCTGTGCACTATTGGAAAATTTGCTAAAAGAGGTTTATGCCACACAGTGACTACCACATCACAAGCATGATCTGTATAAACTGGCTGGAATCTTTAATAAACAATTATCTAAGTTTTAGAAAACATAAACGACATTATATTATGTGAACTCCTCTCTGAACGTGTCCGTGGATCTTCCCCATTTCAACCATTTTTCATAGTTGCAGGGGCCTTCCAATTCCCCGAGCGGAGTCTTCTGCTTTCTAAAAATCACAGCACATGTGTGTGAGCTTTCAAAGTGTTTTTAGGAAATATCCCCAGTGGACTCTGGAGAGCTTGCCTTCCGGTCAGAGAAAGAAGAAGCGCTTAAATGGGCTATTATTTTCACTGATAGGTTGACCCCATTCCTTGCGGAATTTGGATTTAGTTTCACATGATTTAGTTTCACACAGGGTAGCAGATCAGTGCTCAGCAGCCATCGGAATAACGAGGACGTGGCACTTTTGAGGCAAGATAAGGAATCTGGGCGAGCACCTGCCTAAGAGAAGGAGATAACGAGGTGGTGGTGCTGCCTCCTGGCTTTGTGGGTCCTGTCGACTCCTCCTGGAGAAGGTGGTTAGATGGGGCCAGTGGAGGAGAAGAGCCATGAGTAGTCGCCGGGGAGCTACATGTCGCAGCCTTCGTTGCATCCATCACTTTGCTACGCTACTCTTCCCTGCTAGGAAACTTTCTAAGACTTTCTAAAAATCCTTTTTAAAGTTTCTGTTTTAAAACTTCTTCTGCTCCTTACTTTATTTTCACGCACTCTGTGTTGACTTAACTCTCTTTGATGGTGAGCAATCATATTTTGTCCCATTTTTTTATGCTCCAAATTCTGTTTTAGCTATGTCCTCATATCTACTTTCTTGTCACATACTTTAAGCATTATCTTAATTATTATTGTGATTTTAATGTTTAAGATAATATGGGACATTTGAAATTATTTTAAAATAAAACTAAGGTCATCAATTTGCATTTATGTCTCATTAACATACTCAAGTTGGGATAGAGTATAAATAATATATTATAAAGAACACCAGTTTGCAAATATAATTTGTGTTACAAATTACTGATTTCCTTAGGTCTAAGAACTTTATATTCCTTATGTGGCCATCTTTAACATAACTTCTTATAATCAGTCATTTACAAAACATAAACAAAAACAAGCAAACAACCCCTGCAACTGAATTCCCAGATTCGCTGTGATGCTAGCCTCCCCCCGTTTCTTTTCATGTGTGACAAACAACTTCTTTTTTTGAATATCCTGGATTGAAACCACACTGTTTTCTCAGAATTCATTAAATGGTCCTCTCTGATTTCTATGATCAGGCATTGGGATTCAGATTTTGCATGTAGCTAATAGCACTGTGCCCACTTTAATTAACTTAACCTCATTACAGAAAGGATCTTTCTTCCAGGAATCACACTGCAGTGCAATGTTAAAGTTCATGTTTCGTTCAATTTTACCATGCCGATTTAAAACCTGCATTTGCTAATTATGCATGCAACTCACACTAGAGAGGATTTCACTCCATATTCATAAGAAAACAAGATCCTTAGCATTTCAGTTTTTTAAAAATTCCAATACCCAATATCATTACTATTTATATATACTGTATATATTCTAAATTTTTTTTTATTTTACACTCATGTTTTTTTTTAAATTACTGTTCTACCATCAGATAGCAAGAAACAACTTGAACTTTTTACAGGCACACAAGGCAACGTATGCTTTGTTTCTGAGTACGAACACTCATAACTATTGAACATCCCAGTGCATCTAAGAGGGCCCCTTTGAATAGCTGCATCTCGGAGCTGGTTGTGTTGGCTGCATGTTTCTGTGAAATTATTCCTGATGGTATGGAATGACTTGAAGTTCACAGTGGGTCTACTATGAAAGAAAACGTGTGCATGTGTGTGGGTGCCAAGATGCTAGATGAAAATGGACATGGAAGGAGTGACTACTCATTCTTTTATCTCCTTATTTTATCTTTTCGGATGAACATGCCTTTTCTAGCTTTGCGGGAAAAAATCCAAACAAACAAAAAAACAGCAAACACACCACCACCTTATATCCCTGTCTGTGCGATGGTAATCTTGATTAGAATTAACTTTAACAAAAAATAATTAAAGTTTAAAAGATGTGTTTAAAGCTTAGATATTAGAAGATCAAATTAAATTGTACAACTTATTTGATACTAACATTCTGAGTGTTTGACTGTCAATAATGAAGAGTTGGAAATGACACATAAAATATCACATATGAAGTGGTTGTCTCTTGTCTAGGAGTTTGCTTTCTAACAGTGGTTCAAAAATATTAAATAGAAAATTTAAGAAATAAAAAATTCAGAAGTTTTGAATTGTGTGCCATTCTGAGTAGTGTGATGAAACCCCATACATTTCCTCCTTTTCCTATCGGGGTGTTAATCACCCTGTGGCCAGCACGTCTACTTCCCTTTTGTCACTTAGTGACTATCTCGTTTATCAGATCGGCTGTCCCAGTATCACAGTCCTTGCATTCAGGTGATCTTTATTTTAGTTAATAATGGCCCCCAAAGGAGCCCTGGCTGGTGTGGCTCAGTGAACTGAGCACCAGCCTGTGAATTGAAATGTCACTGGTTCAATTCCCAGTCAGGGCACATTCTTGGTTGCAGACCAGGTCCTCAGTTGGGGGTGATTGATGTTTCTCTTACACATTGATGTTTCTCTCTGTCCCTTCCCCTCTCTCTAAAAAAATAAATAAATTATCAAATGTTTAAAAAATAAAGTGAAAAAGTGAATGGTCTCAATGTATACTGAGGTTCAAAGATCTACTGTAAGAATGGATCTCCTCTCTATGAAATTGTGAAGAAAAATAAATTCAGGCTAGTTTTCTGAGAGATTGCATCCAAATAACTTTCATACAGTATGTTGCTATAGTTGTTCTATTTTATTATTAGTTATTGTTGTTCATCTCTTAACTATGCCTAATTTATATCAGATATGTATGTATGGAAAAATGTAGTATGTATCAGATTTGGTACTATACGAGGTTTCCAGCATCCCCTGAGGACCCTGGAACATACCCTCTGCGAATAAGGAGTACTGTGAACTTAGTAACTGCCTAAATTACAATCTAAGTGCCTAGGTATTCTGAAAAAGCTTGCAAAACTTTAAAATAAAAACTATAGATTTACAAGCCTATTAGGATTGTCAGACAATGGGGTGGGGGCTTCTTATGGTGGTATGATACCAGTTTAACAGTGGTTGGCTGTTGACCATAACATACCTGGGATGCAGGTATGAGTGCATGTGTGTGTGAGAGCCAGAGGCAGCTGCTTGCTATCAGAGTGTGGCTAGAAGAAAAGAGCAAATTCCCAAACCTCAGATTTCCAAAGCATCCACCTGCAAATTTAGAAACCCCAGACAAAAGCTGAGTAAAAATATGATTTCCATGTTTCACAGGCAATCTGCAATTTATGGTGACATGAGAGTTCAGGTCCAGAATTGCCTGTTTCAAAGTCCAGTGTCAGCACTTGGCAAACATAAAGTCCTTCTTTTTACCAGCATCATCATCTCTGACCTGCAGGAATATATCCAGGTTTCGTGGGACCTTAAGCTTAAAGAATTTGAGAGGTCTCACTAGGTAAAGTTTCCAAAGTCATATATATATATATATATATATACACAAAAAATTTAATATTGTATTTAGAATGAGAGAAAAATTCATAACAAAATAAAAATTGGAAAAGTGACCAATACCATAAACATCACAAAACTCAGAAAAGTATCATTTTTTCTTCCTAGGAGTGCAACTACTTGTCACAGTTCTATAATATTGTACTTTTTTCCTTCACACTTGTTTTGTTCCCCTACTCTTTGCTGGCCTTTCCGTGTGACAAAGGTTTTGTATTGAGTATGTTTCAATCTGACTTGTCTCATTTCCCTAAGTTCTAACATTCTATGATTTCAAGCCTGCAGTCCACTGTCTTGGTCTTTGAAACGTTTTCCAAACCCACTTGCCTTTGGCTTCGTCCTCGTAAGCACAGGTGATTGATCCTCCTTTCGGTGCTGCACAGCCGTGATCTGGCAGCGCACCTGCTGCAGCGAATCCCTCCTCTCAGGGGGCGTCACCACTAGCTTCTCCTTGGCACAGTTTCACTATCTCTGCTGACTCCCCTGCCCTTAAAGCAAGCTGGGGCCCGGAGCGGGGATCTGGAACCTGAAGGGTTTTGTTTTGTTTTGTTTTTAAGGAGGAGAACATAGATGAATGCTGTGGGGGATGGGAAATAACTGTGTCGTTTGCTTAATATGACGAAACATACAAAGGTCACATTAAAAAGTGTTCTCCCAATTTGGGAATTGAAAGCATCTCTATTCCCCTCCAATCTTGGCCCACTATTTCAGATAAACTTCCATACAAAAACATAACGTACACATTCTCCAAAGATCTTTTTCCTCTGAGGTCATGATCATCAACTTGCATATTTGATTACTTCTAGTACCCTTCATGAGAGACAATTTAGAACTATCATGCATCATTTTGCATAAATCAATCTTTTGGGAGCAGATAATGGCTTAGCTTTTAATCATGCTTATTAATATATGAGCAAGTTGGCACTCAAAAGGAATTTATAAGGCATGGGTGACCCATCCCCTAATCTGGGTAAGTCCCAGATGGAGAAATCCACCGTGGGCAGTGTCCCCTTTTGGCAATGAGATAAATAGCCTCACCATCATTTGATTCTAAATTGATTCTCCTACTTAGCCATGGCTTTATCAATGCTTGGCTGAATGGAAAGCTAGAAGTGAGTGACTTCCTCAGGGTGCACTGCTTTTGATGGGTTAGCTGTCAAACGCTCCATTGTCCAAATTACACTGCTACTGTAGATTTCCTGCTAAGAAACAATTTACTATAGCATTGGGCTATCAGTCTTGTGGGCTCTGTTAGTTTGGGGGTATCAGAATCTGATTAACTTACTGCAGATACACAGCAGTTCCCACGGTTGCTTTCCCCAAATCTCCATTTCCTGTATAGTTAGCAGGATAACAGAGCTCCACACAGGACACATCCTAGAATAAAACAGTAAGCACTGCTGCCAAAGTTTGATGCACTATGAAAGCTGAAGATAAGCGGGAAAATAATGAATAAAGGAAGGAAAAGAAGATGAAGAAGCCACATCATCAACACTTTCTCATATTTTTCTTCTCCCAACGAAGGACACATCGATTGCCTGCTATATATATTTACTTCTAGTCAGACACATTTTCCAAACTGATAAACAGCTGTAAAGGATAGGCATCCCAAACTGTATATGTATGGGTTTTCTTTATTGTTGCTAAACGCATAAAAATAGTGGGATATTACAAACAAATTTCCTTGGCGATTTAATGTTTTCTTTTTTAAGAGACGTATTCCTGTAATAGCCATCATCGAGATTCCTGGTTTAGTATGTACAGACTCAGTGGTCCCTTTACTGACTCCATACAGCAAATTCATGATGAGTCTGCTTACCTTTGTCTAACTGCTTATGCATATAAATACTTAAGAACAGGATATAGAGAAGATTTCTGGGACAAGGAAAATGCCAGACTGCTTACTCTTCATTCAATGTGAGGGGGTCAGGAACTGGAGTCAGTATGATCATTGCATTGAGAACGGAACCAGAACTCAGCCCTAATATTGCATTTGTGGTAGATAATACTGACATCCACATTTGCTAACTTAATTGAAGCACGGCAAGTAGCTTTAATAGAAACTTCTCAGTTTTTAATAAGCATGCCATGGACATTCTCATTACACTGGCAAATAACTGTACTCATAACCTTTTCATCTTAATTCTCAGTAAGAACCAGTGGTTTCTGCTTCACATCAGGATACTCAAGTTTGTCTCTTTCATCTTACATCGCAAAATGAGGTCTAAGTTCTTCTGAAACATGATTTTACTTTAGTCCACTAAACATTTTGTAAGTAGCACTGACTGATTTACTTCATAAAATGCCATTTATCAAATTAGTGGCATAGTGTTGAAAATGACTTAATCGAAAAGAACATAATAACTAGAACAGTGTGTTTCAAACTCAAATATGTTCTATATAAATATAATTATACGTTAATAGCTCACATATATGTAACATATATGCATGTATGTATATGTGGGCATATATACAGTTGACCCTTGAACAACACAGATTTGAACTACACAGGTCCACTTACACACAGATTTTTTTCAATAAATGCTGGAAATTTATTCTCTCCCCCTTATGATTTTCTTAATAAAATGTTCCCTTTTCTAGCTTACTTCATTGTAAGAACACTTCATTGTAAGAACATAGTGTATAGTACATATAACATGCAAGTCAAATAAGTGTTAATTGACTGTTTATGTTGCTGGTAGGGCTCAACAGTGGGCTGTTAGTAGTGAAGTTTTGAGAAAGTTGAAAGTTGGACAGTGATTTTCCATTGTGTGTGTTCTTGCAAATAAATACAATGTGCCTATGGATGCTCTTTGTTCTCAAGGAGTTCACAGTATAA
Organism: Sturnira hondurensis; assembly: GCF_014824575.4. Classification (NCBI taxonomy): domain Eukaryota; kingdom Metazoa; phylum Chordata; class Mammalia; order Chiroptera; family Phyllostomidae; genus Sturnira; species Sturnira hondurensis. Next base: position 1,398,038 of record NW_028077629.1, on the reverse strand, counting down.
TGGATAGAGAGAGTTTGAAAAGTAATCACAAATACCAGAACAGAAGTATAAAGCAAAAAACAAGCTGTGCCTCCAAGGGAAGAGTCGGAGGAGATGATGTCTTTGCAGAACCTTGAAAGACGACCTAGTTAGGGAGGCAGGTGGGTAAAGGGCACCCCACACACTTGCCGTGTTGCAGGAGCGGGCCCCGACAGAGCCGCTGTGAAAAAGCACCAGAAGACTGGTAGAGCTGGAACACTGGCCCCATGTCCATGATGTGGGTAAAAGCCACGGAATAAATAGGGCCTGGCAGATGGAATCACAACTTTGAATGACATTTTGGCAAGAGTCCATTAAATAATTTTTCTGAGGAGATGACAGGTCCGAATTTCCATTTTAAAATAATTACTCTGGTGGCTGTGTAGAAGAGGGACTCAAAGGAGTAGAAGTCAGAAAGGGAATATTAAATGCACAGAAGACTACTGCAAATCTGGAGAGAGGTTTCAGAAGCCTGTACCAGACAGTGGCTTTGGAGAAGATGAGATATTATATTTAAAAGATCCTTAATGGCTGAACTGAGTTTAGATCTTTGCTTACAGGTGCTGGAGGAAAGAGATGAAGTATCTGGCTGGGCCAACTGGTGCTACCAACAAGTTAGACAGAATGAATGAAAAGGGCAGTTTTATTTATTTTTATTTTTTAAAGATTTTATTTATTTATCTTTAGAGGGGAAGGGAAGGAGAGAAGGAGAGAAGTATCAATATATAGTTGCCTCTCATGAGTCCCCTGCTGGGAACCAGCCTGCAACCTAGGCATGTGCCCTGACTGGGAATCGAACCGCCATCGTGTGATTCACAGGCCCGTGCTCAATCCACTGAGCTACACCAGCCAGGGCCTCTGAAAAGGGCAGTTTTTAAAGGAGAAGAAAGATGAGTTTCTTCACATTGCATTTGTGCTCAGAGGGAGGTTTGGAGCCCATTAGGTAGTGGCTGTGGAAGACCTCCCAGAGTAAAGTGAAATGTGTTCAAACCCTGGAGCAATGATGGGTTCCCTACTCACATTGTCTGTTCTCTTGGTGCCTTGTAGACTCTGAATTAAAGACAGAAAAACTTTCACGCTCTCAAAGACTTCATTTTATTTCAGACACGCTCTGAAAACACAACTGTGCTGTTCTTGATTTTCCCTTATTGAGTAGATAAGTTGGATTGCTCCTATCTACAAAAACTGCAGATTGCAATATGCAGAAAGATAGAAAAATTAATGTTGTACTGCTCAATTTCATTTGGTCCTTGTAAAAATTTATACTTTCATTAGAAGTCGTTTTTTCCATCACCAAACAAGTGAGAACGAAAGCCAAATAACTTTGAATGATGCTTCTTAGAACTATAGAGCTCCAGCAGAGGAATTTTAACAGCGCAGTGGTTTATCCTAGGGCACTGCCATTAAGTGGTAGAGGTTTCCATTGCTATCAAGGGGATGGTTTTTACACTAGTGTTACAGAAAAAACAACTCAGCCGCTTTCGGGTGTACGGAATGGGACTTTATTTACCCATGTGGACCCAGAGGAGGCAGTCTCCAAATTCTGGGCCCCGATCAGTGGGGAGCAATTGCTTATACAAAGTGAGGGGGCGGTCTGCCACTCGGACCGTTACTTCCGGCGTGAAAGCAGGAAGCAGCTTACAGAAGCCAGAAAGCGGAACTGCTGATAGGAGTTAATATGAAATTCTTTGTTCTTACTACCCAGTTACTTAGTTACTTGCTCTCCCTGATCTTGTTGACTCAGCTGCGAGCCCCATCCTGGGTAGGCCATTAGCCATTACATTCATCCTATTGATTCAGCGGCTAGCCCCCCTCCCGGGCAGGCCACTGCACCAGGAGGAAACAAAAAAGTGCTTATAAACTTGACAATCTTCATATTCTTACAACAAAATGATCATGCTTGATAATTATCTCCCTCATTTATCTCCAGTGTGGCCAGTGACTGCAGGTTCAGCCCTGTGATGACAGCTGCCGGTAGACAGTCTACCCAGATGCCTCTCAGAACCTCAGATTGCGAGAGTATAGAGAGTATAGAAACGTACCGCCCCCACCTTGTTTTTCACTTGATACATTTTTGAGCTCTATTATGTCCAGAATTCTTTTCTTTGGACATATTTTAGTAATTACCTGGGGAAAATCAGGCTATGTTAAGATGGCTTTCTTTTTTTGCATAAACCAGAACCTGGAAGTTGCTCAGGGGCTTTAACAGATTTATTTAAAATGGAAACATCAAAAGCCTCAGTCTTCCCTAGAGGACATCTAAGGCTCCCTCTATGTAAAGTCTGTTAAAGGCACTGCTATTATTTCTAGTACCTATTCTGAAACTTGCCCCAACTCATCTAATCATCTATCATAATTTGCAGTCTCTCTCCCTGTGATTTTTCCAATGTCTTTCTTGTCTGTTTCTTCATTCCCCCATAGCTCACTCCCATATTAGAACCATTTCTAACCCGTCTCTGGGACTTCTGCTAGGTCCACATATACTTTCTGCATATCTTGCTGGCTAAAGATTCCTGTCTCCCCATTTTTTCAGTCTTACCTTTTTCTTTATGAAAACACTGATCTTTGGATGCACTCAAACAGTTCTTTCTTCTGAGCCCAATTTGAACATGAATACCTCCAATCATTCCACTGTCTCCACTTAACACATACTCTCCCTGTCTGCACATCCAGACAAACTTTGCTTTGGCTGTGACCTGCTGGTTTCTCTTGGGGCAAGAATATTGATAGCAGGAGACACTATGGCCACGTTGCCTCTTTGTTGGGAAGAGTGAATGCTAGTGTAGAAGGGTGCAGCCAGGGGGCCCCCCAAAGAAGGATTTTTAATGGGTCCAGAACTCAGGATGTCCAGGAAATATTAAAAATAGGGGATGTCCTCACCCCTACAAGTCTGAGCTGAGGGGGGGGGCGGTAGCNGCTGTGACCTGCTGGTTTCTCTTGGGGCAAGAATATTGATAGCAGGAGACACTATGGCCACGTTGCCTCTTTGTTGGGAAGAGTGAATGCTAGTGTAGAAGGGTGCAGCCAGGGGGCCCCCCAAATAAGGATTTTTAATGGGTCCAGAACTCAGGATGTCCAGGAAATATTAAAAATAGGGGATGTCCTCACCCCTACAAGTCTGAGCTGAGGAGGGGGGGCGGTAGCGGAATAGGGCCATTGAGTTGTTTTGCATACCAACAGTTGTGCAGATAACCTCTAGAACGGTCATTTAACATATCTATAACCTTTAACTGGTTTCATAGATATGTTAAATAGCTGTGGCTATGCTTTGAGCAAGGGAGAAGGAAGTGACTTCTACCCAAGACTTAACTAGGAAGCAACTCCCCCTGGTTACAGCACCTTTGTGAGAGCTTGGACAAGACTGGCTCCATGACATGGGGCCACACCTGCCCAGACCCACTATGGCAGCCCAGTAAAGCTGGAAGGATATAGGAGTGCTGGCAAGTGTAGCCAATTGTGGGAGGAGTCGGAAATGGGGCTGCAGAAGAAGACTGGCGTGGGGATTTAAACCCAGATGAGCAGCCATTGAGGTGAGAATCACAGGCTTTTGGCCAGAATGGGGACTCCGCAGCTGAGTGAGAGAGAATCACCATCTACCTTTAGCAAAGAGAGCCACACACATTTGGCAGAGTGGGGACCCCCACAGCCTTGGTGAAGAAGAACCGTGCAGCTTTGGCCAGAGTGGAGACCCCCACAACCATGTGAAGGAGAATCACATGCTTTTGGCAGAGTGGGGACCCTACCCCCTGCGGCCATGAGAAGAATCACTACTTGGCTTTAGCAGAGAATCACCACGCGGCTTTCTATTTCTTTCCCTGAGATACGGTACCTCGGACTGGGCAAAGCAGGGAAAGAAGGACTGTGTGTGTTTGTGGGTGTTTTAAGGGACTTTGGGATATTGATGAAGACATTAAATCATGACTCTTAAGTCTGTATAACTTGAATAAATAATTTCTTTCCTTTTCACCAGTCTCTAACATGGAGACCTGTAATTCTCTGGTGATGGGAAAGGCAAACCTAGTACAGGGGGACCCCTTTCCCTGGCGGCCAATCAGGGAACATGATGGGAGAGCACATGTGCAGTAGCTTTAAAGTAATACAACTACTTGCATATGCGCAGTAAAAGCCCATCAAAACTACCCAGGAAGGATCCGCCCTATAAGAATAGAGTCCCTCCCGCCCATGAGGTCAATCTCTGCTTGAAGTTGGCCAGCTCCCATGTTCTCTGCTATAAACTCTGGGTGTTCCGTTCAGTTCTTTGTCTCGATCACCAAGAACCTGGTTACCTGTGCCCACCTGCGACACTAGGGCTGTTCTCACTTCCTAAGAAAAAGACCCTTGTCTTATGCTCCTGTGATGCTTAATGTAATGTAGTAAAGTGGGGTTTTTTTCTTCGTGAGGATATTCTTGTGGATCTTAATGGACATTCATATGGGTTATAATCCAAGATTAGAAACTTATACAAGATGTCAACAAAATACAAAATATATTATCCCGGCTTGGACATTTATGGCAATATTTAAGCTAAACTAAAATCTGGCCTTCCAGAAACACTTTTCCTTCAGTCTCACATAAGTGAAATGTGAGATTTTAAAATAGTAATTAGAATCTGGAAGAAAAAAATATATTCTAACTCATAAATAAATAGTATTTTTTAAAACACATTTATGTTTTATGTGACACGGTGCCCTATTTAAGTTCAATACTTCAAGAATAAGCAGCCATACCTCAAATTAAATATCCTGTTCTGCTTGTAAAATGTAAAAAACCAAGTGCTCTGAAAAAACAGATGCAATGCTAACAATTCAACATTAATGGTTTTAAAGACAATGCCAAATGCATTCTAAAACCCCACGTGTCTGCCATTGCTGACCTGACTATGAACTTTGGTAATCAACCCTGTCAAAGAGCAGAAAAGATTTTTTTTGACTGTGATAATGCACCTTAAACATGAGTTCAGGGTAAACTTTCACTTGAGCTGACAGAAATCTCCTCCCTAAAATATTTTTACTTGTAATAACCTGATTATCTCAATGAGTTTACTGTTCCGTAGAAACTGCCTAAATGATTGACTGTTCCCCCAAAGTATAAGAATGGTTTCCAAGCTGTGTTTTCAAGGCAGTTAGGCAGATAAGCAAAGCCCATAAGAATTCTGTTCAAGAGATGGATGGTTCTACATTTGTTCCAGAAAGATATTTTTCATGTTCATTGAATAAGCACATTGGTTTTAACATTAAAAACTGCCTACCAGTGATGATCTATTTTTATGCAAACACTATAAACATTACACATGCCACATTAATAATAATACAGAAAAGGGTTCTGAAGAATAGGAATCCAGAAATGTGAAAGATGATGTAAATTAAAAAACAACCAACAACAACAATAGTAGGATAGCAAAAAAGAATAGTAATTTACCAACCCAGCACTACACAAAACTAGCCAATGTACTTCAGGGTGTTTATCTTTGCTATAATTTTCAGAACATAAAGCCATACCTTGATTAAAAGTCTGATCTATTATTCATAAAATCATTTTAGAGAATGTGTTTATAAAGTCTTGCTTCAAAGCAGTGCAAACTAGAATAGGTAGACAAAACAAAATTTTCACAGTGAAACTGATAAATCATGTTGCCATTTGAGAAAAATACTTGCACACTCATTAAACAGTGGCAACCACAAAATGAAACCAAGTCTCTCCACTTTGACTCCCCACTCTTTACTTAACCACAGTCAAGAAGAGCAGTTGCTTTTCCTCTCACCCTTTGGAGACAGGTTTAAAGTGTGATGATGCCTACAGTTCAAGCAGTCTTGTACAACAGTAATTCATATTCTGAATATCTGCACGTGGCCAGGCACAGGGCTGAAGGTATATACTCATTTAATTCTTTAGCAACCCAATTAATGATATCTTCCTCTGATTTCTATTCTAGAATGAGGAAACTAAGCCTTGGCAAGGTGAGGTAGCTTTGCACGAATCCACAACATTTATAAGTAGTAGAATCATGATACAAACACAGCCAGTCTGACTCCAAAGCCATGTCCTCAATTCTTTTGCTATGCTGTCTCTCTACATGCCCCCCAAAGACAATTTTTTAAAAAAAAATAGTGATAATTAATAAGCCTATATATTAAATTAAAAAGCATTTTCTAGAACCTGCCAAACAAAAACCCACTGTACAATTGAACTCTGTTTCTTTTTCTTTTTTTTGTCAGACACAGGAAATGTTGCAAAAAAGCCACCCTAAGTATATTCCATGGACTTCCCAGTTGGCAATTTGATAGGCCTGCTATTACTTAAAAAAAAAAAACACTTGTCCTTAACCATACTAGAACAATCAAGTGAAACAAAGCAGGTTACTTTGAAAGCATTTATAAAGCAGCAGTCACAGTTACACAAACCCACAAAGCATTCAAAGCTATTGGAAAGGAAATCTGGTCAATTAAAATACTAACAATCACAGTTAAGGCAACTCCCCAATATTTATCTCTCTATTGGTTTTTATAACAAATGTTTTACTATTCAGTATGAAAAGAAAAATCTAAATATTTACCATAGGAGGTATGTGGAAGATATTTGCATAATAAAATAAAGCTTTTGTCAATAAAATAAGAGAAAATAGATGGATGGATGGGTTTCCACCTATTTTTTCTCTCAAACAAAAGCATTGCACAGTCTTGTAGAACTGTGATCTTATATAGTAGCCACTAACTTCATGTGGTTTTGAGCACTTGAATCTGACTAATATAACTGATAAATTTTTAATTTTTGTCTGTATTAATTTATTTAAATTTAAAAACTGAGTGATATTCAATTCAATTCAGTAACTGGAAACTTTTAAAATTATCTTTGGTACAACTTAGGTATATAAATTTGCTTTTATAAATGGAAATTCTATGAAATTAAATACAGATCATGTATTTCTAATGAAACTTCAGCATCTGAATTGAGATGTGCTGTGGGTATAAAATACACATTACATTTCAAAGACACAGCACAATCAATATAGTATAATTTTAAAAAGGGAATGCAAACTATCTCATTAATAATTTTAAAATATTGATTCTATGTTGAAATGATATTTTCCATATCTTTAGTTAAAAGTAATATTAAGATAATTTTATGATTCATTTTACTTTTTTAGTGTAACTTTAAGGAAACTTAAAATTACATATGCAGGGTACATTATAGTTCTATTGGATAGTTATGTTCAAGAGGATAAAATTCAAACTTCATTGCTTGTTTTGAAAATAGTTTAAAATTGTGCCTCAAAACTTAAGAAAATAACATTATTTCTCAATCACAATTTCCATTCTAGTTGTTAGACAGTAAGAAGTATCATTCTGGTTTTTTATTAAGCAGAATTAGCAGCACATAAATCACCTCAGGCAACAGGGAAATTGGGAGACTCTGTGGGGTGTCTAGCTCATTCCATTGCTCCAGTCACCACTGGTATGTTAAAGTCAGGATTTGGTAAAAGGCTTAGTCGGAAACTAGCCAGGCTACTCATGCCAGGAAGATTTCGAACATGTTCAAAAGTAGGCACACTCCCCAGGACTTCTACACAGAGCAGTTTGCAACTGAGGAAATCTCAGAAGCATTCTCACTCTTGGCGTCTTTTACATTTTCAAGACATAGTTACAACATTAAATTTCTCCAAGATTCCATTGGCATTTATCCTTTGAGCTATATTCTGAAGGTAAATATAACCAAACAAATAAACACACAAGGAAATAAATGATATAGCTCAGTGTGTCAAGAGGTATAAATTGAGGTCCAAGTCCAGTGTGACCTGAAGTAAAAGTCACTACCTCTATGGGCCTATTCCCTTACTTCCCAAATGGAGACAGGGAGGTTCATGGTCTCCAGAGGCTTCTTACAGCTCTAAAAGTTGGTGATTCTAACTGGAGCCCAGGAAGCTAACTCTTACAGAGTGCTTTCCATTTTTCATAGCACCTTCCATGTTAATTCACAACAACCAGGTGACAGGCTTCTGCACCTGTGCTTGCACTGAGGAGACACGTGAGACACAAAGAGGCTAACTGTCTTCCATACTGACACCCTTTTAGAAACTGGGGATCCTGGGACAACAACTAATATAAATCATTTTCCAGAGTAGTATATTAATTGCCAGTTTCCGAGAAGTGCAGAAATTATGTCAAACAGTTTTCATACATTAAATCCTTTACAAAAGATTGGGTAAATAGTTAAATAATTATCATTTCCTTCTAATATATCTTTTTTTTAAAGATTTTATTTATTCATTTACCTTTAGAGGAGAAGGGGAGAGGGAGAGAAACATCAATGTATGGTTGCTTCTCGTGCATCCCCTGCTGGGAACTGGCCCCTGCTGGGAACTGGCCTGCAACCCAGGCATGTGCCCTGACTGGGAATCGAACCGTGATTCTCTGGTTTGCAGGCCCGCGCTCAATCCACTGAGCTATACCAGCCAGGGCCCTTCTAATATATCTTGCACTCTTTTCTTTCATTGCCAACACCATATATTTTACATGTAAACTCTTAGAATTCAGTGTGAATATCTACTTTTAATGATGAAAAACCTCAACTTTTTTCAACTACAATATTGTACAAACTATGAATTGAGTCATGTCCTTTTCGTGGAGGAAAATCATATTTTTAAGTAATTAGGTTCACATACAAGATTTTTTAAAGTAAATATGTTGACGAATAAGATTTTTTAAGTATGTGGGTTGACAATTAAATTATTATAGGTTGACAAACAAGTTCTTTTAAACAGAAATGTTATTGTTGAGGACTAGAAGAACTAAGTAACTTAAAAACGTACCTAATTTCCACCTAAGTTTCCTCCCCCCCAAAAAACTAGTTCATCCAGTTCATTAGTGAGTAATTATGCAGTTATCTCTAACATTTTTGAGTCAGTAGAAAATAGTATATAGCTAAAATATTTTTAGGCTAAGAGAAAACATTCCAGTTAAAATAATTAGTCATCAATTTGTCTAAAATGGTACAAAGTGTTTTTTGCATAATTTCAACAACTGGAAAAGCAAATTTTCAAGAGAGCATAAATTAGTTAAATACTTTTCCAACAGACTATTCAACTATAGAAATATTATCACAGTGAAGTGATTAAAAGTATCAGATGATAGAAAATAAAAGAATTTTAATTTATCAGATGTTTTATAAACTAATTCAGCTAAACGTATATTACTGGCTCTGAAGGACTGATGCCACATTGACTTAACTGTGATTATCTACAAGTAAAAATCTCCCAGGAGACTATAAAGAAGATATATACGTTTCACATCCCCCCAGGAAAATTCCTTCAGATCAGCATGCACAGTATTAGATGTCCACAAATGCACCCTTTAACCTGGAAACAAAAGAGAAAAGAAACAGAAGGGATTTCTACCCTTGGGGAAACACAGCAAGTCATTGGCATAGATTTATTGCACTGCTCTGCTATGACGTGTCAGTTCAGGATGAAATGCAAGGTGGGAGGGAGTGGAGCAGACGGAGTTAGATGGCTCAGGAGAAATCTAAAAGTCATGCCTGTTAACTGCAACGTTACCTCCCATCTCTGAGACATTAGGAGTTATTATTTTAAGAAGATCATAGGATCAATCAGAAAATGTTGAGTAAATGTCAGTTAATTTGAATTTTCCAAGGTGGACTTCTGTGACCTGATTGTAGCAGCTGACTGTAGAGTATTGTTGGAGGAATCGAGGGGGAAACATCAGGAAGGGAGGTAAAAGACCCTTCCTAAGAAATACCTACCGCATATACACTGTGTAGACTGGACTCATAACTCACAGGACATGTGAGTTCCTGTGTCATCTTGAGGTTCTTGAGGTTCTCCTGGGTTATTTTCTAAATTCGAGTTGTTCCAATTGCCACTCAGAGTTGGTTAGAAAATTCCACTGAGTACCATTAACATTTCCAAATTTCTAATTTTTGTTGCTTCTAAATATTAAATGAATTTATTATTTCTATGGCCTAATTACCCACCTCCCAACCTCTGAAATGTGGACACGAGTGTAATATTATCAGGTTTATATGGAGAAGATTTAGCTTGCTGATACTCTCTTCCTGTCATCACTATTCATTTGAGCTTAAAAACATAAAATTGACATTTTTCTGATGTTTTATTATAGCCAGCTGTTCCATAAATCACACAGTTGTTTTTTTAATAGAATTTTAAAAGCAATTTCTCTACAAACTGGCTTTTTCAAAATCCCTTACAATATGTCTCTCTTCTAGGCATCAACCCTAGAGGACAATTTTGAATGTAAGTAAGATCAAAGTTATGATAATGGCACTCACTTTTGAAAAACCTATTCTCTGGTAGTTTCATTAAGAAATGGAGAAACAAATGAAGATGTATGGCCGGGTGGTGAACTTATCTGTTAACCTGGACTGAGTACTGTTGACACACTGTCCTTCATGGTGCTTTTGTTATTTTAAGCGCATCTGACACTGTAAAGTAAATCTACTATTTTCTGAACTATTGTTACTTTCTTTTTTTTTAATTTTAAGAGTTAGCTAAGTTTGACTTCTGTACCCAGCTGCTTTCTAACTATCTGAGTCTCTTATCCACTCCCCAAAGCATTTTGAATAATTAGTGAAGGCGCTTTCAATCTCACTAAAGTAAGTTCTGAACATTGGCTGTGAGACCTCAGAAACTGGGGCGAGCTGACTGTGCAGTTAGGCCCTCCTTACACTAGAATGTGTGTCCCTGGTTGGAAAACTCCACTTGGTAGAATAACCTATCCAACTGCCAAAGGGTGAAAATTGGAGTAAATAAACAGAGCTCACTTTAACAGCTAAAATATAAAGGAGTATTTTTCCACTGATTTCCAGAGATAGGCAATGAATGGGGTTGGAAAACGTCAATACTGGGACAAGAAGCTCTGAACAGATTCCTTTCCATAAATCGGAAGGGATGACAAAAATATACAGTCATCATTCTGAAAAGGTATTTGCTACATACGTTTTTTCCCTCTGTCAGTATCTGCTATTACTTCTGCGCTTTTTTAGTGTTGCCGTGCTGTTTGTTGGCTAGAAAGTATGCTCTGCATCAAGATGCTGGCTCAGAGTAATTCAGCAGAATGGACGACATTAGAAGAACTGATGAAAAATGGAATAAGAACCTCCCCCCGCAAACAAAAACAAAAACAAAAACAAAACAACTTCACTCTGTTCCATTGCTAACACCTTAAACAGGAGGCTGTGAAAATGGTTTCATTAAAAAATAACAAACCCACGCTCACCAGGGGATAGATCAGGGCAAACTGAATCAAAAATTCCTCAATCACTGCTCAAGTAGGTCAACTAGAATGAATTCAAAGGGCAAAGATCCACAGTGAGCCCCCTCTCTCCCAGCAGCCTGCTTCTGCAGCCCTCCTCTCCAGCCCGGAGGTGAATGGCTTGGAGCAGCCCTGTACCAAGCACTGGTCATTCGGACAAGCCTCTTTCTGCGTCAGTGTGAAAGTGTCCCCACCTCCTGTAGGCTCTTAGTTTGAGCTCTGGGAGTTGTCTAGGATGAAATGCTAATGGACTACTAATTGGATCCAAAGTTATTGAATCTTACTACCGTACTTTTCAATAGAGCCATTATTCAGTTGGATGATGCTGCTCTTCATCACAGTAAAGCTATTTTTTTCTTCACAAGTTCTGATAAAGCATGATTCACTTTATTCTTATATATGAAACTATATTCTTTACTTTAAAAAAGTCAGAACTAAGTTCCCTTAAACAGAGCTTGAAAGGAACCAGTCTGGTTGGAGCTCTAGACTGCTGGGTCTTAGTGTCCGCCGTGTCCGCCATGCCCGCTGTGTACAGCTGGCACAGAGCAGGGCTTTTCTTTTGTGTTGTCCCCCAGAGCTAGAGAGCCCTCCTCTTGAATAAAATGCAGCTCTACAGAAAGTACAGTTCTCATTTTTAGTACTAATTGAGGAGTTGATAGTCCTGCATTTTGTTATTAAAACATCTTGGTTCCTCCCATGCAAAGCAGAGCTAAAGTTTCTTGAGTGCCCACGGATTTACAACAAAGATTCACTATGTCTATGCAAGATGGGCCAAGCAACTGTTGAGGCTGAGAGATGGTGAGAATGTGAGACTGCTTGTTCAAAAAATATTAAGAATTTCAAGATAGCAACAGCAGAGAGCTAAACTAAGGTGGGGCCCTTTGAGCGACCTGTTACTAACTGTCAGCACCCTCACGGTCTTTGGGTCCTATGCCAGGGAGCACACCCAGGCAGCTAGCCCGTCTCTGCCTCCCCGTTAGCCAGAATGAACATGCTGGAGGCTTTCAGAGAAGCCCAGTTTCTCTGACTCCACCAAGAAGCAACATCTGTATTTCTTTTAAGCAGCCTTTGTGGGTAAACCATAAGAAATAACTTGCAGACTATTATAAACAGATGACTGATAACCAGGGCAAGGAGTTTCAGCCTAAGATAAACCCACAGGCTATTTACCCTGGGGGTTTGTGTCTCCAGGCCCCTGGGGGGCTGAGGGGAAAGAAAGAGATCCCAGATGGAGAAAACACATGCTGACCTCATAATATTGGAACACTTGGATTCACGATTGGTGCTCCTTTCAGAGAGAGCTGAACGCTCTTGTGTAAGATTGTCCAACTCTCTGGCTCTTCCTTTTCACTTATAAAGTAAAAGTGTTGGATATAATTGCGAGGGCTCTTGGAATATTTACTACGTCTATGAGATGACAAAGAGAGACATCTGGATTTTCTTTTCTCAAAGAGGGAACCATCTTTATTTTTAATGGGCATTTAATTTCAAAAAAAGAATGATTATGATGATATTGTGTTGAGCTCTGTTTAAGTGCTTGACATGTTACATTTAACTAATTTAGTTTACATTCAGTTAATCTAACCTTTGTAAATACTTTATGCAGTAGGCACTACTGTTATGCCTAATTTTCAGGTAAGGGAAATGAGGCCCAAAGAGCTTAAAATTACTGACATTTACTACCTAAGCTCCTACTGTGCGCCTCTCTAGCAGAGCCCGGGGTTCAGTGCATTCACACCCTGGGAAGCCAGCAGGATGAGTGCCACTGAAGAGCCAGGGGAAAGGGGGAGGGTGCAAGGCCTTATGCGTGTTGGCCAGTGCCCTGGGGAGCAGAACTCAAAAGAAAAGTGGTTTGACAAGCGGAAAGTAAGAAAAATTTTCTTGAAGAACATCAGATCGGTTCCACTCACGGTTCCGAGAAATCCAAGTGCTTTACACAAAGTGAGAAAGTCTAACAAACTCCAAGGTTAATACACTGATGCCTTTAAATCTCTGCCAATTAGTTAAAATTTCAGCTAAACAAGTATTGGTATGAGAACTCACATTTGTTTTTCTTTTAATCTCATTCCACCAATTATTTTTAAGTGGTAACATTAGAGAAAAGTCAGTAAGAAAACACTCAGGCACCTAAAGGAGTTAGTTAATTATACCCTAGACAAAAAAACAATTTTCTTTATATCTCTCCTAATTTTTCACTAGATATTACACTAACAATTAGCTTTCAAATAAACACCAAATTTGTTCTCACCACAGAAGAAAGTACATTGGACAGTACATACTTCAAGTGGAAACTTAAATACTTCTTTTGAGGTATTTTGTCTGTGACATTAGATGCCTAGGACACGCACGCACACAATGCAGCCAACAGCATCCTTACAAGTCAGTTCTTTGGACAGATGCCCATATATGGGAGAAATAACATGTGAGTTTTTACAGCCCTTGGAATCTTTAGACACTGATGTCTGAGAATAAAGCACATTTACATTATCTGTGCAAAGCAGAGAGCAGAGATTGCCTCCTCATACAGCATCAAGACAATTATCAAAAACATTTCTTTAAGACTCTCATGTATATTTTAGAGCAGAAGTATCATTAATTGTCTGCATTCTGCTCCATCTTCATAATTCAATGTGTCCAGTTCTACAATTTTTCAGAAAATTGGCATGTTTATTGCACCCCTGGGACACAATTTCCCAATAACAACTAGACAAATATACCCTTTTTAAAAACTTGCTATGTAAAATGCTACAGTGAATAACATAGATTCCGAGTCCCAAAGGGCAGAGAGAAAATTTGTATCACTAACCACGCACACACTGAAACAAAGGAGTCCATGATTATAATCAAAACCATTTACTTTGGTCATCAAAATGACTTGAGCAGGCAGAAGAGAGATCGCCTGGAATTTTAACGAAAAGTATCCTCTACTGCTGAGTAATTGAGTCCATTCCGCATTTTACCAAAGTTGCAAGCCAGAAACCACCAGTGCCGGTTGTCACACCGGTCCTGCCCAATTCTGGTGGCCAGATTCTGCACACCATCTACCAAATTAGAAGCTTCTCATTCAACAATTATCTGAGTGTCAGTTAAGCACAGAGCAATGAGTAAAGTTATACCACAGCAGATAATGCTCTCCAACTGAGTGTTAGAATCATTGTGAACCATTGCTGACTTGCTAAAACTGTCCATCTCAAAATAAAACTTAGACTTTAATTACTAGTTTAGACAAAGCAAAGGATACATACCTCTTGTTTCTGTTGCAAATTGTATGTTTCTAGAAGACAATAGGGCATTGATTTTCAACCACAAGTAAAACAAGGCATCTGGACTTTGTCTTAATGAGGTAAGTTTAGTCTGCGCTTTCTCAGTGGGATGGTTTCGCTATTTAATTGGTAGGAAAAAACTTCGGCAGCACGTCCGTTCTCTGCCAGCAGTGAACTCTGTGTGGAAATGAGTTTGCTGCAAAAAGCTTTCAGTCAGAAAGACAACTTCAGAACTAATTAGATAAAAGGCACAGGAAAAATATTGTTTATTACTTGAGAGGAAACTGAAAGCTTAATTTTACTCCATGAATTTCCTCAGCAATACAGAAAAACATAGAACTTAGGTTCTGATTTTCTCCACTGAAGTCTTCCAAAATAAGGGCAATTTATTTTAAATATTCTATTTATAGCACTGTGCTTTCTAATATCTTAGACAAAATTAGAATACTAAATATGAATAGGAGTATGTCACCTGCAATGCTGTATCCTAAAATAAGAATGTAACCACTATGAAATAAGATAAATAAACACATGACACCGGAATTATCATGCCAGAAACAGTATTCTAAAAATGTCAGCTGAGACATGATTAAGTACCAATTACTTTAATTTACACAGGGACTTCCCTAGAGACTAGCAGAAAAACCTTGTCGAGAACTTCACAAAAAAGCACTAAGCTGCATTGCAACAGGCAGGAATCTTAGGTTACTGAGGATTGAAAAAAACACGGAAAATACATTTTCTCCATTTGCGTTTTCAAATGGAGAAAACACAGTCTCCCCTGCTGGAAACCCCGCGATGCATCCTCAGGGCACTTAGGGTAAAGGGATAATCCTCCCCACGGCCTGCAGCCACTTCCTGCCTCCCGGTCTTCACGAATCCAGTCCGCCAGCCTCCCTGATGAACTTCGCCTTTCCTGCCTCAGGGCCTTTGCCCCTGTGTTCTCCCAAACTAGAGTCCCCTTCCTTTCCTGTTGAACAGCATGGAGGCATTCTTCAAGGTCAGATAACACTTCTTTAGGGAAATACGCCATGATCGCCAAACCCACAGTACTTTTCCTTGTCATCCTCTCTAACACGCACGTGGGCTTCCTTCATTAATCTTTTTCCTTAGAAACCCTGCTCCTTCAGAGTACTTATGAGAAACTGTAATTACGTATGAGAGTAGGATTTGCGTTTGTCTTTAATATTAGTCTTCCCCATTAGAGTATGCATTTCTCAGCTACAGAGACTGTGTCTCCACTGTTTATCCCTAACCTAGCACGATGTCTACATACGTTCACATATATACATTTCAGAAAATAAAGGTTAAATTTTCAGTCATTGGTCTCAGTCCCTAACACTGCTGTAGGTAAAAACAACCAAACTTCTACATCCATACTGACTACAGTGGGCAAAGTAGTGGGCGGATCCTAAGCCGATCCTATGAATTACTTTCTGGAATGATCCCCTTTCCTCCAGAGCAGGGGGCACCTGTGACTTGCTTCTCACACAACACGGTGACGGCGATGGAATGCTGGCTTTGAGGAAACAGGCTGCTGTGCTCTGAGAGGATCACAGGACAAATGGCTGGGGGCAGACTGAGGGAGCTGCGAGTAGCCCTCACCTATAGATAGCCAGTAAGAAAAGGTGGCCCTCGCCCTAATGCTGTAACGGAAGAAATTATTCCAAACTCCTGAGAGAACCTAGAAGTGGATCCCCAGACTCGAGTATCTGCTGAGAGTGAACCCTTGGCCAACACGTGCATTGCAGCCTGTTGAAACCTTGAGCAGAGAATCCAGGTAAGCTGTGCCTGCATTCCTTACCTGCAGCAGCTGTGAGATAATAAACAGGCACTATTATAAACTGCTAGTTTTGGATGGTGGGGCATAATCCTTTTTATTAGGTGATAATTTTCTTATTGAAAGTGTTTTTCTCTTAATATAATCTTAGAGGCATTTCTTCTTTTCTTTTCACTATGTCTTCTGATTTTGAGGGCTTTAACTGATTCATAGTTAAGTGCCTACTATGGGTCTTACAGGATTCATAAGTTAAGGGGCACTCTTTGGGGGCAGGGTGAGTATTGAAGCCTTTGGACAAACACACAGTCCAGTAACAATACAGCTTAATAGTAACACAAAGAACTCAGCAAATATATTCAGTGTCTCCTCATGATAATTTCATTCTAGTCCTCATCCTTGAGGCACTGGGTTGGAACCTGGAACCCCGGCTAGTGTGTGGACACAGACAGTTGGCGAAGGGCCTTTTAAAGGTGAGGCTGATTGGATCTGAGCGCACAAAGCTGTCCGATTCTCCACTCCCCAGGAAGCCAGGATGAATATTTTACTCATCTGTGTAACCCCTGGAGGCATAATTCACATTCAAGAAATATTGACTTTTAATTGAAAGCCCACGAGATAACAGCATGATGGAGTGTGTCAAGGGTAGCTTCTTGAAAGCAGTATCTGACGTTGGTTATAGAGATGTGGACAGTGTATGATTAAAGAGGAAGGAGAAATAGCTTTTCTCCTGTCTCTTTGCAATCTGGGGGAACCAATTTTCCAGCCTTTTCCCTAAAATCTGTTTCTAAACACCTATCATTGTAGTTTGATTCATTTTGTAAAATGTAACACTACTAAATGAAACATCTTCATTTAGTTCTACCACCTGTCATTTTCATCAGAATGCTTTCTAATCAATGCTATTGTGCAACTTACAGATATCCTCTGTTCCACTGTGTGGTCAAACACTTTAAACAGCTCCCCCTGTCCCCCAACCCCCACTGTGGCATCAATCAGAGGTGCATTTCCAGGTTTCTCCCTTGGGCCTGGGCCTGCTGTCCTGCCACACTGGGGGCTTTGACATGGAAGAAAGAGCTCTGGCCATGAACAAAGAAGTTCTGTGTTTAAGTCTCAGGGACTTATTTTGAGTAATAGGCCCAATCATTCTTCATTTGTTTATTTCTTGAAAAGCTGCTTAGCTTTGGGAGGAATAAAAGTGCATGTAAATTGTTCCCCCTGTTTTTAATCACGTGAGACGTTGAGGGGATGATGGCAAACAATCCCAGATGACTGTAAACGGTTATGTAAGTACCTAAGTGTTCAGGGTGGTTTGGGGACAAATATAACATATAAAAATACTCCACAAACTGTAACAATCCTACATCACTACATAAATATACTATAATAAAATATGTATTCTCTATTTCACGGTGTACCCTATAGTTTTCTCCTCTCCACTTTAGTTCAGGTCACTTCTCTAGAGTATTATATCTCCACGGAGCAAAATCTTTCCAAATCTATTTGAGATCCTGGTTCCTTAGGGAAACTTCTCCAGAGCCTCTTAGTCTAAAGAGATTGCTCTTTTTCTTAAAGTTAGAAACTAATCTAAAGCCTCTTTGGTTCTTTTCTTCTGTGGTCCTAATTGTGATTGAAGTTCTGGGTTATTTACTTTTTCATGTATTAGATAGCAACCCTTTAAAATACACTGCAAAGAGTTAAGCCATCTTTTCAACTTGATAAGTACAAATTACTTCCACGTTCAAGAGGACATCAAGAATTTTATAGTATTGGAGACAGAAAGAGCATTTCAGAGAAGTGTGCTGGTCATTGTAAGTGGAACACAGGAGTGGTGTTTATTACAAATGAGAGAGAAGAAAAAGATTGTGTTTGGTTGGGAAGTTCAAGTAAGTATTCCCCAAATGAGGCCTTAAAATAAGCCTGTCGGTCTTAATGAAATTTCCAAAGCCAGAGACTGGAGACGGCTGGGAAGAGAACACCTGAGGAAATACCCTGAGTAAAAACATGTGGGGAGAGCAACCGAGGGCAGGTTCTTGAACCAGTCATCTCCGTTGGAACCCGGCCCCTGCACCGGAATCGGACACACACCTGGGGACAAGCTCTGGCGGGAGGTGAGGAGGAGGCATTTAATTTGACAGTCGGTGGGAAGCCACTGAAAGCCTCTGCAGGGAAATCAATAGGGTTCAATTTATATTTACTAATATTTCAGTTTTACTTCCACTACCTTTCAAAGCCCTGTTCCCCTTTAGAAGGCATTGTAAGTATTTTAAATAGTTTTATTTACTGTCCAAAAAATAAGTATGTATTTTCTGAATTCATAGATT
Source organism: Sturnira hondurensis (assembly GCF_014824575.4). Lineage (NCBI taxonomy): Eukaryota > Metazoa > Chordata > Mammalia > Chiroptera > Phyllostomidae > Sturnira > Sturnira hondurensis. The sequence goes on along the minus strand of NW_028077629.1, from coordinate 1,379,371 downwards.
GGTCACTATTTCACAAGTTTATTTCCTTCAGCCTAGGTCCATCTCCTTCCGTTTTTCTCGACACCCATGTCATGACCCTGTTCCTCACTGCTCCACGGGACGGTATCAGTCCCTGTTGTCAGCGAGTTGCTTCCGGTCATAATCAGACAGCATAAAAGAGGGAAACACGGGTATGCTTCCTCAGTAGTGTTTCTTGAGTCATCATTTAAAGTTCTTGCTTATAGAATAATCAATAGGAGGATATTTCCAAAGAAGCTGGAGTGCCTCACAGATGGATCGCTTTCCAGCCATGGAAAACTACCTTGGGGGAAGGAAAGCACTTAGCCTCCTGTGTGGCAAGTACATTAGACATATATTACACAATAATTAAATTGATGGAGAGTCAATAGACTCTAAAGGCCTGAGAGGAAAGAACAAAAAGCAAGGAAACATTCCTCTCCATTTTTCTTTAAGAATAACTTTTATATCATCAACTAAAACAAATTAACAATGCAATCATTCACAATTCCGAAGTAATTTGCGATGTCTGCTAATCTTCATGGTGTTCTCCTGAAAGGGATTGGATTATACTCCATATTTCATTAAGGCAAATATCAAAAATTTTGACAAAACTACCCAATGTGTGTCAGGAAAAAAATGAATCGTCTTGAATTATTTGTATGAGCTGCTGGCATTGATGAAGCTAGTCACGTGATGTCAAGTGCTCACTTGGCTGAACTTTGTTTCAGTTCTGACTGCACTGGATGTAAAAATTGTCAGCATCTAAGCATAGCCCTCACTTCTTCTTACAAGTTTATTAAGTTCAAGAACATCAGAACACAAAGCTATAATTTTATCCTGTGAAGAGGACCAAAGTACACATGAGGTTCTAGGCTAAGGTCCAAGGATGCAGGTCATTCTTTGATTCTCTTTACTCAGTTGTATGATAAGGAGCCACATAAGTTTTCTCAGACACTTAGTTTTCCCACTTATTGAGTGTTGGTGGTGGAGTTAGTCCTTGTGTTCATTAAGGGTGCTACCAGCTCTAAATTCTATGAAACAAAGTCAATCTGTTCTTCTATGATTCCTCTGTTCCTGAGTGAGACACTGGATGGCTGTCGTCAGCTTCTCCATAATTTTTCACTCTTCCTGAGTTGCATTAAACCAGAAACAACCTGACATCTGTCAAGTGCCAGAGAAAAAGATTCTTGGAATCACATTTGAGGGGTGTATAAAGACTTCTGGCTCCTCACTTTAGCTGGAGGAACAGAAGTTGGAAAAGTTAGATGGCCAGACTGCCACGCATGTGCACACTCGCCCCGTCTTCTCACCTGGGCCAGTGCTTCCCAAACCTCCTCCGGGTGGTCTCCATGTTTATAGTACCTGGTATATGTGCTTGCTACTTATATTATTTGCGATTTTTTTAAACTGAAATCAATCCGTGCTTTTATTTAAGTATATTTATTATCAGAGGAATCTGTATGTCGTCACAGCAAATGGAAACCAGTATCTACTGCCACCAACCGGTTACCATGACGTCTAAAATGAATGCAAAAGGATAATTCATCATTTAGATACTTTTGCTTGCCATAGGTCTGGAACTTAAGACAAACTCTTTTTGTTAGAAATTAGAAATAGAGCTTAGCAAATGTGGAGAGATGTCAGTCATACTACTAGCAAAAACCAGATACACTTGTTGTAATTTAATGGGAATGAAACCCAGAAATGACTATGCTTTCATGATGGATCAATGTCTTCACCTCAGTTTATTGCCTTTCCAATGTCTGGATTTCAAAGGCCACACTCATCTAAACAATTTACTGGTTCTAGTTCCCTGCTTCCCAATGCTCTGCTGTCCATCTGTTGGAATAAATATTTCTTCTGTATCGACGTTACATTCAGCAAGAAGTTGCCTGCTTTCAGTTAATAATATGCTACATTATATGCCATAAACTTCTTAGAGGCAATGTCATGATCCCCAGGTACTGTAAGCAGGTTTTTTGAAGACCTTGAATTCACCCTAAATATTATTGCTTGATTCCATTAGGGCCTGTGCTGATCTCATTTCCCTATAGTAAAGGGTGACAATTCCAGTTTAGGGATAGTTTCCATGTGCTGAAACTCAGGAAGACTTGACTCATAGTCCAAGTTTATCAGAATGTGCCGTATATATCTGATATACAACAAAAGATAGGTCATAATCACAGACCTCTTCTACTGCGCTAGTTCCTTAAGCCAACCTATCTCATTATCAAAGCTTATTCATTCTTTATTTCCATATTTAAGTTTCTGAGCATAATTTATAAAAAACTCAAATGCTGAGGAATAAAGTGATATGATTCTGCGGAATTAAAGCAGAACTTAGTGCTTAAAAATATTAAGTAAGAGCTCGTTTACTTTAAACTATATTTTCAGCAATCTCATTATTTAAGATAAATGCCCATTTGAAAACTTAAAAAAACAGTTTTTAGAATCAAAACAATTCAAGGGTTATATAGGTGGTGGCAATATAACAAATACATTAATTGGAAATACTTTTGGGGTCTCATAAAGGTGGTATAACTTTTTGGTTCCTGAAACTCCTTCTTCTAATAAAGAAAAAGAAAAAACTATAAATGCACTAGAACATAGAGAATGGGAAAGTTGACAACAGCAGATAAAGATTGTCAAACAATGAGCTATAGAAATAAAATAATGAAGTATTTAAAGCTAAAGTTTTATCTAGCATTGAATATGCAGCACAATATCAATTGATGATTTGGGGAGATTAAAGACCTTTCCAGATATATAAAGGGCACTAAAATTTTAAATCTCAGACTTATCTATTCTTAGGAAGATACTGAGGGGTATGTTTCACCAACACTGGAGAGTAAACCATACAACAGAGGATGTGAGGTATTTTCAGGAGGCAGGTTACCCAGCAAAAGCTGGAGGCAGAGCAACAGGCAAGGACCTTTTGGGTATATGTTGTGCAACAAGCCTGGATGAAGCACCAAGAAATCTGCAGCTGGGACATAAGGCAGAGGACTGAAAAAGGATTGGACTTGAGGGACAATAGGTAGATTACGTGGTTTGTTTGGCTTTACTGGGAGGAGGTTTAGAATGCGGTGGAAATATCTGGAACTACATTAATGTTAGTACTGTACTTAGAATTCCAAGGAGAGAGGGGAACCAACAAAGACAGCAAGAAGAGGGTGGAGAGAGAGGCAAGGAGGCAGCTGTCAACTTCAGTGAAACCAAAACGTAGTGCAAGAAAACAAACACATTCATCTGATGATCTTTACACAATCGTGGATCTACACACAATACAAATTTAATCAAAAAGTTTTATTATCTTAGAGTGACAGGGGAAGAGAGCCTTTATGGTAGAAAAAGGTTATAATAGAACTAAGCTGAAATTTGCAATAGTTAAAAGTCATTCGTCAATGGATAAAATGTTAAGAGATAGTAGAATAACAGTTTATTAAGGAATAAATATATAAAAACCAGTATGAATAAAAGAGTTGAAAATGGTTGGCTCAGGGATTCCAAAGGTTTGGGTAAAGATTTGAATTTTGAAAAGGTCACATATTTGACTATTAGAATAAAAATGTATTACACTTTAATAAACAAGTTAACATAAGCACTTCTACCTTGTTAAATACATTTATTGTTAAATGAATTGTTAAGTAGTTTCTGTGAATATCTCAAAGTAGGTATTTTATACCATTGAAAGCAAAACTGTAGCAAAAATAGTTCATCGTCACAGAATACGTGTATTCTTCTCAAATACGTGTTTTCTTGTAATCGGTGTTCTAAATCATTTAAGGCACTTTTCAGATTTCTGAAGAATAAAAATGCTTCTGGTTGTCTGGCTAAAATTCTCTATCTAGAGGATGACAGGGATTTCCACCTGCGCCTTCCCTTTCTGTTCTTGGTCACATAAATGCACTTGGTCTATTTTCATTTATGCTTTTGCCTTTGGAGTCTCTCATTCTGAACTTAAACTATTAAGCTATGATGAACTAGAGAATCCTTTTAGAATTGCTGATTTCCTGAAAAGCTTTGAAAGGCAATCTTGCCTCTTTCAATAGCAAAGCATTTGTAGTTATAAGGGAGCAGAAAATACATGTAAGGAGAAGAGGTGGGGGGGGGAGAGAGAGAGAGCACTATTCCTTGCTACTTTAAATGAGGAAAGGTGATCCTTCAAGCAGCCTACAGGGGAGGACTTCCCCAAAGGTCAGAGGGTTGAGGATAATAGTCCCTTTTCCCTCTGGAGCCCACGATCAGACCCAGGTTCCCGTCATTCAGAGGAGCGGGCACAGACTAAAGCAGCTGACGGCAGGACCAACTTCATCCTAATAATAAAGGACCCCAATCCAGGAAAAGGCAAGCGAAGTGGGTAGTTTGACAAATCTGTTTTTTAAATAATCAAACTGTATTTTTAGATTATTAGAATTTATTTCAAGCCACTGCTAATATTTGTGTCTTTACATAGTTCAAATGCTTTGCAAGAAATTTCCTGTCAGATGAGTTCAACGTCATACAATCATCAGGAGACTGAATGACAGATGTTATTATCTTCATTTCAACTGTGAGGGGAAGAAAAGACAAAAAAGTCAAGTGTCTTCTTTGCTCTTTGTCTAGTTGTTGCAAAAGGAGAAAATAGGCCTCAGGTCTCCTTTCCTCCCCCTCTAATACTTTTTTGTGGTCTGCAGTGATTCCCAACCTGCAGGTCACACACAGCTTAGGGGACTCAGAGTAATTTTAAAGTGTCTAAATCCTTAGATCCAAATGTAAACATGGCACGGTCTTCAGAAGAATCAATAACATATCCCATACACGTGTATACTTTGATTTTTCAAATGTGTGTCGGTATCACCCTGATGAATAAAATATACATTTGTGTAAAAGCTTTTTATTGAATTCACAACAGCCTTTTATCTTTGTGTATTTTCAAATCGATGGAAATTAAATGTACAATTACTTACTCCATGGAGACGGTCAAATTTTTTGATGTTGAAAGGGAGAATGAAGTTGGGGACTGGACACCCTGCTCTCAAACAAGTCCTCCTGGACCAGCCAAACTCAATCAAGGGCCCACTCAACCACTGTTCTCTGTCCTTTTTTTCTTCCAGGCACTTGGCACACAAGCACTCCACCAATCTTGTGACTTGTTCTGAAGTCCTGTGCACTCAGCTCCCACCCTCACCATCACGAGAGGGTGTGGTCCTTGAGGACAGAGGCAGTGAGGCCCTTGCTCACTGCACTGTGCACTTAGGATTGCCCTGGTTCAAACGAAGGGTGTCACCCAGCTCTGTGACTTCGTGTCAAGGGAACACTGCCTCAGGCATTGTGCCAGCTGGCTCCACCTTCTTAGACAGCACGTGATCACAATCACAGTGTAAGTAGAAAAACAACTATGCCAGTAAAAATGATGACGGCTAATGAGGTTTTAGCAGTGTTTAGCATATCATGTTAGTATCTTACATATGTATTGTATTTGCCTCCTGGTCTGCCAGGTGAATATTATTGCCACTGCTTTGCAGATGACAAAACTCATTCTCAGAAGAGTTAGGCGCTGTACTTTGTGCCACACGAGGAAGAGGTGCTGATGCCCTTTTTAACGACCTTAATATTCCTAAACTGTCTTAGGCCAGTGGGTTATATTGTCCCTGGTACCACTCTAAGCACGTGGCCTCTCATGGTAGGTTACAGCTTTCTTAATAAAAAAAGGGAAGGCCAACCGATTCCACCCTTGGGGCTACCTGTCCTCTCTTCCTTTTATGATTTCACTATAAACTTGACCCCCCCCCTTTTTTAGAATTTAACAGATGCTTCAGCATTAACTAAAATCCCCCATTATTTTGTCAACTCCTGGAGGATGGCTGAGAAGAAGGAGGAGAAGGAAATGTTCACAAAGGGAGTCTGTGATGCTGAATCAGCCTCAGAGCTGAAGCACAGGCTAACGATGCTGCTGCCGCCCAGAGCAAATGAAAGAGCCACTTTGTTAGTGAAGGGGGTGTTAGGGGACACTGCGTTCAGCTAGAAGAAAGTCAAGCCTCAGGCACAAATCAGGGCAATTACTGAACAAATCTGGGGGCATCACATTCACTCTGAACACTAAAGAGATGATAGCCTTCTGCTCAGAGGCAAATGACAGCGACAGCTTTCCAATGTGCGTACCACCCGAATTCTGCCCCCCACCCTCGCCCCCTTTACCCAGTGTAAAGAATCAAAGGGAGTTCACAGTTCAGCCTGGCTCTGCCTCCGGGTTGACGAATGTGAGATCAGCCCCTCCTCATCACCACCTGGTTCCCTTTGGACGTTCTAATGGTACAGAGGGCAGAGGCATAATGCAATTTGTCAAGAAAGGGACAAATGCTGCAATAACAATGCTCATGTAAACTGAGCGAATGCTTGGTTTAATTGTCTCTACAAGTCAACCTCACAGGAGTTCAGCTGGGAAAGCTGATGATCCAAAAGAAATTATTTTCTTATCTTTTATTGAGAATTTCAAGGAAGACACATGCCACAGCCCCTGGGGACAAACCAGAGAATCACCAGGACAGGGAAGATGGATGTTTTCCAATGACTTGACACATCTAACTTTAAGATATTGAGGACACTATCATAACTTTTTGCCTTATATGTCTTTATTAGAGAAATGAGATTTATGGTTTTGGTCTGGGGGCAGAAGAAACTTGGTTGCCCATAAAGGGCTCTGTGTCAGCACTCAGCCTATCTGATTAGGGGCACACAGAGCAGAATTTAAAGAAAGTTATCTGCCTTTGGGTGGCCAGGTTTCTCTTCTTTCCAATTTACTTTTATATATTCCCTTGCACTTTCTGGCACTATACTCGTATATATCTGTTTCTGTTAGATGTGCGTGCAGGAAATAGCAACTCTCTAGTTTCCTGATTTTCAAAAACGAATGTACACGTATGTTTAAAGTCAGACTCCTGGTCTTTCCCACCCCCACCATAAATCTCTACATTTGAGGAAAAGTACAGATACATTATTTTATTCCACATATCATAGTATGAACCTGTATTACACCATAGGAAACTGGGCAAATGAAAAAGTCACCATTTAAATCAGATCTCAATGTCTTCTCTTTATGGATAAGTTTGCCAACTTATCCATAGTTAGCTAGATAATGTCTAGAAGAGTATAGCTGGTTATGTTGGAGCTCTTCTGATGGCGTTTGGCAGGGGCGATCCCGTACCCTTGACTAGTCATTATTTTTGCTCCCACAGATCTCCTCCCACCTGCATCCATTGCTACCACCATCATTAAGAGCTGCACCATGTCCTGCCTAACAGTCATATGACCCTCCTAGCTGGCCTCCCCTGGCCTCTTGTCCTCATTCCCTTTCATCAGTTCTCCGTAAGTGCTATGGACTTTTTTTCCTAAAACATTTCCAATCATGTCATATGTATTTCCCCATTGCCTTCAGAGTTCAGAAGTTGTCCCCTAAACCACGCGGGTGACCCCGCGTCCCACACCAGCTTCAGTCTCACCTCTTGTCCTTCCCCTTCTCTCCCCCAACATCTGCGTTCAAATCAGTCCGAGTGACGTGCAGTTCTTCAAATGAAGCACTTTGTGTTAAGCTTTTGTATGTCCACACACACTACTCCCCATTCTCAAACATATCTACTCCTCAAGTCTCTTCCCTGGGCTCATATCACTTTACACAAAAGTCAGCTCAGATATTATCTTTTCCATGAAGGCTTTCTGAACACCTTCTGTGTGGTCCAGCAGTCCTGCGGGGGTGGGGGAGGGTCCCACTGGATCTGCTTTACTTTTCTCATACTTTCTTATAGTCTTTTCTAAGCTTCCCGTCTTCTTTCTGAACTGTAAGTCCCTTGAAGGAACTGACCTTTATCTTACAGTTGTTTTCAAGTACCAACAGTTGTGCTTGGCATATATGAGTAGACAGTACACAAATGTGTGTTGGATAAATGAATATATAAAGAGCACACTGAGTTGAAAGTCACTGTATTGGGTATAATATGAGCATCAGTGGGAAGTCAAACATCTCAGAAAATATGAACTGATGCTTAAGAATCTACCTCCCATTCATGATTTAGTTTGTAAATAATGTATTGCTTTATTCTTGGGAGACTATTAACATGTAAATACTCTTTTGAGAGTGAGCACAGCAAGCTACCAGCTCTTGACCTTGAATAGTTTTGATAGGTTCCCCCTGAACACAGGGAGAACTGAGAGCACAAGACTGCAAGATGCAGGTGGTGGGAGAAAAGGCAGATAGGAAAATGTTGTGGTCAGACTGTACAGGGAGCAAAGGAGAAGAATAAATGTATATTTATCAGGTTCATCATTTTTCCTACTACCAGCTCTTGCTTGCCATCTACTTAGCTAGGATTCTCCCTGTTTCTTTCACTTATGGTAATTGGACAAAGGTGAATGGGACAACTTCTCCTTCGTAGGTACAAAAGATGTTGGTAAATAAAGAATGAAACACTCAATCCCATGTGAGCCTCTGATAAACCCACCATGCCTCTTCAGGAAACTCAGTTCCCCAAACCCATATGCCAATACCCCAACATTCCCCAGCCTCCTGGTCATACTCTCCCTTGGTGTTAACTTATTTTAATATGCTTGAAGCATATCCCATTCAGTTTTTGTACACCACATCCTTTGCTTCCAATAGCTCTCATAAAGTCTTTAAATGCAGCCCAAGTGGGCTTTTTTTCTGTGCTGTCTGGAGATGCTAACTAGAACATGGACCTGTACTTCCCTGTCTGCCCCCTCAGCCTTGCTTTCTCAAGGGCCACCCATGGTAGAGCTCAGCTTCCCACGTCTCCCCACGGAGGCCTACACTTCTCTCTAGGATTGCCACTCGCCACCCTCATCCAATTCAGATCAGGTCTAACATCTAATTATTCGGATTATACCACATTGGTGTGGAGGGGCTCATTTCCTTTCCACTCTATTGAAGGCGACATGCCTCAGAATAATCAACGGAATCCATTCTCCCAGTGATGGGATCGTCGGGTTGAAAGGTACACACAGTGGTGAAAGTGTTTCCTAGCACTGTAATATGGCTCATTTTCCTTCTCATAACAATGATTTTGCATTAAAAACATGTTTCTCCCCCAAAGTTGAAAAATCTCTTTCATAGCTTATTTGTAAGTATGCGCAACAGCCCCGGAAGCAGAAGATCGTAAATTTCCTGCTCCTGCATTGTCAGACCACACAGCTCCCAACTGCACACCCTGAGAATGTACAGGTTTCCATTAACTGCAGAGACAGTGCCTGCAAATGGGAAGGAAGAGTCCTCACCTTCAGAGAAAACACGTTTCCGAATTTGCACTCAGATGCAAATATACCGTCACATTTCTCTGTACTTTATTAATAATGAAGGAACACTAGACAAGTGTTGATTTCTTTTGATCAGATCTATGCATCACCTTGAATAGCACAGCAAACTAATTTACTATACAGTTTATATGACTGGTAAATAACACTCTGAAATTCAGGAGAAATTCCTTTATCAGTTCTTTAGAAATCCCTCAAATTTCTTATGCTTTAGTTTCCAGCTCTTTCCCACCCCCTTGTCCCTAGATTGAAGTCTGTGGAGAGGAAAGGCACACACAAAAACTAAAAATTAATACAAATAAAATAAAACCTAAGAAGGAAAGGTGAAGAATCATCTTTAAAAGGAATTAGTCAAGCATCCGAAATCTACTCCGCCTGTGAAACTGACTCTGTGCTCCTAACACTTCCACCATGGCGCTCGGGTTTCTGAAGGCACAAGCTGAGCGTCTTTGCTCTGAAGACTGCCAGCAATGATTCCAATTTTGTCAGGCAGATGGGAGGCTCACCTGATGTTAAAAAACAGTATAAAAATTCCTTAGTTACTAAGGTGCTTAGACCCAAATGATTTCGCTTTTAACATGAATGCAAGGCTTATTACTGTGACTGTGACCACTTTGGTAACCGTTAGTCCACAGTCTATTCCAATAAAATACACATGCACTTGTAAAAGATAAGTTAACATAAATACCTCTCTCTATGAGAAGATACATATTTATAACCTATCCACATGATGTAAATGGGCCAGTGGACACTCACAACACAATATTTAAAGGTAATTTTTTTCAGGTTCAGTAAAATGTCTTTGAACTTAAACACATTTTCATCGTGTAGATTATATAGTGCAGGGAAGGAGAAAAATGATCTGGATAATTATGCTGAAAATATAAAGAAAATAATTTTAGAGATTATTGTGACCTTTCTTTTACAAGTGGGAAATAAAATAAAGTCCATATCTTGAGTAGAATAATACTTTTTCACAATATTAAATTCATATAACCTTAAGCCTCTCCCTTGATTATAAATCCATCTGAGCCCTGGCACCACTGCTAAGGATTTCTTTGTTTTCTTATCTTTTTGATACTTTAGCCAGCACTGTTGTCACAGACCTCTTTAATTCTTAAAAGAAGTGCCAGAAGCATGAATGTAAAATAACCAAGTAAATGATTTTTTAAACACTAGCCATGCAAAAGCCTCATTGGCCATTAGTATTTGTTTTAGCCTAGTCTACCTTCCTTTACACCCTACTTCCTTCTAGTCACCACTTCACAGTTCAAGGTTCCCACATACATGGGGACAGTGATCTTCAACTTTGCAAACTCACATTGTTAAACCTATAGCTTCTTAGCCCAAACTTGACTTTCTAAAACCAAATTTCAGATGAGCCTGAGAACAGATAATTCATAGCAAACACGTTGATTTTCCCCCAAGACACAGTTTTTTTTCTTTTTTTAAAGCAAGTCAGTAGAACAGAATGAATATGCTGAACTGACTATTTGTTGATTGGGTGAACGTTTACTGAGGGTCTCTTATGTGCCACCCACGTTTCTAGTCGCTGGGCACTATTTAGACACTATTCATGAGGTCAGTCGCCTGGTTTCAATAAGTACAATACCTCATTTTAATAAAGACAAAGTTAATTTTTAAAAATAAGGCTTATTACACATACTGGACCTTATTTCCAAAACAGCCTTGATGATTAATTACCTTGACGATCGTCCATGATGGGTAAATCAGAAAGTAAGTTCATGACTTACTGTATGATCAGGGATACGGATGCTAAAAGACAACCCTAAGTGTGACCCTATCATTTGGAAAAGAGACACTTATTCTGAGACCACTTTTGATTGTTTTGAAAATCACTTAAACTTTTTTTAAAATTTAAAACTGTTTTTATATGCTCTGGCAATAACGGAAAGATACGAATGTCCCTTTTCTTCCTACCCTAAACTTCAAAATTCATGAGATTATGTATACCATATTTTTTGGGTTGTAAAATGCACTGGACCATAAGACACACCTAAGTTTTAGAGGAGGAAAATAGAAACACATTTTTGAAGCAAAAAAGGTAGTTAAGTATTTAATCACCTGGGGCCCCGACCCAGCGCCACCCCCACCCCACACAGTGGGCCAGGTAAGCTGCATTCAGACTATAAGATGCACCCTCATTTCCTTCTGAATTTGGTGGGAAAGTGTGTCTTATACTCTGAAAAATACATAACCATTGATGGAAGAAGACATGTTAAGATTAAAATAGGAGGAAAAAAGGGAGAAAAGGGAGTCTTTGAAATAAATGTATTCGTGAATTGTGCAGGGGCAGAAACAGAACTGGTGTGCAGAAGTTGGAAAGATTTCATCATGGTGAGGAAGACCTTCTAAGCCCAGATGTATGGAATGGCCTGGATTGCCAGCAGAGGCAAGGGGACCATCTGCCAGGGTTTCTGTGGGAACTCGGACTATGAGTTGTGGAAGATACAGGCCATGCAAAGGTTTTTAGAGTGAGGAAGTGCCTCAAAATATGTGTCCTACATCTTCCCTAAAAATGAAGAAGTTTAATTTAAGGAAAGCTCAATCTTTAGTACATTCTTGAACTGTTTGTTTTTAAAAACCAAGTGGAACGCCAAATAACTAAAGACTACTTTGGGGACAGTGATTCAAACAAAAAAAATGTATGAATATGATGATGCAAATGCTTCATTGTCAGGTATAAGTGGTACCGTGATCTGGCTCTAGGGGATAGAAAGAAAATGCATGTGTGAAAATTTAAAAGAGATATAATTTAATTCAAGATAAATGTGATTTTTAATAGCAATTAGACCAGTTATATCTAGTTTGCTTAAATATGCTTTTACCAGCATTACAAAAATACGCCTTCTTTCAAAACTTCTTTTTTTTTGAAATCCTCTGAAGTAGGAATCCTGATTTTTTAAATTTAATTCTTATTCTAGTTTTCTGTTTTATACTCCCTGTCCTGCCCCCCCCGCCCAGTGCTCCCCACTTCCCTCCCATTTCCTCCCCCACCTTAATTATTGTCCATGTGTCCTTTATACTTATTCATGTGAGTCCCTCCCCTTTTCCCCTATGATTCTCTCCCCTCTCCTCTCTGGACCCTGTCAGCCTGCTCTGTATTTCAGTGTCATTGGTCATATTTTGCTTGCTTGTTTGTTTTGTTGTTTAGATTCCTGTTAACGGTGATATCATATGGTATTTGTCTTTCACCACCTGGCTTATTTTGCTCAACATAATGTTCTCTAGTTCCATCCATGATGTTGCAAAAGGTAGGAGCTCCTTCTTCCTTTCTGCAGCATAGAATTCCATCGCCTTCTTTCAAAACTTCTAAGACATCATTATCAAAATGTCCACATGCCATGTCCAAGCCAAAGAAAAATGAAACATCTGCCATAATTTAATGGCTTGTGCTTATTAGAAAAAATAAGCATTTAATAATGTGTTTGTGATGCAAAGCTGTTTGAAAGGACTCAGTGTCTAGCAGAGTGTCCATCCCGCCGAAGGTAAGCATTCCACAGTGATGTATGAAATGCATGTAGTATGAAGTGCATGTAATAGAATTACATGGATGCTATCAGAGCTCTAACATCTGTTCCAGGTATTAAAAAAGTGCTAAGTGTTATGTCTTATTTTTTCTCTAAACAGCCCTATGAGGTAGGTACCATGACACTTCTCTCTCTGATAAGAAACTGAGGCCAAGGTACTTGCCCAAGCGAAGTGCTAGAAACAAGAAGGAAACCCAAGTCTGTTCAAACCACACACTTACCAACAGCCTGGGCTGAGTGACCTGCACACTCCTCTTACGCTAGCTAACATTTCTTTATACATTGCAGACTGAGCCCCATCAGGACCTCTGCGGTATGAAAAAACTATAGCTCTAATGGCACACAGAAAAATGAATTGTGTATGGAAATGATTTTGCCAGGTGGAGATTTAATACATCTGTTTTACATAAATTAGCACTGTAAGTCCTTAATGTGCATTAAGTTTAATCATTTGTTTTGAATGTGTCTCATCCCACACTCAGCTCTTTGACCCTTGTTCTGTTTCCTTCATTATTAATAAACTCCCGATGTCTGACATCATGCACTTGTTGCATAGTGATTTTCACATTTAGTGAGCAGGAGAAATCATCTTTTTGATGACCATTTTGCAATGCTCCTTAAAATATTTCCTTGGGATGTTGTTCAGATTGATTAAAACTAATTTAGGGAAAATAGGAGGCAAGCATCTTCAGTTCCTAAGCTAATTAGCATCATAGAAAGTCTGTAATTGACATAGCATTTCAGAGTTGTATCTCATCATTCATAAAGTGATTATTCATGAAATAGAGCCGAGGCAGGATGGAAATGGGGTCAGGCACAAAGGGAATGGGTAGGTGAATGTGCGTGCTGGGGACTGAATGTCTGCCGCTGGCATTACGCCAACTCCAGATAACAACGTGGTTGGCCGTTGTTTTGTCATGGCCGCACCAGACATTTCCTCTCACGTGAACTGTGACCACACACAATTACAACAACTATATATGAACACAGGAAACACAAAGTATACAAGAGAGTGAGAGAGAGCCCTTAGAAATCCAAACATGCTTTATCAATATCATGCAAAGAATCCTGTACACAAAGAGCACTTTGAGCAGCCCATGTTTTCTCTCCCATAACATCAAGTGCATAAAATGAGAGACACACAACCAAAGATTCCTCAAACAAATAATTTTGGTTTATCCATAAATTAGCCAAGTTCTTCATGAGTCTGCTTACATTTTAGCTTTATCTCCTCAAAACAATTATAATCTGCTGTTGAACCTAGTAATCTTCCTTATTTGACGTAAATGCATCTACTCCACACATCTTAGAATGGTTGCAAATTCTGGAACTTCACAAAATGGACTTACTTGCTTACCAAGCTCTTGGAGGAAGTTAGAGTAACTGAGAGTGGTCTCCAGAGCCTCGGGCTCTGCACCTGTCCTCTTCCTTACAGGTCAGCAATCCCTTCAAGCACCAGGTTGTCTCTGGGTGCTGCTTCTCCCAAGGAAAATAACTTCACAGTAAATTAAGATATTTACTGATTACACAGAGTGATTAGAAACTTTATTTTTATGCCTTCTTCTGTGAAGAAGGGATAGCTTAAGGATGAGCAAAAAGTCCGTGGGAAACTGTTTTCGGAACGGGCCGCATCCTCCAAAATCATCCAATGACCAACTCTTCCAGGTGGGTGAATGGGCAAAGGCCTGGGACCTCCGGCCCAGGACTGTGGACTTTGATGGCTTGATAGCCTTCATGTTGCTATAGCAAATGATTTCCATGTTTCAAAAACAACTGTGGCCTCCTTTGCAACTTGAGTTTGTGGTTATCATTCCCTTTCCGATTTCAATTCTAAAACAACCCGAGTGTGATTAGCAATGCCAAGACAAGGGACCTCACTTTGATTTGTTAACTTTTTTGGAAACAAGGAGTTTTATGTTTTCTTCTAAGCCGCTTTCAGAATACATTTGGTCAGAATGCTAAGAAACACAAAATTAAGAAATAAGTGACAAAAAGAAAACGCATTACAAGTCATCACGCTGTGATCTAAATTGTACGATATGAATAGGGAGGCCAGGCGGGTGGACGGGGAGGATGCCTGGTAACCCGAGGCTTGTCTTCCGCTCCAACAACATGAGTATCATTTACTGAACAAGCACCAGCTGCCACGGCTCTGACTCCTGAGCGTTTATAAACACAAAAGGTGGTGTCTGACACTGCCCACCACTGTGCAGAAAAAGCAAAGCTTTCAGTGCTAAGAGAAGAAATTCTTTCCTTACGAAGATGAAAACTGATTCCAAGACAGTCCCTGTTCTTCATCCAAATCAGAGGCTGACACCAGCCGAGTGTCCAGATCGAACTCCCTTCCTCCCCAACTTGCTGCCCTCCCCGACGCCCACCTCCTAGGGCTACAGAGTGCTTTCCGGCCGCCCTCTTTCTGTATCAATGCCTTCAGTTTGTTTGGGGAGATCCATTTCACTAGGTGAAAAAAAATAATCTTCAATATTTTTGACATCCCTTAAGTTCTTTTCTCATAGAGAAATATTTGGAAGTGAGATAATATAAACAAAAATGTAGCCTGCCTTAGGTTAAAGTCAATATTCCAACAGCTGAAACATTAGGATATCAAATTTGTGATAAATGATTGATGGAGAAGGAGTAAACTAAGTCCAGGTGGCTTGGGGTTGGTGTCTCAATGGATGTCTTGCACACCCAGTTTTATATCGTGGGAATTCAGATGACGAGGGAAGCTTGCTATTATGTACACATGTGTATAGAGAATGTGATTCTTGATTTCTTAAGATGATGAAAACCACAAAGAACTGAATTATCTGAAAACCTACATTTTACTCCATTGATCTTTTCGTCCACAGACTCTTTATGATCATATGAAATGTGTCGTCTATTAAACCATTTTACTACTGATCAGGATGAAATCTTAACAGGTCTTAACAGCTTGAGTCTCTCTTGGAGCAAAGGTGGACTCTTAAGAGAGGTTGTGTTCCCTCCGATTCCAGAGAGAACACACTATGGTTCTCAGCCAGACTAATGCAGCTGGCTGCCAGCAAAGGTTTCTGGTAAACGCTATTGATGCTCACTCAGTTAAAGCAGACAGCTATTTACTGAGCGCCTCTATACGTAAGACAGTGTTGCAGATAATGTCGTAATGCAGTCACCACCTGGTTACCCCACAGGCCCCCAAACTGCCCCTCTTGCAGAGTTCCACACCCACAGAACACCCTCTTCAGGAGTGCTTTTCGGGGACAGGTGAAACACGTACGGAATGCTAACTGCTCTTGAGGCTCTAACGGATAGACTGGGTGATACAAAACACCACAAACAAAGGATTCTTCCCCCTACAATTTAACTTCTGAAATATAAACTCAGAATAGTTAGAAATGGATAAAATGAATCTCACAAGAGCTTATAAATCAAAGAAGCTTCATATGCAATACAATATTTTGATAATTTTTGATGGGCTTTTTATGAAGAAATGGCATTTTCAACATTTCTGCATAAGAGGTCCTGAGAATATTTTTAAAAAATCGTACAGGAACACAAAGAATTGGTAAGAATTTAGAATTTATTAATTTATTCTTCAGTTAGTGTGTATTTCCGGGGGGAAAAAAGATGGTCAGGCTAAACAATGTGTCCTAGCCGATACGTGTTATGGATTTGTAGCTTCTAAACAACGGAAACTCACTGAGCAGCGCCCAGACAGTGTCTGCATGTCCCAAGGCCAGTCATGCTTTGTCGTCACATGCGTTTGGGATGTCTAATACAAAACCCAGGCAGAGGCGGCCATTTTACAAGCAATATTATTGAGAATGTCTGGTATATGTGTGTCAGAGGGGACATACTGCAAAAAAAAAAAAATCAATGTTTTCATAAGTCTAGAGATTCAACAAATTTAATTTGTTCTAGCCCCTAGCATTTGCAAACTTTTCTTTTTAAAAAGGGATGTGCAAGTATTTTTAAATAAAACTTTATGGAACTTTGTTTTATTTACATATATGTTAAAATATATAGACAATTTTTTAGTTTTCTAAATTGGTTTAAGCTCATGTTTTTCATTGGGTCTCCCTTTTTTCAGATAGGAGTCATTTTTTGATTTTATTATCATGAACTGGAATAAAAAATGCCAACAAAACATTGGCTTCAAAGCAAGGCTCTGTAAACATAGCAGAGAACACACCCTTATCTCTCACAGGGGCATCTGCACACTGCCCTTGGCAATAACATGGAAAAGACACTTGATGCCTGTGGCATGGAAACGGGACAGGTAAACAATCCAGGTTACATTTTTAAAAGAGCTTCTATAAAGAAAACTTCCCAATAAAGAAGAATAAAAGCTACTTTGATCCAATTTTATAAAATCATATACTTAGCTCTTAAGATGAACAAACCAAGGCCACCCTGAGATTTAATTCCAGGCCCACCACGTACTAGATCCTGGCGTCTCGGGCCAGTTCTCTGAAACATCTAACCATCCGCAATTTCTACAATGTTCTAACTCAGTATTTACACTTCATATAAGCAATATAAATATAAGCAATGCTTTTCCATCTTTCAGACATATATCTTATTTCTCTCTACACAAACTACTCTGCATCCTCAGAACTTCCACATGATCTTTTTGGGACAGACTTTCCTGACTCCAGCTACCTTAACAGTCTCTTTGCTATCAGATGTCACTCTGCAACTGCAGCGCATTCTTCCACATGGTGAAGACCTAAGAAACTATGAAGGATACTATCTGAACCAATGGCTTTGCAGACAGATAACAGCAAGGGCCCACTGAACACATGTCAGATGTGCTGACTGGTCCCCAAGCAGCAGGCAACATGCAACCAAAAAGAGAAGTTCAAGACCTCACTGACGACAACAAGCTGCANTGCTATCAGATGTCACTCTGCAACTGCAGCGCATTCTTCCACATGGTGAAGACCTAAGAAACTATGAAGGATACTATCTGAACCAATGGCTTTGCAGACAGATAACAGCAAGGGCCCACTGAGCACATGTCAGATGTGCTGACTGGTCCCCAAGCAGCAGGCAACATGCAACCAAAAAGAGAAGTTCAAGACCTCACTGACGACAACAAGCTGCAGCCACGGCTTCCCAGCTGAGTGACAAGGAGGCCCATAATGGAAACATTGCTTCTTTAGGTAGGCACACGTGAAAGATTAATTTCCTGGACTGCCTGCATTTACATAATAATAATAAGTTTCTCTTCTTGGCTTGTTCTGTCTCGAATTAGAAATTCTAGTGTCATACCTGAGATGGGGAAGGAGGAAAAGCGAAAACTGTAGAGAATGTCCCTCTGGAAACAGCAGCACTAATGGAGCTTATCACTCCCATCATTAATTTAATCAAAAACCTTGAGGCAGAGGGCAGAGCAATCTGTTAAGGAAACATTTTCTAAACTGAGAGTGCTTCCCATTTCAATTAGGGTCTTGCTCTTTTCCTCTCTTTGAGACATTCTTTTCCCCTGCGTTCTCTCCCCCATCGCATCCCCATCCCTTACAGTGATCTGCAACTGGGCGCTGTATTGTTTACTAAAGAATGCCTTCTTGCCTATGGCCAATTGTGCAATAACATCACTCTCCCCTAATCTTCTTACCTAACTCCTTTTTTAAAAAAAATGACATTGCAATTAGTTCAAATCCACTGTGCCAAAGATAAAGTCCTTGCACCTCAGTGAGAGAATGCTCTAGAGAGGATGGGGTTTGCTTCACGGTGTGCATGTTAATATGCTTTTCTCTTTAATTGTTTTACCAATAATGGCCGCCAGTGGATCATTCTGCTGTACTTCTAGGTATGTACTTATATGAATTATACATTTGTTGATTTTCAAACCCGAGGAAAATCACTATTAAATATACATACAGCGGTGGTGGTCTGCACTCCACAGCGAGACTTCTCCCTCCTACCTGCAGGCAACACCTTTACTGAGGCAGACAAAGCCTTTGACAAGCCTCCATCGCAAAGATGACACTTTCTATATGAAAGGGTTATATCTTCTGCTAGAGAGAATTTCCTGAGCCAAAAATCAAGTATGCTTTCCAAGAAACATCACTCTGGCATCTGGAGGAAACAAAATGGCATTTCGGATCTCTGTGACACCGGAGACAGTAGCAGCGTGGCCAGGCCACAACACAGGGGAGCCCCTCCTCCACCTGTGCTCACCGGCAGCTCACTCAGTGGGAGCTGCTAAATAGCACAAGAAAGCAAGGTGCCTTCTCTTGGTTCATCTTCCCCAATGCCATTTTATTTAAAATTTGTAAATAGCAATAAGTAGCCCCATGGAAAGATGAAGTTATGAAATTGCAAGTAAGGGAGTCTACAGATGAACCACTACAAAGTCTGAAAAAAACGCTCATAAAATAAAATACATTCACGAGACAGAAAATTACGTTTTTATATCGTTCTATTTGTTCAAGCAAATATACTTTGAGGGTTTTTTTTTCTGTCTTAGCTTTCAAAATTTAAAGTGTGTTTTGAAGCTGGGGAAGATAAATCACAAATAAAAGATATTTTATAAAGCATTTATGGAGAAATGCCCTTTAAAGTGGCAAGCAGATGGCCAACAGAAAAGGAATCTCAGCCTTTTTCTAAAGTGCAGGCTCGGTGCACATGCGTGAGAGACGTGCCTGTGCACATGAGCATTTGTTTGCTGCGACTAAGAGACAGTGCCAGCAGCTTTAAAGCAAGTGTTCCCTAACACCTCCATGGCCTTCTGAGCCTGAAGACACACGGCACTGTGAAGGAGCACTTCAGTATGGCTGTTTCTGGAATCCCCAGAAACACCCTCGTGGTCTCAGCGAGATGCCTTCACGTGAACGGCCGGCCACCAGTGAGAAACTCGTTGGTTTCCACACATGTTAAAAACTAACTGGAAAGGTCAGNCGTGAGAGACGTGCCTGTGCACATGAGCATTTGTTTGCTGCGACTAAGAGACAGCGCCAGCAGCTTTAAAGCAAGTGTTCCCTAACACCTCCATGGCCTCTGAGCCTGAAGACACACAGCACTGTGAAGGAGCACTTCAGTATGGCTGTTTCTGGAATCCCCAGAAACACCCTCGTGGTCTCAGCGAGATGCCTTCACGTGGACGGCCGGCCACCAGTGAGAAACTCGTTGGTTTCCACACATGTTAAAAACTAACTGGAAAGGTCAGCATGAATTGAGTTACATAAAAAGCTGTTGTCTTTTATGTGAGGGGGGCATTATTAGGGGTTCTATTTTCTCACTCTCTGATTCACGAAATTCTTAGTAAATCATGTTGACGGATGAGAGACCTGGCCAGTGACTTCTGAAGGTACTAAGATAAATAAATAAACTGGAACAATCCTCCTCTCCCACCCCCTCCCGTGTATGCACGCCTACCCACAGAAACCAAAGCTGAAGTACTACAGATGTCATATATAGATACCGTTGAATGTATGAGAAATAGGTAATACCGATGTCTCACATATGTCAGGAACTCTGCTGAGTGCTTGTTGTACATTAAAGTGCTCAATATTCTCAACTACTTTTACAGATGAGGAAACTGAGGCGCGGAGAAATACAGAAACTTGAAGAGATTGCAATAAGATCAAAACCCCTAATTGCCGAACCATCCATTCTCTACTGGAGGGGAAAGAGCTGAAACAGGTTCCAGGAAATTCGAGTCAGTGCATTCTTGCCCATTATAATGACACTGGACACCAAATTTCCTCATTTTGAAATATCTAAATTACTTGAAGTTGTGGAGTGCTATGTCATTTTTCAGTTCTAATCTGCATAATTTTTCAAATCGTAAACTGCCTCTCCTACCCCTAGAAGTTGAGTGGTAAAAGGGCATTTGAAATCACTAATTCCCAGCTCCCTCCTACGGTTAAGAAAATGTATTGTATAGTATCTTTGATTTGCAATGATTTTTCTACACGAATTCTTCCAATGAAAGGCAGAGCCCACAGGTCAGGGACATTGTTAAAAGTTTAATTGTCAAAATGTATTTTCTTTTTCTTAAGTTTATATCTACCCAAAAGGTTTAAAAATTTACTAAGTTCTCTTGTTCTTTTCTTCTTTGCTTTTTATGTAACTTTCTACAAACATAAAAAATAAATTACATAAAGTTTTGAAAAATACATGAATACTACAAGTAAATAAAACCTGTAATTCAACCACCCAAAGAAATCCATTAAAAATGACTTTTAGCAGTTTGTTTAATACATGTATTTCAACTTTTGATCTAGTGATCTTTTAATCAACGTTTTAATACGAATATTTATCCATGCCAGTAACTATTCTTGGTGAATATGATTTATATAATTCCTTCAGCTTCTTTATATATTTTTTTAATTTTTATTACAATTTTAAGCTTTTTTGAATAATTCAGATATTCCTACTCATAACTATTGACATTTCCTTCACAGATTCTTTACTTAAAATCATTCAATGCCAAAAGAAGTTAAATATTTGCTTCTATTTTCTTGTTATTTTTAAGGTTTCTCAGTATTTTTCTTTAATAACTTCTTATTCAATCTATCATTTATACTGGCATATATTCCTGTAGTTGAGAAACTGTAAATTTTGTGAAACTTTACCAGTGACATTTGTCTATATCATAGGTCTTCAGATATTTGAGATCATCGGTCATGTCTGTCATTTCTTTTCCATCCAATGAGAAGTCTTCTCTATATTAAACATGACCAGAAAGGTTTGAAAAGTGGTTTCCTCTGTATGTTCCCAAACTTGCCAATTTTATTAGGAAGTGTGCTGTTCACAAGTGGATATGATTTTTGAAATGTGCAATGCCCAAGCACTTAAGGGCAGGAAATGATAATTCCATAAATACAACTACGATTAAATAGGGTTGTTGGCTACCACATCACACCCTTGGCACATATTCAACGGGTACTTAACTAAAACCTCCCCGATCTTTTTGACTGAACCACTAATGTCAAGCCTCATTTTCAGGAAATGCTGGCAATTAATCTGCAGGACTGTTCATCTGCACGGCAACATATATGCACTTGATACACATCGTGCTCTCTAACAGTGGTTAAGTTTCAGATTTAAATAAGATTATGTAATTATCCAGAAACCTAGAAAGGGACTCAATGAATGGCTTTGATAGGGCGATAGTGTGGAATGTACAGATCTGGGGTCTCTATTAAGTAACCCTTCTTCATAAACACACCAAAACGTGAAGCCCATAGAGTGAGCAATATCTTCATTTAAACCACGGACCTATGGTATGATGATAAGAGATATCAAGAAATCCCTTCATGGACACCAAGAAACAAACATAAAACTCCTCAGAATAAAAGAGGAGTTTCTGGCACCAAAAGAACTGAGCAAACCACTTTTTTTGCAAAGCCTTTTGTGATCTTCTTAAGCTCATCTATTCAGAGTAAAGGTCAAGTGAGCAAACCCAGCAATTCTGTTTTCCCACAAAGCTGCTACAGTTTTCTGTCTCCTGACAGCCCAGTCACTAGGAGTCTATTATCTCCCATTCTGTTGCCAGCACCACCCAGATCCTTAACTGGAAACCCACTAAACAGCTCCTTTCTTTCATGGGTTGACTTTCAGCTTCTTGTAATGGCTTCATGTTAGACATCTAAAAGCTTTCTTCCCTTGCTCTGTTTGTTTAAGAAGGGCCATTTGAGAAAGCAAAACCCACCCTAAACAAGCATTGCCCTACTTAGTAGAGCAAATACAAGTGGATTTGCTAATGCAGGCCTTCTCTAGTTGGTTAGGTAGTACTTTCAAAGCAGCCTTTAGATAACACATCTGAAGCTGGTTTTAAAGACTGTCTTAAGAGTTTGCGTTCTACTTGAAGGAACACTTTGCATCTTCCTTTAAAGAACAGTTGGTCATTCTTTCAAAGAAAACCCCAATTGAAGCTTACTCTCTCATCATACAGACTGCAGGTCACACCTGAATTCTCTCGAGACTTTAGGGAGTAAAAGGTTTTTCTTGCCCCAATACCTGTTTCGATAGGTTGCTGTTTTGTTTGAGTCTTAATCCAGATCAAGAAATGGAACACAAAATAAAACCTAGTTGTTCAGAGTTGACAGTTACATGGCAGATCAAAAAAATCAAACCCTCCCACTTTCAGAGTTAAATGGAGAAAAAGGAGAGGAACCCAAGTTGCTCCTAGGAGGCCCCAAGTTCTGCATCTGAAAGTGTCCTTGCGCGAGTGTGGTCAGAGTGGGGCCTCAGAAATCAAGTGCACAGGTCGGGGTGGGGAGGAGTCAGTACCTCAGGTTTCAGCTCAGTTTAGCTGTTTTCTTACATTTCTAACATTTCAGCGCATATTTTCCTGCCATTTCCTGCCTGGCAATTTTCAACACATAGGCACAGATATAAACACACTACGTGCCCTAAACAGGAAAAGAAAATAGGTATGGATAATTTGCTGAACAACTAAATGGCCAAAAGATACAAACATGGAGTTTCTCAAATTTGAAGGTTAATGGATATATTAACATTAATTTGTGGAGAATAATGATATATACTTATTCATTTAAACTTCATGATAAAATGTATTCAAAATAAATGATAAAAAATTTCTTGGTTTACCTTCAGTTACCAAGCAGAAAATAAACACAATTAAAAATATAGGTCGCAAGCCCCAAATGGCAGAATTTTAGACCAGTTTTTCCTTTTATTTTTGTCACACGACATTGTTTTACCACACGGTGTTGTTATCTTCCTAATATTTACGAGACGATATCAATGAAGACTGCCGTTTGAATTATTAGGTAGAAGTTATATTCAAATAAAGTATAGTAAAAAAGTCATTCCTTTCACGTTACATTATGACCTGCTATTTCTGTAGGGTTTCTACCCTTGGTAGTTGCAGTGGGTACAGTGAAAACAGTTGTCTTCTTAAAATGATGACGGACCTAAGATTATACGGAGCCCAAGAACATGAAAGAGCATAGGAATGGTGGCAAACACATACAGCTTATAGGAATTGTTGGGGTGGCTGGCAGGATATTTCCCTAAATCCTTGACTTGGCTGCAAGAACTCTGTAGGCTGATCTCAACTCTTTCCACCAACTTCATCTTCACACCAACCATTCACATATCAAGCTTCATCCAGATACATCTACCTATGGATCCGAGGAAGTACCATATTCTCTGAGGCCCTTAAGTCTGAGCACTTGAATTTACTCCTGCCTAAAATGTCCTTGCTCTCTTATCCCAGCAGTGTGACTGGAAACTCGCACTGGATGTTCTGTACTCAGTTTGAATCACAGAAGCTGCCTTGTCAGTTTAGGTTCCCCTCCCGTGTAGTTTCGGGGCACCCCTTACTGACCCCTGGGACACTCTACAGTGGTGATGGTGTAAAGGAGAGGTTTTCAAAGTGTGTTCAAAGATCACGTGCACCGAAATCTCCTCAGAGGCCTGTTAAAACACAGCATTTCTGGGCTCCCCCTGGGCCCTACTGGATCAAAATCTCTGGGAATGGAGCTGAGAGATCTGCCCTTTAAATGAGCTTTCCAGGTAATTTTTATCCATTCAGAATCACCGGAGGGGGAAATGTATTCTCTGGAGGAGTAAGAACACAGATTGAAGACATTGTGCTTTTTTAACGTAACAAGAGAATCATAGTAAAGACTAAAAAAACACGATGATTCTTTAAAAAATAGAACATAGCCTTTAAATGGGGATAGAATCCTGTCTGTCTGAAAGTCACAAATCTCTAGATAATTTTCTTCCCTCTTTAGTCTAGAAAATGAAATCATGCTCTCTACATGTCAATTCCATTCCTTCCTGCAAGACATAGAATAATGACTCCTTTAAAGAAGGCCGAAGAAAAAAAGTGTGTGTGTGTGTGAGTGTGTGTGTGTATTTCAGAGGAATACCTTTAAAAGAGACATTTTAATTAACCCCAATTTAACAGACAATGCTGAAACACTGGGGACTTAAGACATTCTTGACCTATAGCTTCTTAGTGGTAATGATGATGATAAATGAGGCTGCATTCTGTACTCTAGAAATGCTTGTCATGAGCGTGATTTCTTAATGTTTTCCTCACTTCTCAGTGCCTCATATCAAGTAATAACGAAGTCAAGCTCGGAAATAGAAAACCGAGGGAAGCAAATGCAAAAGCTGTAAAAGGGAATGAATACAAATGAGGTGATGCAGCTCTGGATTCATGTCTTAAAACTTAAGTTCCGATGAAGACAGTTTAGAAATCGGAACGACCCTCAAGGCTGGTTTCGCCATGAGTACTCATGATTCCTGAACCATTTTGGCGTTGTTTCTCAGGTTTTAATTAGCAGTGATGGCACTGTAAAAGGATTCCCGGCAACTTCCCATAGACCCCGGGCCATTTGCTCTCATTATGAAAGTCAGCTTTCATCGTTCCTGCAGTATCATTGATCTTTGCACAGTTGCTAATGCCAACAATCATCTCATTATTTTCTGTGAAACAAGGAGAATAAAAATAAGTTTCTCTGTAAAACTGTACAACATATTTTATTTTTAAAATGTCTGGTGGCCTTTCTGAAAAAGGCCAGTAACTATATCGTTTTCTAAATGCTAAACTATTTCTTTACGTGTGTCAAAAATATTGATTTTGGCCTTTTGCCTCCACCAGGAAAACCAGTGCTTTGAAGGCAACCAGCGGCTGACTACTTACACAGAGCCTGTTATAATCGCTCACCCCCTACCTTCTTGGAAAAGCAGAATTCACAGTGGTTGGTCAGAACTCTGTTTGGGGCTGCAATAGGCCAAAACCACTCAGAAGTTTCTAGAGCCAATTAAATACTCCTGATTTACCGATTTAATAAAGGAACTCTGTTTTCTGACCTCCAAGGGTCAATAAGAACAAACATCAATAAAAGGGAAATGTTTTCATTGAAAACATGGGGAGATCAAGCACGGGGTTCCTAATGCGATTCTGTGATGCACTAATTTATCAGTGAAATGCTCGTGGTGGGGCACAACTCACGGAGGAAAGGAGCGATCTCTGCTGCACAGCTCTCGGGCTGTGCCAGCTAAATTTTCACAGAAGGGTTAGATGTCAGACCACGGTGTACACTGACTCTCCTGACCACACTTAGGTAACTTTTGAAGAAACAAGAGTTCTTCAGTTCTTTCTTTTATGTCATGTAGGTCAACTACAAACCTGAAAACCGAAAATGTTAGTGTAGCATCTTCAGCAATTAGGTGATGATACTAATAGACTCAAGTGTGTTCGCTTCCTTTTTGCCACCCCGACAGGTGCTGGCGGCCAAGGAAGACCTGTGAGTTCTAGTCTGGGTTATCTTGATCCTTACCCAAGGAACACCTCATCGAAAGACTTGATACTTTAAGTGACGTAAAACCATGCAAATAAATTTGAAATGTGTTTTAAAACTATGGAATATGTTATTATCATGAAATCAGGCACCAATTCCATAAAAATAAAAATTCACAGAAAAATAATCAAACGGTAATATACTGGACTAATCTTTCCTTTTGGTTATGGAATTTTACATGATTTTATCTTTCCTTATTATCATTTTTGAACATTGACTTAACTTTCTCAACATTTTTACTATGACTATTAATACAAATATACAACGAATTTGAAGGAGTTTTAAAGAGAATATCTATGTATATAACACCTCAATTTTACCAGTAACTTTACCAGTTTTATTATATTTTTATATACCTGTTGGTTCCTCAATCAATCTTATTTTTTAAAATTCAAAACAAAGTAAATTACAGACCCCACTATACTTTTCCTTAAATATTTAAGGATGCCTATCATTAACCAAAGTTCAAAATCTGTTTAGTTTATTATGTAATGTTCACACAAAATAGGGTTCAAAAATATTAAGTCTAAATTTTGTCAAATGCACGCAACCACATCTGAACTAAAACCCAGACCATCTACCAAGCGTGATTCGCATGGAGCCTGTTTCCTTCACCACAACCCCAGCCTGCCAGGCCCACCTAGTTCAGTGGCTGCTGTGCTGGTCTTTTCTCTGTTTCTCACACACAGAGCTGAACTTCTGTTGTCTTCACAGCCTGTGCATGGACAGGTTAATTCTTCTTTTTTGGTCCCTTCTCATTCTTCAAGTGTTATCTTTAAATATCACCTCCTTAAAAATGCCCATCCTGACTGCCCATACAGATGTCTTCCCAGTTATACCTTGTAACAGTTTTTATGAAAACTCGAATTGTACATTTTTAAGTTGTACAATTAAGTTGTACATTTTTAAGTTGTATCTTCATTTACATCATCTGTGTATTTTACTAGACTATAAGTTCTCTGATTTCAGGAACCATATATTTCTACTTTACTATGTCATCTAACATAGTGAAACCTATTAGGCAGACAGCAGACAACTATTTACTAAAAAAATGATATTCTCTTTGATTTCTTCTTAGACAGTACTTGTTTATTCTACAGTAATGCACCAGATGATTTCTTAGCCAATGTGTATGTTGGTCTTTTATCTCTTCCTGTAAACAGAAGTTTTTAAGTTCCAATGCTTATTCATTCATTCATATATGTTTATTAAGCACCTACTTTCTATCAGACAGTTAACTAAATATTGGGGCATTTAATAGGGAATGAAACAGACATGTTTCTGTCCTTGTTCCATAACAGGAAACAGAGAAATATAATATAGCCTCAAAAGTGCTTTTGGAATGCACTGAAGGAGACATAACTTGGATCAGAAGGGTAGGAAAGACTCGCCATTGAAAGTGGCTTCCAAGCTGAGTCTTGGAGTAGATCTTAGCTGTACTGTACTTCTTTTACACACTAAATCCAAGACCACCTTTTCTCTCATGTGTGAACTTCCTTTCACTTCTATCAACATGGACTGTGGAGCACTTTTTCGTACATCGAGAAAGATCTAGTAATAATGTGTCAGAGTGACTCTCTAGGTTTCTAGCAAGTAAAATCCAGGACAAGTTCAAAGCTATGACTATATTATCTTTCTCCCCATTGGTCTCCTTCTTGAATACCCCATGGTGACTGTGAAGTTTCACCTCAAAGAACTTACTATTTTTCTAGCCTGTGCACTGAAGTTTAGCTCAAGAACATGAAAGCATATTGCAAGGACCAAAGAAGCACTAAAGTCTGTCAAAGCCTGTTCCCTTCCAGTATTTGTTAATTTGTCTTACAGTACAGTAACACATCACAGAAAATGTTAACTGTTGCAGAAACATAACAGGAAATAGGATACACTGGAAACACTTTGCATGTCCCACAATGTCACTTACTCCTTTAAATCCATTCATTAGTTAAATAAATAAAGATCCTATGTTTTCTTGTACTGACTGGTTTGGGAGGCACAAATTCTGGAGAGAAGAGTTCAAGAAAGCAGACAAATGAAAGATTTCTAAATTTTAAAGGAATACACAGTGGTCTTTCTGATTTTGACACCCCGTCCAGGTAAGATGTTATTTCTCAATACGAAACAAATTGAAATGAATAAAATCAAGTTGGACAGAGAGGTTGAAGTTCAATTTTCGTAACAGTAGATGGAAAGATCATAAAGTTGCATATTAATTGTACCGATGTCAGTAGTATTATTGAACAGTCACATATTTTTACCACGAGGCTCATCAGCTTCAGTTAGAAAGTTCATGCATCCATCTTTCAAATGTCTAATTAGTTCTGCTACTTTAAAAAAATGCAAATGCTCACACTCAATATATTGAGTGTGATACAAAATTTCTCATTTGATTATGCATTATTCTGCATGTAAGGAACAAAAGATGGACTCAGGAAACTGCACCCATCCGAACTGAACCACGCAGGGATACACACACTGCAAACACACACTCACCCTTCAACATCTGCCAGCTGCGTCAGTGTACCGCGTGTGTGAGGAACCACACCCACCTACACCTGGTGGCACAGCTTCCTGTTCGATTTCAGATAACCCTCCCTTCACCTCTTCCCAATAATTCTCAGGCTGTAACTCTTCCATGTGCAAATTTCAGGTCTCTTTCTAGGTAAAGCCCATATTTATTTTAACTTTTAAGTATTTAATAACAATTTACCTATATATGACTATGCTACCATTTAATTAAGTTTCCATATTTGTTATGTGTGTGCATAGCTCAAATTCTGCCTGTTGTGCCCAACCCCATTTTTCCTGTAAGTGCTCATGAACTTTATTTCCTGATTTTGCATATTGAAGTCGATTTTAGGAACATATATGTTGGATAATTTCCTATTGTTACTTGTGTAATTTTTATGAATCCTTGTTCCACAATTTAAAAGTGCCCTATAATATTAAATGCTAATTTAACTTAAGATAATTTTACACTAATAATTTTTTGTGATTATCCATTTGCAGGATTGGTAATAACTAAGAACACAATCCAAAGAAACTAACTGGAGCAATCATTAACTGATGTATTAGAAATAATAACCCATAATCGACTCCTCTGAAATTAAGAAAATGCCCCTGTATTACATAATAATATCTCAGCAACTCCATGAATAATTTTCTTGGAGGTGGACTCAGCCTTTTGTAAAGTTAAAAAGATTGTATTTTCACTTTCCCTTGTACAAGGGAAAAACACAGTTGGGGAAAAACACAGTGGGGAAAAACACAGTTGTGAAGTTAAAGAGAGATTGTAACCTCAGTGATTACTCTAGTCCTACACGGAACAGCACTGCACACAGGCAAGCACAGAAAGGGCTTCGGGTGAGCAGTCTAGTTCTTGTACGGGCCTTTTTGAGATGGTCACCTTGCTAAAAATGTGAAGGCTGGCTAGCTCCTTCATGGCAAAGGCCCGAGGTTGTCTCTGTTAGCCAACTTTTGGAATAATTCAGAATTAAATGAACTCTTTCAAGCTAATGGGACACAGGATAGTTTACCAATCTACACTAGAATAGTGCTAATTGATCTATAAACAGTAGAAATACAAAGAGAGCACATTCTCATAAAAATTAAGGAAGAGTGCAGGGTGGTGTTCCCATGATATTTTTCTAAGATTTAGTCAATATTATTATCTGCGAGTAATAATCTTTATTGTGATTTGAGGCTTATATAATTTCTAGTGTCTGTTTTCTATGAAAGAGTGTCATGGGATTTTCATAGTGCTTCAATGAAGGCAGGCAACTGTTTTGAAGTGTTCAAAAACTCTGAATTAAAGTACTTTTAATAAGACTTAGATTTTTGCTTGCCTTTTTCTTTCTTATTAAAAAAGGGGGACTTAATATAAAACAGCAGGTCTGCAACTTTCTCACTAAGGAAATAAAAGGGAAAAAACCTGACAGAGCAAATCCAAACCAATTAAGCAGAACAGAAACCATTTTAAAGTGAATGAAGGCATAGCTGAACATCAAATATAGGTCTAATATTTATCTGAAGAAAATATACAGCTCTAATTGTGAAATTCACATAAGGGCATCATGTCACCTCTAATATGTTCATTGAAATATCATTAAAAATTCATGTTTAGATGCCCTGGACTTGAACTACTGATGTTATCTGCCCATGGTCGCTTTTGTATTATCTAAAATTCTCAAGGCTTAAAAAATACAAAAGACTTTAAGTTGTTAAGGTCAATATTTCAATTTATTGACGATCCACAAATCATAGCATTATATAAATGGGAAAATAAAAGCCTGTCTTTATTCTGTGGCATATTGTATTAGGAACCTGCAGCACTAGAAAACGAATCTAGAATTTAACGTTTTTTCAAAAATTTTATGAGTATAATAAATGTATTATGAACACTTGTATTTTTAATGTTTACTTATCAATCAATAAAAACAGCAAGATAACTTTGATAAATACAAATACCTGAATTAAGTAATTTTGCTTCACATCAACCTTTGCACCCAAAATAGCTTTCTTTTTTGTTCTACAATTAATTTCCTTTAATTTTTATTCCATTTTTTCCATTACCCTCTAGTCCTCTTACCGCTCCCCCTCCCCAATCACCACACCGCTGTCCATGTGGTCTGTACTGAAGGGTGTGGACTTTCCACCACATGTTGACATGATATAACAAGAAACTATGAAAATAAGCTACTGAAATTTTTTGATTAGCAAAGATTACCATATTTTGTAGTGAGGAGAGTAGATAACAGGGGTTCATCCAAAATAAAATTATAATTGGCTTTCCTGAAACACTGTAATTTAGCCCAAAAAGTCGAATAAGCTGGATCTGATTGCAATGGTACAGCTTCAACAATAAGGTTCAATGCAATGCATACACTTCTGTTATAAAAGCAAAAGTCCAACTAAGAATACATTGCTAAGTTGTTTCGCAGCATCGAAAGAAATAAAGTAGAGGAGCAGAATCTATGTCAGAGCCCAGGCCTCCCACGCGGTTAACTCCTCACATGTGGGTGCAGAGAGAGAGGCAGCAGTACTGGAAAACTCCGCACATGCATGCTCTGCATTCACTGTTGATCCGCATGGGGCATTTTTTTCCCACCACTATAACACAACCCACGGTAAAAGACACTTCGCCACAGAGGATCTCCACCTACAGACACTGCCACTGTTCTACTAGATCAGAGTTTCGGGGAAGCCTGTCAACATAACTGAAAAAAAAATCAAATTTGTTCTGCCAGGGATTGCTGTGTTTTTCACAAGGTATTTCTCATAAATATAGCCCTAGACCTAAGCCTGATGATTCACAACCAACTCAAAGGAATGCCAAGTACAAATTAAAAACCTTATCTCTTATTCCTTTATGAGCACAAACAACCACAAACCCCTATTGAGCAGTGAAGATTAGAAAAATTATTTCTAGGGGCTCTTGGACTCAAGATGATGGAGAGCAGGCAGCCTCTCACTTAATAATTCAACCATGTAAGTTTGTTTTTGAAAATATCTACATACAAAATGATCATAAATACATTTAAAAGTAGAGTATGAGCCCTAGCTGGTGTAGCTCAGTGGATTGAGCGCGGGCTGGAAACCAAGGGGTCGCCAGTTTGATTCCCAGTCAGGGCACATACCTAGGTTTCAGGCCAGGTCCCTGGTACAGGGTGCACAAGAGGCAACCACACATTGATGATCCTCTCTCTCTCGTTCTCCTTCTCCTCACCTTTCTCTAAAAATGAATAAATAAAATCTTTAAAAAAAGTATAGTATGAAGCAAAAATAATTGTTTGGAACAAAACTATAATTTGTGAAAAAAGTTGTTAGCAGTAACTTTTTACTGATAAATAACGAGAACAAAATAGTTATAGTTCAAACATCCTTAAGAGAGAGGCATGTTCTTATTACCTGCTTTTGCATCTGAGAAATCTAA
The DNA here is from genome assembly GCF_014824575.4 of Sturnira hondurensis. Lineage (NCBI taxonomy): Eukaryota > Metazoa > Chordata > Mammalia > Chiroptera > Phyllostomidae > Sturnira > Sturnira hondurensis. The sequence goes on along the minus strand of NW_028077629.1, from coordinate 1,347,308 downwards.
GCACACATTACCTGAGACGTGCTGGCGTAGAAAAATGCTTGCCACGTGCAGTTTCTAAACAGCTGCTTTTATTGATGCATTTATTTGTAAAATTTGCAAAGAGTAGCTGTAGTTTCTGAAGAAATTTAGTGCTCCAGAAATGAGCTACAGATACTTTCTCGTTTTCATGTTATCCATAAACAGTCAACTGAGGGCCATTACAAAGTACTAGGTCAAGCCTAAGTGTTAAGTGTCTTTGCTTCTCCCCAAGTGAAGGTGATACAAGGTAGCTTTGTTTTTGATGCCTAAATCCTCATTTAAAACTCTAGAAGGAGACTTCAGTCTCCTTCTGCCCTGTCGAGTAGCCAGAACAATTGCACCTCTGGTGCTTGTCCAAGTTCACAGGCCAAGTTCAGTTTATTTGTTCTTTTACGGGCCCTTGAAATAAGCAGTACATTATAAACAGTCTTATTCATCAAGGCTGGCCCTAACAAATACAGATAAATAATGAAACATCCTAAGCTTCTAAAATGTAAAAGATTTATAAGCATGTCTGGCCATGGATCACGAGAAGGGCTCAGAGGCCATGTGAACCATAAACTCAAGAGGAAAAATTGGAATCATAGAGCAAAGAAGAAGTGCTAAAGTGAGTTTTTGTTTTCTTTTCCTTTTATGTTTGAAGACAAAGACTATTTAACACAACACATAAACATCCCCTTCGTTATCTGATATGGTTAGGGTCATAGTTATGTTTCTGATAGATAAAAGAGAAACACTTTCAAAAAAAAGGAATTTTTATTTGAACTCTTTTTAGAGGAAACTTTCCAAAACACATCACATACTTCTCTGTGAATATGGAACTCGGAAAATGTAATTAAACCTTTTTGGGTTACTTAAAGCATCATGCTCCAAAGTGCATTTTGAACACTAGTTCTAAAAGTGGGGTGTTCATGGTTCAGAAGGGAAAAAACATGTTCTGAGGTCAAAGACATTTAGGAGATGCTAACGTCAGCTTGGATTTTCTTAAAACGCCAAACATTTCCATTTTGACTGGCTAATTGGATGGGACACATAAACCCACATGGCAGAGGTGTGGTAGCTAGCACTGAGGGATGGAATGCGAGTCGTTCTCTCATCCTCTCATGACACCACTCCTTCAGAAGAGAGGACCAGGCCAAGAGCTTACACACCCATAATACTTATTTTTTATTTTCTCTTACATTTCTCCCCTGACTTCCAGTTCTCTGTGACCACAAGTTTGGCCAGCTGTTGCTGCTTGTGTTTTCTCTCGGTGGTATTGCCACTTCTGTTCCCTAGCTGGCACACTCCCCTCAGCTATTTTTGCTGGTGTTACTGAAAGGACTTTTCAGAACACAGATAGGCTCACTGTTGTTCTACATGGATAGAGATGCTGGAAATCTATGTAGCGGGATAAACAGAGACACCAGATTACTCTGAATGGGGGGCGATTTATCTGTGCATGTTGGTTTTTTTACAACACTTCTCAAGTTCTAGAGAAGGAAAAGCAAATGAAAAAACCAACAAACAGATAGCACAGATGAATTTAGTAAAATCTAAAGAAAGTATTTTGCTCTCTAATTATGAAAAATTCAAACAAAACAGACCACAGTATTATAACCTTCATTAACAGTAAGTTAGTAGTGATAAGTCATATCATTTACCATTGAGGCAAGATGGTTAGATATTCTCCAATTATTCATTACTGTCATAATTATATGGAATAATTTCTTAATAATTAAAATGAGTGGAAGACAGTATTTATTTCTTTACACTAAAAAGATAATGGTGCTAATCACTTTTGCATAAACTGTGATATACATGTATGTGTATATATACACATATATAATGTTTTTAGATGTTAGTAATGATAATGGTTAAAAAGAGAAAATTATAATACCTAAGACTTGACACTAAAAAAAAAAAAAAAAAAAAACACAACACCTCCTTCAGAAAAAAAGAAAAGGAAGGAAAGTTCCCTGGAGTGCTTGAGTAACATTTCATCTCGCCTTCGTTAACCTACAAAAGGACTTCAGTGCAATTAAATTTAAGAAGTACTTATCAGCAAACATAACTCTAAAGTGGTTTTCTTTAATTAATAAAACCTACACTTAGAATTTACATCACAATTTCATCTTCAAGATACTTTATAAACATTAAGTAATTTTTATAACACATCTGAATGACTATTCAAAGAATCTAGAGGGCTTCACAAATATTAAAATGAAGCCATACTCAACTGACTTTAAAAAGGATAATGGGATCAAAAACAATAAGAAAAACTGTCAGGCCGTTGGAAATAGACTCGGTGTAACATTAGAATTCAGAATTCCTGGTATCTAAGTTTGGTTTTTGACCACATGGAAGCATTTCTTCATGGAGGTGGCTTAAATGTAGGACTGTTTGAGAAACTAGTTTTGAAAATTGACACAAAAGGGCTAATTTAAGTTTAAAACCACCAGGCATCCATTTTTGCATCTCAAGTCTATCTACTTCCTGAGCCTTCAAATAAGGCAATCTCCTGATTACCCAGCTTGCTGAAAGGAAGCAATGGCATTGCTAAGGCAAGACATAACATAAAAGTCATTCATGATGGACTTCAAATTAATTTATTACTCTGCTTCAGTAAATTTAATTTTTTAAAGTATGTGTTTCAAAAGATAAATTTGAAATTGTTTTATCTTTAATTAATAGTGATGAAGAACTTCTTGGTTCATAGTAAAAAATCTGTTATCCAGAGTGTTATTTTCTTAAATTGATATTTAACTGATAAGAATTTTCTAAATTACTCTAGTCAAGTATTGTCACCTGTTAAATATGTTAGTACTCAATTTTTATCCTAAATAACTCTACAAACCAAAGATCTTGTAAAAATAATTATAATTGCTGTTTTATATATAATACAATATGCATAAATTATTATGTTTAATACTCACAGACAAAAATAGTATTGCTATTTCCAGGATCATGGCAAGTTCACTGTTGGCCTCAGCAACCCCATTTATAAAACCGGAATGCTTTCTTGTCTTGCAGTAGGTGGCCAGAACAGATTGCTTTGTGACATCCTTTAGGAACCTGTACAATTAGCCTAGGGGACATTACATGTGCTATGGTTTTAAGGAGAATAATCCTTAGAACTGGAACAATAGATTAAAATTCTTTCTTCCATTGACCACTGGAACGCACTCATAGCCTCTGGTCTAGCTCTGGTATTCACACGTTTTTAGTAAATTATCACTGTTCTGCAAATCCAAGATTTTTTGCTCCCATTAAAAAATGAGCTGGAATACTACATGGAATCAGTCTTCACTTACATTTAGAAATGTACCAAGAAGCATATAAATAGCCACTCTGGGTAGATTCATTCTAATGGAGCCTTCCGTGCAGGGTTTAATAACATTGGAGGGAGCTAAACTGACAGCTATGCAGGCAGAGCCTTGGGTACCTCATTCTGGAAGGGAAGGAGAGAGCGAATCCAATTAAAACTGACAAAGTTGTCACCTCACTTGACTTATTTTCATTATTAGTTGTCTTTTGATTTTCTATTTTTGCAAAGGCGAGACTAGAGAAATTCATATACCAAATATATATCAAATTTCAGGAGATGCTTTGCAAACTAAATTATCAAGGCTTATTTTTCCCCTCCTTCCTTGTAAGTATATATCATTTCCATTCTAACTTTCTTCTGTCTAATTACATCTGATCACTCTATCTCCTTTTCTTGTGTACATTAACTATAGGGACGAATCTTTTGTTTTTGTTTGTGTAATGGTGGAAGAGGGACAGGGGTGCAGGTGAATGCAGTTTGGGGGTATGTTCCACTCTACGTGGAATCAAACAGGCCTTTGTTTCTCACCCTGGGATGGCCACAGCCAGAATGTAGACTTTTTAAATAGCACCTTGTAATAACATGGTGCTGGAACATGAAGTACAATAAGTCTTCACTTAAAATCACTGACAAGCTCTTGGAAACAGAGACTTACAAAGAAATCAGTTTTTCCATATGCTAATTAATATAATAAAGAGTGCAGTTCCTACAGCCTATTTCTGGTCACAAAAACATCAACAAGCTTCTACATAAAACCTCAAACACTTCTAATACTAAACATTAAAATAAATGTGAGCTATGCATAGATTTAAGAAAGACTAATAAAAATAAGTCAGATAATGATTTTTCTTTTTTTTCTTCTTTTAAAGATTTTATTTATTTATTTATCTTTAGAGGGGAAGGAGAGGGAGAGAAACATCAATGTATGGTTGCCTTTCGTGCATCCCCTGCTGGGAGTTGGCCTGCAGGGAACCGGCCTGCAACCCAGGCATGTGCCCTGACTGGGAATCGAACCGCGATTCTCTGGTTCACAGGCCCGCGCTCAATCCACTGAGCTACACCAGCCAGGGCAGATAATGATTTTTCAACCCCCGATTTCAGTTTAGGGTTGTGGGCAACCAGAGTTGATGTGGGATGAACAGCAAGCCCTTCCATTACAGGGTGTGCTCACACCCACACCCACACTCATTCAGATGAAAACAGTGTAAACCCGCCAAGTTACCTAACATGGACATCTTGGGGATGTGGGAGGAAAGCAGAGAACCCGGAGAAAGTCCTCATAGACATGGAGAGAACTTGCAAAGTCCACAGAGACAGTGGCCCAGCCAGGAATCATGTTTCCTCTCACCAAGATTATAAGGAAACGTTAAAGAAAGACATTATTCAAAAACGTGTTATATGCAAATTCAGTCCAGGGTTGCTCTTAGTAAAGCTGCTTTATACAATGTAATCAAGCGATCAATCTGCAACTATTTATTTATTTGTCCATAATATGTCTAATGAAAAGGGATATGATATACAGGACTTCAGGGAAGAAAGTGGGAGCTCTTGAAAAGTTGGTTGCTAAGATAAGCCTAAACGAATTATGTACAAGGTGTACATAAAAGAGAAATAAATGGGTTTTCTGAACCATCGGAGTTAGAGAAATCGAAATCGATGGTCATTTAGATACAAAGAGGGTGAGTCTTCTTGGTGAAGAAGGGGGAAGGGAGTCTTCAGTCAGTCTGTGACGGCCGGGCGTTCACTGCCGCGGGGGCGGAGAGGGTGAGACCAGCTGTGCGTCCATGTTGGCATTGGGCAGTCCCACCAGGAGGTGAATGTAAAGAATATCAAGGTTTTGGAAGATAAAGAAGCTGCAAATAAGTTTTTTTAAACAAAAGTAGTCTTTATAAAGTATCTAGGATGAAGGAAAGAGACATTTCTTTTCAAGAGAGTGCCTAAAAAAGATAGGCCCTTATTCAGAACCTGTTGTTTTTTTTTTAAATAGTACCCTGTAATAAATAGACTCAGAACACCAAGCACAGCACTCAAAGTAACCAACACTTTAACGCGTTATTTAACCTGATTCACATTGATACAATAGATAAAAAGTGGAAAATAACAGCGGGAGAGTGCGGCGAAGAGTAGCAAGAGGGCAAACTGAAGTCCGGTTGCCAAGGTAGAAGGAGACAGTCGACCAAGTGGAAGATGAGAATCCAAAACGAGTTGCCTGAGTCCATTAGGGGAAATTAGCTCCTGTGTAGTGAATGGTGCGTTCTGAGAGATCACTTAGTGCAATGGTACAAATTCTCACACGCGGTGAGTAGTCAAGGCTCAGTAAGCTTTGCTCTAAATGATGACTATTTGACAAAATCTTACTTGATGCCAAGGATCCTAAGTCAGAGTGTACTAGAATTATTCAATTAACAATCAGTATGACATGTCTTTGGTTATCATTTCAAAAAATCAATCTAAGAAGTAGTTCAAAATGCTGTGAGAATGACCCAGCAATCTATTCCTCAAGGGAAATGAAAACTTATTTTTAGAGAAAGAGCTGTGAACAAATGTTTATTACAGACAACTGTGGGGAAATTGAGACTGGTCCGTGGATAAACCAAGCATGACGCATCCTTTCAAAGGAATACTATTTAGAACAAAAAGGAGTTATTTACCGATACATTTGAAAACCTGGCTGAATTTCAAATAATTATACTAAAGGAAGGGAAACAAAGAAGGAATCTGTGCACTATACGATTACATTTACGTAACAGTCTGGAGAAGGCAAACTTTGAAGACAGACAGAGCTGGCTGTCACAAGAGCTGAGAGAAAGAGGCGTGGGCGAAAAGTGGTCACGAAGGCGTGCTTTGTGGGGGCGGGGTGTTCAGTGCGACCAACTTTTCAAGAGCTCCCACTTTCTTCCCTGAAGTCCTGTATATCATATCCCTTTTCATTCAGTCCGCCTGTGGGGAGCAGGTCCCGCATTGCAAGCTGGGCCCTCCCAGCTCCAATTCACTGGCCAAGATAAATGCTCTGTATCTTGATTGTGTTGGCTGTGCATTGTGGTGGTCAGAGAACTGACTGTGTTTGTCAAACCTTATGTAACTGAAAAGTAAAAAGGTCGCTTTTGACTCTATGTAAATTCTACCACAATTAAAAACAAATTGTCCATTTTCTGAGGCTGTCTCATTTGTAAGTGGTGGAGCACCGAGTATGTCTGCGGACTGATTCCGACCAGAGCTCCACCGCACTCCTGGCTGTCCATTTGCTAGCTGGTCCTCCTCCATTCCTCCATCAACCCCTGTCATCGTGCCGTGGTAGATTAGGAAAAGCTTACCATTATCATTACCATCTGAGCTTATTTCCTCCTCTGGTTGACCAAATCAAAAAAATGACACTATATAGGGAGAGGGATCAAGGGCAGGGGGTGGGCATCGCTGGGGTGGGGAAAGGGGTCCGGGCAAAAAGGACAACTGGACTTGAACAACAATAAAAAAGAAAAATTAAATTAAAATGACACTATATAAAAATTATTTCTTAAATATATTCATAGTATCCTGAACCACAGAGTCAATACAAAAGATTTCTTGAGATTCTAGTATAATTCTATATCCAACTACTGTTCTAGATTCATAAAAAGATGAAGATCCAAATTAACTTCTTCTGAGGTACAAAGGCCAAAAATAATAATAGCTACCATTTATTGAGCACTTACTGTAAGTCACATTTAGCCAGGCTATTCCCATGTTTTAAGGTTGAAAACTCCCCTATGTGGTGACCTAATTTACAGACAAGGAAACTTAGGCTAGTAAATTTAGCAACCTTTCCGATGACATACAGCTCGTTAAAGTGGCACATCTAAGAATAAAATTCAGGTCTGCCTAATTCTAGATTCATTGAGACACAATGATAGAAAATAGAAAAGTCTAAAACAAGGCAGACTGTGAAGAATATATAGAATAGAAGAAAAAAGGACCCACAGGAAAAAGAATCTGCAGAAAAAGGACCTTCTTCAGGAGGTAGGGGCTCAGACCTGGCCCTGTAGGGTGGGTACATTCTGTTGCATAAGGTGAGAAGACTGTGCTAGAGGAAATGACCACGTCGTCGCTGGGACTTTTCTACAAGTGTCCAGCTGGGAGTGTGATTTCTCCTGTGGGCAGGATCTTCTCTCACCCCAAAAGGGGACCTAAGCCTGGTGACTGGACACTGTACTACATCACATGTGGAAAGAATACTGAGAGAGGGTTATAGTACCATATGTGACACTGAGACCCCAATCACCAGGGGCAACCCATACAAATCAGGGGGCCTTTGGTCCCTAATCCATAAAGGCAGTTCAGTAACAGTGTGATCTCCCCTGTTGACCTCTTGGAATTGTTATGAGGCTTAAGTTAAATATAATTTCAGGTCTGGCTGGTGTAGCTCGGTGGATTGAGCGCAGACCTGCGAACCAGAGGATTGTGGTTCGATTTCCAGTCAGGGCACATGCCTGAGTTGCAGGCCAGTTTCTGGCAGGGAACACATGAGAGGCAACCACACATTGATATTTCTCTCCCTTTCTCCTTCCCTTCCCCTCTAAAGATATATAAATAAAATAAAATTTAAAAAATAAAAATAAATATAATTTCATATGCACATGAAATAAATTTCAAATTCTAATGAAAGCACATAATGGATCAGTTTAAGGAAAAACTATTAAACATGTTCCTGTTTTCATTGTCTGGCTTTTCTAGATGCACGGTGGGAACAGCAGGTCTAGTTCTGATGTGGAGCTGAGAGAAAAGGGTGGCGATAGATGCAGATATGTTGCACGTGTTCGTGATGTACAGTGGTGTGAGAGAGGGTGAGGAAGCATGGAATTTTCTATGGACTTCCTTTGATAAGTTACAATGACCAACAATACTCGCAGGTTTTTTTAACATGGAATATGGTAATGTAATAACACCTGGAATGGACATTTTTACATAGAAAAGTTGTCATCAACAGATACACTTTTGAAAAGCCCATTTTATCATTTTATAATTTACACTATTTAAAAAGAAAAAAACACACTTCAAATCTTGACACTTTCTTGTAGACCTGGCAAGACCCAGAGAGAACAGCTCTTCTCATGTCAAAAGGAAGGATGACTGTTACCTAGCCAACCTCTAAATAGCAAACCATTTAAGATCCCAATCTGATGAAGTTTTTTCTTCCGGGATTTTATTTGTTTACATTACAGATATCCAAAAGCAGAGAGAGGACCATTGCTCTGTCACCAACACCAGAATCTCAAGCCTTTTATGAAACCATCCTCTAAAATATTTATACCGTGTTAGGTATGGGGCTAACAGTGACCAAGACAACAATTTTTTGAAGATTTTATTTTATTTTTTAGAGAGGGGAAGGGAGAAAGAAAGAGAGAGAGAGAGAAACATCAATGTGTGGTTGCCTCTTGCACACCTCCCTACTGGGCACCTGGCCTGAAACCCAGGTATGTGCCCTGACTGGGAATCGAACTAGTGACCCTTTGATTTACAGGCCAGGCCTCAACCCATTGAGCTACACCTGTCAGGGCTAAGACAACAATTTTTACCTCATAAACTTGGAAGCCCCCAGAGAGTAACGCAGTGCAGAGAATATATTTAAAAGTGCCTAAAGTATTGCTTAACCCATAATAGTTAATATATTTGTAGTGAAGGGTATTTGAAACTGAAGGGTATTACTTAATGTTGATCCCAGATACTATAAAGATTATATGTGTTTAACAAAAATACGAGAAATGTATAATCCAAGCAGTCACTGACAAGGTGTTTGTAGCATTTAGAATTCTCTGTGAGTCTCAAACTGAAACTCTTGTTATTTTCATCCTGTCGGTGGCAACTGATTCAAATGACACATCTAAATAAACAGATCTACAGAGACCTTATTCAAAATGGCAGGCATTGCTGATTCAAATGAGGCTTGAAATCTACCATAGCAACTTGAAACATTTACTACTCACAGTTGAGTAAAGTGATGCTCATTTCCAGAAAAGAAACAGTCACAGAAACACAGAACCATATAAGAGAAAGTAGACTGTCATTTCTGAAAAGCAACAGAATAACAACAACAAAAAACCAGCTTTATCCCACCACCTCCAAATGTTCGAAAATGTGTAATCTAGAAATATTAATTATCCAGCAATAGTGATATGGTGATATCACTAATGCATACTGGTAAAGAAATTAGAAAATAAAAAAATATTTATATCATAAGTATACATTAAGGAATATAGTCAGAACTTAACATATGCTAGATTTCAATGATATTTAGTCTTTCATTAAGAAAAAATACTACCTTACTACTTTTGACTGAAATAAGATGGATGACAAGTAATAAAATACTTATAATACTGATACTGTATTGTTGCTCATCTTAGTCAAGCCAGAAAGTAGCTACATTTTTTAAGGAAGAAATCTGTCAACAAGGTCTGTTTAGTATAATTATAAACATTGTAATATACTGAGATAAATAATTATTACTATAACTATTTCAGAAGCTGTGTTTGTTTTATATCTTGTATGTTCTAAAAACTTTAAAACTCTGGCAGAATTTCCATTTGCAAAATTAACGTGACAATGATAGCTCCTGAAATAGTATTCAAAAGTCAAAAAAACTCCATTGGGGAGAAAATAAGTAAAAAAATAACCGATTTTGAAGATAATCATCTCAGGCAATTATTTGTGGTCCTTTAGACATAGCACATCAACGAAAATAAGGTAGTAAAGGATATGGTGCGTGATTTTAGAATTGCCAGTCCTAAAACTTTGCTTCAAAGCTGGATATACTTTGTTCTCACATATTAATTTTTCACACTGAGCTATTTTCTCCTCTAAACCTCTAATGAGAAGTATTGGTTAACATGAAGTGAATATGCTGTAATACTTTCTTTGAAACCCTGCAGTCAACCCTTTGCGTATAACTTTCGAATGGAAAACAAATCCCACATACTTCATTTTCCCTAAAGAGCAGCATGAGACTCCCAGTCCTTTGCTTGAACACATAAAATATTAAGAGCCAATTTTCAGCTGCACCTCTGTCACTTCCATTATCATTCTACACGTCCAGAGGTGATAATGGACTCTGTAAATTGCAGTCTTTCTCCATTCCAGACCACTGAGGATTTCAGCAGGGGACAGTTCCACACAAAGGGTGGCCCAGATGTATGTTAATGGCACGGAACAGCAAGCAACGCACACCCCATACAAGATAATGTGATGTGTTGTTACCCAGAGGAAAGACAAAATGAGCAGAAAACAGTGTCCTTAGGAATTCAGTAAAATCAGCAACAAACTATTCTTTCCCACAAATCAAATATGTAGCACTATCTCCACAGAACCTCAGAAACGGAAGATTAAAATATATTTTTAATGCCCCACCTATGAAGGAATTGCCTGCCTAAACCAACACAGAATGACAGTTAACAGATACAGACACTTAAAGAATTATGCAAAAGGCTATTATTTCACAGTGACTTTTTTTCAGACACACCAAAGAGATCTGCCAGCATTAACAGAACTGTCTTCAAACAATGCCCGCCACGCTGTACGGTGGGCAATTTGTCTATCAGAAGCAAGCTGTCTGGGAGGAAAATGAATGGGGCTGACACTGTGCTTTTAAATAATCATGTTTCCCACTACCCCATGCAAAATTAAAATCATATTTTAGGGAAAATATACAGGAGGAAGTGATTCGGATCTAATTTTTCTCTCTTTTCCATAAGCACTACTCTGTCTCCCTTTGGCTCTGGGTAAGTGTTCACTGACTGAACCCAGCCAACTGAACACTGACGCTCTGGGCAAGGGGGTGGGACTGGGTTTGGAAGACAAGGGTTATGCCAGAAGGAAAGATCGCCTAGAGCAAGAAAAGGGACCGAGCAAAGTCAAAGGGCATCCCTCAGGTAATTAAATGTAGCTTTTTTACATATTAGACAGTAACATGCATGATACATCATCACTGCTAATTTGTTAAGAAAGCTAAAGTTTGGATGCATCAAAGTAAGGTCAATTTTTTTTCTTCTAAGTACATTTTGGCACCATTTCTATGTTCTTCAAAATAACTTCAGGGAAGTCAGACCTTGAAAACTAGCAACACAAAAAAACATAGATACACAAACACACAGAGAAAGACATGGAGAAGAAAAAAGAGAAAGAAAAAGAAAACAAGTAATCGGGTGTAAGTTCTCTGTTTACAGGTCGAAATGTGATCAGTGAGCTCTTCCCTTCCTCCTCCCCCTCCCACTCCTGTCAGTGAGCAGCAAGCACTGAGAAGTCTAAAGCTCCTGTGTGAGCTGCAAGGGCTGCGGGGGAAAAGTACCCCAGTGACCACAGTTTTGAACAGAAGGAGGGTGAGGAAGCAGATTGTTACAGTAGTGTGGTACTTGGTATGGGACAGGTATTAGGAGACTTCTGATGATACTTTACTTTCTTGCTAGAGTTTTCCGGACTTATTCTTAGGATTTTACATCCTTCTTCTCTATATCTCTTTACTCAAGAAAAATGAGGTATAAAATCAATGCATACATAGAATTTTAAATTTATACATATTTACATTTCAAACCACTGAAAGCCAGATAAGGCAAATGCATAGACACAGAAAGCCTATAATGGTTGCCAGGGTGAGGGGCGGCCCAGAGAGGAAGGGAACGTGACTACTTTAAGTGTACAAGGTGTTCTGGCTAATGAAAAACTTGTGACACTAAAGAGCCACACTGTGCATGCATGAAATGCCACCGAACTGTATAGTTAAGAGTGGTTAATGGTATGGGAACTCCACCGCATTTAAAAAGACCTTTTGAAGTATTTTATTTAAACTATTGTGTCACTGTTTGAAACAATCATTGGGTAGTATCATAGAAATGTATGGGATCAATCAGTCTCTTCTCTCTGTTTTTCTTGTTTTTTTTTATATTTGCAGAAAATTGCATGATTCCCCTTTAAAAAATTAGAACATTTTTATATAACCGGGTAACTAGAGAAAAGTTAATGTCTTGAGATACTTTTTAAAGTTCCTGAGATTGTAATAGTGCAGTAATATAACAGAAGGCACTATGATTATACATGCCAGTCTTCTCAAAAAAGTTCTTTTCTATGAATTTTTAATCGTACAAGTAATTTTTCAAGATCATTGAGAGAGCAAGAAGTTATGACATTAAATTTGTTCACAGTTTCTTGGCAGCTTTGCAAGGAAACAGGCAAGTGGAATTTGTGGAGGAGGGGAACTGGTGTACTGAAGAAGAGGTGATTGGAAGTACTATGTAATTAGCTGCAGGTATTATTGACTCATTTTTTTAACCTGGCAGAAAATATCTAGCTGATCTTGAGCATAGAATGGGACATAGAACTAATCATTTTTGGCTGCAATTGAGGCTGTGGGAAGGGCATTCAGAAATATAACTTGTCAATATTTGCAACCCAGAATAAGACAGTCCTCAAAAACTTGAAATTACCAAGAAATTATATTGTTCTCTTAATGTTAAACTAAAAAAAGGAAGCCAATGGGAAAAAAGAAGGTATACAAAGTACACATATGTATCAGAAATAGTGTTTTAGTCCCTGGAGATGCAGAGGACCATTAATCATCCACGGATCATATTAAAGGGGGAGTCACAGTTGAATATTCAAAGTGTCTTTCAAACATCGTTCTGGGGAGTATGAACTTAGGGCGATAAACTTTAAACATTTCTTCCCATTGGCAAAGTCATGTCTAAGCTGGAGGTAGATGCAGAGGCTGGTGCTCTCCCGCCCCATTAGTAAAATCTCTCCTGCATTCGGTGTCCATCTGCAATGGCCTAAAGCCATAGGATTTATCTAATTCTCCTTCCCTTGATTGCAAGCACTTTTACTACTTATATTTCCCTGCACATTCGCCTACAGAGATAGAATGCTTTTGTCATACAGACCTTGATCTTCTGTCCTTGGGATATTAGGTCTTGCTGTACATGAATAACTTGGCATTCTGTATGACTTGACTTCCCATGTCTCTAGACCATGGGGAGGGAGAATATGCCCCACCATGGTCCCTGACAGTATTTCCCACTCCATGCAACCGTTATGTTTTTCACTTCCAAACTGGAAATTTAGGTTGATACCTCAGCATACCTACGAGGGAAGATTCAATCCACTAGTGTCTGAAACCACAAGTGTGAGAGCCAAGCTGTAGACACTAGTTAATTTACTAAGAGAACAACTGCTGTTCGTGAGGCCTGAGGGTGATGATTAAGGGCTTCTCCCAGGTGAACAGCTTAGAGCTCTCAGTGTTCCTGAGATACTACATGTAGAGCTAACCCTTACCCCAAAGTTTAATTGCAGAGTGTATAATGGTAAGTGTATAGTAAGTGTATAGTAATGGTGAGTGTATAGTAAGGCAATGAAACACTAATTCAGAATATAATGCTAACAAATGGATCAGGACGCCAACTATTTAAGAGATTAAAATCACAAAATTAAGAAGAGATGATCTGCTCAAGTAAAATAAAAGTACAGGGCAAGTTAATTTCACATTTAGGTCCCATAGGGATAAGGGAGGCGTACAAGTAGGGTACCGGGAATAGGGGAAGTCACTTGTTGGAATAGAGAGCTCACTGAGTTGAAGGAACTTAACATAGGCCTCATATGGTGAACATAGACTGACTTGTTTTGGTAAACTCAGCTGTCATAAATTTATACATTGTCATCAAAACTACCTTGATTTTTAAAAGATTTTACTTATCTATCTTTAGAGGGGAAGGGAAGGAGAGAGGGAGAGAAACACCAATATATGGTTGCCTCTGGTGCGTCCCCTGTTGGAAACTGGCCTGCAACCCAGGCATGTGCCCTGCCTGGGAATCGAACTGTGATCCTCTAGTTCACAGGCCTGTACTCATTTCACTGAGCTACACCAGCCAGGACAAAAGTATCTTGATTTTTGAATACAAGAGATCAATTTTGTTCTGGTGTTTAATATAAATTCTAGAAATAAAGGGAATGGTTTCAGATGACAGATATAAAACATTTCTTCAAGCTAACATATATTAAGAAAATTACAAATATTCAATCAAGGACATCCAAAATTTAGACATTGGAAATTTCAGGTAAGTTGAAGAAAGTGAAGTCATGTACCTATGTATAAAAGGGAAAGCTTCAGCCCTGACCGGTGCAGCTCAGTGGATTGAGCGCAGGCCTGCGAACCAGAGGATCGCAGTTTGATTCCCAGTCAGGGCACATGCCTGGGTTGCAGGCCAGTCCCCAGTGGAGGACCCACAAGAGGCAACCATACATTGATGTTTCTCTCCCTCTCTCCTTCCCTTCCCCTCTAAATATAAATAAATAAAATCTTAAAAAAGGAAAGCTTTATTTTATTTATTTTTAATTATAATTCTATGCTGTCATATTAAGTGGGTAAAGCACATTCATTGATAAGAGACTCAAACTAATATTTTAAGAGATTATATTTTTATGTAAATATGAAACTTTCTTTAGAAAATTAAAAGCAAATGGGAGCATTTCCTAAGTACTAAGTACTTGAAATAAAAAAAGCTTAATATGAGTAACATAAGCAGTAAAATATTGTGTTCATCTCTAACTTCAATGTTCCCAGAAAATACTATGCATTTTTATACTTATTACTCTTGAATGAATTATAAATCAGTTGATGGAACTTTAGAATGCCTTCACCTACATATTTATATACACATTTAAAAATAATCTGAACCACATTTTTCAATACTGTTTTTTTGAGTTCATTCAACTTGAATTCAGAAGCATTAGGAATTCACTCATTTTCTGTTATTTCCTTTTTTCAAATCTGTTATGGACATTGATTTTAAACAACTATTTTTAACGGGAAAAGGGAAGGGAACGATTTTCCATATAGAGCACAGATTTGTGATATCCTCTGTTAAAAATGTCTTTTTAAATAAACAAACAAGCAAACATCAGGAATACCTTCCCTTGGCTTCTTCATCCATCTGCCAAATTTTCCTGCCGAACGTGGTGACTCTAGCAAGTGCTTTTACAACTAGTGCCACATTTAATTTGTCTGGAAAAGGCACAGGAGATAATATTCTAAGGGACCGATGCTTCTG
Organism: Sturnira hondurensis; assembly: GCF_014824575.4. Lineage (NCBI taxonomy): Eukaryota > Metazoa > Chordata > Mammalia > Chiroptera > Phyllostomidae > Sturnira > Sturnira hondurensis. The sequence goes on along the minus strand of NW_028077629.1, from coordinate 1,331,921 downwards.
CACGTCACATTTTCTATTTGTGCATTTAATGCTGTTAATATTTCAGTAGCTATGATACTGGGGTCAAACTGAAATTTTTATCTTTTTAATTCTGAAGATTGAGAATGCCCGAGAGACAGAGAGAAAGAGACAGCGAGAGAGAGAACAAGAAAGAGGTCCATTAGTCCTACAACCACAAGGACTAAATTCTGCCAACAACCAGTGACCTGGGATGAGGCCTTCAGCTGCAGATGGGACTGCAGCACAAGCTGACACCTTGATCTCAGCCTGAAGAGACTGAAAACAGAACCCTGCTAACCCTGAAAGAACTCCTGGAGTTCTTTNACATTTTCTATTTGTGCATTTAATGCTGTTAATATTTCAGTAGCTATGATACTGGGGTCAAACTGAAATTTTTATCTTTTTAATTCTGAAGATTGAGAATGCCCGAGAGACAGAGAGAAAGAGACAGCGAGAGAGAGAACAAGAAAGAGGTCCATTAGTCCTACAACCACAAGGACTAAATTCTGCCAACAACCAGTGACCTGGGATGAGACCTTCAGCTGCAGATGGGACTGCAGCACAAGCTGACACCTTGATCTCAGCCTGAAGAGACTGAAAACAGAACCCTGCTAGCCCACTCCTGGAGTTCTTTCCTGCCGAGCGCAGAAATGCGAATGGCGTTCTTTATGCTGCTCACCTAGAGGAATCTGTCCTTAGACGTGAGCACAAATTCTCCAGCTTAAGGTCAGTTTGTTTGCCTCATAAGCAATAGAAGAAACAAGTGAGTAGCATATAATGTATAATATGGTATCTGGTGTCTAAGAATATTCACATATTATAAAGATTATCTTCTTGCTTTCATCTACAGTTCTTCAATGTTTCTGTTTAAACATGCGAGGGGGTATACATAATATCCTTCATTTATAATTTTTATTACATTTTTCAATGCAGTTTATAAGAAGATGAGGCTGCATACTATCCCTTATTAATCTAGGGCCAATTTTTTAAGAGTATAGGAGTTGCACAAACTGACAGTGACGAGAGGGGAGGGGAGGGGAGGACAGTGGGGGAATGAAGGGGAAGGGTCAAGTCAAAGAATATGTACAAAGGGCCATGGACAAGACAATGTGGAGGGTTGAATACAGGAGGTGGGGTGGGCAGGGCAGAGGAGAGTAATGGCGAAAAATGAGGACAACTATAATTGAACAATAATACATTTTTTAAGTATAGAATTTTCAAAGTAACCGAAATGAAACCAGGGTAGGAATGAACAGGCCTTCCCTATAGCATTAGATTTTAAAGTATATCAATAACAATGCTACATTATTATAATATTTACTACATTAAATGTTACATTTTACTTGTTTGGCCAGAAAATAGGGATCACTGAGATAAAAGGATGGTTTAGTGGGTGTTAATATACCTCTTTCTACCAATAGCATTTTTCTAAAATGCTCTGATTTTTCAGTCAGGTGAAGAATAAACATAAGAATAGAATTTTCTGTTTCCCTTTTCACAAAAACTAACCCATAGTTTTAGTTTGTCTTTTCTATTTCCGCCGTTTTTTCTAAAATTTTAAAATTTGTCTCTCGTATTTTCCCTCTTAGCCTCAAATAATAGAGCCCTTTAGCAGAGAAAGCTGAAGAAAAGAAAAAACTTCAGTGAAATCTCCTTTAAGAACTTTCAAAATTAACACTCATTTCTTCAGGGTCGATTGATTATAAAAATATATCTTCTCTCTGCCCTGGCTGGTGTAGCTCAGTGGATTGAGCACAGGCCTGCGAACCACATGATCGCAGGTCGATTCCCGGTCAGGGCACACGCCTGGGTTGCAGGCCAGTTCCCGGTTTCCAGCAGGGGACACACGAGAGGCAACCATACATTGATATTTCTCTCTCTCTCTCTCTCCTTCCCTTCCCCTCCAAGATAAATAAATAAAATCTTTAAAAATATATATATATCTTCTCTGTCAGACAGGTAATTGATGCTTACAAAATTTTGGTTTAATCAAATAAACAAATGATAATGATTAAACTTTATTGAGTACTTACTGTAGCTTTATACATGATACTACTTTAATCCTCATAGTGATTCAATGAGTGCTATTATTACTATTATGTAATAGAATGATGAAGTTTCCAGTGGCCCCCAAATTTAGAGTATGGCAGGAATTTATAAATATCAGTTAACGTTACCTCAAGCTGTTACCCATCAATACACAGATGAGTGAACAAATTCTAAAATTACAATTTCCATTGGTTTGTTCTGAAAGTATTTCTACTTCTCGTGCAGTTCCAGAAAAGGTACGTGGACATTCCTAGCACCTTCTCATTTATACCCCAGTTAGCCACGTAGGAATTTGCTTAAGTTATTTTCTTACTAAAAACTATTTTAAGAAAATAAATAAAGTTAGAAGGAACCCTGTTTCCCATTTGAAAAATGTCTTTGATTAGAGGGAAAAGTACTACAATGGTTCAGTATTTTTCCTGCCACTTCCCACTCTTGAACTTCCCTTCATTTCTTTAGTCCTTTCCTATCTTTAATAGATTAAAATACACTCAATTTGAATTCAATTCAAATCCTTTCATACAGAACTGTAATTATTACTGTATTCTTTGGTCTAAAATGACTTTGTTTGTATCAGAAGATTAAAAAGAAAAAATCAAAGCGTACGATCATTTCATTTAATACACGGTGTCCTCCCAGTAACCAATGTATTAAAGTCCCTACAGGCCCATTAAGGTGTCAAACACTGGCTCCAGACCTGCCACTGTCTGCTTTGGCTCAGTAATGATTAAGTACATGTGATTGATTGAGAATATATCAAACTCATGAGTCACACTAAATGGATAAAACACAATAAGTGTATATAAATAGACTATAATTACAACCCTGTCAGTACAATGGATTTGATAAACTTCTGTGTAAGTTATAACTATTTTAAAAACCTTATGAATGACTCTGCCCACAGTTTTATCACAGAAAGTACAACTGGAGGCAAAACAGTCAATGTGGGTTCCAGCTCCTTTGGAAGTGCACCGGGGACTTGCATGTCCCATTAACTCCTCTCACTGTGCAATAATGGTGGACCAGGTGATCCCAGGAGGGCTTGAAAGAACTCTCCTAAAAAACCCTTGATGTGGAAGAGCAATCGTTTATTGTGGTAACACGTGCTGCAGTACAGTGTGGCGAACACATCTATTCCTTGAGAGAACGCTGTTCTCAACTTTGCATGCAACTAGCACTTAAACATGTCTATTTTTCAATAATTTTCTACAAGTGTAACACATTGCCTTCTCATGGGTTAAGAATTTATATGAACTACAGTTTATAAAACATTACGTACCTTACTAATTAATTTAAATAGCAACTAAAGGTATTTTTCCTAATTGCCAATGAATCAAAATATACTGGCAGGCACTAAATTCAGTTCCCTTTGTTTCTGGTGAAAACAATTTTTTATTTGAATAAAATAGAGTAAAATGTCATTTTAATAAGTGGCAAGAATAACAAGGTACCAGAGTCCACATCATGGATGTCTACGGCTGACTACATCTTACAAGTCTATTTCTCAAATAGTCTGTGAATATGATATCACAATTCAAACATTTTCTGGAGAAGTATAAAATGTGTTTTTCATTTGTCCTTGTGGTAAACTTACTCCTCAAAGAATTCTGTTAATGTATACATACATATACATTAATAATAAATTTAAAGTAATTCATTAAATATATTTTATACACGACACTATACATTTATATATAACATATAAATACCTATGTATAAACATATAACATATGAGTGTATTTGTATATTAGCAGTTAATAACATAATAATAACTTTTCTCCCTAGAGTTAGTAACATGCTTATTTCACTTTTGCTAACTCAGTGTCAACTGCTTATGGGTCTGAATTATAGCTGCAACTCCCTTTTGCCAAAAAATGTAACACAATAGCAGACATGGCACCCTGTTATCTTCATGGGCTCACCCACACTCAGTGGGGAGGGTTCTACAGGCTGTGCGCTCAGGAGGATGTACTCTTGTGGGCCATCTCAGAGTTCTGCCTGCCCACCTGTGGACAAAAGATACTCATTATTTATCAAAATTACAAGTGCCATGATATTGTTCACGTAGGCACAGTGGATGGATTGAAATATTTCAGATATTTTCAGATATTTTGCTTTATTACATTCTGAACCACATTTTAATTATTATAAAAATATTCACACATCTCATTTAAAAATGATTGGCAGCAACATCTATTCTTCTTAGTGGAGTACTTTGCTGATTGTAAACACGTCCTCTGTTTATTCTTTCAGAAAAACTTGAATGGAAGACCCTTTAATGCAAACTTTCTTTTCCTGCAAGGATAGTGTAAGGCACGAAATGTATAGTAATTCACACAATGTTACACTGATTCTTCCTATGAAGTTAAGATGTGATGCAGCCCTTTTCCAGCATGGGGCAGAGGCCGGAATGAGAAGGTGTCAGAAGAGCGAAATCGGAGAAAGAAGGTGGTATGTCTTGGTACTGAAACACTATGGTATGAATATATTATGATCAAATGCAATTATAAAAATGTTATCCTAAGTAAAGTTATACCTTATTGTTGGCTCTTTTAAAATAGTTAAAATCCCAAAGAGAAGCATGCACTTACTTTAATCTCAATACCATTTCAGTTGTACCTAAGAAACATTATCTCAGGATAATAAATGGGATTAACAGTAGTGTTAAAAATGATACGTTTTCTGGTCAGTTAAGCATTTTCCATTCCAATTATCTTTAGTCTTTTTCTCTTAAAAACAACAATATAACTTTCATTGGGTCTGTATTTGGACAAGTCTCCCTTCAGGTGCCCACACACAGCTCAGAGATGGTGTTTTCTAGCCTCTTGCTTCGCCCGGGGCCTGCACGAAGGCGGAAGCCCCTCAGAGGTGAGGCAGGTGACGACATGCTGATGCCCGTCAGGCTGCAGGTACAATCAGATTGCTTTCTCAGCCCACCCAGACACCCTTTCACATACAAAAACTTGGCCAAATTAGAGGAAACTCTAATTTGCCTCTATTATTTTTCTTATTTTTATTTGTGGCTATGTTATACTGGCAGTTAAAACTATTTATTGACTTTCCATTTATGTACTGATTCCCATAACCCTGTATCCAATCAACTTGATAAAGCCTTGGGGTTATTTAGGTGAAGGAAGGAAGAGAAAATATGTCATAATATCATAAAATATAACCGCATTTAAAAATAGCCATTGTTGTGTTTTGCCCTGAGTGGTCTTGCTCAGTGGGTGGGCATCATCCCCCAGACAGAAGGGTCTCCAGTCCTATCCCCAGTGAGGCAGGGCACACACCTGGGTTGCAGGCCAGGTGCCTGGTTGGGGGTGTGTGAGAGGCAACCGATCCCGATCAGTATTTCTCTCGCACATCAATGTTTCTCTCCCTCTCTCTCCCTTGTCCTCTCTTTAAAAATAAATAAATAAAATCTTAGAAAGAAAAAGATGGTAAACTTTAAAAATAATAGTATTTCTGTTTTTTAACTGGTACTGAATGGGCAAAATATTTCTTTGATATTTACTCATTCTCCCTCCCTACCTCCCTCTTTATAAATATCTTCTGTTTGAAACATGCATGTGCATACAGATTTTACCTAACTAGATATATAGCAAGTAATTATACATTTATGTAACAAATAGAACATGTAAACCAGTCCCAGGATAATGGCACAATGCACATTATGAATTTACTTATAAATTCAAAAAATACTTATTGAGTGATAATCATGTTATAGGTACCATATTAAGGCACTAGGGATAAAGTCATAAACCAGACCTATTCCCTGTCCATGAAGGCCTATAAGCGTTCTAGTGGAAAATACAGTCAAGTTAACCTTGACAATAAAAAGGAAATCCTCAGGAGTAACTCCTAGTTCAAGGGTAAGTTCTTGTAGTATGGAACCACAAAGGAGGTAATTCCATCTGAAGGAAAAGTCAGAGGTAGCTTTCCGGATGAAATGAAATGAATAAGAATTAATGTCTGTAATATTTTATTCAAAAATAAAAATATATATAATTATTGTTAGCAATTATCATTATCCTGGGTGTGTATTGCAAATTTAAACAGTATTTATGCAGATGATTTTCTTCCAATGTACTAAAATAATTAAGAGTGACTCTTGTTGGTGGGTATATTCAAAGAATTTAAGTGTATGTTTAAGTGTACTCTTCAGTTCTCCAGATTACTTGATTAAGGGACATAGTCTAATCACATATACTCTGAAGTCACCACAGTCAGGCCCTTGAACCTGAAAAAATACACAGTTGGTGAACGGTTCGGGGTCATGAGGGCCTTGAGGCTGTTCTGCTAGTCTTCAAATGTTTTGGGGGGGCAGTGTCTTTTATCTGTCTGCCTTTTAAACAAGGAAACCTGCAAACATCTCAGGCGATCATTTGATCTCTTTCTTGTGGGGCAGGTAGTCCGCCTGCTGCCACCCACAGACATGCTGTGCTCTCCACACCAGCTAGATTCTGGGCTTTTATGTTGGAGAAAAACCAGGCTTTCAGCCACATAGATAGTTCCCGCTGCAAGAAAGGGCTGGCGAATGAGGTCGGTGATGGGAGTGGTAACTGGGTTGAGGGATCCAACTGTGACCTTTGCGCAAGGACAAATGGTCTCAGGGACTGTGGGGTAGCTCAACGTGTAAACGCATTCATAGCAAGTGAGAACAAGAGGCTGCTGCTGCTGAGAGGAAAGGTGCTCAGAAAGAAGTCAGAGAAGAAGCAGTTCCAGCTTAGGAGGACGCCAGGCTCTCCTGATTTAAAGGGCAAGACTTAGCCCCACTGTGCAGTGAGTGGTGAACACAGAATAAGGGAAAAGCAGAGGCCGAAGCTCAGGTGACAGGCCACGAGGCAGAAAGATGCACACACCCATTCACATGGAAAGCAGGAAGGTGGACCGTATCACAGAAGATGGACTGGAGGCCTAGGGAATGTCAGTACTGAAAAATGCTCCTAGCAGAAACTATGAGGAACCTCCATCACTCACACGGCTTGTGAGACAAAGAAAGAGGGTAATGGAGCTTATGAAAATGTGGGATATTGCAACTGTCAGTTACTGTCAATGTAAATCTCAGCAGCTGCCTCACAGCAACATTTACATCCATTTAACCATTCATTCATTTACTCAACAAACTTAGGCTGACTCCTCATTTTTAAACCATAGTGTTGGGTACTCCACGTATAAAGATGACCAAGAAGCAGGTCTTGCCCTCTGGGCACACCCTGGAGGCAGAGAAGATATGCGACCAAAACAGATGTTTCTATCTTAAGTATTTTTGAACTCTACAACTATATTATTGTTATTAATATTCAGTTAAATAACGATCTTAATAAAATTACTGTTGAACTTTACTGTAAACAAGTTTTCTCAGGAAGGGCAAAATGAAGTCTATCACTATAAGTACTTTTACGCAAGCTGAAAATATGAGCTTGCATAGAAAATAATGTGTTTTATTATTCACAAGGTACCATTCTTTTCACATCACAGAAAAGTGCTGGATACGTGGGCAAGGAGCAACATTTCATCTTTGTGACCCAATAAACTCTTCTTGGAAACTACTGATACTGCCTATACCATCAGCCTCATTGAAAAAACTCTGTATTGGTTTGCTTTTAAGGAAAAATATTTGGTGAAGGCTAAGTCACTCTGCTAGGAGGAGCTGGAGCCTGCACTGGCAGGCTGCATAATAATGAATTGGGAGCTTCGGAAATGAAATTGTTACTGCTCGTTTTTGTCATTTACAATTGATTCATGTTCTGCATCTGGCATTTTAATCTTAGCATTTGAGAGCAGTTCCATCTTTCTTTAGGACACAAGAATTAGTCAAAGACAGTTAAAGACGACAAGTTTCGAGCCCAGCATCATTAAGAAGAGTCTGATTAGAGAAGTTTCTTTCCAAGCCTTAGGAGTTGTTATTTGATAATATCCTGTTTGGTATGTGAACGGCATTTTTGAGCTAGAAAAGTAAGAGAATATAAAAATAGTGCCACTTTAAATTCTTTAACTTCTGAACATAATCATATGTGCTCATGCATTACCCATAGAAAGTATAATATAGGGTATAATTTCAATAACATTTTCAAATCTTATAGATGTATTTCTTAATTATAAATAAAGTTACATCATTTCATAGTTGAAGTGATTAATGGAAATTATTCGTTTGACTTTCTTTTATAAATCCCTGTCTTATTTCCTTATCATTAGCATAAAAAATTCCAAATAGGCTTTTGTTTTAACTTGAATCTATTTAGAGTATCTTCAAATATATCCTTTGTGCAAATCATAAAGCTAAAAAATGTAATAACAATTTCAAAAAGTAAATAAATAAGTCTTTTTCAGAACTTAGAACACTTACTAGTTTTCTGAATAGGTTAAATGTTACATTTCAACTTCAATAAAAAAAGTGATCCTGAAGAATTCTAATGTTGAAATTAACTGATATAATTGGTGTTAAATAATGAAAAAAATTCTCTTGGAACTTTTCACAGAGAGATGATCCAAGCTAACGTGTGTCCCCAAGAACGGGAAACAAGCAGAGGCCTGACGTCCTGCTGGTAGGGCACGGGCTCCCAACAGGTCACCTGCAGACTGTGTTCTGTGAACAACAGGAAATTTAAAACAAACTGCCACAAAGACAGAAACACTCATGAGGGAAGAAGACAGTTGTTTTGAATGGACTCCTGATGTCATCCATGCCTGTTGGGGTACAGTTTCTCAAGCTATTTTATCTCCCTTCTAATTTTAAGACCAGAACTACCAATGAGAAATTTCCCCTTGATCTTCCTCCATGTTGCACCCCTGCGCAGGCCCTGGAACACGTATTCTACTTTACCTGTATTTGTGGCTTCTCTCAGCCATATTTTTTAAAAAATTAATAATTTATTGATTTGCGAGACTAGGTGGGGGGGAGAGAGAGAGATCAATTTGTTCTTCCATTTATTCATGCATCCTTTGGTTGATTCTTGCATGTGCCCTGACTGGGGATCGAACCCACAACCTTGGTGTATCAGGATGACACTCTGAGCTACCAGGCCAAGCACTCAACCACACTTTGACTGTACGATCTGACTGCCTCATATCCACCCTGTGCTTTCCAGGGTACCAATAAACAAGAGAAATAAACTGTGCTATACCCATGGGTCTCTGTCTGGGCAATAGCTGTGTGTTTCAACAATAGATATTACATAAAAATTCTTGAACACTGAAATATTTCAGCTAAGAGAAAAAATATTTTGAAGTCCATAAATAAGCATAACTATGCCTAAACTAAATCCTTGTAAATGATAAGGTGCTGACATCTTCATCTTAGTAAAGCTTTTATTTGAGTTAATTCATTTAATAAACATTCATAGACTGCTTATGGTATATGGAACAATACCCATTGCTGAAAATATGACCTTGAATAAAAAAGGTAAAAATCTTGTTTTTTATGGAGCTAAAAATCTAGTAAAGGACAATAAACAAGATATAGACTAACTGATAATCAACTACTGTACTACTATATGATACACCACATATAAACTACATACGTTTGACAGTAAAAAGGAGGTAAATTGGGACACTTGTAACTTTTACAACTAAGGTTTAAAATTAAAAGGAATAAATTCATTTAATTCCACATCTCCCTGTGTAACACTATTAGAAGCAGAGCAAGAACAAAATGTTGTCACTATATGTTTAGATGTTTAGGAAACACATCACGGCCTTTGGAGACAGTGATTAATTCTATAGTTATTCAACACGTACTATCTATCAAATTCTTGCTTGAATTGAATTATGGATATATGGGTGAATAATACACAATCCTAACTTTCAAAGGAAACACATTAATAAATCTCATTATAGTATTAACTCCAGCAACTAGAAGCATTCTCATTCTCAATAAACATAGTGGTTTTAAGATATATCCACAAGTTCTTTTTTGCTACTCCTCTCAAGAAGGGAAGCCTAACTGCATTTTTATCTGGTGTGGACTGGATCTAGTAACTCATTTCTAATGAACAGAAAAAGGTGAATATGTGTGGTTCGACTTGAGAGAGTGAGTCATGAAAAGCACTGTGGCTTGCTGCTTGCCTTCTTGTTCTCTGCGAGATCACTTGCCCAATGGAAGGAGGTGCCACGCTGTGAGGACAAACCACAATGAGAAAGTGAGGCCTCCTGCCAATAACCAGGTGAGTTTGCTCACTTGGTTGTGGACCCTGTAGCTGTAGTCAAGCTCTCAGATGACTCTGGCCCTGCTCAGAGCTTGACCGCTACCTCGTGAGAGATCCTGAGTCAGGACAAACCAACTAAGTTCTTTCAGGATACCCATCTTCAAAACCTGTGTGAACATAATAACTATTTTTGGTTTTAGTTGCTCCATTTGGGAGTAGCCTGCTATGCAAGAATAGATAGCCAATGTAATCACATTTTTGGAAAGTAGAGAAGGCAGGGAATTCCAGGAAATGTGATCAGTGTGCGTGTTTGTTTGTATGCATGAGTGTGTGTGTGTAAAGAGAATCACATGAAGACCAATCATAGATATGGTGGCAGGAGAGGGAGAGAGAGAAGCATATAGAATCTCTGCAATATGCATTATTTTCTTTTCAGATTTTTCCTTGAATTTACCATCCTCATTCTGTAGCAATATGTACCAAAGTTACCAAATTGCTACATAGATTCTAAAGATAAAATTTGAAGAGCCACAAAACTCTGCAAAAGTTAAAGAAGGTCCTGAATAAAGTATTGTCTCCAGGAAAGTCTCTGAAGAAGGATCAATATTTAAAAGGGAAGGAAAATTGAGCAAACTAACAGGGATCCCTTTATCAGTTCAACTCAGACAACCCAGCCAGCAGAGCATGCCCCGCACTGGAAGTGCATCACAACACCTGGGAGAGATGGGGACTGTACTCTGTACTCGTGACCGAGGTGGTGCCCTCAGGGGGGTGGCCTCCCTGAGCAGCTCTAGAGTTGAGGTGAGAGTAGGGTGATAGGTAATAGAGAGCAGAAAGAGGGGCCGGGGGAAAAACCGCAGTGATGTATGATGGATGATGGCAATAAATTGTGGGAACACAACGTGAGTACTCAAAACAAAGTAAGGCTACTTCATAACAGGTTTTGAGATGGGTCAGATATTTATCAAATTTTATGCTTAAAACCATTTAAAACTGGGCGCTGGCTGGTGGAGCTCAGTGGATTGAGCACAGGCCTGCGAACCAGAGGATCGAGTTTCGGTTCCCAGTCAGGGCACATGCCTGGGTTGCAGGCTGGTTCCCTGCAGGCCAACTCCCAGCAGGGGACGCACCAAAGGCAATCATACATTGATGTTTCTCTCTCTCTCTCCTTTCCTCTCTAAAGATAAATAAATAAATAAAATCTTTAAAAAAGCCATTTAAACTGGAACAGAAAAATAAGCAATATTCCAGTTTGATAAATATTTTAGAAAAGTGATAAAGTAAAACCATTTCTAGCAAGTCCAAATTACCTTAGGGTCTATTTGCTTAGATAAGCAGAAATTACTAATTATCCTCTATAAATTGCAGGCATATGCTTTGTTTTTTTAAAAAAAATGTTTGAAATATTTAATCTCTCAACACAATAGATTAATGGGTTGAAAATTTGCATGCTAGCTATCATGGATGTCAGGAAACACTTAATTTTTTTAGCCTTATCAAAGAAAAAATACAAATATGGAAACCATTACCTAAGTAAAATGAAGCCAAGTTAAAAAAATGTAAAAATACCCTCATACAGCTTCTTAAATTTAGATGTAGGAAGAATGGCTAAAACTAAAAACCTTTTTTCTGAGTGCCAAGTATAGGGGAGGGACACACAGCAAGCCTGTGGTGAGGAGGGTGGAATTAAAAACGGAAAAAAACACAAAGATTTTCCTTGAAAATCTACCATTCCTTGAACTTTGTTTTGAAATTGGTTGGAAAAAATAAATGAATATACATCATAACTATAAATGGATAAATATATCAGGGTCTCTGTTAGATCTAAAAAAACATCTAGCTTTGCAGAAAAGAGGAATCAGAGTCAGAATGTATTTGAATATTTTCCATTTATTTCTTTAAGTATACAGGGTCAACCTGTCATTTACAAATCTATTCAAAATTTTCAAAGCCTTAGAATTGAAAAGCATAGGTGTGTATTGAAACACCTGCTGAAGAAATATCGAACAAAACTTATTTAAAAGACCAGAATAGAACATATTTTACTGCTTCCATGTTGTGGCTTTGCTGTAATACTCTGTCATAAATGTGTTATTTAAAGAAAATATTTTATGCTCTAAAGTATTTTAATTAATTCACCAAAGTGTAGATCAAATTTCTGTGATGAAGGAGTGTGAGGCTTTCCGTTTCACATATCCATCAGAACTAGTTTTCTATTTAAGGCTTCCAAAATATTCTCGCATGAAATAAATTCCAAAGTATTCATTTGCCTTTTTTGCCAAAACCCCTTAGACATGGGGATCCTGAGAGGTAGGTGACTACTCACTTTTCCACTATGGGACTTTTCAGCCACCACTGCAATGCAAAGTTGTGTTTTTAATGATCATTTGTCTCATTATTCTGTCTATATTTAAATAGCATATGTCTCTGAAGTGAGGACGTGAAGACTAAAGGATGGAAATCCAAAATTAATGGTTCCTTTTATCCTTTGCAGCATCATTTCACGGCAGCCTGTTCCCTGTGCTGAGCCCCATGGTACACATATAAACTCACCTTTCAATCATTGGTGTGGGTTAATGACACTGAGTAATAGCACATTAGCAAAGTGCCATTCCAGACACCAGCCAGGCATGCCAAACAGATAATCTGACAATCGTTTCAGATTCATTTTCCGCGAACAGAAACACTGTTCAGGCTTATTAACTAGCAAATCTGCATAAGGCACAGTGCAGAGCACAGAGCCTCCATTAAAAGTAGCAATCTATCTCATTAATGTAATTTATGAGGATATTTGGCCCATTCTATTGTTGTAAAATCTCAAAATAAAAAAATATGTTTCTATTCAATAAAGCTGTCCTTTATTTGTAGCAAATTCTTATCATGTCCCCGATGCTTCACTGAAATAAAAGGACCATGCGTTGTTTAACAGAAAACTGTTACTGAATTATTTTATATATTGCTGCCAAAAGTACAGAGCATTTAGAGTGTACTTCCTTATGTACTCCTCAAGTTTAATCTGATATACACTAAGTCGATAGTAATTAATGTGGTCCTCTTCTTTCCTGTTTTGACTTTCTACTCACAAATTGTCTTAAATTTCCCATTTGGAACATGTGACCAGGGTCCTGCTGAACCTCAAATATATGCAACATGGTTTTATTTTTTTAATTTATTTAATTATTTTTTCAAGTACCGTTTTCTGTCTATTACTCCCATCCCATCCCACCACCCGTGCTACTCCCCCTCCCATTTCCCCTTTTCTCAGTTGTTGTCCATGTATCCTTTATATATGTTCCTCTAAATCCCTCCCCTATTTCCCCTGAAATTCCCTCCCCTCTCCCCTCTGGTCACTGTCAGCCTGTTCTCTATTTCAGTGTCTTTGGTTATATTTTGCTTGCTTGTTTGTTTTGTTGTTTAGCTTCCTGTTAAAGGTGAGATCATATGGTATTTGTCCTTCAACACCTGGCTTATTTCACTCAGCATAATGCTTTCCAGTTCCACCCACGCTGTTGTAAAAGGTAGGAGCTCCTTCTTTCTTTCTGCGGCATAGAATTCCATTGTGTATATGTACCATAGTTTTTTGATCCATTCATTTACTGACGGGCACCTAGGTTGCTTCCAACTCTTGGCTATTGTAAATTGTGCTGCTATGAACATTGGGGTGCACAGGTTCTTTGAGATTGGTTTTTTAGGGTTCTTAGGATACAATCCCAATAGTGGAATGCAACATGGTTTTAATAAAGACACACTTGCTTAGGATTTCTACCTGATCTCCATTCGTGGTAGCCTGGGGTCCTGTGTTATTTTAACATCTATGAATGGGGAGTTGATTGGTGAATATTGAAGTCCCCACTGTATCTATGAGCAATATATTCCTTTTTTCTCTCTTGGGAGCTCGTTTCTTCTTTGTGCTTTATGAACACTGTGTTGTATCTTTTTCTCTTTTTGCTGGGAAATTTCCCTGCACTTATCTTCAGATTTTGTGACCAGAGCAAATTCCATTTTTAATTTATCTACCTTTAACAATGGTTTAATTCCTTTTCATATTTTCCTGATGCATGTATAATTTCATGCTAAATTGAGGTGACCTATTCTTAAATATTCATTTTCAAGAAAGCTATCAAAAGATGAAGTCTTAGTAGAGATAGTCACACACAAGCAGATATACAGAGGTGGTGACCTATGCTAAAGTCATTCAGAAAAACATTAAAATCCCCAGTAGTCTGTGGCATATTCCAGGTCACTTGCATTGATGAGTTCTTCATGAAGGAGAGAGTAGCCATAAATAACTTAATTATGAGAGAATGGGGTCAGCACAGAGTCTTGGAATAGCAGAATTCTGGAAGGAAAATGCATGTTAAGATAATAGTTCCCACCTGACAATCTGTTTCTTTTCAAGGTCCAACTAACCACCTGACATAGACCACAGGCTTTTTCAACCCTGGTAGGCAACAATCCCAACCACATTCTTCCTCAGACTTCAGTGTTCTCTGTGGAAGAGAGTACACTTCACATAATCAAATTCCTTACTTATATCACCTAAATTGTAAAAGATGAATTCTTCCCTCCATGGCTCTGTACCTGATATTTTCCTTTCATTCAGAAGACATCAGTGTCATTATTTTCCCCACTTAGTTTTACATGGCATGAAAATATGCTTAATTCCTCAGAGTTGATTTGCCTTTGTGACTTGCCCTGTGCCAGAAAGTTGAGATGGATAGATGGATGGATGGATAGACAGATAGATAGATAGATAGATCTATTAGCTAGATGAACAGATAACTAAGAAACCTCTATGGTATTGGTTTTTTAAACTGTCACTCAAGGATATTATTTTTTAGAGAGAGAGAGGAAGCGAGAAGGAGTGAGATGGTGAGAGAGGGAGACAGGAAGACAAGGAGAGAGGGAGAGAGGGGGATAGAGAGCGAAGGGAGAGAGAAAGAGGAACATCTGTGAGAGAGAATAACACTGACTGGTTGCTTCCTGTACACGTCCTGATGGGGGATCGAACCTGCAACCTAGGTGTGTGCCCTGATCCGAGACCCAACCTGCTGTCTTTTGTTGCACAGAATGGCACTCCAACCAACTGAGTCACAAAGCCAGGGCGATATTAATTTTTTACAATTAAACTGTCTTTGTAATTGTTTTAATTCTCGCTAGGTCTCATTTGTTTTGTGTGCCTTTTCATTTTAATTGATATCAAAACATTTCAAAAATATGTAAAGTCAGGATGAGTCCAGAATAAAAGCCATTTTGTATGATCACAGCAATTAAGTTCATTGTCCTTTTAAAGTCACAAAAAGGATTTTAAAAATCAGTTCTCCTATGCTAAAACAAATGGCTCTCCATCTGGGAGACCTTAGAACTTACTGTTAACTATCTTGTGTCAGCATTTTCTATCCTTTAGCACAATTAATTAAAAAAAATTTCGTGCTTGACTCTGAATCAAAACTGTTTCCAGCTTCTTCATTTCCTGAGTAGGCAGCAAAATCACTAATGGTAACAAAAAGCTCTCCACTACCTTTTTCTGAGGAATAAAGTATTTGTAAATGTTTATGTAATTATGCCAGGCACAGCATTCCTAGTCAGATAAGCAAACACTTCTGAATGGAGACCAAATAATGCATTGTATTAACCTAATGAGGCCCAATTTATTCACTTTCATTAATATTCATTAACTTAAGTCAGTTTGTCTAACTTTTTACTTCAAACATATCATTTGATCTAAGTCCATTTCGTGGCCTTTCCTTTTAAACACATCCTTTCTAGAATTAAGGGACCTTTCTTCTGTTCTCATTGCACATTGCTTCGGTAATGAGCCTGGTTTTCAGCTGTTTGTCATGCCCTTCCCCTTCAGATCTCTGATGCACAGATTAGCTAAATATTTCTGTTTGAAAGCAGTTGGTCTCCAATCTTTGTAAAGTCTCAAAAAGTCTGGCGTCTACCATCTCTGCAGGGTACTTTGCAGTTGTAAAAACGAAGGGGAGTTCGGGGATGAAAGGCAGTGAGTTGTTTTCTTTGCCTTGGGTGATTACAGGTAAAACATTACACAAATTACATAAAACCTCACATAAGCAAGAGGACAAGAATATAACTTTTTTGAACTGGAGTGTGCATTAATTTTGTCACAGAACATTTCCTTTATTAACTTTTCTGAATTTAAAAACATAACTGTCTTTTGATGTAGTTTCCAAAGTGTTATAATTTATTCACATGCTGCTAAGAGCTATATATCTCACACTGACCCAAACACACAAAAATATCATATGTAGAACAAAGTTTGCAAAGACTGAAGGCAGCTGATATAATGAGCAAGGAACAAGAACAAGAACAAGATCTGAGCTCCAAGTTATTGGTGCTCCCGCACAGTAGAAAGCTGGGCAAGTTTTTCACATCCTCTTTCAGAAAATCAGAGTGGATTTGAGTTGCAACTTGTCATGAAGATTTAGCAACAGCTTATTTATCTTTTTCTTTACATGTATTAACTTGTGTTTCATGACACAGATTAAGTGCCCAATAAAAGCAAACTATCATGTTACTAAACTGGAAACGTAAAACTCCAATTTAGTGTGTGTGTATGTGTGTGTCTGTATGATGAAAAAAATAAATCCCCAATACATATTGCTTTCGGACAACTGGTTGTTCAGATCAGATTGATAAGTCAAATGTGACCATGTACATACATGGTTGATACTGTTCAGGCAGAGTTCCAAACAACAACAAAAAACAGGATTGCTTTGAAGAGAAGAAAGGCATACAACTACTTCTAATTTTCTACTAATAAAAATTATAGTTAATATTAACTGATGCATATTATAGCAATAAGAATTTCCTATACTTTTTTTCATTAAGTGTTCTTAGCTCTCTAAGGTATATACTATTTTTATTCCTAGTTCAAAAATAAGAACACCAAGGCTGATAGATGTTAAGTAACTAGTTATGGTCACTCATGGTTGTCTTGCCCAGGCCTGCCTGCCTCCAGAGTCTAGTATGGGAAAGAGTCATCTGACAGCAAATTCATGCATTTGCATCTAATTAGGATCTGAATTGTGACAGTCTGTGGCCGTGTGTGTGTACATTTGTGTACACAGTAGATACAACTATCAGAGACAGTAAATAAAGTAGATTATGAATTTTAACTTAAATAAAAGATGTCTAAAGCTAACCATTAGGATAATTAAGCTGGGCTGCTTATATATTTTGTGGAAGGATCGGGTACATGGGTAAGGATGAAGGAACCCCTCTTCCTAATACACAGGAGAGCAATTTTGCCTACTGGATGTGACATCAGTTAGGTACCCTCCTGAAGTCCCCCTTAGCGTAGTGCTTTTGTTACACTTTTATGTTGTGTACATAGGCAGGTTACTAATTTGAAAATAAGATTGCATTGTGAGAATTAAACTATGAACCAATACAGAATAGGTCACAGGAAAGAAAAACTACAAGAGACTCTAAAGAGACTCTTGATTTCCACACCAAAAATGTCAGTGGCGGTATTAACAACTGAGAAAAGAACATGTCAGTGTCAGGGGAAAGTCATGCAGACTGAAGACAGAGAAGGTCTGAAAAATTGAAGCTTTGGAGTCAAACTAAGCATTGCCCAGGGGAGAGGATGCCATACAGTGCCAGGCAGGTGTATTCCTATAGGAGACAGAGATGTCAGAGCTCCGCAGCTTCTGAACTAAGATGCCTTTGCATGCTCTTGCCCTGGCCCACATCCTCCAGGCAACCTCTGTAAGGGTCACTTGCTAGACAACATACTTGCCTTTTCTTTCATCAAATATGTGTTACATGTGAACTTTGCTTAAGTTAGAATAGTATTGTCTTTGTAGAAAGCATGACTTCTGTGAAAAAAAGCTACCATCTACACACAAATGGCTTCAGTTGTTCTCATACATAAGAGCACACACATAGGTACGGCAAGCACATCTTACACTTGAGGGCACAGGCCGTGGAGTTGGATGATCTGAGTTGAAATCGCAGCTTAGTGTTCGCTGGTCATGCAACCCTGTCCAAATCAGGCAGTCTCTCCTCAGGACCAATAGTAGTACCTAGTTTATAAGTTAATATGCAAATGAATATGGTAATAAAGTAAGAATGGTGCATAGCACATAGTGCTCAAAAAGTTTTAACTATTACCATTATTGTTGACACTAATGTGGTTATTACTAGATTTTTTAGCTCAGTTCTACTACTTTTCAAACCCAATACTGGATCCTAACCCTTTATTTAGCCTTTACACCATGCCCTCTCTATTCTGGTAACTTCCTCTACATTTTGGTGTTTGATTCCCAAGCTCTTCTTCCTTTCTCTGGTAATCCTTGCCAGAAGGATGGACTTTCTAAGTGCCTCTGTCATCCACAGTCCTGATTCACCAGACAAAAGAGACTGTCATTCTCGTTTCTCACTACCTCTTTTCCCAAGATCACTCACCAACCCATCCTCTTTTAATATTTGTACTACTTGACATTTACTTTCCATAATCAGCTAGTGACATTCTTCCACCTTTTCATATTCACTGTATATCTGTCCTGCCATCTTTAAGGAGGAGAGTGTTGACAGTGATGACCCTTCAACACCTGTTTCCAGTGGTTGCTTCTATTCCACACCAATGGTGTAAATTAAACTGATGTGTATGCTTCCCCACAAGCAATTCACATAGCTTAAATTGGTAAAAGTAAATTTTCATTTTATTTAAATCTATCCATAGTAGTCATGGTCTATTATGTTCAGAATCTATGGTCAAATTTGAACAACTACCCTTAGGAACATATATATGCATATACGTGGTATGCATATATGTGGTATGCATGTATGCTTGCTGCAGTCTGAATATTTGTGTCCCTTCCCTCTAATTCATATGTGGAAATCATAATGTTCAAGGTGATGATATTAATAGGTGGGGACTTTGAGTGATGCTTAAGTCATAAGGATTGAGGAACCCTCGTGAATAGGAGCAATGCTCTTATTTAGAAAGCTCTAGAGAGATCCTTACCCTATGAGAAGGTGCCAGGTATGAACCAGAAAAAGGGTCTTAATCTGATCATAATGGGGCCTAGAACTTGGACTTTCCAGTGTACAGAGCTATGAAAAATAAATTTCAGTTGTTTGTAAACAACCAGTCTGTAGTATTTTGTTATAGAAACTCTGAAGGGCTTAACAGACTACTTTACTCTCATGTCTATTTGTATGAAGACTTACATAAATTTTGATTTTCAAGGTCATTCTTGATTTTAATATGCTCTCCCATTATCTTTAAATGTACATTCTTTCTTGTAATGCCTCTATTTTTGGTTAAAAACTGCAATCACTGTTCCTGTGATCAGTGTTCCTGATGTAGAATTTTAGACCATTGAATAAATCTCTGAGTGTGTGATTAAAGATCATGCCAGACACAAAAGATATATTTTGTTCTCTGAAAGATGGAAAAGTCAGTCACCCTCAAGATGAATGAAGGCTAAGACATGTAAGGCATAAGGCAAAGAAATTAAGGATTTATAAAGATACGCCCTGGGCTAGTTTTTCTAATGCAACTCCATGGGGGTTGAAGCAAACTCTTTAAAGAAACTGTTCTCTGCTTCCTAAAACTGTCATGGAAAAGTAGAGTTTTAATCATCCTTGAAAAGAGAATGGAATACAAACAGTCTGAACTCAGAAGTGATAAATTTAAAGGCTCCCTGAGTTGTCCAACCATCAGGTTCTGGAGAGTGATTAGGGAAGGGTCAGCCACTGGTGGACTTTGTGAAACAATGTTAGAAGTGAGGAACTTAGAGGTACTTATGAACATACCTGATGGGAGCAGCTGAGAGACCCAGCAATGGACATTTGTGTGACAGGGGCCAGACACTAGAATCTAAGGAGGTAGGGAGGATCACTAGACTAGACATACAGGCAGCACTGGGCACTTTGAAAGTAAAAGGCAACTCAGAGTAAAAGGCTGTAGCACCAACTCTGGTCCAGGGGTTTGCAATACTGGGTGCTGATTAGAATCACTTAGGGGGCTATTACCAAAGATGCTGAGCGCCTCTCCAGTGAAACCAGATTCCATCATTCTGGATAGCAGCCCAAAGATGGGCATTTTAAAAACCTCCCTTAGACAGTACTATGTGCATCTAGGATTGTGATATTGTTGGATAAACTATAGCAGATGATAGAAACTGGCAGAATGGACAATATTTTCCTCCCTCAGTTGCCTAAATGTACAAGGTGGGGCAAAAAGGAGGTTTATAGTAGTTCATATGGAAAATAATACAATAATTATCAGATAATAATACAAGAATAAACTCTGTATTTCATGTATTCAAAACTGTAAACCTACTTTTGCCCCACTTTTTGCATTTAAAACTATATAGAGGTTCAGCACTTCACAACTATAATACCCCATGGGAGGTCTAAAATGCCAAATAAAGTCCTTAACACGGATAACAGTCTTCATGTCCATAATGGGTAGCTTAGTTCATTAGAGACCCAAGAGTGTGAATGTGTTTTTCATGCATGAACCTTCCTCCCCTGTGAAATATAATCTACTTTTCATGGGTGTGATGCTTAATTTTACATGTCAACTTGATTGGACCAATGAGTACCCAAATATTTGGTTAAACATTATTTCAGATGCCTATGTGAGGTTGTTTCTGGATGAGATTAACATTTAAATCAGTAGGCAGAGTAAAGCAGATTGCCCACCCCAGTGTGGGAGAGATTTATTCAACCCTTTGAAGGCCTGAACAGGACAAAAAGGCTGAGTCAGGGAGAGTTCATTCTCTCTGCCTGCCTCTCAGCTGGGACATTGGACTTTTTCTGGCTCTATATACTCAGACTTGGACTGAAGCTTATATCATTAACTCTCAAGCATTCACAGTCAGAATGGAACTTTAGTATCAGCATCCCTGGATCTCCAGTTTGCTTGTGGGACTTCTTAGCCTCCATAATCACATGAGCCAATTTCTTATAGTATATAGTATAGTGTGTGTGTGTGTGTGTGTGTGTGTGTGTGTAAGATTTCTCTAAAGAACTGACATACAGTGGGGCTTCAGTTTAGTACTTCCAGTTAGTACATCAGTTTAGTACTACTTTAGGGAAAAATGCCTAAAAATACTAGTTGCCATGTCCTCAGAAATAAGCAACACATGCTACCACTTGCAGGTTCATGTGATGGAAACTGGCTGAGAAATTTCTCAAAGACCACCTCCTGTCTTTCTCTGCCATTGCACACAGCCTGCTTGTTTCGCCTCCGATGAAAAAAAAAAGTAAGGAGGATGTTAAGATGACCCCAGTGGAATTCACTGGAACAGCAGCAGGGAGTTTCAGCAGTTCCCACACCAGCCCTTTATCAGCACCAGCCCATCACTATGCTGTTTTCAAGACCTCCTGCTGATAGCAAACGCCTGGGTTATGGTTCTGGTTTATTAGACTGTCCACTGGCAAAGAGCTCAAGTTCCATTCAGGCATAATAAATCATCAGTCTCACACTAGCAAATAATTCACCCAGACTCCCTTCTGTCTTCCCTGTTTTGACTGTTCATTGCCTGTCAGGTGAACTAGAAAGGGTCATCACTTTCATCATTTTGCAAATACTAAAGTCAAATCAGCACTCTTCACGTTATCTTTAACCCTTTCTCTTTATTTTAAAAATAACGACTCCTTAAATCTACCAATATAAATGTGCAGATGAACCAGAATGTGTATTTGTCTCTGGTCGTTGTGTTAGTAAGGCAACTGTCCACTAGAAATGTTAAACATAGTTATAATTTCAAGTTAGTAGAATATGACTTTAGTATTAAAAGTCAACCTAATTAGCTTTTCTCACTTCAACAATCAGTCTCATTCTAAGAGTGAATAAAATAAAGCTAAGAAACCATTCCATTTGTAGTTATATATTCTCTTATTAACTCTATTTTGCTCAGAATCCACCTTAAACAATTACCCCAACTCAGGCCTCTGCTGAGCTGCAGGTTCACTGTCCTTGACACAGTCTCTCAATGTAATAAATGTACCCCAGGTTTGGCTGTGATACCTCATTTTTACTGTTTTCTATCTGGATCCCTTTAAGCATAGAGGAAGTCCTTGTGTGAATAATTTTGGTGATACTCTCAGAAACAGGGAAAGAAAGGAAAGAAGAAAAACAATCAAAGAAAACATGGTTCTTGAAGAATAGTGTATAACAAACATGTTAACCATACAGAGGAAATACAATTCTCACTATAGTTCCTAAGACATCTCATTTATTCATTCATTTACCCATTCATTCATGTCATTCTGACATGTCAGTCACCATTGTAGGCATTGGTGTTAAAAGGATGAATTAAATAACCAGAGTCCTTGCCTTTTGTAGCTTATAGTTCACTAGGAAGAGACAATAGATAGGCAAAACCAATAACCAAGCCTATTTATCAGTATAACAAAGAGTGTAAGTGTTTGGGAGAAAAATAAAACAGGGTGATGAAGAAGAGTCTCTAATAAGGAAACCTAAAGGAAGGGAGGGAGTGAGCCATGTGGCTGGGACTATGTTCATCTTTGTGGATCACAGTAAGGACACTGGTTTTCCCCTTGAGTAAAATAGGTAGACATTTCTTGATTTTTGAGTAGAGGTGTGATATAACCTGAAACATAAAAATGGTCTTTTTTACTGACGGGCACCTAAATTGCTTCCAACTCTTGGCTATTGTAAATTGTGCTGCTATGAACATTGGGGTGCAAATGTTCTTTGGGATTAGTGTTTTAGGGTTCTTAGGATACAATCCTAGCAGTGGAATTGTTGGGTCAAAAGGCAGGTTTCAATTTTAGTTTTCTGAGAAAATTCCATACTGTTTTCCATAATGGTTGTACCAGTCTGCAATCCCACCAACAGTGGACCAGAGTCCCCTTTTCCCCACACCCTCTTACACAATGTAATTCTATGCTGCAGAAAGAAAAAAGGAGCTCCTACCTTTTGCAACAACATGGATGGAACTGGAAAGCATTATGCTGAGTGAAATAAGCCAGGTGTTGAAGGACAAATACCATATGATCTCACCTTTAACAGGAAGCTAAACAACAAAACAAACAAGCAAGCAAAATATAACCAAAGACACTGAAACAGAGAACAGGCTGACAGTGACCAGAGGGAAGAGGGGAGTGAATTTCAGGGGAAATAGGGGCGGGATTTAGAGGAACATATATAAAGGATACATGGTCAACAACTGAGAAGGGTGGAAATGGGAGGGAGGCGGGTAGCACAGGGGGTGGGATGGGATGGGAGTAATAGACAGAAAACTGTACTTGAAAAATAATTAAATAAGTTAAAAACAAAAAACAAAAAAATGGTCCTTTTTGCTGCTCTGTTGAGACTGCCTTGTAGTAAGCAAAGGTTTGAGTCTTTGCTACTAGGGTGGGAGATATGAGTGCTCAGAAGTTTTCAGTTCTCTTTTTCTCCATGGGCATAAGAGAGCGTACATTTCCTAGCCCCTCTGCAGGTAGGTAAAGGACAATGAGATGTGAGCAGGAATGGGGTGTGTCACTTGTGTGCTGAGGCTTCAGAATTTTCTAGGCTGTCTCCTCTCTTATTGCTTCCACGGGTGACACTGTGAATAGCACAACCACTGTCCACCTGGATCCCTGCATAACTGTAAGAAGTAACCCAAAGCGCCTCAGTGTTGCCAACATAAAAGTAGAGATTTGTGAAGAGATCCATGACTTTGGAGGCTGTTAAACCACTGGGGTTTGGAGACTTGAAAGTTATTGTTGGAGAAGCCTAGTCTATTGTGACAAAATTAACTGGTCAGGAGGCTATTATAATAACTTCCCAGGAGAGATGGCAGTACGTTGGAACAAGGGGAAAGGAGAAGGAGTGGAGGTGACATTCCAGATACATTTTAAAGGTAAAACCAAACCATTTGACAAATGCTTGCTATCTTTAGAAGAAATTATTTATAAACCTGAAAATACTTTTTAAGTCTGTGTCCTTGGTTGAAAAATGTTTGACAAGTGACAAATACAGCCTGTCCAAGCAAGCACATAGAATCCCTTTGAGCTGATATATCACTTACTGTAAGTGGTCTCAAACACACACTGTGGGGAATACTTGACATTTATATTGTGCCTTCCTTTCTTTAGCGTAACCATTTTTTTTTAATGTAAATTTCCATTTAATGGAACATCTTATGCCACGAATTATCTGCTCTGGCAATGGTTTTTCAACAAAGAGGCATACAGGGTGGGGTGAAAGTAGGTTTACAGTTGTGAGTGGCCAAACACATGGTTTATTTTTCCATTATTATTTATTAATTATTGCACTATTTTCCATATGAACAACTGTAAACCTACTTTTGCCCCACCCTATATGAATAAATTTTTTAAAAAACCCACTGCATTAAATTGCACTGGGAAGACAGCTTAGCCCAAGGCAGAGTATGACAATGCCTACTATTATGGTGATATGAACAAGTTGTCCTTCAAGCTCTGCCTAAAGTTAAAGAGGTTCCTGATGTTAAATACCATAAGCTATTACTTAGCAAATACACGGTAAGGAAACAGTGATGTGTGAGAACCTGTGCTAGTCACAAGCATCATGACCAAATAAGGAAACTGACCTTGCTAAGACCAGTGCCTGCAGGCTTCCATTATCTACTTTACAGTGGTTTTGAAAACATGAGGAATAAGAGCCTTCATGTTGTCCCAAAGTGAAGTTAACAGTGTTATAATATTAGGTAATATAATCTCCCTCCTCATAAATCAGTGTAAGTTTTCATATTTTCTCTATGCATTCCACACATTTCCATAATACTTGAAAACTCAATGATTATCATGTGGCCCTAAATTAAAACAGGACAGATGTACAATCTATCTTGATGTTTAGTTATCATTTATAAAGACAAAGGGAGAAAATGTTTTCATCAAAGCTTATCATTTTCCTCAACTTATATTTGGACATTTAAATCTTAGCTATGGTTTTAAAAGAGTCGAGACTATCAGGTAGGGTTCTGTAAACTACATTCCTCCTTTGCTCAGATGGTCACTTTCATGAGAAATACCAGTGACAGAATAAGCACAGGTTCAACCATGCCTTTAATCACACACTCTTCCAATATCTTTTCCATCCAGAATATTGTGATAGTTAAGAAACTGTTAGGTGACATTAAATAATTTCCTACATTTATATTGAAAATAAATTCTAAAAAATATTTTTTAAAACTCTCAAGTTACTTGAGGGGTAACCTTTTGCTGAAATATTTTTACCAGATTTAATCAGGTTTGATCTTAGAAAAAACATGATCAGGTTTACCTTTTTAGCTTCTGATTGGTTCAAATTCAAAATATCCAGTATACAAAAAATAATATAAATGTAGAATTTTAGAGTTTACAACCATTTAAGAAGTTTTTATTATTCTAACCTCAGTGTACAAAATGTTGCTGAATATACTGCACACCCACCACTCACAGCATCCCCTTTGGGTTCCACCTTATGTAAGCATCCTTTTCTAGGCTTAGTTCCTTAGCTATGAATTATAGGCATTTACCATCCATAGTTCCTTCCTTCTCTAACATTCTTTAGCTCCATATCATTCCCTTCTGATCAGTCTTTGGCATATCTTCTTGACATTCCTGCTGCCACTGCCTTCGTTCATTCTCTCATTATCTTATCCTTGAATCACACAGTGGTTGCCCAATTGTATGGTATACTTGTCTTCTGACTGGACTCATCACCACCAGCCTCCACATTGCTTTTGGAGTCTTCACTCTCAAATGCAAACGTGGTCATCTGACTTACTCCTTGGCTTAAAAAATCTTTAATGTATTTCTTCTTCATGATCCTGAAAGAATCCCAATGGTCCTGGGTCCCACCTTTTGATTTGGATGCTCTACCACCATGACCTTGACCCTAGAACATTTCTCTATTATAGAAGTGATCGCAGTGTGCTAAAATGATTGACTTATTGCCATCTCTCCCTCTAAGCTCCTGGAAAGTAAGTAAAAGAATTGATTGGGGATCTTTTGTGTTTGGCACACTGCTTTTTACCTAATAGTGAAATTTATGTGCTTGTTGAATAAATAAAGGAGCAAATGAATAGCCATCTCTAATACCTGAATGCAAGGTTGTTTTTTTAAAGAACCGAGGTAGCATAGTTTCTAAGACGATAAATACTTATTCCCATTTGAAAATGTGCCTGGAAACCTCCAGCACATATTTTGCCACAAGAAATACAAAAAGAAAATGCTATCTATACACTAAATTCTGTGGTACACTTTTTAATATTCAAACATAAAATCACCCGAAGTAAAACATTGCTTTCTGCCTAATTTATTCTATTTAGACAAAGAAACCAGACTGGTTAGATTTATGAGATAGTTAAACATGCTATGTACTGACTTACACTGTTATAAATACTTACGTGCCACCAAAATTTGGCATGGAGTGAAAAGTTTTTCATTTTCAGAAAGAAACTACAAATGTAAAGTGATATATTAGAGAACTGCTTCCTACCACATCCTAGTTATTTTAAATGGAATCTAAATTTGGGGTCTAAATTAGGAGAATACATGTAAGTTCCATGCAGTATAATTTAGAACAGGAAGTTTCCCTGGTAACCATATACAAGTTGGCAAGAAGCAGCAAGAGAAACTATAGCCCTAGGTTCTTATAAAAAATAGGAAATATACTTTATGACCTTGAATGCATTATTGGTTAACTCCTTCCTCCTGGACTATGGCATAATAATTTTAGGTTTGTCTTTTTCATTTGAGTTAACTGTTCACAAGTAGACTGAAGAAAAATTTTGTAAAGCCCATTCCGTTTTCTTCAACACTTTTCAGATGTTTTGTATTAAGACTAACAAGGGTGACAATCTTTCTTCTTCTTTTTGTGGTTAGTGTACTCATCCCATCAATAAAGCAATCCGTAGTCTCTTCCAGTCCAACAGCAGCAAGCCCAAATGACTTTTTAAACCCTCTCCTGAAAATGTTCTAGAAATAACCATTAGGTTTATAGCAGAAATACTGATGTCAAGCATCTTTTTTACTCTGATTTGTGTGAATATAAATACAGAATTATGAAAAATAGTGTATTACTGAATGCAGTATACTACCACTATTATTCATAATATTATATTTATTCACAGTAAAAAATTAAAATAAATACCATGTTTCAAGGAGTGTTTTGAATTAACTTACTTGATATAAATGCAAGAAAAAGAACATAGACAAATTGTACTTTATACACCTCTTTATAATAAGAATCCAGGTATTCCTGGCTTTGTTTTAGCAGATTTTTAAAGAAAAATTTCTCAAGATCAAATAGTGTAGTACTTTCATAGCTTCTGAGGTTAGTTTTTGTTAAAAACACGTGTAACGTGCCTTTAAGCATCTTAATCCTAGTTCTTTGGTATCTCTGATTCTTCACAACCATTACTCTAACTATTATATTTCATTTAAGAAGAAAAATGCATGCACAGGCAAATTCTACCATTAACAACAGGAACTCGTAACAAATTAATGGTAGCACATGCCCCTTTGTGGTTAATATAACATTTACAAAAGCTTTTTGTTAACTGTAGCAATATGGTGAAACTTCAGGACCATCTGGAAATAATTCTATTCACAGTCTCAGGAGAAGGCAAGAGTTATTACCAGAGAATATTTCAAATATTTAGATAACTTTAGATAATGATAATGCTAGATAAAGCAGTAGCTCATTCTCACATGGACAGCATGCTCTCCAGCCCTCAGAGGTATCTTCTGAAAAGATCAGGCGGAAAAAGGAGAATTTGACTAAATTCTTCAGTTTGGTGGGTATTTATTTATTCTGTGATATGTTAAATTGTGTTATGCCCAGAGGACATGAGGGTTTAATGATGTAATAAAAATTAGAGAAGTCAGGGAAGGAAGGAAGGAAGGAAGGAAGGAAGGAAGGAAGGAAGGAAGGAATTAAATAAAAATATACTTTTCAAAATCTAAGAATTTTCTGTTGATAGAGTAATGCAACAGGAATAATTGTTAAGAAATCATAGGCCATTCTACTTCTTATGGCAGGGCATTGCATGCAGAATAATCACATTGGCATTTTTAAGAAGCAGAATCAAGGCAAGTGGAGCTCAGTGAGAGATGGTGAAGTACACAGTGAGAAAATGAGGGAGGGGGCTGGGATATAGAAGAGGAGTTTGGGGAAGAAATCAAGAATTCTGTTAATACAAACAGCTTATTATATGTGGCAATGGAAATACAGCAGGCCTTCTGATAACGTCATTTGGTTCAGAGTCATCTCACTATAACATAGATGAGAAAAAAATCAAATTCCAGCCAGGGTCTCTGTCTGTGTGGTGTTTTCACATTCTCCCCACAGTGGCATGAGTTTTCTGCTGGAACTCTGGTTTACTGCCACATCCCAAAGATGTGCACATGAGGTAAATGGCATGTCTACTTTGTCCCAGGATGAGTCAGGGTGGGTGTGGGTGTGAGTGGCCCTGGGATGGAAGAGCATCCTGTCCTGCGGGGCTCCCCACCTTGTACTGTGAGCTCCCAGGACAGGCTGTGGCCACCTTGACCCTGAATGGGAGTCAGTGGGTTGGAAAGTAACTATAATTCTTGTTTTCCCAATGAAGAACAAGAATTCATTATAATTCTTATAATTCATCTTTTTTCCAATGAATGCGTAGCTCATGTTTGTTTAATATTTAATATTAGAAGTATTTTGAATATTTAGATGTCTGGTGATGTTTCAGTGACTTAGAAATGTGCCTTAGGAACTTAACTCCTATTTTTATCAGTTAGCCTGTAATAAAACTGGTCTAATTATATGTCATTTTGCTTAAAGTCACACTTTCCAAGAACCTACTGATAATGGTAAATGAAGACTTACTATATAAAGTTGACTATATAATTCTTGATTTCAGGGGGAGGTAATGGCTGAAATTTGGAATTCAGGAGTCATGAGCATGAAATGTCATTCCATGGAACTGAGATTACCTAAAAAGATAATCAGAGCCATGGCACGGAACTCAAACAAATATATGATGCAGAAGCCTGACTAACGTAGAGAACAAGGAGAAGAAAGATCCAGAGTGAAGTCCAGAAACCTCAACTCTTAAGGCACAGGTGGGAAACACAAGGCCCATGGGCTGAATCAGACCCTCCACCTTGTTTTATCTGGCCCGGCACCCTGTTTCTGACTGTCAGGAGCACTGAGCTCTTGATTAACTGTTAAGGGGCAGTTACGTTTATACAGTCCTAAAATTACATTCAACCCTTTGAAGGCAACCGTGAGTCTGATGTGACCCTCAGTGAAAATGAGTTTGATACTGCTGTCTCAAGGATTGTAGAGAAAAAGAAGAGCCAGTCAGTAAAGGAGACTGAGAAGGACAGAAACGGGAGGTGGAGGGAGAATATGATGTCATGAAAGGCAATAAAATGTATTTTGAGAAGATGTAAGGTGTTGTGTTGGTCAAATTCAAATTATTGCATGTTATCAAAAGTCCTAATAGAAATAAATTTTAAAAAGGCATTAAAATGTGACAATGTTAAATATTTTGAACTTCTCAAGGTATTTCTACCAATAAAACTCTTAAGGTTTATAGTAAAACAAGCACTCCAACCACATTTTATTGCTTATCTGAATTGCTGATCCCGTTGTGAACTTTTAATTAATATATAAAAGGAGCACCTACATGAAGGCATTCTAAACATTATAAAACAACTAACATCTTGATTATGACTCATATTCTGCATGTCTAGATCCATGAAGTAAACCACAATTAACACTGGTATCAGATTCATCTGTTTCAGCGAGTGACCTTATTGCTTCAATAAAACCTTACTGAGATATCAGTAATAACCATAAATATAAATGGAAAAGGAAATTACCATTCAGTGGTTATCTCTCAATAATCTTCCTACTAAGGGGAAAATTTTGTTTTTGAACATATTTATGCATTTAGTCATATTGATTAAAAGAACATCTAAGACAAAGTCCATTACGCTTCTAAAGGTTTCATTTATGCTAAAGGATAAATAACAAAATACTTTAAAAGATAAATATTATGTAAATAAAAAATGTTTTAAATTGAACAAATAGTAAATTATTATATACCCAGGCAAGTCTCATTTCACTTACTAGATCAATTATAGAATTCATTTCTGTAATTTTTTATGTATTTACTATTTCTCCCACTAGTTGAAGGGATCCTCATGACAGATAACTACGTTAACCTAATTCCTGAAAGCTTAGCTCTTGGAATACAGTAGGAACATAACACATACTTGGGAAGTGAACAAGTGAATGGGCGTGTGGTAGCAGCATAAAAGTAAGATAAAGGGAATACAAAAAATTGCCTTTCTGTCTAAGGTTTTAATATTAGCAAACATGTTTCAATGATTGGCAAACAAAAAAAGCAGATTGATCTATTTGTGTGTGTGTGTGTTAGGAATTTGCATGAAACAAGAAAGGAAATGTGAACATAAATTATTTAACTGGAGAATGACAAAATAATCATAGACACAAAGGGCAAATCTCTCCAGCACTCACTGTACTGCATCGTCATTTTAAAGTTGGAAAAGGGACAGTATCAATGACATATTAAGTCATTGATATAGAAAAAATTATGCAGAACTTAAGAAACATACAGGGTTAGGCAAAGAGGCCAAATAGAAGTTATTTCAATAAAGCTTTTTAATGTTTTAAAGACCTATCTACAGATGGGCAAATCAGCAAAATATTCAGTTTCTGGGTCACTTCATTCTCTTTACTGTGAAGTTGTGATAGAGAGAGGAGACTGCTGAATAGTCACGCTCAAAAGAACACGCTCAAAAGAACATCCAAATCTTGGTTCAGTCACTCATTAGGGAACAAGTTTACTGGGCTAGAGGGTTACAAGTAGTAGTATTGTAATGGCATAAAATGGCTCCAGACGTCAAATAAGACCACATATACGAGAGCAGTCTATAAATTATAAATATTGGAATGTGTTAGTGGTGTGCTCCAAAAAATGTCATTTCTGAATTTGTCTTCTCCTGTCTTTTTTACTATGATACACTTGAGACATTGATTTGTTCTACTCTCAAACAGAACTTGTCACTTGTGTATCAATGTGTGCCCAAACACTGAAATATCAATGTCACTGACATTGTTTAGGTAACATCAAGTTTAGGCAGAAAACTTTGGTTTACATGAAAATGCTGGATAGGGGAGCATGCTGAAACTCTTGAAATCAGCACATTAGTTATTCAGCTACTATTTATGGTGCAGAATTTTGTAGGTGAGCTTGCTTGTGTCTGTGTGGGGGGGGTGTTCAGTAGTGAGAAAGATAAAGAAAGAAACAGGTGACAAATAAATCTCTGAAGTCAAATGAGATATATATCCTCTGCTACTGAAATACAAATGTATAGGTATTTTAATGAATTATACTTTTATTTTATGGTTTGTCACACTATTTTAATAAAGTACTGTTTCTTGGCTTGAGTAGCCAAGATTATGATAATGCACAACCCTTCTTGTATGTTTCTATCATGCTTCTACCATTTATTGATGATCAATAAGTTTAGAATAACAGTTTGCAGTACTTTGTTGTATAATTTAAAGGTTATTTCTGCTTCCTGTTAAAATTAACATGTAATCAACTTAGCAGAAACCATCCATAGTTACTGAGCTATCTCTCAGCTTTAGAAACTAGAATTATCTGCCCTTTGTTTTTATGACAATCTCTTAAAATATATACTGCATAGACAAAAGGTCCCTTTTAAAGTATTTTTATTGATTATGCTATTATGGTTTTTCCAATTTCCCCCCTTTCCCTCCCCTCCAACCTGCATCTCCCAACCCTCCAACATTCCCCACCCACTTAGTTCATGTCTGTGGGTTGTACATACATGTTTTTTGAGTCCTCTGTTTCCTATACCATTTTTATATCTCCCCATCTATTTTACACCTACTAATTATTTTTTCTGTACCTTCCCCCTCCATTCCTCCCTTTCCCCTTCCCACTGAAATCCCTCCACGTGATGTCCATTTCTCTGATTCTGTTCCTGTTCTAGTTGCTTGCTTAGTTTTTGTTTTCCTTGTTTTTTTTTTCTTTTAGGTTCATTTGTTGATAGTTGTGAATTTGTTCCCATTTTATTCTTCATATTTTCTATCTTCTTTTTCTTAGGTAAGTTCCTTTAACCTTTCATATAATAATGGGTTGGTGATGATGAACTCCTTTAACTTGACCTTATCTTGGAAGCACTTTATCTGTCCTTCCATTCTCAGGAAAGCTTGGCTGGATAGAGCACTCTTGGATATAGGTCCTTGCCTTTCATGACTTCAAATACTTCTTTGCAGACCCTTTTTGCCTGCAAGGTTTGTTTTGAGAAATCAGCTGATAGCCTTATGGGCACTCCTTTGTAGGTAACTGTCTCCTTTCTTCTTGCTGCTTTTAGGATTCTTTGTCTTTAACCTTGGGTAATGTAATAATGATGTGCCTTGGTGTGTTTCTCTTTGGGTCCAACTTTTTTTGGATTCCCTGGGCTTCCTGGCAGTCTATTTCCTTTTCCAGATTGGGGAAGTTTTCCTTTATTACTTGTTCAAATAAGTTTTCAATTTCTAGCTGTTGTTTTTCTCCTTTTGACAACCCTAGAATTTGGGTATTGGAATGTTTCGGGTGTCCCAGAGGTTTGTAAGATTCTCTTTACTTTTTTGAATTCTTGTTTCTTCATTCTGTTCTGGTCGGATGTTTTATTTCTTTCTTTTGTTCCAAATTGTTGCTTTGAGTCCTGGTTTTCTTCTTGTCACTGTTGGTTCCTTGAATATTTTGCATTATTTTGTTTTGGGTATCTTTCATTTGTTTTTTTTTTCATTTTTTGACCAAGGTCAATCAGTTCTGTGAGCATTTTGATTACCAGGGCTTTAAATTCTCCATCAGATAGGTTGGCGATCTCCTCATTGCTTAGTTCCCTTTCTGAAGTTTTGCTTTGTGCTTTCATTTGGGCCGTATTCCTTTGTTTGGGGTCCCTGTTAAGTTGTAAGGGAGCAGGGCTGTAGGTATTCACCCAGACAGGGTTACTCTCCTTGTGGGGGTTACCCTGTGGGGGAAGGGCCAGAGAGGGGAAAATGCAGCTCACCTGCTCATCTCTAGTCCACTTTCGAATGAACTCTCTTGTGAGACTGGAAGCATCTCCCACTGTGGCAACTGCCATAGTCCACAGTGAGCTCTGAGTCTCAGTTTCGTTCACTGCCTCACCTTGGTTTCTCAGCCAGCCCTGCCCCAGCAGTCCACAGCTTTGCTGTGGGTTCTTACTGGTCTCGTTGTTCTGTTTGACTTTTTCTTGAATTCCTTGGTTGTTGGAGTTCCATGCAGTTTTATTTTCTGGAGCTTCTGGTTGTTTATTGGTTTTACATCAATTGTTATGCTCCTTTTGGTTGTGCGAGGGAGTGAAAGATTTCTACCTGCACCTCCATCTCGGCTGGCCAAAAGGTTTTTTATTTATATTTCTTTGTGTATTAAAGAACTTTAGCCCTTTCTAAAATTTAAAAGAGTATATTTTGTTCAGTGTCAAACAAATCTAAAATTTAATCATTCATCCAAGTTATCACAAAAAAATCTCAGCTTCACCTTTAATAGAGATTAGGTTACCAGTGGAGAGGATTTTGGGGAAGTTTAAACACTGAATTTCAAATTGAGGTTTTATTGTATACAATCTTTTTAAAGAGAGTTTTCTAAATGTATTTATCCAATAATGTATTGGGTAGTGGATGGAAACAATAGATGGTAAGTGTTATTAAACTTTAACAATTTTTAAAATCTGAGATATAATGAATATTATTCTAAAATGTGAAACATAAATATATTACATGTTTTACAATATATCTTTATTTGAAATATTTAATTTATACTTAGGTGTTCATTTCCAATTATATACTGTAGGACCAGAGTTGTCTAGGCTTTTAAGACATTCAGTAATCAAGTCAGGAAATCTTAAAATGTTGACATAAGCTTGCTGTGTATTCCTGCTTGCTTCAGAGAGCTTTGAAAATAATTAATTTTTTAACGCAGTTAGATGGCTAGCTAACCAACAATAGCCCTAGCCAAAGGCCAATCCTGTGACCTTTGAACAATCTGAAAGCAAATGGTAGATAGGAAATCTCAACTTCCTCCCAGTTGATATTCCATTCCAAGTACAATGCCATTACTTTAATTTTTAAAAAATGATTTTTGCCACAGATGCCAAACATATGGTACATTTTATGATTAAATCAAAACTATGATATTAAAATTCAGCAAGGAAGTATTAGTACTGCAGAAGTCAGTTATTTTGCCTTCACTCAAGAGTTCTTAAAAAGTACTTCTCAGATTAAAAAGAACAATAAAGAAAAATCACTCACATGATCAGTGAGTCAAAAAATAAAATGGTGGTTGGCCGAATATAGCTTAGATCAGGGGCTAAGGACCAAGGAGTGGTACTGTTTGATGAATGTGAAAGCACAAATAAATGTTATTTGAATTATTTTATTTTAAAATTATTTTATGGTTATTCAAGTACAGTTGTCTGCATTTACCTCTCACCACTCCCCCTGACCCCAGCCATCTCCACCTCCCTTCCCTTGCTTCCACCCCTTCTTGGTTTTGTCCATGTGTCCTTTATACATGTTCCTGAAAAGCCTTCCCTCATTTCCCCCCCATTATCCTCTCCCACCACCCCTCTGTTTACTGTCAGATTGTTCTTAATTCCAATGTCTCTGGTTATATTTTGCTTGCTTGATTGTTTTGTCGATTAGGTTCCACTTAAATGTCAGATTATATCCTATTTGTCCCTTACTGCTTAGCTTATTTCACTTAGCATAATGCTCTCCAGTTCCATCCCTGCTGTCACAAAGGGTAGAAGAGCAAACTGTTTATAATTTAATGACAGTGTCAAGAGGCAGTGTCTATATATTCAAGTGTAATGATAATAATGCATCTTGTGATTCATTCAAAAATTTCAGAAACATAAAAATAATTATTACTACTTGCCCTGGCCAGCATGGCTCAGTTGGTTGGGGGTCATCAGTCCTGTCAGGGCACAGGCAAGGGTTTGGGGTTTAATCCCTCTTTGGGGTTCATGGAGAGGCAAGCAATCAAAGTTTTTTTCTCACATCAATGTTTCTCTTCCTCTCCTTCTCCCTCCCTTCCCTTCTCTCCAAAAATAAATTAGTAAAATCTTAAAAAAATAAAGAATTCCTAATGATGAGATTTTTCAGCATTAAGAATTATACCAAACAGATTCTGTAGTTTGCTTAGGGTGTTAGAGATCATTTTTCAAATCTTATCACCACATCCCCTTAAGTATAGCTAACAGAATTCATTGCTTTATCAAAGGAAGTACATGGAATGCTCCTCAAATTTGTACCTGTGTTTAGAAAGCTTTCCCATAATAACTGAATTCTCAAAACTGAAGATGTAATATTTAAATGCAAAAAAGCAAATTAGGTGAAGGAAGGAGGGGTGTGTTCTGTTTCTAAGAGGCAATGCTAAAGTTAAAACTTATTAAACTAAATCTTAGCAAAAATTAAACCATTTAAAAATTCACTCTAAAACAGATGTTCATATAATGCATTCATATGCTCTGAAAGTACATAAATGATACAATTTCTTAAGTCAATACCTACTGTGAATGACTTCGTTAATGTTAGCACCCAGAAGTAACTCTTACTTTTCTTTAAATCTGATTAAAAATTAACTGGGGAAAAAAAACTGATTTTATTATGTTAGGCTATTTTATACATATACACTGTCACCATATCTGGACATATTTGGAACTTGTACTTACATGGGGTGTTTCTCGACATGTAATGATGGTGACCCAGTTATGTACATTTGCATGCATCATTTGTACAGGCATTTCTAATTCTATTTAATGGAAGCCAGCTAATCATTTTCCTTATTTCAAAGAGGAAATTGTTGCTTTCTATTTTTCTCTTTCTACATAATAGCTTATTTTATAAGCCTAAATTAAAGGAAAACTATAATAGATTTCCCACTACCCTCTTCTGGGAATGTTCTTATTGGTAGTGTATTCTTTTTATCATCTGTAACTTCTGTCAATTTTAACATAGACAAATTACACCAGTATAGATGTCAGGCTCTGATGGTATAAAAGAGGCCAACTTGAAATTGACAAAACTGTTGTCCCTAACACAAAAGGGAAGAGTTCGTCAGTTTCTTGGCATTGACAGAACCTCTGAGGAAAAGGGTGCACATTATATGGAGTTGATATCCACATGTTTATAATATAAAGATAATAATTGATACACATGTACCATAAAGATCACATTCGCTTTACATATACTATCTCTCTGGACCTTCAGAGCAATCTCAGAGTGGACATAAGGACATGGGCTGTAATCCACATACAGGGAGCTGAGGTTCCAGAAGATTGAATAGCTGTCCAAGTTCAAATAACTATTAAATGGCACATCTGTGATTTAAAATCTGGAGTTCTGACTCTAATGTTCATATGTTTAGTCACAGAGTGAGTAAAAAGAACTGTTCTTTTAGTCACCAACTCAGTCATTTTCATTTTTAAATTATGAATTTAAGGGAAATCTTGCTTTGTTGACCAAGTAGCAACGACAACATAAAGAGCCAAAAAAGGAAGAAAAGCTTTAATCTAAGGACTTACTAAAGTTCAAATGCATGACAAAGAATATGGCTTAACAACCCATTCTCATGGAGAAATTAGAAATTATTCAGGGACACAATCGTAATATTAATAACAACATTTTTCATTTGTATAGGACTTTTGTACTTATGGGGCTTTATATACATTATCATAGTTATATTGGACATAGGAGGAATTCAATACATGCTAGTTAAATAGAAAAAAAACTTAATGGAAAATTACTACAACTAAAAACTGAAAATCCAAGGACTGGGAGACTACACTATTACAAAGAAAAACAGTATTGGCCATTCTATACATAAATTCTCTTGCATAAGTCTTTATGCAAGCAGAACAGCAGGCTTCTCTCAGTCTGAGAGTGCATGCACAGTACTTTAAAGCAAATGTTGGCTTTTCCTCGATTTTACAAGTAAACAGAAACTAGGATTTAAACAAAAGTGTCCATTAGCTTTCTGTGCTTTTCCCCTTCAATGTAGTAAATGACTTGGATTGGCTAAGAACAGGTATATTAGCATCTGATCTAAAAATGTAAACTATTGACTGTAGTTCAAACTGTACCATTCCTGAAGAGTGTCATACGTCAGGTTTCTGAAGAATACAAAAGGAGAAGTGATTATAGGTTGTTTTTACTTTAACTAGAAAATTAAGGTTTCCCATCCTCAGACAATTTGTAAACTTTAACTTAAAATATTTTAAAATAAGCTACTAATAAAAGATTCACTTTAAGCCCATCCTGGTTTACAATGGACATATTATTCATACCCAGGAGTACCCTAATTTGATCAAGTGATATAAAGAGAGGGTACTAAATGACAACAGATTTGAGAACATATACAACAAAAATATAGAGTTGTACTTCTTTTAAAGCCTAAATCCATATTGATATATATCATGTAAGAAATTCATGAGCACTTATACTCATTAATTCTATGCTTATTTCACAAACTCTCTATTATTAATGAGCTTTAAGAAAGACCCTGGTTTATTCAACAATCTGGGGTTTATCTTTTGAATACCATGGGCCAATCACTATGCTAGATCTTGGAGGCCACACTTGTGTGGAAATCACTAATGATCTATAAACAAATTGTAAGACTTAGTACAATAAGTGGAAACTTATATTGGCAAAAACACACAGGCGAAACAAATAATAATTAATATTCTTCACATACCGGTTACTCAACAATTTGATTCATTTACTATTTAAATATTAGCATTCATGAGCAATATAATTACACTGGTATTTTTAAAAGTTTAGGACTTCTGGCCAAGATGAAGGCATAGATAGATGGTGTCCTTGCACAACCAAAAGAAGGGCAATGACAAAGTTAAAAACCAAAAACAACCAGAAATACCAGAAAATTGAACTGTGTGGAAGTCTGACAAGCAAGGAGTTAAAGAAGAAACATTAATGCAGACCAGTAGGAGTGGTGAAGACGAGCAGTGAGGACTCAGCAAGGACTGAGGCAGAGAGGACTCACAGCAAGATGGCAAGGGAAGGACTAGGGTGCAGCAAGGCAGCGGCTGAAGGACGGGGCCAGCAGTGGCTGGTGAAGAGAGTGGTCCCACATTTGTGTGTAGATAAACCAGGAGGAACAACTGGGGAGCAAAACAGACCACACAACCCTGGGCTACAGTGCAGGGAAATAAAGCCTCAAAACCTCTGACTGAAAACACCTGTGGGGGTTGAGGTGGCAGCAGCAGAAACTCCTAGCCTCACAGGAAAGTTCACTGGAGAGACCCACAGGGTCCTAGAATGTACACAAACCCACCCACTCAATAATCAGCACCAGAAGGGCACAATTTGTTCGTGGAGAGTGTTGGCACGGACTGAAAGCCCATCAAGAGCCCAGCAAGTGGCACTGTTCCCTCTCAGACCCCTCCACCACATACAAGCACCACCCTGGCAAATGCCTAAGGCTCAACCCCTTATTACGTATCATTACTGAGGCAAAAAAAATATGGCCCAAATGAAAGCAGATTAAAGCTCCAGAGAAAATACAACTAAGTGATAAAAAATAGCCAATTTATCAGATGTAGAGTTCAAATCACTGGTAATAAGGATGCTCACTGAAATGGTTGAGTATGGTCAGAAAACAGAGGAAGAAGTGAAGGCTATACAAAGTGAATAAAGGAAGATGCACAGGGAACCAACAGTGGTGGGAAGGAGCAGAAGGAAAAAGTAAACATTTAACCAGAACAGAATTAAGAAACAAGAATTCAAAAAAATGAGGAGCAGCTTAACCTCCAGAACAACTTTAAGTGTTCCAACATCCAAATCATAGTGTTGCAAGAAGGAGCAGAGGAACAGCGAGAAATTGAACACTCATTTGACAAAATAATAAAGGAGAACTTCTCTAATTTGGTAAAGGAAATAGACTTCCAGGAACTCCAGGAAGCTCAGAGTTCCAAAGAAGTTAGACCCAAGGAGGAACACACCAAGGCACATCATAATTGCATTAGTCGAAGTTAAAGATAAGGAGAGCATCTTAAAGCAGGAAGAGAAAAGGAGACAGTTACCTAAAAAGGACTTCCCATAAGACTCTCAGCCGATTCCTCAAAAGCAACTTTGCAGGCAAGAAGGGGCTGGAAAGAAGTATTCAAAGTGATGAAAGGCAATGACCTACAACCAAGATTACTCTATCCAGCAAAGCTATCATTTAGAATGGGAGGGCAGATCAAGTGCTTCCCAGATAAGGCCAAGTTAAAGGAGTTCATCATCACCAAGGCCTTATTATATGAAATATTAAAGGGACTTTTATAAGAAAAAGAAGATGATCGATGAGTGGTAAAATGACAACAAACTCACAACTATCAACAACTGAAACTAAAACAAACAAACAAAAACCTAAGCACACAGCTAGAAGAGGAACAGAATCACAGAACTGGAGATCACATGAAGGATTATCAGTGGGGAGGTGGCCGGGGGAGAATGGGGGAAACAGTACAGTGAGTAAAAAGCATAATTGGTAGGCACAAAACAGACAGGGGGACATTAAGAATAGTATAGGAAATGGAGAAGCCAAAGAACTTATATGTATGACCCATGGACATTAACTAAAGGGTGGGGGCATGAGGGTGGGACGGGTGGTGCTGGGTGAAGGGGAGTAAAGGGAAAGAAATGGTATGACGGTAATAGCATAATCAATAAGATACATTAAAAATATAGTTGAGAAAGTATATTAATAAAAATTCAAAAACTACTATCATCTTACATGTGTTTCCCCATTTTTAAATATATTGTGACCTACATTTTTATTTACCACCTCATAAGCATTTATATATAACCTTACATAATTTTATGATAAGCTTTAATAGCTACATAACATCCCATTTAGTGAGTAGATATTTCATACTCATAAAATAATGCAAAGCCCACTATCTTTCAAATGACATAACCCAGGTCTAGATTTAGATGACTGATTTATCATTTTACTACTCTTGTTTTCTTTTTTTTTTAAATGGGAATAATAGTACATACCTTTCAGGCTATTCAAACATCAGAGATTATTAGTCTATGAAGCACCTATGACAGACACCAAAACTCAGTAGAGAGCTAAGAAACGGCAGCTATTATTCCCTGAATGCAAATGTTGTCAAGTGGGTTACAATATTTTGAATAATTATTCCTTTATTCAGGTCCACTGACAACTTTGCCTGCTACTTATGATGAAACCCGATTTTATTTTTTAACCTAAAAGCAGAAATAAAGTAATTATGTTGGGGAAAAAGAAACCACTTAGAAAGCCATCATTGAAGGGCAATACTAAACATCTCCCTCTGACCAGCTGACAAGTACGACACAAGAAGAAAAACATCAAGCTACAAAAGTATGAAGTAAGCTACAGATGAAATACTATTTGTTAAAGTGCTCTAAAATGTTAAATGTGTCCACAAATGTTAGCTGATACTTTGAACTATAGAATTTTTTCTTCACTAATTGGGTGTAGCTCTCACTTTGAGTCAATCACCACATGTTTGAAAAGAAAGTGGGAAATCCTTTCTATTATATAATTTTATCTCTTCCAAAATATTTTCACATTGGAAAGTATCATTTTTCTAGGGGCCATATATCATTCTGATTTTTTACCTTTAAGTATTTTATTTTGGAGATGATTTCCACGAAATAACATGTGAAACTTCATGCAGCCCCTACAGTGAAGCAAATACACAGACAACTGCCACTTTAAATCTGACACTTTGCTATTTTTTGCTGCAGTAAATCTATTGGTCTATTCAAATGAAAATGTGCTTCTCTATACTTAGAGAAGAAAAGTAAATTTAAATCATTCTTTATTGGTACAGTGTTTTGATAATGAAATCTTTTTCCCATTACGGAAATTTGGAAAAATTTTTACCAAGGACCAGGTAAAATGCATTCAAGTGAGGAAAATATTTTCAGGCATACACTTTTAAAATACACTTCTTATTTAGGTCAGATTCCACTCATTGTGCGATTCCAACTCAAAAAATCAACAAACCCCAATAATACTCAGAGTTCAAGGTGGGAGGTGGATAGAAGAGGTAGATTAATAAGTCAGCCTCAACTTAGGTAAGTGAAGCCTCAGCTCATGTCTTCTCTTTATAAATATTTTCCACAGGCTGTGGAGGAAGGCTGGGCATGGCTGCCAGCTTCATTACAGTTTCTTAAGCAACCTATGCCTCTGTGGGAAACCCTAGTGACCGGAGGGGGCAGTGGCAAGGGCAGGCAGCATGAGGGTTCTCTTGCCTGGAAACTCCACTCCAGCGCACCTTTCACACAATCAGCCATGAGGGAGAAGTCAACTGA
Organism: Sturnira hondurensis; assembly: GCF_014824575.4. Lineage (NCBI taxonomy): Eukaryota > Metazoa > Chordata > Mammalia > Chiroptera > Phyllostomidae > Sturnira > Sturnira hondurensis. The sequence goes on along the minus strand of NW_028077629.1, from coordinate 1,290,338 downwards.
CAGCTTTCAAATAAATGATTCACTTAACTCCTGACATTGATCTGGGCCAGAGAACTGAAATTCTGGGGAGATAAAGGGAGGAGCAGGGTGGTCAATCACAGGAAACCCAAATCCCCTAAGCTTTGTAAAGAGACTACAAGCATTCAGATGAGCTCCCTTCCCTCAGGCAGGGATATTTGCCAAAGTCATTAAGGTAAGTCCACGCTGACGTCAACTTGTAAGTTGGTGGTATCCGTGTGCACCCATGGGAAGTGGAGGCACTGGGGAGGAAAAAAACAGGAGGGAAAGGACGGTCAGCCCTTCAGTGTGATTAACAAGACAAGAAAGGTTAACTGGCTACATCCTTGGCCGTTTAGTGCAAGTCTGGATTGTGGACACCAGAAGGTACATGAGGAGGATAAACTGTCCCCTACCTTTGGGACACTCAATGCACCTCTACTATCTACTCATTAGTAGCTGCAGCACTCTGAGTAATCTGAAGAACCAGTGTACATGAAGATTTAATAAAAATAATATAAACTATGGAGGCTTATTTATTTTTCTGAGAAGCCAATCCTTTCACTTCTAGTTCGGAGACAGGTTGTGATATAATCTTTTAAATAGATTTTTTTTAAATATTTATTTATTTTTAGAGAGAGGGGAAGGGAAGGAGAAAGAGTGGGAGAGAAACATCAGTGTGTGGTTGCCTCTCATGTGTCCCCTACTGGGTACCTGGCCTGCAAAACAGGCATGTGCCCTGACTGGGAACCGAACCAGAGACCCCTTGCTTCACAGGCCCGTGCTCAATCCACTGAGCTACACCAGCCATGGCCTTTTTAATAGATTTAATTTCCATTTTGGGTTAAGTATTAGCATCTTTTCATGCCACAACGAATATTAGTGAGAGGTTCTCTAGTTTCAAAATAGTTAAGAGTTCCTAAAACTTCATCCCACCCATCTAGTTACCTCCCAGACAATAAATGCCACGAGGACAGGTACCTTAAGTGTGCTATAGCACAGTATCTGGCCCATATTAAATCCTAAATATATAAGCAAGTTAATGAGTAAATGAGTTCCTAGGCATCTATGCCTATTACAGCCACATTAATTTGGTTTCTCCCCTAAACTTTCTACACGTATTTCATCAGTCATGTTTCTATGAGCTACTTTTGATTTAGCATAGAAATAATAAAATGAGCACCCCTGATCTGAGGTTTTTCAGCTGAATAAATAAAAATTTGCTTTTATTTTGATTAAAGAGAGTCATTACATGTTTTTCCTCGAGCTATTAGTCTGCCAGGAACATGGTATAATTTATAAGTCCTATCAAAACTTTCCCTTTCAGGAAGTGAACAGGGAATTAATGCAGTCAGGCAGAAAGCTCCTTTAGTTAATAGTTGTTTTTTTACCATTTTCTTCTTTGTCATACCAAAGCACAATTTTAATTTACCGGTTATTTAAGGATGGGAGATTCAGTCCCATTGACACCACCTTGATCGGGTGGATGTGTAAGTGTGGTATATTCTTTCCCTTGGACAAGCCATGTGTCAAAACATACCAAAGATAAGCACTCAGCTTTCCAACATTAACAGCTATTGTAAGTGGCGCTACATCACCACTAGCAAGAAAACTCTACAATCTTACTGTTTCTTATGTGTCAAGAAATATTTGTAGAATTTATGTAATTAGGGTTAGAGACAAAACTCATAGGCAATTAAAAGAGGTGTGATTCTAATTCTGCCTGGACACAGAAGTATGGATTAATGTGTTTACTACAGTTCTTAGAAAGTGTTTTGTGTGTGAAATGCCAAAATTGATAATAATGCAAACTGATTTTACTTTTTAATGACATCTAGGCAGCTAGTCCTCTGTTCTGTGTGGGCCTGAGTTCGTCAAAAGGTCTAGCCGGAGGCATACTTCACTGACTCGGCACTCTGAGAACCAGATCATTGTTGAAGATGTTCTTGTCAACAACTAGTATAAATCACTCTATAACTATGGTACTTATATATAATTTTATTACTTAATTAAGAAAAGTTGAAAGGAGTTTGCTTTCAATGAAAGCTAACCATCCCAATTTGCCATGTGCTTTTTTTTAAATTTTGTTACTGATTTGCTTAATGAACCCTATCACAGGCAGAAGATCATTTCTAATACATCAAATGTCAGTAGTCATACATGCTAAAGAGTATAGAAATCTCAATCAGTGTTAACTTAATGAATCTTCTGACCCTTGTTAATACACATACAGCTGAAATCAAATAATTTTGGAGTGAAAACGCTTTATAAAGGATTCTTTTGCCTGTTATAATTCATTTTGAGGATTCAGCTTTGAGGCAGTTTTTAATTTCACATCTGATACCACTCTTGAAAATATTCTCACAGTGATGAATGACTTTTTCCATGTAAAACCATTTTTTTTAATACATGCAGATTTACCAAAGATTCTTTTCCCTTTTGTTGGAAATGTTTATTTCTTGTGATGAAATGTTTATTTCATCTCTGATGGTGCAGCCACAGATAAATGCTACTGTAGAATGAGAGAGATTTATTTCCTTCTATTTATTAAAAATGTCAAGTACATATTACAAATAAATTGTACTCTTATGTTGACATATCAGTCTTCTAAGAAGTGGACTATTTTGAATTAAAAATATGCTTCATTAGTTTGAAGAATCCTTGTATTTTCAAATTCTAACCATGGTTGTGTATTAGTACTTCATTCCTAGCTTTGACAGGAGGTAATGAGTATTTGAATTAGATCTTTTACTAACAAAAATATTACCTCTAGTTCAGTTGGTTGTTTTATTACAATGAATTTGATTGAGCCCCAATCACCTTGTACGAACTCTGGGTTAGAAACTCTGTTAGTTTAGTTCTCATATAAACGTTGTTCACTTATGCACAATTACAAAGTTCCGTGGCATGATAGAGAACAGTTCCATGACAATGCCTGACGCTCAGCATACTCTTGACAACCTGTGCCGAGCAGACAACCTGTAGATGTCTGTCGCCAATTACCAATACTAACTTTGGAAATAAGCAATTTCATTGCATGGAATACTTAATAAAACAGCCCCCATAACTTCCTTTTAAGGCAAAGCATAGATTTGAGCCTATGTTATTTAAAATATTACAGTGATAGAAAATACTACCAGAATCTTTAATGTGTTTTGTACTGCTAATATTTTCACAAATCCCCTATCCCAGGTTTTGCAAATCACATTATCTTGGATTCTGACTAGCTTTATAGTCTCTCTTTCTTCATAGAAACATTATTTTGACTTTTATTAATATTTCCAAAATGTACTCCATTTCTTAACTTCCTACTGAGGAAAACTGTTTAATTCATATGTCTTCCATTATCTTCATATTTGTAATTATTGGACAATATATCTAACTTTTCCCTTTCTTAACAGTAATAGGCTGACATTCATTTTGATTCTTAGTGTAATTTGTTGTCTATTAGAGTCATTTGACATAATTCATCTCCTAAGGCAATATATTCAGTTCCTTTTTTCTAGTATTGTTTGGCTGCCTTTAGGACACAAGCCTTCTGAAAGCTATTGAAGTATAAAATACAAGGGAAATAAAAAACAGAAAATTTATTGAGCCACTAAAATAATAGAATATCAGTCATAGATTTATGCATTTTACTCCAAGTCTTCTTACTTGAGAATATGCAAAACCATCTAACTGCTCTTGAAAAACAAACAAAAAAATAATGCATGGCGCCATGTCTATTCTGAATTCTTCATTGCTGTCAGACACTTAACACTGCTTCTATTTTCTCCCATGTCATTTTGCTTATACTCACTTGTTGGGAAATTTGCACTGGCAAACTCAATGTAACAAAGCCACTTTAGTTTCTGAGACCTATGCATTTTCTTCTCTTTCACCCAAGTTCTTAAGTATCACTTCATATCAACCTAAGAGGAACTTCAAATTAATGTCATTAATCAATCACCACTACTTAATATCACTAAGAATCCTGAGAATTTGTTTCTTACAGTTTTCACAATGTATGATTTTATCTTCACTCCATTCACATTATTCAGTAAAGAGGACCTCTGTTCTTGAAGCCCTGCTGCCATTTACTATGAAATGATGTGCATTCAGTGTTGGTAACAGAAGATAGTACTTCCTGGTGCTCAGATCCGGGAAAAGGTTTTCCAATGTTTTCTTTTTTCCAGCACTTCTTTTCCTCTCCTACTGCTAATAGCATTCCCCTCTGAACAAGTTTACCCACTACTCAGTTCTAAACATAAAAAATAATCTGAAAACTTTTAGCATTTCTTTAACCTCCGGTCTTCAAATCTCCAAATGTCCATGGGCACCAATCATTTCTTCTTGACCCCCAGTCTCTAGCAAATGTATTTAAAGAACATAAAATCTGTTCTACAAATCACATCTTTGTGAGCCTCACTTCTAGGAGTACTCTTAAATGTAGCATAAATTATAATCGCCAACCTGGTAGTGAATAATTTAGGGAGTATTTCATGACTGATTTCATCTACTATTTAAAGGTAAGTAGAAAATGTTTGAAAAGAGAAGAAAAAACACACATCACTTGAAGCCTACAGACATAGTAACGAAATTGATCTGTGGTTTCAAAATTAGTGCTGACACATTAGAATAGGTAGTGAAAACTCTTGTGACAAAATCAAATTTATAGCTCTTTGAAAAAATGGTTTTTGCAAAGACATTATACATGAATACATGTGTGAATCATGGACTAGTACCTTTGCCTTATATATTATATATTCTAGTTTAAATTTGGGGGTGGTCTGTTTTATAATTTTATGATCTTGTCCTATGCCTTTTAATTTGTATAGTTACCTTTAATAAAAATGCATATATTTTGCATTATTTAAATCCAATTAGTTGAATAATAATTGGTTTAAATAATTTAGTTCATATTTAAACTCAGACACCTAGTTTATCCAAATGACTATTCCTGGTACTCTCTCAAAAAAATAACTTTGTTAGACATGACAGAAAATCAAAGGGAAAAGTCAACAAATATTCACTTCCTAATTTCAAAATTTTGCTTCTGTTTCAATTAGCCTATTATCCAAACTTGATTTTAATTATTTATTAACAGGAAACAATTTGTCGATGAAGAATAGCAACAAATGAACAATTTAAGGCTACCAAAGTGTTACCACCCTCGTCCAGGTCAATAGAACTAGGCAAACAAGAAGCCAATTCAAGAGTTCCTGCCCAATTTCCTTCCACAGCCAGGTCTTTATGAGCAAGCAGTCATGGAAAAGATCCTAGAAAAATAAACTGTGGAAACATTTCAGCAACTTAATTGAGATTTTTGGAGGCTCTCAAAGCCTGCATTGTTATAGCCCACTCTCATCAAAGCCCACGATTCAGCTTTAGAAACGGTGCTATTCAAACCCTGCTGTATTAGCCATATATCTCAGGAATTTACTTCCTAATTATGCAGTACGCCTTATAAACACCTTTTTTGTTCTGTCATTGGGTGACATAATATTTTAAGTGAGTAAAGCAAATTGGTTTGATCATTATTATAAAAAGTTCTTCCTCAACACATGCCAGATTTAAGTCATAGAAATAAGAAGTCTTCTCCAAATGGATTTATCATTGACTATGCTACGGGGGAAAATATATATTCATGTAAGTTTATATCTTCTTATATTTTCCACTGCCCCTCAATTTGAAATACAGGGATGTTGAAAAGGCAAAACCATAGTTTCTGCAAGAAGTGAGAAACTATACATCTTCTGGGAAGAGGAAGCCCTGAGGTCACTACTTTGATTTGATCTCTGTTCTGAGGAAGTCCAAGAGAGGATTCAAAGAACAAAAGACTGAACTCATTTCAAGGATGAAGAGAAACTCTAACGTGCTTTTTTCCTGGGAGTGCTACTAGAAGACTATGGTACGTTCGGACTTATACCCTGTCTCCTAATACCTGGCAAAAAGAAAACGAGGAAGAATGGGTTTCATTTATTTACATCATTCATCTCATTTTTATTTTCATTATAAATTCATTTTAATACTAACAAGCGGCTACATTTATTTTTATGACCTTCCCAGGAAATGTAGACAAAGTAGACAAGATTCTGTTATATAAAAATAATAAAAAATAATTCATAAGTAAAATCACTAGATAGTTGTAGGATATTCAACTGGGACAATAAGTTCAGAGCAATAGTATTATGAGAATATTTGTATTTGGGATGGCTTTTTCTGCCACAGATGAGAAAAATCATAAAGTGCTAAACGTGACTGATGCCCAGTCATACAACACATTCCAGTCAAAATATGTCACCAAAAAAAACCCCAACATCGCATGACGGTTTTTTGCCCCGAGGTGATAGTGATGTTAAGTGTAATACTCCAGAGTAATTTATCCTCTTACTCATATATTTTAAAGTTGTTATTTTGAATGATCTTTGATGTAATATTTTTACTTTTTTTTTTAAAACCCAGCATGTTGAGTAAGGTTAATTGCTAGAGAGAAAAAAAGATCTAGCAAAATACCTATGTAGTTGGCTTAGACAGACAGTAAATCTGAGCAGAATTAATCAGAAACCACTGGGAGGGAGGTGAGGAGCACTGGGGTGGGGGGCGGTGGCGGGCTGGGAATACAAGACAGAAAACTGTACTTGAAAAAGAATTAAATAAAAAAAATTTAAAAAAAGAATTAATCAGAAACCACACCACCAACATTTTTTAATAGCTACGCTGTATAAATAGGAAGAATGATAATAGTGATAATATCTAGGACACATCTAATTTCCTTCCATAATTATTGTCTTCTAATGCCTTCATTCTTTCATGTGGAGGACAAGTATATTAATAAAAACAACATAAGCAAACTATAATCTGAGGGGCATAAACAATAAATGGTGTACGTATGTATGTGAATAAACAAAACACACTGTACACTCGATGATTATAAACTGCGCTCTAAACCACCTGAAAATCATTGTAGTTTTATTTTGAGGTACAGGGTAGGGACTGAATATGTATTTGAGGACTTAATAAGTGAGCTGCATTTTTTCAATTTTCAAAGTTTTTAATCTTGTGAATTTGAGACTATTACACATACAAAAAAGATAGGAGAATACCCATTTTCATTTCTTCTGTAATATAACATACTAAGAAAATGAATGGACAGATGCAAAAGAAAGTGATTATCTATTTCTTCAGTCAGTTTTCTTCAGAAACTGACTGAAGAAAATAAGCTAATGACCCACCTTTTGATCAGTAGGGCAGATGAGTGACAGCTGGTAACCCAGGAATAACTAAGTTCTTCCTCTTGACAGCCCCACAGACCAACACAATGAAACCACTTAACCCTTCCTCCCTCATTCTAGATTTCTCTTTTTGGTCCTCTTTAACCATGTTGAGTGTCATCCTTACAAATACCTTTTCACCACATGTTCTGTTTTCTCAAAATTCTTGGTTTCCTTCTCTGACTTTTCTTCCCCCACAGACATGTGACACTCAAGCCCCCTTTCTCTGACCTCAGCTGCTCAGATCTCCTAGTTGTCCTTAAATGCTTTATGCCTTCCCCTGATCTCAGCCACCACAGTGGTGCTGTTGACTCCAGTCCTGTACATATAGCCATGCTCCCTCCCAAAAAACAGTCTCAGAATTCTAGAATGTTGACATCGTTTCCAATGAAAGACCTTTACAATTCAGACTCAACATTTCCCCTCTTACTGTTCTGTGTGTAAAAATTCCTTGGTTTTGTCAGTGGTTTCATAACCTCTCCCCCTGAATGCCACAGTCAGCTATAACTGATAGAGGCAACTCTTTTACTTCCCTGGATCAATGAGAAACCATCAGTTCGGAAAAGATATTTAGCTTTAATGTTTCCTTCTTATAATCTCTCACCTTCACCCCTTCCTTTCCATCCCCACTACCATTGCATTAAAGATGTTAGGACCTTACACGTGGTTTACTGCAAGAACCTTCTAACCAACCATCCTTCTTCCAGTCTACTTCCTTTTGAATGCCCTTTAGTATGAATCAAAATTAAACTCCTATGCACATGGTCTTTATACCACAGAACAGAGTTTAAGGGCAAAGGTTCTGGAATCACACTGCTTGGGAAAGCATGCATGCCAGCTCTTTCACCAAGTTACTAATCTTATAAAGTACTTGACATTTTGTCTCCTTATTCCCTATCTATGGGAGGTTGTCGAGAGAAATGAATGGGTTAACACAAGCAGAGCATTTAGAAAAGTTCTAAAACAAGTACTCAAATAATCGTGGCTACTATTATTATTGCCATTATCATCTTCCTCATTAAAAACACTGAACAGCTCCCTGTACACTATATGATAAAGCCCAAACCCCTTTGCCTGGCAATAGGCTCTTTAGTCTGACTCCATGGTAATGGCCCAGATTCAGTGAGTAGTATTTGCCAATATGGATCTCTGGTCCAGCCAGGGTGAACTAATAAAGCATACTTTGAAATTATGTTTTCATTCTTACTGTGACTCATGATGTTCCTCTCTTTATTTAAAGTGTTTCCCAAAAGGGTGGACCAGATCAGCGCTTATTGTGGCCCAAAGTCTGTAGAAAAAGGGTTCCTCAGGCCCTGGCTGGCGTAGCTCCGTGGACTGAGCGTGGGCCTGTGAACCAGGCAATCGCGGTTCGATTCCCAGTCAGGGCACATGCCTGGGTTGCAGGCCGGTTCCTTGCAGGCTAACTACCAGCAGGGGATGCACAAAAGGCAACCATACATTGATGCTTCTCTCCCTCTCTTCTTCCCCTCTAAAGATAAATAAATAAATAAAATCTTTAAAAAAAGGGTTCCTCAAATTTGGACAGAGTTGTATGTTATAACCCATTTTAGATATTAAACATGCACATTAATATTTAATGGGCTCTGAGAAGTTCTACAGTAAATAACTTTTTGAAAATACAGTGTTCCAAATTTACTTGAAAACGAAAGGATTTTTTCCTTTTAGAATCTATTAGAAATGTGGATGTAAATATTCCAGAGTCGGAACTAGAATTGAAAATCTTTAATTTTTAAACTGTGTTTTACTCACAACATCTCACTATAATTCTAGATTTCTGAGGTGAATTCAAGTAACTCCTGGAGAAATGAAAATGTGGGAAACTTCTCTGGCTGGTGTAGCTCAGTGGATTGAGCGCGGGCCTGTGAAGCACAGGGTTGCCGGTTCCATTCCCAGTCAGGGCACGTGCCTGGGTTGCAGGCCAGGTCCCCAATGTGGGGCACGTGAGAGGCAACCACACACTGATGTTTCTCTCCCACTCTTTCTCCCCCTCCTCTCCTTCTCTCTAAAAGTAAATAAATAAAATAAAAAAGAAAATGTGGGAAACTTAATTTTCAATCCAATAAAAGTTTCAACATGTGATATGATACCTAGAATAACAACAATAAAAATGTTTATTTACATCTAATTAAGTTTACTCTTGACTAATATCACTATATCCATTAAAAACTTTGGCTGTGGCTCATGTGGCTCGCTGGATTGAGTGCTGGCCTGCGAACCAAAGGGTCTCTGGTTGAATTCCCAGTCAGGGCACATGCCTGGGTTGCCCGGGCCAGGACGGGCACACAAGAGGCAACCCCATATTGATGTTTCTCTCCTCTTTCTCCTTTCCTCCCCCTCTGTCTAAAACTAACTAAATAAATAAAATAAAATAAAACTTTGAACGCCCAGAAGAAAGATTTTTAAAGCTTTTTAAAAAGTAACCATAAACATATCTACCCACATTCTTCAGTGTAATTATGATATCATATATGGTGGCAGTTAGCAAACAAAGTATAATTCAATATTAAAGTTTTGTTTTATTCTCTTTTATCCATGACTTGATTTCTTACAGACTCTTAGTCTATAATTCTATTTTCTTTTGCAGACATTTCAGACTTTGACTCATTTCTAGGCCCTACCTTGTAACTAAAAAATTCTATCTTGATTTCTATTGTATAAACTATAAACTGAAGCAGAGAAAGGCCAGGAGATGCTGACACAGAAACAAATTAGAGAAAGAAACTCAATAAAATGTGAAGATTGACAACCAATTATTATTATTATTTTTAAATAACTGATTCAACCACTGCTGCTTACTAGAAATGTATGTACCCTATTGTTAACTCATTAAAAATATCTGAAATCATATAGAGCAAAGACAACTATTAGACAATTAGAGAGCTGTTAAGAGAAAAATACATTGCTCAACATGTAAGTTTTATGAATGTTCATTTTGTTTTATTCTCATTAGATTATTATCTTAATGTTAAAAATAGCAGGCCATTTTTATCCAAATCATTATTTGCATTATTGTAACCAAACACAAGCAACAGAAATGATATGAAAAAATAAGCAAATATTAATTAGACATATTACTGTCTAAATTGTATGTGTCAGTTTTCTAAGTAGCTAGCTATAATCAGAATATTTTAAAAGAAGAGTAAGTTTGCATTTAATGTCAACACTTACAATCCTCTGTTAAACAGATTTTGTTTATATGAAATGCTTGATTCTTGCAAGACAGGACGTGATATGAGCCACATCTGTATCTTATTTAAGGCACAAGTTTTAAGTACACTTACAATAATGTCAGGCTTAGGATACCAATGTCACACATAAAAATGTCTGCATCTTTCTGTTGTTTTCAGTTTCCCAAATTCTTCCTGTCATAACTTTTAACATGGATGAAAGAAAACTTTATTAGACATTATACATATTATATCATATACACATTATATATAACATATTAAAGATACTATATATTAGGTACTTATATGTAATATATATGATGCAAATAAAATATAATACAACTATACTATATATAAAATATAAATATTATATGATATAAAATAATATATATTTCTGTATAAATATATAAAATGAAAATTATATATACGTATACACACACACATATATATATAATAAAAATGCCCCTATTATCCATTTATAAATACCTTATAATATCAAGTAAATGTTTATCTTTTAAAAGGCGGGCTAAAGTTTTATTTTTCTATTTCATTAAAACAGGCCACTAGAGGGCAAGCAACACTGATCTTAGTTATAAGTGAATGGACATAGGTCCTTGAAATAAATGGCTAGTTATGCCTAATTTAATTCCTTCCTTTCTTCTTTCATTTAAAAACAACTCTTCAGTGCTTACTCTGCTCCAGACATTGGAGATACAGAAGTAAAGCAATCAAAAATGTTCTCTCTATGCTTGCATCTCTTTCTCCATATGAACCTATGCCTAAAATGGTTTTAGAACATTTCTTCAATGTGTTTTATTTCTTTATTATTTCTTGCCTTTAAGTTTTTACCATAAGTACAGTGTTCTATTGCAAAATGAGATACTCAGACTTTCCCAGACAAGTTGGGATAGAGAAGTTGAACCTGCCCAATACTGAAAATCAAAGAGAAGTTTTTGAAATTAAGTATATTAATAAATAAAATCTATAGCCCATAATAGCATGTTGTAAAACTCTGTCCAAAATTTGCCTCAATATTCTCCTAGCCCACGTTGTCCCTTCCTCTACGAGGTGGTCCAGCAACGGCATGCAAAGAGAAAAGGGTCGAGCTGCTGTCGGAGACAATTAGTCATCTTCAGGTTCCCATTAATCAGTGCCCTGAGAAATGGGCAAAATGATTTCATAATTATGTTGATTATGAAAGGATACTGATACCCTGGGAATATTGATTCAGAAAGACAGAAGGATAGCTGGGAGCTCTTTCAGTGACAGGGAAGTTAATGATTTTGTGATTCACCCAAGAGAAACTCCTTACAAGGTTTCATAATTACAAGGTAGCTAGTGCCACTGCTGACCTCATCAAATTAGCCTGAGCTAAGATTTCTGAGGTAGAAGCCAAACCCAAATACCACAAAAGAGTGATATTCATATATTTTCAAAATTGCGTTTTATGTGTGTGTTTTCTCCAACAAGGGATTATTTTTAATCCTTGTTAATCTCGGGTTCAAAGTGTTTTCTAGCCTCCACAGTTTTATGGCGCGCTGCCGTATTCCAGACCTGCTCTGCCAAATGACTCAAGAAAATGGAAGCTGCTTCTGTTCCAAATGCCAAAAATAAGTTACACACAACTGGTGTTGTGTTAAATGCTCAACTTAATTAAATTACAGAGAAGAAAAATATCCCAAATGCAGAAATTGATAGAGAATGTTCAACCAGTAGGTCACACCCTATGTCCATTCAGCTAGCAGTTTTTTCACTTAATAATTACACTGATTTCTTCAGAAGATGTTTGCAGAGCTCCTGTTTAGGCTCCATGCATACAGCAGTATCCATCTCTGCTCTCATGTCTACATGGTAGAGAGAAAGTGCATGGTCCCCGCTAAATGAACATTTAAGTTGATCAAAAGTCCCCTCCTTTAAAGGACTCCCTCTCACATGTGGGAGAAAGACATAAGAATTCAGATCCATGCAACAGAAAAATAGATAAAAATAAAAATATGTACCAACGACTGTGAAACGAGAGGTGGAAGTCCTTCTAAGGAGCTGGTGGTGGGGCAGTAACATCCTGGCTATTGTCTGGAAGAAGATCACTTTTTCAAGATCATCTTGTTTTAGAAGAAACTTGAAGGATGTGTGAAGAATGTTTGCTAGACAAGGAGGATGCAGCCTTCCAGGTTCTGGGCACCTAGTAGTTGAAGAGTATGGCAATACAAACAGAATACAAAAAAAAAAAAAAGGCTGGAAAAGGAGGCTGGAGGCTGGACCAGAATAGGGAGGCAGGACCAGAACAGGAAGGGCCCTCATGCCTAGAGGACATTGTGACTTCATTTACTTGGTGATAGGGGACAATTTAAAATGTTTAAGCCAAGACAGATTTGATGAGGGAACAAATAAAAATTATTTTAAAAGTGCAAAAAATATATATTAAATAAATCAGCACTTTTGCATTTCACATGTACAAAAATACACCTGATGAAGGTGTGAAGAATAGATTTGAGTTCAGTAGGTCTCCTTCTGCATGTAGGTCAGGATATGGACAGAAAAACTGGATCAACTGCCTCCCACCAAGCACAGGGTTTCTCCTGCACAGCTAGCAGTCACCTAAGCCTCTTGTTCAGAAGCCAGGCAGCAAGGGAGACTGGGCATGAATCTGAAAAGAGTTCAGAAAGAACCTCACTTCTCAAAATCCTTGGGCATTTAGGTCATCTAGTGAAGAAACTTTCATATCAATAACGGAATGATTACCAGTGTTTTGAACTCTGCATCTGATAGGTTGGCTATCTCTTTATTGCTTAGTTCTGTTTTTGGAGTTTTGATCTGTTCTTTCATTTGGGCCATATTTCTTTGTCTTGGCAGACCTATAACTTATACATACAACCCATGGACATGAACTAAGGGGAGGAATGGTAGTGGGGGGTGCAGGGCAGAGGGCAATAAAGGGGAGAAAAAAATGAGACAACGGTAACAGTATAATCAATAAAATATACTTAAAATAACTGAATGATTTAAGTACATTCAAACTGATACCTGCTTACACACAACAAAAAACTCTTAAATTTTACCATTTCTTACATTTTGATAGGGCTCAAAGATTCCTGACCTGAAATTATATTCGTTTTGTTAATGACTGTAATAAATTAGATTTTTTACTTTTCATCCCAGGTTCATGGAAATGTGCTCAGGTATTTTCTATTACTGCTTAAAAATAATTTTTGTTTTTAAGAACTAGGTTAACTGGTAAAAAATTAAAACAAAAGTCCATTCTTCAAGTGATAAAAATCATTTCTCAGAAGTGTTCACCTATTGCTAAAGTCAATATTTAAAAAACATAAAAAATCCTTGATAAATTAGTTATCATACCGTACAGACACTGTGTGTATATACACTTTACCCCCTGGCAAAGGTGTCTTTTAGAAAAAAAATAACAATCTTCTTGATAAAGGTTAGGATAGTACCTCCACACACGGTTAGGATCGCATCTCCACAAGAACCACACACCTAGTTCTTGTCACTGTGTTAAATATGTAAATCACTCTGAATGACGGAGGCTAAAAGCAAAGTGACAGTTGACTGTGACTGCCATTAACATGGATCACATCCCAGCACGTAATGGAATTATTCGACAGAAAACAACTAATGTGGGCTGCCCTGGTGGGAGAAGGGGGGAAATATTGGATTTTCCTTTGTAATCTATTTACGTCTCGAAACGGGGGCATTAGTCAGATTACGGTTCACCATGCCAGATGCCTATAGGCCCTGTGTGCTGAGTGGTGCCATTTCTAACGCGATAAGAAGGTAATGGTTAGGGACACGAATACATTATGACCCCACTGAGTCAAGGGGCAATTTTCTCTCACAAACTTCCCTTTCTGTTACGCCATTTCAAGATGCAGACTGAAATCTTTTTGAACTTTAAAGATCTGTCAGTGTCATGAAGTATCTGCACTACTTTTCTTTGTCTTTCATGAGTAAACAAATTATGTTGAATTTGAATAGTAATTCATATTTATTTTCACTCAAAGTTTAAGCTTAATATATATTATCAAGACACATGAACCAAACAATTAAAATGTACATCTCCTCAATTACTCTATTTCTACAGCTGAATACGGCAAACTAGATCACACCAAATGTAGGCAGCAGGCGATGTGGGGTGGAGGGTCTCAAGGCAGCCGCCTTAGAACAGCTTGGAAAAGCTTTTCCAAGTATTCTGGGAGTTGGAAACTCAAACCTAATGTTTTTCTTGGATGCTCATGAATTACCAATAATCATGACAGACCTCCTAACCTGTTTCTCCCGATTTCCCACCTCAGCTTCTGACTATAATAACCATTTTGCCAGTTTCAGAAACACATCCCTATTTTCCCCTGGCTTTTTTCATCGGAAGACATTTATACATAAAAATGGTTTGAAAATTATACATACCATATAACAACTCAAGATCATATCTATTTTAGGTAAGTTGGATTAGCTAAGGAGTAACTCAACTAACAAAATATGAGTTTATATTTAAAGGCCAATATGCAGTTTGTGTATCTAAATTGAAGAGAATAAAACCATTTTATGCTCTGATTTAAGTACAAACTTAAAATAAAAACAGACACTTAAAAATGTGTGTGCGCCTGCGAACCAAACAGTTGCAGGTTTGATTCCCAGTCCGGGTATATGCCTGGGTTGCAAGCCAGGTCCCCAGTTGAGGGGTACATGAGAGGCAACCACACATTGGTATTTTTCTCTCTTTCTCCTTCCTTTCCCCTCTCTCTGAAAATAAGTAAATAAAATATTTTTTAAAATGTGTATGAGCTTAGTGTGCTTTGACTAATTTATTAAGCTTTATAATTCTATTGGTCCTTGAAGTGTATGGAATTCTCTTTATGCTGAGTTAATTTGTGTCAAATAACCTCTTTCAGAAGCCTTCCTTGGCAATCTCCACAAGCTATCACATGTTTCTATAATGTAATGTATCTTTCCATTAAGACACTAATCACAATTTCGACTTGATATTTAATCACTCCTCACTGTTTACCTCTTACATTAGCCTGTGTGTGCTCCCTGAGAGCAGGAACCACAGGTCCATTCCACTTACACTGCACCTTTAGGTATAAGAAATATGTCTGGCAAACAGCAGGGATTCAATAAGTATGTGAGTAGTGGTAATTCCTTGATATTTCAACAATTTAAAAATATACTGCCTTAAATATATGTATTTCTTTGTTTCTGAAACAAGCAATTCTTCTGTATAAGTTGTATGGCTCTACCAAAGCTTCCTGAGGCATCCCTACTGCTTGCGTAGGAAGACTTGGAAGATTATTGATAATATAAATGACAGGAAAAAGGCCAAATGCTTTACATAAGTAACCTGAATAAGTAATGATTCAAAAATAGTGTCAAGCATATCTCATTTCTTATGCAACCTTATTTTTTACTAGTAATAATTAACTAGTAATTATTAGTAAATCTACTAGTAAATTATTACTAGTAAATTATAATTTACTGATTAAAATCCAATTCCTAATTTACATTCAGAGATCACGCTATTTTCATGCAAGCATCTTAGGGTAAGATGTCATTGCCTGTATTTTACCAATGGACAAACAGGCTTAGAATGTCAAGGATCCTGCTAAAATTTAAACAGCTAGTAGGTATTCCAGACAGAATAGCATCTGTATAGCTTTCTACTCTGAATGAAATCCCAGTGACAGAATTCTAAGAGAACCCCACAGCTTGCCCCTTAAAATAATGTATTTGTCTTAGTATCTTAAGTTTTCCTTCAGTGAGCCAAGGTTTTTGTTAGCAGAATAAAATGGACAATTGAAAGCACCTAAAATTCTTCCTTATGATAAAGAATAAATGTTAAACATGAATAATGCAGTAAAAGTTAAGTAGCTATCATAATCTACTATGCATAACCAACAGTCAACAGATGTTCAACATAGATCTAAGGGGAAAACCCCCCTACATGTCTAATGGGATTTAAAAAATAATATATGTTAAAATGAATATCACATTTTGCTCATAAAATCATTTTCAGCATTTCTTAATTTTAAAAATCACTTTTTTCTATACTATAAGCTGTATGGTAGGTTCAGCCAAGTGAAACTTGGCTGTCTGAAGAGTGTATATAGATGCTGCAAATTTGTTATAAACGTTAACTAAACATTTTGTAAATGATGTGGTATTGCACATATATACATACATTCACTGAAGAAGGGCATGTATGTATGGACGTATTAAATTCTCTATTCCAACTTGTAAACTGCCTACACAGGACAACTCCAGTATAAAACCAAGTAACCGTACCTGTACATACTTTTGGTGGGTCACCCATGCAGAAACATCTTCATTATTTTTTCTCAATATTATACTAGTAATGGAATACCTATGTTTTCAATTCTAATCCCTAAATCAGTTACAGTCAACCATTTTACTTGAAGTAAAATAAATTAGAATTAAAATTAGTTATAATTGACACCTGACTAAAATATGGTTTCTGAACTGACCCCAAAATATAGTTCCCCACAGGAATACCAGCAGGTAAATTCTGAACAGAAGTGTCTACATGTTAAGCAAGTATTCATGGGAGTAGGGTTCTCTATAATTTGAAATGAACATCAAGCAGAGTACACAGTGAAGAATAAAAACACACATGGCCCCCAGTTCAAGTGGAACTGCTGGAGTTGGGCCAATTTTTCAGATTTAGAAGATCAAATACCTTCTTTTAGCTGGTGGGCAGTGAAAGTTTGGGGATGAGTGTGTGTGCATACCTGGTGGTGGTCAGCCTCCTTGTTCAGAGTGGGCATATGACCGTTTGGAGTGGAGGGCGTGATAGATTTGCACAATTGCCCACTGCTCCCAGAGCTTTCCCCCGTGCTGCCTCTGAGTCCATTGCCCTTGTAATCGAAGTAACATGCTCATCAGCCCGAATAATTGTTACATCGATGCCTGCACCTGCTGTTCATCATTTTTAACCGAATTTATTGGGGTGACATTGGTTAATAAAATGACATAGGTTTGGGGTGTACAATTCTATAACACATCATCTGTATATTGTATTGTGTACTCACCACCCCAAGTCAAGTCTCCTTCCATCTCCATTTCTACCCCTTTTACCCTCCTTTACCTACCCCCAGTCCCCTTTCCCTCTGTAATCATACCATTGTCTGTATCTATGAGTTTTTGGTTTTCAATTTTACTTAATCTCTTCACCTTTTCCACCCAGACCTCCAACTCCCTACCCCTGACCTGAAAGTTGTCAGCCTGTTCTCTGAGCCTATGAGTCTTGAAGAGCCAGGCAGCAGAGGGCTTCACTTCAACCACACATTTAAAATCTCTTCTTGGAACGATGCTTCCTACATGCCCTAAAGGACCTCCAGCGAGTGCCAAGTTCCTGTGTTCCACGGTGTACATGCCTGGAGAGCACCGCAGAAAGAGTACTGGTGTCCCCAGAAGAGAGGTGTATGAGGCATGAAGTAATGGAAAAGCGGGAGAAGGGAAAGAGTGTGTTCGTGGCTCAGCCACTCACTGATCAGTTTTCTCTTCTGCACACTGGGGTGCAATACCAATTCCTCCTTACTCAAAGGTGAGTTATGAAGGTTGAAGGGAATAACACTGAGACATTCCTTCATAAGTTGTAAAGCTGGATACAAACAACTACTCCTTCTAATGAATATATTAAGGTGGTATTGAAATACAAGATCCTGTTAACCTTGCTCCTTAAATCTAACTCAGAAAATTATTGCTTCTTCCAAATAACAACTCTTACTTCTTTGATAGTTGGACTTTTTTCCGCTTTGTTGTTCATTTATATTTTAAGTTTTGAATTAGGAGGCCTCTAAGCCCCATTGCCCTTATGTTGGAATCATGCTTATTACAATAAATGTATGACAACCCCAAGGCAGGGTGCTTAGCGCACAGGATAAAAAGGACAAAGAGGGCATTGCAGCCGTATCATAAACACCCCACCGCCCGAAACTGAAACAATGCAGCAACTTGAAACTGAACAAAGAAAGGAAAACTGTAGAAAAGGGCTTCTAAACATAGGATAAAACAATTTTGAAAACTAAACCACTAACTCGATAGCACAGAGATACATTCTTCCAGGTTGGAATTTGCTATTTCTACCTCTGTACTGGAACAGGAAAATGTTTTATGAGACTCAATATATATATATATATATATATATATATATATACATACATATTTTTAAAAGGATACCATTAAGAAGGGACATCTGGTCATTTGGCATGATCACATTTCTGTTACTCAGTGCAAATAAATTCTTTATGAGAATGTGCCATTGATTACATACTCTGCATTTTAGCACTGTTTCTAAACATACTGTAAATTATGTTAAGTAACTCATTGAATCTCTGATTTAGCTCTTTTTTTCTTAGAGCAGAAAGATAATGTTTGCTTCCAAAAGAATACACGAGTAGACAAATCACATTTATAAACTCTGCAGTGACGAGAGTGACGTTAAAACATCTGGGACATGTTAGAGGCTGCATTAACTCGAGCCATGCATCACGCGACGGCAGAACGTTTTTTTCCTTAATGAGGAGAAAAAACAGAGATAGTGGATGTGTTACTGAACATAACCCTGAAGTTCTTGTCCAAGAGCTGATAAAGCACTAGAGGGAAGGCCTTACCCAGCCCGAGTTCCAGGGCTCGGGCTGTGCAATCTCCTTCATGTTTGGCCTATGTGTCAGTGTGACAGTGTCTGAAAAAAACGAAGGCCATTTTCTCACTCCAAATAAATCACAGGCCAGCCAGTACCCAGTATTTACATTGCACAAGAGGATGGTCCTTGTTCCCTTTCTTCTAGCAACACTCCATTTATCTGCTGATTAATCTAAAGAAGAGGTCACTACAGACAACACTCCATACACAATGTGAACTTTCTAATCCCATAAACTATAACACACATGAGTAAATCTCACTTAGAAAGTATGCTATATAACACAGTTACATATTTTTCAATATTGACTTTAAATATACCCATTTATAGCAAAACTATAGAATGATCCAATGCCAGATAGATAAATGTGGAATAAAAGAAATTAACCCCTGCAGTTGCTCACTTTGGAAGAGATTTATCATTTTAAACATGTTGACAAGAACGATCACCTTATTTCAAAAAGTGCTTTTCAGCTATTTAGTCTTTAACAATTATATCTTCATTTATGTATAGGAAAGCAATGAAACCTGCTTTGGATGTCTCAGTGCAAGCTTAGGAGAGAGATTAGTTTACTGTATTATTTCCGAAAGTGTTTTCTTTGAAATTCATTTTGAAATTGAGAGAGAGAGAAAATTTGACTAAAGAATCACTGCCCATTTTCTATGAATCACACTTTCAGAAACATTGCTTGAAGTTCAAATCAACATTTGAGAAATGCTGTTTCGGGACACAGAGAAAAAAGAGTTGAAGAGAATTTTATGATGATGCTGGTACATTGTTAAGCTGCAAGCTGCTGTTTGAGAAAAAAAAAAAATTCCAGGAGATTGGTAACTGACACCTGAACCTTCTCAGCAGCAGGGCAGTGCATGGCTTCAGAGCAAGGCTAGCAATGAGTCTGAATCCCCCGAGAAGTAAGAGTCCATTTGGAGGGAGAAACCAGAGATCTCCCTTTAGGCCACCATACCACCCATCATTCCAGAGTGATTAAATGATTTCTCCCCTTTACAGACCATAAACTAGACTTATGATTATTTCATCATTTCACCATCACCATTACTGAGACATGCTGACACAAAACATCACCTCACTAATTCAGAAAACTTTCACAGAAAAACAAACATAAATACAGACCTCTGCGCCTCCCCCCTCTGCCCTTTTCTTTCCTTTTTAAGCTTTTCCTCTTTCAAGTGCTGATGGAGGTAAATCTTGATTGGAACTCATTGGAGTGATGTCCAATCAACCTACCTGCCTAAGTCACAGCAAACACTTCCCAATGTCGATACAAGTGATACAATTAATTGTAGGAGCACCCCTTAAATGTTTTAATTGTTCAGAATGCATAAGGGAACAGAAAGAAGAAACTTTTTATGAATTCCTCAAATTTTCCACTGTCTGCCCTACTTACTGTCAAACCTAAATTGTAAACATAGCTGAAGGTATTTTTGTCTTCCATAGTTGTAGCTGTCAATGCTTGTATCTTTAATAGAGATAATTTACAAAGAGATTTTGGAACATGCTGACTTTCTAATGAAGAAGCTCTACTCCCATGGCCATCATTAACCCCCAAATCACCAGTGCCCAAACCTCTGTGAATGATACGGAACTGTTCTATGAGCAATGCCAAGATGGATTCCTAGTCTTTCAAATAAGCTAACGTATACGGGGGTCTCTATCAACCCCCCAAAAGGTTTGGATGGATGAAAACAATGAAGCTCCAAAAAGGTGAAATATTTTCTCAAAGTCACAGAGCTTCTAGGGTCCCTGGATACCCAACCTAGAACAAGATTTTTAGATCTCTTTACAGACCACATGTCTTCCACAAGCAGAAAATGAAATGCATTTGTAGGTGTACTGATGTTTTGTTTTATGATCGTTCTAAGACACTCCAATTAACCAATTAACTCAAGACAAAGGGATAAGAATTATCTCAGGTAAGATTTAAACCTAAGTTAACAGTAAAATTCAAGGCTTATGTTTTTCATTTCTTTATGATTGGTTGACTCAGGTTATATTTGTTACCATAACAAACTGCAAAATCCAGAGTGGTGAAAACATGATAGAAGTTTATACCTGAACTCTGATATAAGTACTTGATCCAAAGAGATAGATATTTAGTGTCTCAAAGAGGTATTCATCATTTCTTTGAATAAATGGAATAATATGAAGTTATGAAGGAGGTTGAATTTTAAAAGCTATTTTTCAGAAAAAATGTAAAGTATGTGCTCTTTTTTGATAATTTGGGCATTTTCTATTACGCAGTCTTATAAAAAATGGTGCTCTTCCTTGTGGTGGTGCCTCTGAACTTCCGCAGGAGAGTTGTAAGAAGGGCACTTTGATCCCCGTAAACTTTCCAAAATACCTGATAAGAAATGTGAACTCTAGAGAGAAATAAAAATCATATATTGTTAAAGTTTTTTATCCATTTTTATATATCGCAGAATTCAAGGGAAAACAAAATGACCAAATTGTGAAAAAGTAAACAGTTTTCTGCGTAATTTTATTATTCAGTTTGGTTTTGTGATAGTGAATGAGAAAACTGGTAAATTAAAAATTGTGTATGAATAAAAACAAAATAAATGTTAAAAATATGCAGTTTTTTCCTAAGGAAAGACATGAGCAAATTTCTCCCAGTAATTTATTTCCAGGTAAATTTAATATCAATATGTAATGTTTAAGTATTTTATAAAGGTACAATTTATATATTTGATTTTCGGATATTAAGTTATATGCAAGCCAATGTATGAAAAATACCTTTTCTCTAAAGCAATTAAAAAGAAAAAAACTTTTGATTTGAAAGTGTAATGCTAATATAATTTTTAATCAAAATAGGCAATGCTGGAGGAAAGCCGTTCCCAAAGAAGGTATGGAAGAGAGTGGACGCATCCCCACCGTGAATGAGAGGGGTGAGGGAGGGGGAACTCTGGGAGGAAGGGAGGGCGCAGGGGATGTGTGAGGAGGGAGAGAGAGCAGAGAAGATGGGGAAGGAAAGGAGGGCAGAGAAAGAGAGGTTTCATTAAAATGTTAACAATTTAATATTTACAAAGAAGGTATTAAGATGAAAAAGCACCTAAAATGTAATTTTTTAAAAGCACGTGGAGAAAGGAAAGGAAAAATGTCCTGCATTTTCAGTCTTTTAACGTTCAGGGTTGAGAACGGACCTTCGAAATCACAGCGGATTTCTGTTACTACCCTTAACCTTCAGTGCCAAGTGCTACTGCAATCCCACCAGAATTCTTAAAATCACCACAGTATTTTCAGCTTAATCTTTTCTTTCTTTTTTTTTCTAATAGTGAATTTTTATCTGTATTAGAGACTGTTGGGGAGAATCGTATGTATTCCAATCTCTATGTTTTCAGAATTGTTCTATTCAAAGGTTCCAAGTCTTCTCTAGTCCTGGTTTTTAGCAACACCGGGAACCAGAGGAAAGAGCAAGAAATTAAGGGGCCCCTCACATTGTCTAGCAAATTACAATGTCTTTCAACAACACGGGTACTCTGGTACAAAAGAGGTACACCACAGTTTTCTTCCCACCTTCAGGAAACCTCAAGGAAAGGCAGCTCCTGGTTCAGCCAAACGCAATTCTTTGAAGAAAGGGACAGCTGTGATCCTTTAGCCGCCAACATCCCAGCAGCTGGGGGGTGTGTGCACTGGGCCAGTAAAGGAGATCAGAACGGGGCACCAGCAGCATGCACTGCAGTCCTGTTCCTCAGAGATCTCCCATCACCTCCCGGGCGACACAACTGATCATCTCTGCATGTCGCAGAAACAGACGTTAGGACAGATGAAAAGTTATGATTATCGTTCGGAATCAAATGTGGTCATGCAATTGATTAGGGGTATAATTTGGAAAAGAACGCATGGCTATGCTGGGGGAGTAGGGAGGGTGGGAGGGAGAGAGAGGGGATAAAATATTAGGAGTAATTTTCAAAAATATTATACTAGTGTAACTAAACTGAAAATGATGCAATGATGCTACTGTCTTCAAAGTTGAAAGAACAAGACGATTAATAACAAAATAGTTTTAATAATTACAGTTAAAATAATGTACAATAAAAGATCAAATGTACACTTAGAGTCAGAGTTCTAATTCCAAATACACAATAAATCAAATTGAAATATTGTTACCTTTAGGATAAATGTCAGAAGTGTCACCCCCTAATAAGGTTTTTAAAAGCCTCAATTTCACCTCTGTTAAACATATACAAATAATTTATTGATTTTTTTCAGAAGACAAATGAGGAGAAATATATGTCAACCTAGATAGGAGCCAACTGAATAAGCAGTTAGAAATTTATTACACCAGAGAGGTGATTCAAATTCTAGAAATTACCATGGTCCATGCTTAAAATAAGTATTAGTTTCCATGCCTGGCTCGTTCACCAGGCCAAATGCCATGCTTTGTGCTGTGTAATCCTTCATCTTTAGGGCACACAATGCTTTTTTTACATAGTGGTAATTCAAAGTGTGTTTGAAAAGCTGAACTGAAATGGAATTTGGAAAACTGTACAGATCCACCAGTAGCTTTAATTCAAGCCAGTAATGGCTGAACCACCAGGGAGGCCAAAGATTGTGAAGATGAGATTAAAAATTGCAAATCAGAAAGGTTTAGGTTTCAACCCTAGCCCAGGATTTAGCTGTTGGACTTTGACAAATTATTTCAGACTGGCAGAGGCTCGGTTTCCTTATCGCCAATACTTCCCTGGGTTGTTGTGGAGATTAGAAGAGATAAGGCATAAATGGCGCCTTGCATGTGTTAAGCCACAGGGCCTGTTCTTGCAGCTGCTGCTGTCAGGGAGATGAGAAACATGCACTTAAGTGGAGGTCACAATCTGGCAGGTAGCTGGCAAAAGTCCACCTGTATGCAAGTTTTCTAAGACATGCCCTGCCTGAGAAATTTCAAGTAAGGATTGAGATTTCTGGGTTTTCTTGACAAACTGGAACCTGTCACCATACTGGGCCCATGCTCCTGCAATGAGGACCCAGAGCCTTTCACATCAGGCAGGACTGTGCTCTTTGGTTTGCCATAGTCCCCAGCAGTGTCCGTCATCCTCCACTCAGCCAGCCCTCTGACTGGGGTAACCTCAGTGGTCGCAGTAGGCACTGAAGCTAGGGACCCCTGTGCTTTCTAAGGAGGAGTAGGACACAGAGGGGTGAAAGGGAAATTTGTGCAGAGCAATGGAAAATGCAGGGCTCTGTGGTAGGCAGCAGCTGGATCCAGGAGCCAGGGGACAGAAACTGTCGCCCCAGTTCTACATTAACACCTGGGTTAATCCTGGGCTCTGTGGAAGTCTGTCTCCTTATCTGTAGAATATATATGCTAGGTGAGTCAAGTTTCAGAACCCAAGGCAAGTCAGCTTCCCATCTGGGTTTCAGCTTCTCATGTGTTTCTTTTTTAAAAAGATGCCAAATTAGTGGGTTCATTGAAGCCTGGCTGAATCAGAAAAAGCCCTCCCTCCACATGCCCCTGTCAAAAAAAGAAACATTGCACACAGAGTTGATGGAATACACTTGAAAGCTCAAATGCCAAAAGGAAGTATAATGTACATAATAGTAGCAATTTTGAGAATGCCCTTCCTTGTGTGGCTGGCCGTATGCATTAGTTCTAAATTGAGTAAACATAACTGCTTCCCCAAGTTTGTTCTTCCTAAAATATCAGTGAAGTCTGAAGGACTAATGCAAATTAGATCTGCTTTATAATTCTTCTTGGGTAAAATTTCAAACTTATCCTCATAACTTTGCAGAACAACTTCACGACTATGGGTATTTAATCCTTACTGATTCTTTTTTTTTTTTTCACTGTAGAAATTTTTAATAAAATAACTTTTGTAAATACCACAAGATAAATATGTGTAAAACACACATAATTCAAAATGTATCATTCAAATTCTCATCCAAAATAAGTACTTAAAAATAACTCTATGCAATCTTCATTATCAATGATCTACGAATATTTCTGAAAACAGATATACATAGCAAACATAATCTGCCATGTCCAAGATACTCGTTTAGAAATACCACTTCTTTTCAGTCCAAAATCCATTTCAGTCCTTCCAGTGGAATTTCTATATGCTCTGAAGTAGAAATCAACCAAAATGAGTAAACCAACTTACAGAAGCTCACCCAAGGTTTCCCCTGTTTTGTGTTCTGCTGTTGAGCAGCCACAGAGCTGCCCCGAATCAACATGTTGACAGGGCTTCTCAAAGCAGATGGCCATCTGGTGACAATTCCCAGTAGTGGAATGACAACTCACTAGAATAGGAGACAAGTGGGCAAAAACCAACCCTGGCAAAATGTATTCTAGTTTTTTAAAATGTCTTAACTTCTATTATTTAAAAAAATAATCTGTTACTGGAAGGAGACTATTTTACTCCCACAACACATTACATATGTTTAATATATATATTTATCTATAATATAATATATATATTATTTTTTTATTTTAATTGTTGTTCAAGTAGTTTTCTGTCTTTTATTCCCATCCCCTCCCCAACCTTTTCCCCTCCCTCCCATTTCCACCCCCACCCTAGTTTTTGTCCACATGCCTTTTATACTTGTTCCTGTAAACCCTTCCTCTTTCCCCCTGAAATTCCCTCCCCTCTCCCCTCTGGACACTGTCAGCCTGTTCTCTATTTCAGTATTTCGGGTTATATTTTGCTTGTTTGTTTGTTTTGTTATTTAG
The DNA here is from genome assembly GCF_014824575.4 of Sturnira hondurensis. Taxonomy (NCBI): domain Eukaryota; kingdom Metazoa; phylum Chordata; class Mammalia; order Chiroptera; family Phyllostomidae; genus Sturnira; species Sturnira hondurensis. Next base: position 1,264,547 of record NW_028077629.1, on the reverse strand, counting down.
GTTCCTGTTAAAGGTGAGATCACATGGTATTTGCCTTTCACCATCCGGCTTATTTCCCTCAGCATAATGCTTTCCAGTTCCATCCATGCTGTTGCAAAGGATAGGATCTCCTCCTTTCTTTCTGCTGCCTAGAATTCCATTGTGTAAATGTCCCATAATTTTTTGATCCATTCATTTACTGATGGGCATCTGGGTTGCTTCCAACTCTTGGCTATTGTAAATTGTGCTGCTACGAACATTGGGGTGCATAGGTTCTTTTGGATTGGTGATTCAGGGTTCTTAGAGTATAATCCTAGCGGTGGAATTGCTGGGTCAAAAAGCAGATCCATTTTTAGTTTTCTTAGAAAATTCCATACTGTTTTCCATAGTGGTTGTACCAGTCTGCAATCCCACCAACATTGCACTAGGGTTCGCTCTTCTCCATAACCTCTCCAGCACTTGTTGTTTGTTGCTTTGTTTATGGTAGCCATTCTGACTGGTGTGAAGTGGTATCTCATTGTGGTTTCAATTTGCATCTCTCCGATAGATAGCCAGCGACATTGAGCATCTTTTCATGTGTCTCTGGATCTTCTATATGTCCTCCTTGGTGAACTGTCTGTTCAAGTCCTTTGCCCACTTTTTAATTGGGTTGCTTGTCTTCTTAGAGTGGAGTTGTGTAAGTTCTTTATATATTTTGGAGATTAAACCTTTGTCTGAGGTATCATTGACAAATATGTTTTCCCATAAGGTTGGTTCTCTTTTATTTTAATACTGTTTTCTTTAGCCATGCAGAAGCTTTTTATTTTGATGAGATCACATTTGTTTATTCTTTCCTTTATATTCCTTGCTCTAGAGGACACATGAGTAAAAATGTTGCTGCGTGAAATATCTGAGATTTTCCTGCCAATGTTCTCCTCTAGGACTTTTATAGTGTCACAACTTATATAGTCTTTTATCTGCCTTGAATTTATTTTTGTGTATGGTGTAAGTTGGTGCTGGAGTTTCTTTCTTTCTTTCTTTTTTTTTTTTTGCATGTAGCTATCCAGTTCTCCCAACACCATTTGTTGAAGAGGCTATTTTTACTCCATTTTATGTTGCTGCCCCCTTTGTCGAATATTAATTGAATGTAGAGACTCGGGTTTATTTCTGGGCTCTCTATTCTGTTCCATTGGTCTATGTGCCTGTTTTTATGCCAGTACCAGGCTGTTTTGATTACAGTGGCCTTGTAATACAGTTTGGTATCAGGTATTGTGATCCCTCCTACTTTGCTCTTCTTTCTCAAAATTGCGGCAGCTATTCGGGGTCGTTTATGGTCCCACATAAATTTTTGAAGTGTTCATTCTATGTCTGTGAAATATGCCATTGGTACTTTAATAGGTGTTAACATACATTATACAATATATATATATATATATATATATATATATATATATATATGTATCCATGTAGGCTTCATGAAGACTGAAGGTGCACAGGTAAAGCACACTCTATTTTGGGACTTGGGCAAGAAGATAGCAGTTCTGGTCAATCAATTATTACCTTTGATTTCATTAAAGTAAAATAACTTTTCAAAAACTTTTCAAATAGAGTACTGTATGGTTAATTGTAAAACCACGGTGAACATGCACTAACTCTTTCCTTAGTGATTTAGAAGGTACTGCAGGATCGTGCACTCACTCTCCTGGTAGGGTGATTATTCTCCCCATTTCTCTAGGACAATCCCAGTTTATGCTTGTTGACCAGGAAAAATTCTTAATAGCTTTCCCTTTCACTCACAAAAATGACCTAGTTTGGGTAAAAATTATTACCCAGTGGTCTCCTTGCCTCTGGGTCACTATAACGCATCTAGTCACCTACCCAACGCACTGCAGAAAGACAGCTATATAGGCTTGGTTATAATACATTCAATTTTAAAAGTGCTCAAACAGTTTTGCCATATAATACACAAGTAAATATACTTCTACACAAATTTTAGTTAAGAAATAGTTAAATTTAGGTTAATTTGGTAGAGAAAACACTTTTTAATGAAGGAGGGTCAGAAATAATTTATAGTAACTGAACTAGTAAGTGATACTAGAACAAATCCATTGCTTGCGATATCTATGAAATTTTACATTTCAGTCTGAAAATTGAAATTAAAGCCCCAAGTGTTTAAGTAATCATAATAGAACAATATTCCAAACACTGTATAACAAATTAATTCAAGTTAATAACAAAGTTGAATAGAGGTCCTAAATGAACCTCTCATTTTCCTAAATTGAAATAATATTCTCATAAGTCACTTTTGCCTTATGTTGAGGTCTCTGAAACTACTCAAGTAGATTGGAAATAATCAACATTACAAACTAACAAAAAAGCCAAATAATATTTTTTGCATTAATTACCTCTTGAATAAAAGTAGCTGAGCGTTCAATTTTAAATTTTTTGAAAAAAGAAATGTGGCTCTGAAGAAACCAATAATAGGAACCAAAACAAGTCTTCATGGTGTTATACAAAGCATGATGTCATCATGGCTTTCTAAGATAAGGTTTTGAGTCAAGTGACAATATTTTTGAAGATCAGTATAAAAACTCTACAAATACATTCAATAAATAAAATCAAAATATAAAAATTGACTAAACTCAAGCAATGTGGTCAACTTCAATTCTAGATATTTTAATAACTAATGATAAAACACACATTAATATACAAAATACATCAGTGTTTTTCAAATTTTACACTATTTAGGGCTTTTCATATTTTTCCTACCTGTGATGGCTTTATACTAACTGCTTAATAAATTGTATTTATTGACAAATAATGGATAACTCATATTTTATCTAATGGCTTATGACTGAAAATTGGGTCTTCTGACCCAGTTAGCTTCTGACCAGTGTTACCACACCGAGTTAATAATGTTAAATTTTAAGAAAAGGTTCTTTGGTCCAGATTGTCACTTGTTAAGCTGTGTGACTTCAGAATTTGAAATATTACTTTTCAGCCTGCATACCTTCATGGTCTTCAAGTTTTTAGTCTACAGCAGTGATTTTCAACAGGTGTGCCACAAGAATTTTTAAAACATGTAATACGTGACTACTTAGTGAGAGGCACCGGCATCTTTTCCCTTAGAGTGTACATTTAAAAAATGACAACAGGCAACACAACAGCCGTCTGGTGGGAACAAATCAAAATTATACCCATTTTTTGTCAGATTGGCAAAAAATCTATTTTTGGTGTGCTGCGTAAGTTTAATAATTGGTTTATGTGTGCCATGAGATGAAAAAGGTTGCAAATCACTGGTCTATACAGTTATCAATATATTTCTGTATCTAAAAATGTTACTTATAAAATGTTATTCATAGACATGATTAGTGGGTCAAATGAGAAAAAATAGCATTTGTTAATTATGAAGACTTTATGTTTGAGAGAATGTAGGGTGATTTTCTTATTGATCTAACATATAAAGTTGCCTTACATGTATGTTTTAATCCAGTCACTTCAGGAATTTTTAATAAGCTCCTACCATACGCATGGCTGTGGCACTAACTGCAAGATCACTTCACACGCTTTTCCCGTATTCTTCCCACTTTGCTGTTTCACTTTGCTAAACCTGGAAAATACCAGAGCTTCAGAAATATTTACTGGCATCCCAGATACTGTTCACCCAGCAGTACTCTGAGTGTCTCCAAATGACAAAGGCATAAGAAAAATATTTAAACGCCTTTACTGAAGGGAGAACTGCTGAGTAAGAACATTATAGCTCTAAAACATATTACACTATCAAATTTAAGATTAATATTTATCAATTAGGTACCTCTGTCTCTATATTTTCAAACATTTGTAAACCACATTAGGCGAAACAGGCTTATGTTTTGAATTTAAAATCTAAGTTTCAGAGTGATTCGCATTAAGTCCCTCTGGCTTTTACAATTTGAAGTCGTCTGAATTATTTTAGTTAATTGTAGAAGTTTCTACAACTGACTTTGAAGTAGTTGTACAGGTTGATAATGCTTAACTCTGTCCCGTCTCCCATCCTTGGAGACTCGGGCCGCGGCCCCGCACCCGCACACATCCTGTAGAGAAGCAGGGGAAATATCTAACCCAGCCATACTCTACCTTCAAGCACTGACGTCATTTGACAAACATCACGGCACCAAGGAGACCATTACTCAAAATCCAAACAAGTTTTAAAACATGTAAAACTGGATTTAAAAGGAGACGACAAACCTGTACAGCTTGACAAACTCACAGAGTGTTGCTGAGAGATGTGGTAATGTCTGGCCTAAAGTAGCTTAGCTACAGCATGTGTCATAAAACAGCTAAATTTGGATTGGAGACTCATTTTGCACTTCTCCGGTGTAATGTAGCCCTGGGATCGCAAAGGCAGAGAGAGAGCCACTCGGGAAAGCAGAGACCAGGTCTCTGTGTAACTCCTCACCTGGAGGTGAAGACAAGAGCTGTTAATGGGAGAAAGCCGCAGGCAGAATTGCTCTTGAAATTGAAAGGGGGAGAAAATGGGAAGAGGCAAAGAGAGAATTGAACCTTGCCCATCTTCAACAAAACACTTCCAGTGGCCTTTAAGTTAAGTGAGTGCAGTACTTTACCCCTTTCTCAAAATTGGCTAAAGGGTGTATCCCAGATGAAAATTCCAGTACCAGATCACGTTTATCTCTTTTCTTACAAAATACTTTACTCTTATGTGACAGTTTTCCACCTTGTAGTTTTATATTTTATCTGTAATATTTCATCTTCTTAACAAAATTCTAATGTTCTTAAAGAAAGGTACAATGTGCTGTATTACTCTATCTCATTTATCTCTATGGGACATTGCAGGTAATACTTCCTGAGTTGAGCTGACCTCAGGTGTACCAATTTTTTTCTCCATAAACAAAGTTAAGCTGTGCTGTAGTTTGAGAGTGTATACTACATGTTAAAATAGTTAGAAATAAATTCTAACTCTCACATCTGCCAATTATAACCACATCTTTCTCCTCCAGGTAAATTTTACATCTCACAAGTGAAAATGCAGGTTAACTGTTTGGGTGCTTTGTTCACGTGTATAAACTAGGGCCTCACGGGAGGCTTGGTCTAACTCACTAAACAATCTGAAGAAAAATAATTCCCAATGTCGAAATGTGCTGATAAATTAAAAATCATAAAAATATTATTTCCACCTCTCCTTTCCTATCCATATGTTTTTGGATAATTTTTGAATCTCTCTCCCATATTTGGTGTCCACTTGGAACAAGGATCGAGACCCTCTACAACATTACATACATATTTTTAGATGGCATTACCTTGAGCATAATGTGTCAAGTCTGACTTAAGTTTATTTTAATTTAGCTACAGAGATCTTTTCCTCTGCATTTTTGAGGGCTGGTCTGTCCTGGCAAACTTCCAGAATGAATCTTACGTCTTCCTTTTAAGTAGGGCAGTATCTTGACATACAACTACTTTGGGAGCTAAAGGCATTTCTGGCAAAAGCAGTGAGTGACTAACTTCCCCATTTGTTTTCATAGTGATAACTATATCGTTAGCATTAGTCAGGAAAACAAACATTCCCCCAAATATGTGCTAAGTACATCTATGAGTGAATGGGGTCGTACGGATATATCATAACTCCTCTCTCCATTAAAAGGTGTTCCAGTCCATGAGGTTCATTCACTCCCACAGCATAAAACCAGCCAAAGTATATGCTCCCTTGGAAAAGAAAGAAAAAGAAAGCTACCCATTTGAAAATGTAAAAGATGACTCAGGCAATTACATTTCATTAAGTTTCTTTAGTCTGTTTATGCCTCATACAACAGAATTTCCTATAAACTTATATAAACTCCAGCCTTTGATGTATACATTAAGGTGAAAGAAAAATATGGGAATAGTAGTGTATTTCTTAAAGTAGACCTGGCATTTTATAAATCACATTTAACATTTCTTTTATAACTTGATTACACATTTTTATCATATGGATCATTGTTCTTTCTCAGTACCATTTAGAGAAGATGATGATATTTTATTTCCTTTAGAAAAAAGTGAAAATTGAAAATTGTTATCACGGAAGGGTGAAATTTTGTGCAACAATGGACAAATACCTAATAAAGTGTAGTAAACTACTAAAATATAAAATGTATATAAAAGTACATGTATATTAAATACAGAATTTATTTTGTGTTTATTATTCAACCTGAAAGTTACGACAAAGAATATAGAATCATAGGGGAAAAGGGGAGGGACTCACATGAACAAGTATAAAGGACACATGGACAATAACTAAGGTGGGCGGCAGAAATGGGAGGGAGGTGGGGAGCACTGGGGGGGGGCAGGGCTGGGAATATAAGACAGAAAACTGTACTTGAACAAGAATTAAATAAAAATAAAAATTTTCAAAAAGGAATATTGCTAACTTATGTAATTGAAATAAAAATTTTTGGTCATATGCAATTATGAAATCAATGATTTGGCATCCTTTGAAGCCATGAACATTCATATTGGAAAAGAAAGTAATTTTTCATTCATTCAATTTATTCACATGATACTTGTTAAAATAAAGAGTGAAGCTTTCCATTACACAATAAACAAGACCTTTTAATAAATAAAAAATATCTAATGTTGTTAAGTAACCCTTTTCCAAAAATGGAGTCCCGCCTTTTTCAGATCTCATTTCTTGATACTGTTTGGGCCTGTGGAGGATGAGGTTAATTTGGATAAAAGGAATGTATCACGTTTTCTTTTGCTTCCAAAGAAATATTTGTTTAATAGTGCTCTCCAGCCAGTTTTAATTTGATGTCTTTTGGTCTAACCTGACAGTCTTGAAGTCTTTCCTGAGGTAATATTTGCCTCTTTAAACATCTCTCTGGCATTCCATTATGGGCACCTGCTGCTGATAATTACAGGTCTGTCTCCTAACCACTTCCTCTGCTTTATGTCAAGGCAGGATCCAGGCTGCTTGATTACAAACAACCACCAGTTAAAGACCACAGCATAGCTCGGTGTGGTAATTATTCAGGGCGAGTTGGGCCTGTGTTTACTGAAGTCTTAACAAAAATGAGGCAGTTACTTGTTGTAATTTCCTCTTTGCTGGCAGCGTGACATAATCTGTAACATATTTTGGTCACCTTAAAGGTACATCTGAAAATATCTGATTCAGTAATGCTTATAATGATAACATTTTACTATGCTATTTTCTGAAAAAACAATATATCCTACCCAAAGATAATATAGGCTGTGGATCTAGCAAAAACAAAAAATTCAGACAATGGTCAATTATAGGGAAACAAATGAGTTTAGTGTGTGCTTCAAATACATTTATTGTTCTTGACTTTGGCTTGCTCTGTCCTTGAGGTCTCAAACCCCTCCCCCTGACCTTATATTCATGCCATCATACTATTACAGTCAAAAGTGTCTGTGTCCCCAACTTCAAATGTTGAAATCCTGATCCCCAAACATGATGCTATTAGGAGATGGGGACTTTGGGATATGATTATGTCACGAGATGCAGCTTCATGAATGGGATTACTGTTCTTATAAAAGAGACCCCACAGAGATCCACTGCTCCTACTGCCTTGTGAGGACACAGAGAGAAGCTGGCTGTTCTTGTACCAGGAAGTGGGCCCTCACCCAGGTGACCACTCTGTTGCCTCCTCTCTGACTCCCAGCCTCCAGAACTAGGAGGAATATATTTTTGTTGTTTAAAAGTTACTGGGCCTGTGGTATTTTGTTCTAACAGCCTAAATAGGCTAAGACACACCTGGCAATAAACTTGCTTCATTTACAGTAGAGAGAGATAAGAAAAAAAAATACTCTGTAGAGTTCGATGTAAGAATGATTTTAAGGTAAAACAAAAATTCCATCTACCAGTAGCAAGTGAGTTTATTTTAGCAATATTCCATGTTAGAATTCTACAACTGAATAATAAGAAAGGTTCCCCAGGGTTGTGGAAGTGACCTGCAGAACTCTGTAACTCCCTCTAGATTCTGTGTCTAGGCAACTAGACCAAAACAGTGAGAGTCCAACTGTGCTCATACTGCTGACCCATCAACTGTCTGAGGTTTATTTCCTTCAACTACAAGAGAATCCAAGTTCTGTATTTCCAATAGACCCAAATCACAGGGACGGCAATCTGAAGTTAGAAGTGGATTTCTGAAGGAAATGGGCTAAGGAGATTGGGCTTTTAGGCAAAATCTAAGAGATGATGAATGTCATTCTTGAGACTTTCCTCCAGTTCCACCTTCAACTTCATATTCAGTTCACTCTGTTCAGTAGCCCTCAAAAGTGGGTGATGGAGAGGACCTGGAAAGGTCTCACCTAACTCCACCACCACCACCTGAAGAGTCACCAAAAGGTCTTTGAAGGTACCCTGCTGATGCATGAACAAAATAGGCATTCATCCAACATCATTCAAAGAATCTACATTACACGATAGCTGTGTATCAAGCACCTGGTCACAGATGGTACAAGAGTTACCACGATGAACAAGGTTCCTTTCCTCCTTATGCTGACATACTAGCTTGGGACACAGAAGAAAAGTACCACTGGGTGTGGAAGAAGCCTTATGGAGAAGGCAGCCTTCAAGGAGAGATGGAACTTGAGGAATAAACACTTGTTCACAGCCAAGGAGTGTAAGCTGCCATGCTCACTCACCAACAGCTTGCAGAAAAACCATGGGGGGTGTTCCCCGTTGGGGCTACACAGGAGCAACCAGTGCGAGATTCCAGGGAGGTGCCCAGTCTGAGGAGACTGTACCCATGAGTTCCAGGAATGGAATCAGAGGCCTAATAACAAATACCATTGTCAGCCAAGTTAACAAACTTAGATCTGATTCTAGATGCAGTAGAGAGACATCAAAGGGCTTTAAGAAAAAAAGCTCTACTGATGTAATCTGTTAGAATTTGACTGGCAAATCCTCCTATGTGGAGGCCAGAGGAGAGTGGGGCAAAACCGGAAGCAGGAAGAAACTTCTGTAGTGATCCAGGTGAGAGAAGTGGACATATTTGAAACATGTTTGGGTAATACATGTCATCTTTTCTAATAGAATATCATTAGAAGGATGAATATGTTTAAATGTTACAAACATAAATATGAGGCTATAAAATAATAATAAGTAATAAACATTTATGCTGGCACAAAATAAATATTGTTCAAACTGATTGAAAAACACAAAATCTTCAGTAATCACACAACAGATCTTCCTAAAAAGTTTAATGCCCAGAAAAATTTAAGCTTTGAGAAGCTTGTTTTTATTAAAACAAAAATGAGAAAAAAAACAGGTATAGGCTAGAAGGGGTTATAAATAGTCTCATCTTTTTAGTGGTTGTGGGGTTTCTTTTCCCTTTGGAAATCTTCAAAGAAAACTACTACAAACCAAATGTTATACACAGCATAAAACCCCAAATAAGCAGTTTAATCAATCATTAAAAGCACACTAAGTTGCTTCTGTTGGATTCCTTAAGCACAATATGATCCTATCAAGACAAGAGGTTTTCACAACTATGTAGGAACTGAACCATACTGTTGATTCCTGAGTTCTTATTAATGTGCCTTTAGAGAGCGGGATGTTTGTTACAGTGCCCCACTTGGGGAGCCGGGGGAGGAGGGTTAGAGTTAAAAACTGAGCGTTAAATTCTGCTTTTTGGAAAGAGAAAACTACAAAGGAGTAAGTGTTCCATGGGCCAATTAAAACTGTTTCCTGTGTGGGTATCATTTTGCTGTGGTGAGTTATCCTTATTTATTTTGTTAGTTATGGCATCTACTACATTCTTTAGCTTAAAGAATGTAATAAATGCAGCAATGAAATAAATAAGCATTTACTGCATTATTTTGGATTACAAATGTTTGGAGTTATGTTCTATCAAGCTTACACCTTTTGAGAAAAATATTTATATTTCGTCATATTTTAATTTTACAGTGAAGCATTTTAAAGAATATAAAACAAAAGGACAACAAGGATTATTTGAAGTCACAGTAAACTACATAATACTAAATGTTTGGAACTGAAAGCATTTTCTATGTCCCTGCTTTTTTTTCGAAATAAAGTTGTTACTTAAAAAACCTGTACACTCCCACTTTATAAATACACGCTGGAAAACACTTTTCAAGCAGAACTATGACCTTCAAATAGTTTCTCTCTCCCTTCTTATATGCCATAAATACTACACGTGTGCCTATGCAATACTATGGGGCTCAGCCACAGTCTGTTCCTAAACAAATCCATTAGAAAAATACTTTATTAAACAGTGTACATCAGCCGCAACGTACATACTTAGGAGTTGGTATCTAATTTATCTTCTTGCCTATGTTATAATATGCCCCTTGCACAGGCAAGACCATTGGCCTCTCTTGGAAATAGCAGTTTAATAAATTTTGTGTCTATCCTAGGATCAGTAAATGCTTAAGTGTGCCAACACTTTGGATGTAAGTGAATAAATTTGCCTCTATTCCTACAGAAATAATTTAAATATTAGCAAAAATTAAATACTTTGCTAATTTTTTCTAGCTTTTGAACTTTGTCATTACAAGTAGAGCCAATGTATAATGGAGAAAGCTGATTTTTCCATTGATATTTATTAGGTTTTAGTTTTAACAAAACAGATTCTAGATCCAGAATCTGTTTCATATATATGCATATTTCTAATAGGTTTTTAATTCCTTAACAATCAAAAAAAAAAAAAAGAGGAAATGTTAAACTGCCCAAAAGAATGAGAAACCTAAAACCATTCATGAACTATTCTGAACATTTATGGTAATCACACTAAGAAATGGACATTCAATATTTTAATAAAAGTTTTCTAAGCATAAATAAACTTAATTGCACCAAACTATACTCTATATTATACTCATTTAAATTTTTAAAATGCAATATTTCACACAAAAAATAGAGATATGCTCATAAAGCTATCCAAGAAAGTAGCAGTGTGTTAATATTGCAGCGTCCGTTTTTCTGAAACCCATTGCAAACTTTAATGTAATCACTGTCTTATTTCAATCACTCTAGCATCATCTTGTTGTTTTCAACATAATTCAATTACATCATAGACAATTACTAGTTCATAGACATGTACAAAAGCATTGTGTGAAAGAATACAACGACATTCTTTTTCATCTTGCAATAGAATTGTATTATCCAACAGAAAAGGAAAGCATATGGAAAATAGTCACTTTAACCAGACATTTTAACCTGAAAAAAAAAAAGTTGATTTAGAATTAGAAATCAGAGTCCATTGGTTGAACTGAGGCATATTTCCATCTGTTATTAATGTTTGAGTTACATACTAAAGACGAGATTATTCATCCAGTCCCTCATATAATGCGTTAGTAAATGGGAGTTTGGTTAGAAATTTAATTGCATAAATTCTGTTCATGTAAGCTTCCAACTCATTCCAAACAACCCTTTACACTGGCCTGAATTGAATTAAAATAGTTAGCTACACCAAAGAGTACTATTTGATTTTATTAAGAAATGCTTGTATGAAAATCTGTGAACATAAAAGGAAGATTTCTGCCACCCCATTATGATTAATTAAATAGTAGTCCTTTTCTTCTTTTTTCCCCTTTAAGTGATACATGGTTATGTAAAGGATTTTTTAATACAATAAAGAAAAACTGACTTGATTTTAAAGGTAATTAAATAAATAATAAGTAAAGAGAAGTCTCAGACATAAATACATTCTCAGGTTATAAATGATAAATAACTCTTAAGTGCTGGAAAGGGTGATAGAATTCAAGTGACTACTGTGAAAATGTACACAAAGCTCATGCCCAAGTGATCAGGGTCGAAGCTTAAGCAGGGCTCCCCATTATTGGACAGGCTTTCACTAATGGTCTGATAATGGGGAGTGGGGGTTTGACGTGGAGGTTCTCATAATTCTTTACAGGGGCCCAAGCATGGCCACCACGGATTAATTAGCGCCCTGTTCTCAGCTCACATTAGATTCTTGGGCGACCACCCCCTGGTCTCCACAATGGCCTCCGTGTTACAGAACACCATGGCAGCGATTTCTTCAAGGTGACGTTAAAGAATTCTTGGATCCTAACCTAAATGTGCAATAAAACGTTTTGTCTTTCATGTGATTAAAATGGAAATTCAAGATATTAAAAATAAAAACAAGGGGTACTGTGGACATTTCAACCTTTGATTTCATTACAAGAAGTACTAATACATACATATATCCTTATACTTTCAAAACATTACTGTAGCAGTCACCTTAAAATATTAACAGATACAAAGTTGTACCTGTTTTCACTTGTTCTCTTTTCTCAATTGCTTGTTTTTCCCACTCCTCTCCCCACACTATTAGGGGTGAGGAGTGTGAAACAGTGTCTAGGGAAGGGGCTTCCTGTTGCTTCAAAATGCACTCAAAACTAAACACTGAGGCTAAGAGTAAAAAAAAATCACTTTAAATGAATACCTCAAAGTAGGACACATGAATATGTGCTTCGATGAAAACAACTCTTTTTGGACGTCAGTTTAAGCTTCTCCATATGATTTGTCTCAAAAGCTCCCTCTTAAAACCATCGCTATCATTTATTATCTCCGTGTTATATAGACTGTTACTTTTGTTTCATCACCAGTCTCTGCCTGTTTAGTCGCAGCCCAGCCACTCCTATCAGATGACATCTGTTTTACTTAATGTATGGAGTTTTAGAAAAAAATTAAAGAACTGCTATTACTGAATTGTATGAAAAAATTCCAACATACATTTAGCTGACACTGCCTCAGCTGCTATTTAAACTGGGCTTAGCTAATGGACTTTTAATGTCAGTGGGGTTACGTGCAGTTACTGGCTATTAGCAGAAATGGCTCCTTTCTATAAAAATCACTTTTCCTCAAGTGTGTTGTTTGAACATTCCTTTCCCTAATTTAGTGACTGGCACTGAATGCAAAACAAACTCAAGGCCTCTGGAATCTGCTATTATCTTTAAGACCCTCTTTTTAAGCCTTGCCTTCCCCATTAAACAGGCAACCTCCCTCATTAGCATTTAGGCTTGTGATCACTAAACTTTGTGAGGCATTATTATTTACATTGCTGTTCTTAGCAAGCACCACATGTTTTGCTATGAAAACTCAGGGTCATCCATGAATGTGGTATAGTTATGATAAAGAACATACAAAACAGTTTTCTGAACCCTGGAATTAATGTGTATCTTTTAAAATCCTAGTTCAGAAATGTGAAGTGATGTGGACACGTGGCAATAATTAATATACATTTATATGTCAATGTAGTATATAAATATTCATACATTAACATGCATTTGAATACAATAGTGAATACAAACAAGGAACCATATTATCCCTCCATCCCCGAGTGAAGTTCTGTATATTCTATGGTTAGTAACAACCTTCCTCCCACCCCTTGTGCTCCCCCCACCCAACAAACCTTATCTTTGTTCCATGAAATAAACATTTTGATTCATGTAATGGATAAATCTATCTAGCATATGAGGGAGTTCAAGAAAATTCAACGTCCCCCATCCTGGGAACATGACTCCATTTGATGAAGAACTTGAAACAAATCATTGCAGGATCCGGGACAGAACGACACACTGGCCTCGGCTCAGCCCGCAGCAGAGGTCAACTGCCACAGACCACCTACAGCGGAAATCATGCCTTTCCCGAGAACGCCCTGAGAGGGAGGCCCGTGTGTGGATGAAGGATTTTACCTGTGCACGTGTGAAAGTCGGCTTTCTCCTTCAGTCAACAAATCTAGCCTACTCTGTGAGGAATATACAGGGGAAGTCTGCCACGCGTCTGAAACAGACCAGTGGTTGGGAGGTTTCCTCAGTCTATGTCCTTGGAGGCGTGGGAAAAAGTCGTTCCTATCAGATAAGCCACTGTACCAATGAGCAGAGGCATCTCTGCTGTATTATGTACACAACAAAAATGACTCAGGACCTGCCAGAGAACAAGGCACTGTTTGCACAAAAGTAGGATGTAATTTTCAGTTGTGATCCAGTGATTTAACCTAATTTCCTACTCAATGACTACCTTTATGAACTTGTTTTATAAGAAGGCTTTTTTCATTTTTGAGAGGTTGTGTTTGTTTTTTTAAGGATACTGCCAAGGTTACTTGAAAATGAGCTCTCATTTCTGAAACAAAAAAGGTTACACAGACATGCACGTACAATTTCTGTCAGCATATATATGTTCACAGGGAATTATTGAACTATATTTGTCTTCTCCTTGTCACTCCTCATTTCATTAAGACTCTGCCTGGAAATGTCTTCCTAAGAAATCATTCCAAGTTATTTAATTTGATAAAAAATGATGTGTGTATCTTTCATGTGATCATTTCTAATAAATCCAATGAACTGATTACCCCCATTTCTCTGGAAACACTCCTATTGTTAAAACTTTTCCTAGTCATCCTTTTATTTATTTATTTTTCATTATGTAGTAGTAAGTAAACCATAACTTCTTCACTGTGGTCTTTTTAATTCTATGTAGATACATGTATGTGGGTGTAAATATATAGAAAATAAATATCAAATAGATAAGTATATGAGAGAAAGATATTAAAAACACGTTAAAAATGTATAATAATATATTAAAGATAATACTCTACTTAAGCAAATTTTCCCCTGGACAAAGAATGCAATTCAATTCCTGATGTACAGGTCAGATTTAAGGTACAATGTTGGTGTTGTCATTAATGGCAATGTTTAACAGAGTAGCTCAGAATTTGTCAATGCATTATATAAAGACCACTGAAGAATAATTGATTATGTACTTAGAGGAACCTTCTCTCAGATACTATATTCAATATATTGCTGATTCTTATTTAAATCTGGATTTCTCAAACAAGCACACCCTGCCCAAATAGGCCCAAGTAAAATGCAAGTATAACTTCTTTCAAATATATACTTTTTAAATACTGTCCAAATTCTTTTGCTCTATTAATTGAAATAGGAGCAGATGAAGACTCACTCTGTTTAGAAAAAAGTGTCCAGTCAGAGGGCCTGTTGAATAATATTATGATGAAATACTGATCTTAGGTTTCTCTTCCCAATAGCACAAATAAATCATTTGAACAGGCCTGTTTTTCCTCAGCCTCTGAGAGCAGTTACTGAAACAGGCTTCTGTTTTCCACCACCTTGCACACTCTGTTGGTGATGGCTGTGGATGGCTGGGAGGGAAACGTCTTAGGCTCCTTCCATCCTTGGATTTGATCCATAACACATTTTTAAATCTTATACTCTTTCATTATCTTATGGAGATCCAGAAGGAAGAAGGAAAGTTGCTAAAGAAAATGACAGACGATGTAATTACTGTTTTATTCAGAATGACTTTTAGACTGCTGCTTGCTGAACTCGCACACTTCCACTGGGTGGCTACACTGTGCGTATCTGGCAAACTCTTCAGTCAATGGAGGATAAAATCTATCATGTTTACCTTTACCAAAAGCTAAAGTCAAATGTGAACATATTTCACACAGGCATAATCCTCAAAGTGAAATGACCACTATTGACTGTGTCTTCCCAGTCATAAAGTTTTTATTGTCATGATAATTTGGTTATTTGTTTGGTATGGATTATAGATAACACAGGTCTCTGAAACTTACTTGCAATAAAACAACAGAGCTTTTGTTATTGACTACCATTTTTCGTTCCTGTAAAAGTGAGACGATATCGTTTGTCAAAGAGTGCTCTTTAATCTAGATCTTAAAATGATTTTTAGGTTCTTGAAATTTTGAAAAGATATTAGAATTATATGAAGTATTCAATTTAAATACAAGTAACAAATTTGTGCATTCTCAGAAAATAGGATGGACCCTTTAACTTTAATCTTATACATGAGTGTATTTCTGTATGCCTATAACTATACATGAGAATTATTGACCACATGCCCTATCATTTTGCATTAAACTACTATTGTTTCATAGAGTGTAACTTATGAATTAATTTAAAATGATTACTTTTCTATAAAATGGTATACTTTCACACTATTTAATACTTTATACTATTATAAGCACTAATTTTCTTGAATTTTGAAAGACACCTGAGTTTCCACTCATGGACATATATGGCCCTGTGACCGGGCTGCAGATGCATTTTAATATGCAAGCACTAATCTATTTTAATTGGAAAGAAAAGTTCTTATATAAGATTTTTCTTCTGGATAGGAAAAAAAAAGAAGACAGTAAGTTATAGTTGAGTTCAGGCAGTCCATGATTAAATAATCAATTAACACATTGACTAAAACTGATAAATGTTAACATTCATCAATAAACTTGTTAAATGTGCTGAGGGGGCTCTGTTGTTTAACATCCTTAGTTAGAAAGAAGATAATACATGTTCATCTGCATGAGGCATTTTTATAGCTCCTATAATTGCTGAGATATGAAACTAGCCACAGGATCCAAATGGCAATGATTAATGAAAGTTAAAAAAAAACCCTATTCTCACAACATTTTTAAATAAATAGGACTTGTAAGTCTGGAGTTAAATTTAATTGATCATTATCATCTGTTATCATTATTATTTTGAGCCCTCATATTTAAAATAAAGCTCCGACACATCAACATAATGGTCTCATCTGGCTCACCTCACTCTCACCTTGCACTACCACATTAGCAACGAGACAAGGTTAGTTATTTAATTAAAAGACGATATTCCCCAAACACTGAAGTTTTCAGATGTTAGACTTCGCTTTTGCCACGCAAAGCATTTTGAAACACTGCTTAGGGCTAATAAAAGGTATACTGACATAGGACAAATGTCTGCGTGTTTGGCACTTTCAAAGCTCTAGTTTGCTTTCTAAATTATAGCTTCAATTTAATTAATGTCCAAGTAATTAACACTACGAACGAACTCCAT
The DNA here is from genome assembly GCF_014824575.4 of Sturnira hondurensis. Taxonomy (NCBI): domain Eukaryota; kingdom Metazoa; phylum Chordata; class Mammalia; order Chiroptera; family Phyllostomidae; genus Sturnira; species Sturnira hondurensis. Next base: position 1,247,783 of record NW_028077629.1, on the reverse strand, counting down.
GTAGAAAGCGAGGTACGTTTTAAGTTACTACAAAATCTGTAGACATTCTTCTGTTTATTTCAAAACCTCATTACGGAATCCTAAGGGAGGAACTTAGTGGGCGGGAGTGGTCAACATTAGAACCCACACTACAACTTCAACTCAAAACTTTTTTAAAACTTTTGAAATATAGACTAATCTTTTCCAATATTTGGCTTACAAAGAGTCTGAATATTTGCAACATGGTATATGTTTGAGGTTTTCATAGATAGGCAGAACTTCTGAGAGCTCTCATCAAGTAGAGACTATAGGAAAACTTATTTCCTCTGATTTTGAGATCTCAAAAATTATTACTATGAAGTTTTTTAAATATAAACTTCTAAATTTGGAGATGACATATTTAAAATCAGGGAAAGTATAAATTATTCAATTACTGGATTTCTTTCTACAAGCTAAGGTAACGGAGGGAGTAGAATTGTAACACTGCTCAAAGCGAACTTCCTCCACTTCAAAAAGGTACATAAAGCAATGTGCTGAGTTTCTGTGAGTGCAACGTCTAACATCCTTGAACTAAATGATACCGGGGCCATATCCAAGGCCTCAGATACACGTGCTGTTTCTATATAAATACATAAGCAATTACAAATCCAAATAAAGTGTGAGATAAATTCAGGAGAGTCCAAACATGGCTCTAAGAAGTTAAAGTTCAAAAAAGAGAGAGAGTGGAAAAATTTGGGCTCTGTAATTGTACATCAGACAATCAAAAATTAAAAGCAGAATGAAAATACTGTAGGAGAATGAACCGTCTCATTGAAAAAAGCACAATTCTCTAGTTTTACCATAACATTTTACAAAAAAAACATTTGCACAAAACATAAAAAAATAGCAGTGACCACTAAACAAGCAGAATTAAATGTAAAACTTTCAAAATCTGTTATGTAGATTATGTTATTCTAAATTATGATACTAAAACTTTCTATTGCAAACATAATTTGAATATATAAAAGGCCTGGTGAATTTGCTCTGCCTTCAAGTTAACCTAATTTTCTATATGTTTCATTGTGTTGCTTTAACATATATTTATTATGTTCTTCAGACTATACATGTGTCTATTTTTTTCAAAGAAAAACTCCTCACTTTATAAAGTGCTATTTTCTCCAAAAAAACCCCATGAAACTTGATATATGTTTTCTTTTAATAGAAGTGTTTATGTAATTGTGAAAAGGTTTTTTTCTCTTCAGTATTCACTGAAAAGAACGAAAGTTGCCCTCACTGGTGTGGCTTGGTTGGTTGGGCATCATATTGCAAAGCAAAAGGTTGCTGGTTCGATTCCCAGTCAAGGAACACGCCTGGGTTGCAGGTTCAGACCTTGGTTGGGGTGTGTATGAAAGGCAGCCAATTGATGTTTTGCTCACACATTCAATGTTTCTCTCACATGGATTATTCTATCTCACATCAATGCTTCTTACCTTCTCTTTCTCCCTTCCGCTTCTCTAAAAATAAATAAATAAAATCTTTTAAAAAAGAGAAATAATGAAAGTCAAGGGGAGAGCTTATAGCCAGGACTTAACTGGCAGTGACTTGACACAGCATTCTAAGAACTGGCACTGGGTTAATTTTATCAGAGAGCAGGAAGGAGAATATGGGACTATGAAAGGGGAGAACTTTCACATGCTGTTCAAAGAACCGTGCACTCACTGTCCAGGAGTTTGCAACGATACTTTTGGGGCATTTCTTCAGACTGTAGCACATGCTGCTTTTAGGGAAACAGTATATATAGCCATCCCTCTCTGAGTTCAAAATTACAGACCTGTAGCCCTGGCCGGGTGACAGAACTGATTGAGCATCATCCTGTACACCGAAGGTCGCGGGTTTGATTCCCGGTCAAAGCGCATATCTAGGTTGTGCGTCCGATCCATGGTTTGGTGCATCCAGGAGGCAACCGATCTATATTTATGTCTCAGATTGATGTTTCTCTTTCTCTCCCCACCTCCCTTCTCTCTAAAATCAATAAACATATCCTCAGGTGAGGATAAGAATAAATTATTGACCTTTAATTTCTTCAACTTCTAGAGTTCTTTGCCAGTGGTTTACACAGTTGGAAGACAAAGAATACTGCTGTAAATACTTTGCATGTATTAATTCATTCACTCCCGATATGGCGTGTAGTATATATTATCCTCACTTTGTATTGGAGGTAACTGAGGCACAGGGACACTACATAACTCATTCACAGCCAAACACCTCAGACCGGTGGAGGCAACATGTTGAGATAGCGGTAACAACTAAGACAACTGGCAGAATGGGCACATAACACTAACAGCCTTTAGTTCGTGCCTTCTGCAAAGCAGACCGAATATACATTAAATCAAAGTAAAATTTCTTACATGACAGTTGTGATGCAAACTTCCTTCCAAACTGCCACCCACAATTTGTCCTGTATAGAAATGCTGGAACCCCCTCCACCATTCCCTCGCCTGACCTGTGTTCACTGTCTTTGAGGCTAGACTCCAGAAAGTACTATCCCTGTGCTCACTGTTACATTTCAAAATGTGAATTATAATTATACGGTTATAAAGGTGTCTTCCTTGAAGGCTGAAACACTGCCTCATTCAACTCCGCGTCCCAATAAATAGCATGCAACCTGGCACATAATAAGTGCACAATACTTGTTGGTATTGTAAAGACCTTTACTTCTAATACCACCACTATCCAAATGAGCTAGTGGGTTTGTAATTTGTGAGGAAATGTGAACAGGTTTGTTTTTACCTGCCCCAAAGACAAAAGTCAGACTGAAAGAGATGTAGGCTAAAATCGGAAGGCAAGACTGCTGCCTCAAGCCCTGCCTCCACATGTTCCCCCCACACGTTCCCCCCATTACCTCCCTCAAGTGCTTGCAGCCTGTAATTTTAATGTTCCTTCTGAGAGTGACTCCCTCTGCTGCTCCAGCAAAGCCATGACCTAAATCAGAAAACTGTTAAAGGCAGTTAAGGCCTAACAGACAGTACTCTGGCTGTTCTGTTGGCACTAATTGGAGAACTTAGCACACATTAGAGAACAGTTACTTTTAAGTCTCAACAATAATTATAAACAAGCTAAGAGGGCTTGACTAGTAGAGCTTATGCCTCATTCATGGTCATGTTCATGTCCTTGGGGGTTGGCCTAAAAAATATGGATGTGGATTCTGATTAGGACTATAATGAGAGATGCTCGGGGACCCTGTATTGTAGAACTCTGAATCCCCAGTATCCAGCACATTGAAGGCCAAAGTCAATAAATATTAACAATCTAGTGGTTCCCCACTCTTTACAAGTACTTGAGAAGTTTGTTCTTTGAAACTTCATAAGCATTCCCCAAGCAAAAATACATGACATTATTTTTCTAAACAAAGGTAAGCTAGCCTACTTTTCCTTACTGCAAATATCAAGCATGAATTTGTGAATTTACTTTGCTTCTAGAGTGGAAAAATAAATAGTATAACTTTAATAAAATTCATGGGTTTTGCCATGGCCATTGTCTGGCTGTATCATACCAATATATATAAATGCAAGAAAGTAATTTTTACTCTCTTATAGAAAGTATATCTTCTGTTTTAAAAGCAAAACAGTTTGTGACAGTGGAGAATGACCCTAATAGGACGAGAATCTTCAGTATGTTTCTGTTCTGAGTTTGGTGGTGTTAACACTCAAAACACTAGTTGGTGCTAGATAAGCAGAGTATCAGTGCCGGGCAGTCCAGAAATAGAACGCATTCATAAAATCGAAGGGCACGGATTCTAAGGCACACTGTTCAAGCACACACAGAGGCACACACACACACCTTTCCTACTGAAGTTCTTGGAAGTCAGAAACACCACAAATTCCCTGGAGCCGGGAGGTCCCAGCAATCCTGAATAAAATGGGGCATAGCCAGAAAGGGGAAAGTTGTTGCCTAAAGCTGAGAGAATCTCTCAAGGACCTGTTTAAAATGACTGCTGTCTCTTTTTAAACCACAGTTACAAAACACTGCACACTCACAAATAGCTCATGTTTTTTTCATGTTAAACATTTGTTGTTTTCTTGGCTATCTGTGAAGAGACACATTTCCTAAAACTTCCAATTTTTCCAGTACTTCTCTAACAACAAAATGAAAGCCTCATCCACAGTGTAAAGTGCTGGAATTAACTTTCTCATCTTAATTGCATATGTGCGGCCATTCATGACAATAGTTTATTCTGATCTTTATATCCTCAGCATGTGGCCATCACCCCTTGAGGCAGCAACAGCATCTTGTGTTTCGCTAGTACTCCAGTCCAAAGACAGGAGGGAGGAGGAGAAATCAGAAGGAAAAGGACATCTGACCGTAAGACCATGATAACATTATGGTTCTGGGAAAGAATGACCACAGTGGCTGGACAGTAAACAGGCTGGGGGAATGGACTAGAGTGGTGGTGATAGCAGCTGATGGTAGAGTTTGCCACTTTCTACATTTCTGATACCTAACAGATAACACAGGAAGGGCTGGTGTCAGGGAACATGGAGGATAGCAAAGATAAAACTGGTGGAATATTGTCTTTCAAAGACCATGAGATTCAAAAATAAGTAAATAGTTTATTCATCAGGAACTGAAAGAACTAAATAAACTAAATGGAGGAGAAGAGCACTGGAATACACACACCCAACAGAATACATTTTATTTTTCCACTTAAAATCCTAAAAGCAGGTTCAATTCTCAACATCTGGCTTGCCTGGTCTATAAAAAAAAAACAAACACACACACACACAAAAAAAAAAACCCAGCGCAAGTGGCCAACGCTGTCTATCCTGAGCATCTTTTCATTTCTTCTCTCTTCTCCTTTCAATATTAATCCACTTGCAATCTCCAGTTTGATTATCTGTATTGATCCTTTTCCCTACGCAGTCTTTTTAATTTGGCTGTAGTAAGCGCCGGACAGAGATTTCGGATCTCCTTTTTGGCATCTTTGGGGACTTCAACTTGTCCTTTCACTGTCCGGTCCCCATCCCAGCCCCCGCCCCAGGCTTTGTGCACCCAACAACAGCAGGGGAATTCCACAGGGAGTCACGACGCTGTTGATTCCACAACCATTCATCAGGTTGCCCACTTAAACATCCGAACACCCCCCCGCCCCCCGCTCAAGCACCCCTGGCTGTCACCCTGAAAACTTCTTAACCAATTTTAAGAAATCCACAAGTTCACATGCGCCTCAATGGAGAGTCCTTTATAAAATGGACAGATGCGCTCTGGAAGTATGCACAAGAAAACCAGGGCAGGACCTCGGGATGGGAGGCATCTGGCAAGAAGGAAAGGATTTATGAGCATGGCCACTTAGCGCGGCAGCAGGAAAATTTACTCCTGAAGTAGCTATGGCTAATTCACAAAGCCTTGCTAATCACTTATCTCCTCACCCGGACCACACTCGCCTGTTCTCAGGGTTCCCCTCCACCTCCCACGCCCTTGCTCCCAGCTTTCTTGCAGATCAGAGGGAATGCAGTGGGGGCCTCCAGTGTCTGAGCAGCGCCCAGGGAGTTGGGGCTATTGCCGCACCTCTTCTGCTCTCCCAATTTGTAAAGAAATGTAACCAAGATGATGGGGTGGCTGAGTTACCTCCGAATGCTGCAGAAGCTTCCTCCATTCCCACCCACAACCTTACCCCCGCCGCAAGGGAAAACCACGCACGCTCTCTCTCTCTCCAAAGCCACAGACCACCACAGAACTGGTCCGAAAGACTCAGGTTGGCGCTCGGGCTGGCCGGAGGTTGGGGGCCCAGGGGACCCGAGAGAGTCCGAGGAGGGGGGCAGCGTGAGCTGTTTCCTCTCCTCGCCTTCCTTCCATTCAACCTCCCGGGCTCAGAAGGCTGGGAGCTGCCGCTACCAATTCAAACTCAGGGAACAGGAAGGGAGCCGGGCGATCAGCCCCTGTCCTTGCCCTCCTCCTCACCCACCCTCAGTTCCCCGCCCCCCTTCTCCCAACCAGGTTTTGCCCAGGGACCCGGACACTTATTTTAAAGCTCAGGTGAGTTAAATTAAAATGTCAGAGTTATAAACTGGACGATTACCCCAGAGAGTTTCGGATTTGGTTTGAGCGAGCAGTTTGTTTCCCCAGAGCTCTGGGGTTTAAGTTTCTCGGTCGCCGGCTGAGAGGAGACCCAGAGCAACTGTGAGTTCGGAGGGGTGCACAACCCCGGGGCCTGCCGCAGGCTGGGTCGCGCAGGTCCGCTGGTGCTCCGCGTCTCCACGGCGCCCTGAGCAACAGCCGAGTTCTACCAGTGCTGCGGGACCGCGACCACAACGGACACATCTCCTTAGCTGAGCGCCCTTCCGCGCGTCTTAGAGACTCACGGAAGATCCTGCAACCTCGGACTTGGCACAGTGCGGGGAGCTTCTGTGCATCAGGATGTATCTTTGACGTGCCACGCAAACCCGCACGGACAGTCTTTCCAAACCTCTATGTGTACTATGTGCAACAACGCGTGCGTGTGCAGCAGAAAGTGCAAAAGACACCCAAGGTGCCCACATGCCCAGAGACAGATAAGTGTCCACACCCCGTGCGGTCCACCCAAGCCCATCTCGAAAAGACATTAAAAATCATAACCAAAGATTCTTGACTAGTTGGGAAAGTGGAATTTAAAGTGATTTCCAGTTGAGTTCAACGAGACAGATTAAGGAAGCCAGGAGAAGTGGGGAGGAAGAAGGGTGGAAAGGCAGAAACGAAGGGAGGTGCCTCGGAGCTCGGCGGACCCCCTTACCTTGAGCCGCAGAGCCGGTACCGCTGGCGCTGAGCAGGGCCAGGGCAGGTAGCACGAGCGTTTGAAGCACGTATCCCAGTCCCAGTCCGCAGCGGGCCGCTGTCGCCCGCAGACCTTTCCTCATCGTCGACAGAGGTGTGCCGGGGGGAACCACACACAGACTCGCGAACAGCGAAAGCCCCACTGGGCAGCAGCTGAATCTGCGAACCGAGAGGCAGTCCGAAGAAATAATGAAAACCAAGCGCCACACTCCACTTTCTCCAAGGGCAGGGGCCAAAAGGGGGTGGAGAGGAGACGCTGAGGAGGAGTTTGCAGGTCCCTCTTTCCCGATGCCTTCTAACTGGCAGATCCGAGCGCCACGGCTCTGCCCCCACTTGGGGAGTCCAGGGAGGCGCAAGGCAGCTACCTCGCCGCTCCACCCCAGCAGCAGGAGCAGCCACAGCTCCGCCGCGCGCCGAGCCTGGACTGCTCTCCCGGTCCGCTCGCCAGTGCCGAACACACACTAGCACGGGCAGGCGAGGATGGGGGCGGGGGGAGTAGAGCTGGAGAAAACTGGGAGGAGGAGGGAGAGGAGGGAGGGAGTTGGGCACAGTGAAGCGCTCGGCTCTCCAATCCGTGTATTCTCACGCTGCATGGAGACGTCTCCACTGTCGATGCTGGGTGGCCAAGAAGGGTCACCTCCCAGTGTGGGGCGCCTGGATGCTCCAAGGCGCTAGCGGAGAAGGAGTGAAGGGCGCAGCCCAACTCCACTGGGGAGTCAGCGGCGGCGGGAGCGCGCCCGGCCTCCTTATGTAAGCTAGGATTGGAGAGGGATGCGCGCCCAGCGCAGAATGTGGAGACTGGCTGTCGGTTTACCCGCGGACGCCCGGAAGGCAGAGACCGGAGAGTACAGAGACCTTCGGGAAGGGGAGGCTTGGAGAGTGGGAGTGCCTGTCTCCCGCGGTGCGCCAGAGTTGGAGTTGGAGAGCACCGTGGCGCGCTCTGATCCTCCTGGCTGTGTCTTGGTGGAGCTCAACCCAACGCCTGTTGGCTTCTTCTCCGAGCCAGCAAAGCCTGAGCCAGACTCCCCGGGTCTGGACTAGTTCTACGACTTCGGGTCTTGAGGTTGATTAAGCCAGGTTCTGGCCGAGGCTGAAGTCCTGCCTGGTGGGGAAGAAGGCATGAAGCAGAAACAGTGCCCCAACCGGCTGCGTTCTTCGGTTCCTCGGCTCCACTTAGACTGATTTACGTTCTAGGAGCCTATGGCCTCTCTGTAGCGGAACAGAAACAAAAAAGCTCAAGGAAAACTCATTCTCTAACAGAGCTTTATCTGCATGCGTCTTGGTGAGACGATACCGATACCTGGAGAAACTCCCCGAAACGTTGCCCAGTATTTGTAGAGAGAGACTCACTTAAAATGATGGTGGAACCAATGACCTGCTTTCCAAACTCGTAACTGTGTATGTAAGGACTCAAACTGCTATGAATTTTTCTTACCTCTTTTTTTGTTTTTAATTGGCTGGGTAGCTAAGGAGGAGTGTGAGAAGGAGTGGATAAAATAATGGTTAGACAAAAGAAAGTGGGTGGATTAAGAGGTCAACACACACTTGCACAGCCAATATTCCGGGAAGGAAAAAAAAAACATTTCCCAAGATTAGTGCATTTTTCAGCTAATAATAAATAACATATCAAGAAAAATTTAAGCTCTTCGTGCCAAGGGGGCGATGTGGAAACACACACACACAGACAGGAAGCTTTCTGTCTAATCTTGGCTGTGGTCATAACTCGCTCTGTCATTCTGGACAGGTCAGGTAAACTGCTTGTCTCGCTTTCTTCATCTGTGAGATATTTTAGTGGATGGTTTCGAAGTTCTTTTCAATTCTAATACTCCACAATTCTGCCTGCTAAACTGTGTCTAAACCTCTAGTCAATACAGTGTGTCTTGGATGAGTCTGGTAGATCTGAAAAGGTCATACTTGGCAAAGACATTGACGAATCTGGTCACTTTTTATTTCTATAAAGACACCTGCTAAAATCTCTTCTTCACTCTTTTTAGCTTCTCCATACAGAGATATCATGAGGTTTTGTCGAAGGGGCAGGGTCTCAAACCGGACTAGCTGGCTTAACTCTTAGCATTTCTTATTTCTAGTTGACAGCTATTAAATAATAAAATTAAATACCTCAGTTTCCTAATCTGTGAAATAAGTCTTGTAACAGTAACTACCATTCGGTTTTGTGATAAATGAATGAGTTAAACAGTTGTGAAGTGTCTAACACATGAAATTGTTAGCTGCTATTCTTACCATTGATAAAAGATTCCCGTCAGCTGTGTACTGCCTAAACCAGAACTTCCAGCCCTGACAAACATGTCCAGACCCGTGCTCTCCAAAATGGTAGTCCTAAACACATGTGGCTATTGAGCATGTGCAATGTGACTAGTGTAAATGGGGAATTTTAATTTTTATGCAATTAATTATAATTTAAATAGCCACATGACTAGTGACCACCATATTGGACAGTGCATCTAGGACACTCATAACTTGTCATTTATTTTGAGCATGACATTTCCAGAAGGGATTATGATTATATTTTATATATGTCTTCACATTTTTTCTAAGATAGACGGCAGTAGTAAAAAATACCCCCACAGATATCACTATCATATTAATAACATGTAAAAGTTGTTGTTTATTCATTTATAATTTTACTGCCTATCGCCCTGGCTGGTGCAGCTCAGTGGATTGAGCGCGGGCCTGCGAACCAGACAATTTTACTGCCTATCTTTTCTAACTAGAATTTAAGTCTTTTTAAGGGATTTGTCTTGTTCATCATATCGTACCCAGCTCCTAACACAGAGAGCCCAATATATATTGGATGTTCAGTTAGTATTGGTCAATTACCATTAAAGTCACAATAGAGGAGAATCCTCCAAGTGTAGTTAGTTGAATAAACTTAACTGCATAATCATGTCTGGGGCACTGAAGTACTCAATGGCAGGAACTGCATGAAATTAATTCTTTCAAGGAAAAGGAAAAGGTAAAAAGAAGAGTAGTAGTTCAATACAGAAATTCAACCAAAAGAGGGCAAGAGAAAGGTTTGAGTGATAGTAAATGGAGATGAAGTGGAGCAGGGAGGGGAGACAAGCAGGTGAGTGTCCTACAATCCATGGTTCCACATGACACTTTCCTTGAAACATCCCTCCTAGTTTTTTTTCCATGAAAGAGGTAACGCAGTGTTGCATATGCTCCTGGTGTAGGATTGCGAACTTGCTTCACTTGGATCTGGTCTGAAATGTCACTGCTTAGAGAGACCTCTGACCAGCTACCTAACATAGCACTCATCTCATTGCGCTCAACTGTGTTCACGTCATTTGATTTTCCATCTAGGACTTTTTTATATAGTCACATATATGTGCATGTACACATACCCACATATGTAGGGGACATACACATGTATGCATGTATGTACTCACTCTCCAATAGATTATATGCTTCTCATGAGGAAGGATTCTTTCCTTATAGTTTCAGAGCTCTATACACACAACATAGAAAACTGCCTGGCATAAAATAGATGGTCAATAAATATTTATTCAGTATTGAGTGGAAGAATGAGACCCAATGGACTTTAAAAAACTAATCTGTGTCCTGGATTAAGACTTCTTTTTTACTCAAAACAAATTTTCAGATTTTGAATATGTTTTTCTAGTTGTTGAATAAAATCAAATTTGGGTGCATGTTTACCAAAAATAAATTTAAATATAATTTTTAGGGCTTAAATATTATAGGTGTTTAAGGAATAAACATGAAATTCATCTCATTCTGAAAAATAAAAAGCTTAATTTAAATCCATGTACCAGGGCTTCCTTTTTCTTGGCTGCAGTGAGTGGAGAATTAACTCTGGGATAATAAATCCCAGTGACAGGTGCTAATGGGAATTAAGCATGCAAATCCCCTTCATATCCCTCCAGAAATCGACACCAAGAAAATTATGCTATTTAGCATGTAGAACGCTTACGTATAATATTATTTACGTTAAGTCAGTATGGAAAAAGTTTCCAGTTTAAGGTTTAAGTATAAAAAGCAATAGAAATATATTTTAATTATAGGAACATTTTCTCTAATTTTACCACTCTCATGTTTGATTTGATACTTTTTGTATTTTATATATATATTTAAAAGAAATTTCTATAGCAGGCAATATAGAAGAAGGAGGATTTTTGTGAACACAAACAGGATGGTGATGAGGAAACTCTTTTGCAAACTAGGAGTTGGAGTTGATAGACCTCAGGTAAAATTACTGATAGACATCAACTAAGGAGAGCCAGATGGTCCAGGGTCAATTGGTTCAATCCCCCTTCTCCTCCTCAGCCCACAGAAGGGAATTTGGCCTGCCATAAACTATATGCTCTGAGGCTTTATGCATTATATTAATTGTTTGAGACAAGACCCTCTTGGTTGAAAATGATAGAACCCCAACTCAAACCAGCTTAAGCAAAAAATAATTTATTGCTGTACATAACTCAAATGCCATAGATTAAAATGTCTATACTAGTGAAGAATAACATTTATCCATGTTCCTCTGTGTGAGGCACTATTCTAAGTTTTTTACATGTGCTATCTCATTCAATTGTCAAAATGAAGATTGCATTGAAGTCATTTTCTACATGAAGAAACAGAGTGGTTAAGAAGAAACAGTGGCTAACTGTTTGCCCAACTCACAGTTAGTGTCTATGAATGCCGGGCTGATTTCAGAGATCGTGCTCCAGATCTAAGAATTTAAGTACCACCACTCACAGGACTTGGTCCCTCCCCACAACTTCTTTTATTTTAATCCTTTCGTTCTGCTCCTCTCTCTTTGACTTCATTCATAGACCAGTGATGTCTACCCGGGGATTAGTGGCACCTCCAGGTCTCAGCACAAAGAGCCATTTTATTCCCAACTAGCAAAGAAAAATTCCAGAATTATGTTCTTGGTTTATCTTGGGTTGCATACCTATACCTGAACCAATTGCCATGACCAAAAGGTTAGAATATACTGAATGGCAAGGGCTGGATGATGTGCCAATTTCTGGCAGCCGGTAACTCTGAGTGAGAGTGGGGAGATCTCCCACCAAACTAAAATCAATATGGTGAAGAGGAAGAACAGATGCCAAAGGAACGGACTCAGGGCTGACAAAATAACTATGCCTAGCAGAATCAGTCCTTCACCAGGCTTAAATTTTGTGCCACAAAACATTACTGTAGCAAAGGAAGAGGACTGGTTAAGAAGGACTGAACACTAGCCCCTACTAGAGTACTTTTTCTATTGACTGAGAGAATTGAATGCCATTCAATTCAGTTCAGTTCAATGCAATTCAACTCAATTCAACTCACCTCAATTCAATTTAATTCACAAAACTTTTACTCTGCCCGTATTATATTGCAGCTACATTCCAGAATCCCTGGGGAAGAGTACTTGTGCTCCAAGGGCTTATAGACTAACAACAACATAGATGAATAAACAAAAGGATTCCACATAAAGATCAAGGTATGATGGAACTATAAGGATATAAGAAAATTTTGAATAGGGGAATCTAGGAAGAAAATTGCCTAGAAGTTAAGATTTAAACACTTGGGCATTAGTAATGCTAAACTTCACACAAAGGATGTATTTATCTCTTGCAATAAAAATTATCCAGCTTTGGCTGGAGTGGCTCAGTTGAGTGAGCCCCGCCCTGCATACCAAAGGGTTGCTAGTTTGATTCCCAGTCAAGGCACATGCTTGGGTTGCTGGTCAGGTCCCCATTGGGAAGCTTGTGAGAGGCAACCATGCATTAATATTTCTCACTCTCCCTTCCCCTTCATCTAAAAATAAACACATAAAAGCCCTGGTTGGTGTAGCTCAGCGGATTGAGCACAGGCCTGCAAACCAGAGGATCGAGGTTCGATTCCCAGTCAGGGCACATGCCTAGGTTGCAGGCGGGTTCCCTGCAGGCCAACTCCCAGCAGGGGACGCACAAAAGACAACCATACATTGATGTTTCTCTCCCTCTCTCCTTCCCCTCTAAAGATAAATAAATAAATAAAATCTTTAAATAAATAAATAAAATAAAAATAAAATAAACACATAAAAATCTTTAAAAAATAAATTTAAAAAATTTAGAATTAGGGAAGCAGGTGATCCAGGGCATTATGGACCAAGAGCAGCTTAGTTAGTTATGCTGTTTTTGTGCCTTGGCTCCATGTTCCATAACAGGTAGCTTTCATTATCACAGTTACTTGGCTTTTCCACCTCCAGGCAGGAAGATGGAGGAGCGACATGGCCACGGGGATGCAGCCAGCTTAGGCACCTTCCCAAAATGTTTCTGGGAGCTGTCAGCCAAGCAATTCACATTTTTTTTCAATGGCCCTCCTGGACCAGTAACCCGTGGTGAATAAAACAAAGAGTGTTGTGAAGGCTGGCTGAATCATGTAATGTGGACACTATTCTGTTGGATGGCAAGGCACAAGGAGAAAGATACTGAGACAGGAAATGACAGGGTGTATTCAGAGAATGGTAGATAGATGGAAAGTAATTCTATCTTTACTTTAGTAAAAAGGGAAAATTGGGAAATAAAAGTTTGGAGAAGATACTGTGTTCTCTGGACCACTAAAGTATGCTTATTGAACTTCTGGGGAGTGTGTGGCACTGTGTATCTTCTTCTCAAGAAGTTTATAGTTGAGGTGTAGAAGTAATAATTACCAAACAAAGAAACAAATATAGCCAAAAAATAAAGAAGGTGACATAAAAGACTGAAAAGGAAGAAATAAAAGAAGGAAAGGAGGAAGCATGTGAAGAACAAAGTAAGAAAGAAAGGGAAAAGAAAAATAAAGAAAACAAAAGAAGAAATAATGGCAGAGAGAGAAAAAAGTTCAGTATAATTTCCACATTTGTGTAAGAGGATGTAATTGCTAGAAGAGGGAGAAATCAATGAAAGGCTCAACAAAATTATAAGGAAAAGAATAGGATGTGTAATTTAGAAGAAAATTACTGAGGATAGTTATTATAATTATTGATTATTAGAGCTTTTTATATACCTCATTTTATTTGAAATTTATCTGCCAAATTGGACCACAGTCATTTTTCTCATGTGACTGATTGAAGAAAGAAGATGCTTTATAAAATGTTTGGAAGATTCTGAATCAGTAAACATGGATTTATGTCTCCATTTATCTAATTTATTTCTCAGATTTCCCTATAACTTTTTTACGTGGAACAATATGAACACATAAAGATGCCCTGCAGATGAAATGTGTCATTACTGAAGACATTATTATGATGAGGCGTGTTGGATATTATTCATGCCACTTAATTTACATAATCTGAAGAATAACATTGATGATGTGAATTATACCACGCTAATATAAACTCGGTGCTATTCTCCATATCTCCCTCACTTTTGCCCACATCACCTATTCAGTTACTAAATCCAGGCAATTTTACTTCTTAAAGATCTCCAGGACTTATTCCATTATCTCCAGACCCACACTCACTATTTATTGGCATATGCCATATGGTATCTTGTCATTGCTTCCTTTGTAGGCAGCATGCCCTCACATTGCAATCCACGCTCTCCACACACCCCAGAGTGACCTTCTAACATAATAATCCCATGATTTCATTTTCCTAAAAGCCTGCTCAATGACTCTTTGTTGCCTTAGGCCACCATTCCCAAGTTCATTACAGGGAACTCCTGCCCTTAAAAAATAGGTACTGAAGTAGCTATAGTGAGCTAGATTGCATTATTCCTGACTTTATTACTTCTTCCTTGTTAATAGAATTGTTTTTTTGCCACCTACTCCCCACCTACTCACCATAGGTGGGATGGACTTCCCTGCATCACTGATGGTGGTTTTTGGCAATGAATGTGGGAAGATGCTCCAGTGTGCCAGTTCCCTCCATTGCATACTTCCACTTGTTTTCATGTGTTCCTGCCAGTAATCATGAGAATAATATTCCCTGGATAACCACCAGTTCCAGGTGAGTGCAACATACATGGAGAGATGTGCAGCCTGCTGTCTGGAATCCGGAGACTGGGTCTAGTCCGGCTTAACTGAATTGTAGCAGACCCAATGAGACATGAGTAAAAACAAAAAAAAAATGCTTGCTGTGTTCAGATACTATGTTCTGGAGTGATTTTTTTATGTAGCATCATCACAGCAAGAAATGTTTGATAGGCACAGTATGAAGAATCTTGTCTTCAGATTAAATTCAAGAAAAATCAGATGACAATCACCCCGATAGTGCTAATAAGATAGCAGAAAATAAAACAGAGTTGAGAACTGAACAGGGTGATTCTGAAAAGTGCAGTGGGAGAAGTTTGGATACATGGTCATGAGAGGCGTGTTCAACTCAATTCGATATACTTTAAATTGAACTGATCAGCAGCCTTAAATGAGAGTAGATTAGACCTGACCTTTGAAGAATATATAACATTTTTATTTGCTGACTTGGACAGGAGAACATTCCAGGCAGAAGAAACCACTGGGGCAAGGCAGGAAAGTAGAAAATACATGTAAAAGACTAAGTGACTTATTTTGGAACCCAGAAAGCATTAGACTTAATACTACTACTAATTATAATTTTAGAAAATTCTACTGGTAACATTTTTGTACTCACATTAGTCAGATATCATATATAGGTATATGTGTGTGTATTCTGTCCAGAAGGTATCCAGTCATGTAATATGAAAAATAGAGACTTTTTTTGAAGAAGATACAAGATACCAGAAACCTTGTACACAGGACAGTGATGCCTCAGTGCCCTTCAACGTAGGCACCTTGGGACCTCACACAGTTCTCCTAATCACCATTAGTTGCCTCATTGTATTTTCCTGAATCCTGTCTATGGTCTGAAATCTCTTCCCTTTCAGAGGTGATTTCAGTTTTGGGAAAAGCTGGAAGTCTCAGGGTGCCAAATCTGGGCTAAGGTGGACTGAATCACCCACAGGATTTGATGTTTCCCCAAAAACTTCTGCAGGAGACGTTAATGAGCAGATGCATTGTTGTGATGAAGCTGCCAATCACCAGTGGCCCGTAGCTGCAGACTCCCGAATCACCTGAATAGTTTCCATGGAGGAATGTTCAAACTTAAAGCAAAATTTGATGCAGATTCATTCCTCTACTTGCTCAGTCATTTTGAATGTGACAGCCACACAGTACACATGCTCACTCAATGGTGTCTACTGCCCCCACTGACTAGTAAAAAGAATTCATCAGTGTTCATGCATGAGTGTTCCAATCCACTCTCCTTGGCTGCCAGTTTATAACAGTGTCTTGCAAACTGTTCTCGTTATAGTAACAATGGCTGGAATTTTTCCAGACAGACATATATGTATATATATGCCTGTATATGTATACACACATACATATACATGCATGTGTATATTAATATAATATAACATTACTATGTATGAAGTAGGCATTGTTTTTATCTTCATTTTAAACATTAATGAGAAAATAAAGCCTCAAACGAGTAAAATAACTTGCCTAGCTAAATGCTTCTGAGCATGGGACCTGAACTCAAGTTTATCTACCTGGATACAGGCAAATACTGAAAGAAAAATTGGGACAAGAAAATAGGATTTTTGAGAGGAGTTCAAAAATGGAGTTGAATGGCTTTCCATGGTTTCCTAAGTGGTCATTCCCACATTATGCATATACTATCAAAGGGCTTTGGGAATGAAACGCTATTGTGACCATATCTTGCATCAATGTGCAAAATGTATTAATTCTAGAAGAAAAATCATGAAGCCTATTCTAGTAATCAAGATGATAAACTGAGAGCTTGAATATGAGAAGTAGGAAACAAGTGAAGAGGATGTATACACAATGTTCATTTGAGATGGTAGTTTAATTCCAGAATACAGGATGAAAAATTTGTAACATCAAATATTTGTGATATTTCAGCAGGTATGGCTCTCTTGGTAGGAGTGTCAGCTGTACATGGAAGGGTTGTGGGTTCCATTTCTGGTCAGGGCACGTGCCTAGGTTGTGGGTTTCATCTCTCTTTCGGGTGTGTGCAGGAGGCAACCAGCTGATTTTTCTCTTACATCAATGTTTCTCTCTTCCTTTCTCTATGGAATCAATACATGTATGTATTTTAAAAATAAAATAAATATTCATGGTATAATTATGAATAAACTATGCAACCCTAGACAGCTACTTGTAGTAAACTACCCTCAACTTAACTAAAGGCATTAAAGAATTAAAAATAAGATTTAAGGGTTAGGAGGATATATTAATTTGTTGGGAATATGTGTGTTAATTGGGACTTGAAATGATTAATTCAATAAATATTGTAATTATTCACTAACATTTGATTATATGACCAGATTTTTTCATAGTCCCTAACACTGTGCCTGGCACAGAAAAGGTAATCAAAACCCATTGTAAAGGTAAAGAAATAATATATAAGAATATTTTATAATATACAACCAAATTAGTTATTAATATTAGAAATCTTTTACTTTCAGCTTTTCTGAATTTATTTATAAGTTCATTATTAGAAATGTGTTGTGCTATATCTTATAGAAACATGCTATAAATTTTGAGCTTGATTTCAGTCTACAAAATCCTGATAATAATGTATAATTTTATATAAAATAATAATATTGCAGACTATATAATTCAATCAAGAAATGAAAGCATAATTTATAATTAAATTAAACAAATATAAAAATGTGATTGTTGCTCTTTTGGTAGAAAGAACAATAAAGAAAGAAAATGTAAAATAATGAGATTTCTAAGCTCATTTCATAATAGTTCCAATAACTCAACAATAAAGTCATTCTTTCTACTTCATGTCTAATTTCAGTTGTAAGTAGAGTATTTTATTTTCTTTAACAAAGAAGTTGCATTACTGCTGACTAGCTTTATCTTGATCACAGTTGGGTTTTGGCTAATATATTGAATTAAAAAGAAGAAAGAAGATAGGAAAGGAAAAATTTTTTTCTGACAAAATTGATTTTCATTTTAAAAGAAATGAAAAACGTAGGGAAATTAATAAGGAATGAGACAACTCATGTGAGAATTTTCCAGAAGTATTTCACAGAATTGTGTGAAACAAAACTTTAAAAGAGTGAGATTAAGGGAACAAACAGTGAGGAAGTAACAATGGTTAGATTATCACCCATGTGGTCCACCAGATGGCCACGAACAGCCTGTTATTGTACAGTAAAAGTCAGCAGGCAACCTAGCATTAAGATTTAAGAGAATGTGTTATCACTAAGGTGCTTTTAAGGATAAAGCCCTTGTTTACATCTGTTACTTCTCTAGACTTTGAGCTTCTCAAGAATGGTTTTACTTCACTATAGTAATGTTTAAATCATTAACATTACTTGCTCCAATGTCTAACTTTTGGAAGAACCTAAGAGTGGGTGTTTAATGAAAAATAAATAAGTAATTGAGCAAATGATACAATAAATTTATGTACATTTAAATTTAATCAATGAGTTTATTTCTGTTATCATTTGCTACTTTATTTCTTGTTAGGACCAGGAAAATCTCTTTATTATTATTCTCAAAGGTATACTTCATTTTACATTTCTGACACTAGTGAGGTCAATGAAGAGTGTTTGTTTGTTTAGCCTACTGACATGTTGCTTTTTAAAAATACAACGAGATAAATTACATGCAATGGTTCACATTTCATCTTTTTTCATCTTATTTACTGCCCCAACCAAAAGCTACAAATTACACTGGCTATAGTTTCAGAGGTGTTTATTGAGCAAATTTGTAATTGTAGAAGATAGGACCAAATAACTGAAAGAAAATCTACTTCAATACCTGAGAAGGCTAAAATACCCCAAGAGTATTTAAATAAGTTCTCCGAGGAGTGGTTTTGGCATCTGCAGACTGATGTCAGAACCTTCCCTCTGCTTCTAAGCCCTCTGCATGGCCAAATTCCATTCTCCCAGGAATCATTAGTCTGGTCTTCACCTATTACCTGGAAAATTGATAACTTCAAGTTTCTTTGCATTTTCTCATGACCCTTGTTTTCCCTGAAATTTCCTTCCTCACAAGTAGACAAACCACTTCTCAGATCTAGTTCAAGTGCTAACCCAGTATGAAGTTTCCCTACAGCTAGCAGTGCTTAGTCTTTTCTGATGAGCTTTTAAATCACCTGCTACTGATGTATCTATAAATGCATAGATTCCTTATATTAATTTATATATACAGCATTTATAATTCAAACCTGGCATCAGACACCTTGTCTCTAAAAATAGCAAACTGTTTGGTCAACATATACTATATAAGCAGTATTTTTTAAATGTGTCAGTAAGCTCTTTTTTGTCTTTCCATGAACAGAACAGTTCCCCTCATCTCACAAGACACTCATTGACCTGGGGAAAAAGGAAAAGGTCCAAGAAATAGGCACACCTATGGTTAGAGCAGAAATACCTAAGAAAAAGAATTCATATGTAGTTTCTGAACTCCAAGAAGGAATTTCTGTGTCTGTAGGCAAACAATGGACTTAAAAATTGGTTTGTATATGCCTTAAGAACAGGATAAACTCTTACCATTTGTGACAACAGGGACACAGAGCATATTGTGCTAGGTAAAATAAATCAGACAGAGAAGGACAAATACCATATGGTTTTTACTGATATACAGAATCTAAAAAACAAAATAAATGAACAAACAAAACAAACTCCTGGATACAAAAAAGCAGTCTGATGGTTGCCAGATGGAATGGGGACTGGGGAGCTGGATGAAAAAAGTGAAAGGGGGCCCTGGCTGGTGTAGCTCAGTGGATTGAGCGCAGGCCTGCGAACCACGGGATCGCGGTTCGATTCCCAGTCAGGGCACATGCCTGGGTTGCAGGCCAGTTCCCAGCAGGGGACTCACAAGAGGCAACCATACATTGATATTTCTCTCCTTCTCTCCTTCCCTTCCCCTCTAAAGATAAATAAATAAAATCTTAAAAAAAAGACTATGTTCTTAAAAAAAAAGTACAAATTGGTAGATACAAAATAATCACATGGATGTAAAGCACAGCATGGGAATATATCCAATAATATTGTAATTACTGTGCACAATGACAAGTAAATATTTGACTTATTTAGAAGATACTTCATATGTTATATTAATATCTAACTATTATACTGTACTATTGGGGAACACTCTGTGTGGTTTTGGAGATTGCAGCCTCATGAGAAAAGGTTCTGAAAGAACAACATTGATATGCAAAGTAATAGGCACAACATCACAGGCCAAGGGCACTTTCCACCATTCTCAAGGGTCAAATCAATCAGCCTCCATACAGCTTGAGCTACGTCATCAACTTCAGGACATTAGGTGACTCACTGAGCAGGAGGTCTTTCAGACCCTGCATGACAACTTACAATGGCTCAATCCAAAAACTTGGTTTGAAGGACTAAATTTGCATGTCTGGGTTATGGGTCTATAGGGTGCCTCCTAATCATTGTATTTTTTTCTGTGTGCCTTGAAATGTATATACAAATTGTTCTCCAGGGATTGTATACATGGAGAGCAAGTAGCAGGCATCATTAGAATTACCACTATGTCTACCATAACAAACAAAATAGGGGATGATACCGGCAGCTGTCCTGCCTGGTTTCAGGGATTGTAGCCTCATTAACAGACAAGAGTGTCATAGCTAGGGCTAAGTGAAAAAGCCTCAGGGTCATGAGCCACTAAGGAAACATAACCTATCTTCCTGGCAGAAGCATTGCCGCTGCCTCCCTCACTTCACCCTGCTTGGCTTGGGTGGATGACTGGTTAGTCAATAATGGTAAGATTCCTTAAGGGAGTGACAACCTAAGACAGGCACAGCCACAAAGGGCCACTGGAGAAGAATTTAGGGGTTTATAGAGAAGGGGCAGAAAGACCCTCACCTCTTGGCTTTGTCATAGCCTGGGTCCTCATTCCATCTGTAAAAAGTCTCCTAATCTCTTGGCTGCTTTGCTATCCCTGCTTGACTTGGCCTGAAAACAATGCCAGAGGCAGCTGTGGCCTTGTACTAAAACAAACGGTTCCCTGGGGTAAATATGGCCTGAGAAAGAATGTACATTCTATCCTTTGAAGCCTGCTCTGCCTAACATAACCATGTTGATTAGTGGCACCAGTGCCTCTAATTGTGCCTCCATAACAAACAAAAAAAGGGGAGATTATGGGGACCACTCTGTGTGGTTTCAGAGATTGCAGCCCTGAGAGAGCAGGCTCTGAAAGGGCTAGTAACTCTTCCTGGAAAACCAGGTGAAAACACAGGTGTCAGGCATGACCCGACTCCAACACCAAGGGTTCCTGTGGGAATCAAGCCTGATAAATACATTATATCCTTTGAAGCTAGCTCTGCTTTGTTTTGTATAGCCCTGCTGATATAAGCCGGATGTTTAAGTTCAAGGCATAAGGAGTAAACTCCTTATTTCATGAAACACATCTTAAAGACCTTCTGGTGTCAACATGACTAATAGATCCTGACCTATGGCAAATCTCAAGGTTCCTTCCATTGTTATCTATAGATAATACCTGTTTTTGTATGACTATAGCCTTTTTATGTTAATTGATGAGCTATCCATGTATGATGTATACACCTACACATACCATCCCCAATAAAGCCATTGGGAGAAGGCCTCTGGGCATTCCCCACTAGAGGGAATCACCAGGCCTTTTCCCTCTGGAACAGGGAGATTGTGTCTGGGATGACTGATGTCTCATCCTCTATCAACAGGAGGATTCTGCGGCCAGAGTTCCTCCCACACTGTACACCTAAAACTATTTTAATATTGAATGTCAAGTGCATTTTTTTAAAGGCATGTTTTTTTTAAAAGATTTTATTTATTTATTTATCTTTAGAGGGGAAGGAGAGAGGGAGAGAAACATCAGTGTATGGTTGCCTCGGGTGAGTCAACCATACATCCCTGCTGGGAACTGGCCTGTAACCCAGGCATGTGCCCTGACTGGGAATCGAACCACGATGGTGTGGTTCGCAGGCCCACACTCGATCCACTGAGCTACACCAGCCAGGCGTCAAGTGCATTTTTTTAAAAAGAAATTAAATTAAGATTGAGGCCATTAAACTTGCTGATTTAAAGGATATAGTATGGGGAAATGAATGACTGGGAAGTCCAAATCTCACTTTGTCTCAAGGTATCATGCAAAAAGCAGAAAGGGAAAGGAAGAGCAAACGAGTTAGGCATTGTTTCCACTGCTCTGCACGGTGTTCACTTATGAGGGAGGGGTATTTAGAAACTCTGTGGCATTAGAGGAAGAGACAGCAAGATCACCTTATAGCAGCACGATATGCCTTGGTGGAAAATAACCCCCAAAAGGAAACTGTTCTGCATTCTGACGGCAATTTTGTGTCAGCCGAGAATGTCCTTCATGAAAAAAGACACGCAAGCCCTGGCTGGTGTAGCTCAGTGGATTGAGCGCGGGCCTGTGAACTAGAGGATCGCAGTTCGATTCCCAGTCAGGGCACATGCCTGGGTTGCAGGCCAGTTCCCAAATAGGGGACTCACTAGAGGCAACCATACATTGATATTTCTCTCCTTCTCTCCTTCCCTTCCTCTCTACAGATAAATAAATAAAATCTTAAAAAAGAAAAAGAAAAAAGACATGCAAGGTGGTACCCATTTGAAAGCCATGGTAACTTTAGTGACAGCCACTCTGGGCAGCTCCGGGCATGGCTGGGAGTCTCTGTGTTCCGTGGGGGTGAGCAGCATTCCGCAGATGAGCGGCAGAGCTCCACCGGCCCTCGACAGTCATCAAGGGTTTTGGAGCACACACTCTATAGCAAAGGCGCCTGGGCTCTAATTCCTGCTCTGCCTCTTACTCTGTGGCATTAGAAAATATTGTACATTGTTCATCCTCACTCATCTATCAATTTAGATTCGAATAGTACCTACCTTAAAAGGCTGTTATAAGTGTTGAACAAATTAATTCACATAAAACACTACTCACAATGTGTGGGACTGAGTAAACATTAATAAATGTTAGCTACCTTAAAATATGATTTTATTTCAGTAAATAAGAATCTATCTAAAAACGAGATTTCAGAAATCTTTTAGTCATCTCACAGATATAAACACTTGCTATACCAAATATATTTGTGACATTTTGAATATTTTAATTCCATAAGTATTTTAATGTGCTATCTACATTTATAGTAATATTTTTACTTTTGAAAGTGAAAAATGTAATTTATGAATACTTTGTTTTAAAAGCTTAATATAGTCCAGATATTAGGTAAAGGCATACTAGAATGAAATATTTCAATTATGTCATTACAACATTAAAAATGAATTATGAGCAGCAACTTTTTTACTTTTTCATTTTTAAAGATGCATCATTTCCCTTTTTAAATATATTTTTCCATTGCCATTTATCCTCCTTATACTCCCTCCCCCACTGGAATCGCCCCGCTGTTGCCCATGTTCATGAGCCCTTTTTCCTTGATCCCTCCACCCCCAACCCCCTCCCCCCATAGCTGTCATCTGCTCTCTATGAATCTGTCTCTGTTTTGCTTGTTAGTTCAGTTTGTTCATTAGATTCCACGTATGAGTGAAATTATATGTTTATGAGTTCTGTGGAGGACGCAACAATATCCATAAATCCTCACTATGTTTTTTAAAGGGAAAAATACACTGCAGGAACTGTGGCACAGTCATCACAGAAATTTAAGCAATGGGAAACATGTGTACAATAAAAATGGTTTTTAATGCTCCTTGTGATATAAAGTTCAAGGTACTCACCCATCACACTTTTCTAATAATAATAATTAATTTGAGCTAAACCTGCCATACCTTTTGAGTTAATTCTACAAATGCCTGTGTTTATTAAAGTGTCACAGAATGAAGCCTGATTTATAGAAAACTCCCAGAACAAAGATTATGGACCTATAGGAGCAACATCAATATAGCAACATTTGTCTTATTACCACAAGGGGTTAACCACATGAATATATCACTCAGAAAATATAGACATATCCATTTTTAATGTTAGCATTTAATTTAAAAATTATGTCACTGGTGCATGTTTCAGATCACTCCCCCAACCCCCAAACGTGTTAGAAGCTCATGTGCAGACACCTGTCCTTTTGGAGATAAAAATGCCTATTTGTAAGTGGACAGATGGTATTCCTCAAGTTCAGAGCCATCTTAGGCAGAATCTCAGGGGGAGGGGGTTGGGAGGGAGGGTTGGTGTTGTTTGAAAAGGTTTCCTGGGTGATTCTGATAGCTGCCCACCCCGCCCCCACAGTGCAGGGCTGGTTTAAAGCTTAAGGACACATAAATGTCATGTAGAGGCTGATAGGAGCTGCAGAGTAAAAAGTGAACTCTTCCAGGTAGAAAATTGTCCAATTACATTTCTTCCCATGTCATACTTTGCAAAGCCAGAACCTCCCCAAAATATACTATGATTGACTTATTTAAAAACTTCTGATTTGTTCAAATATGACATCTTTTCCATGTGTGTGCTAGTCTTAGACGGTGGGTCCCACACGGGCATTCAAAGGTAACTTTCATTTGGGTGTGTTTTCATATATGTGGGTCACATAAACATTGGTCACATTGCAGATGGCATTATAATGTAAGCAAGCACATCCACAAATACTATTTATGGAGCCAGTGAAGTAAGTTTTGAAATTCAGAATAATTAAAATGATTATAGTACAAAAGTCTTTTTAATGATAAAGAAGTATATGTTTTGTGTACACAAATTTATCCAGTAATTCTTAAGCATGATAAAATTTGAAATCTTATTTATTTAAAGGAAAGAAGGAAAATGTCTATGTGCAGACATCTGAGCATTCAAACTATAACTTTCTGGTGGTTCTTCAAGGAAGTGAGGGATGCCAGCCAGAGGTGCCAGAAAGTTACCCTGGTTTCCAACAGGGAGCCAGTATCTTTGCTGTGTTCCCATGGAAGCACCAAAGGTTCCCACCCTTCGGGGGGGGGGGGTGGATAAACTCCACTGCTTTTGTTTAGATAGTGTTGGAATTGAATAGATTTGGAATCCCTAAACAGAAAAAATGATCAGAACCAGATGAGTAGGCTATAGAAAAGATTGCATTTGAAGTTCTGGTTTGTTGAGGTCATGGAAGCCACAGTCCTCTCACAGTTCTGAGCTCACCTGTTTCCTGGGTGGCAGGGAGAGGGGACTGTATATGTTTAAAGAGAAAAAGACTGAGGCAAATGAGACCCACAGTAGAGTTCATAAGAGTGCTGGGATAGAGAAATGTAGCTTATAATTGAGGGCTAAATGCCACTTGGCTGCCAATCGTCTCTGCATTTTGTATTTGCCGTTGGGGTTAATAACTGATGGTGGTTTTGTATGGGCATATGTGTAGAGAGGGTAAGTCAATCAACTTTTTCTTCTGGGATTCAGGTCAAATAATTCTGTTACTAGTTTTCCAGTGTTTCATGCAATGCTTCAGTAGACTGCACACATACATATACACATGCACATGTATATACACTCATAACTTTATCCCCCTTGCAACCTGGGTCTCCCAACTCCCTTCTAATGTTTTTAATCTCTTATACTGTGTACTTCTACCTTCCATTTTTCTACACCATCAGTATTTCTATTTCAACACTTCCTCATCTTCTCTCCATCAATCTTCTGTAAAGAGCCAAAGCATGATTGATTTTTCTATCATGATTAGAACTAGACCCCAGGGAGCATAATTTTATAGATAAGGAAAGTGATCTTCAGAAAGTCACACTGACTTGTCAAAGTCAAGGCAGTTTAATGATAGAATCAGTACCAATAGTGACATCTTCTGACTTCTGATCATACAGGGAAGATTGCATAACAGTGTATATCTGATATCAGTTTTACTTTTGATATTTTGTAGTGGTATGATTTTGGGAAGTTTACTTAACCTTACCAAGTAAATTTTGTTTACTTTGGTCATATAGGAGTGAGTGCAGAATAGTATGCATTTGATATCAGATCTACTTCTGACATTTACTAGCTGTGTGATATTGAGAAACTTACTTAACCAAGTAAATTTTTGTTTACTTGTCTTTAACAATGAAATGACTAAAACCTGACAAAATAGACTTGTTATGAAGCATCAATATGTGAATGGATATAAAATGACTTAATACAATGCATGGAGTCTTTAGCAAGTGCCCAATAAATGGGATTTTCTTACCATATTTGATGCTTTTTTAAATGCCACATCACCTTGCAATCTACCTTTTAGTTTACTCTTTTTCTTCTGTAAAATCACTTCTTTTTTCATATTATTTTACTGTCTTTTCTCTCATTCGGGTGTTCGCACTCATCAGAAGCGGAGAAATCTTCCCCAAATCTGTTAGTGGCAACTTGAACGATAGATGAGCTTTGGGTCCACTCCAACCCCTCTGCAATCAGCAGGAAAGTCATAACCGGGCAGGCCCTGCGGGGTGCTTCGGCCCAGCTGCATGCCAGAGCTGGCAGGGCTTCTCCTCCTGCGAGTGCATGGGTCTGGGGTCTCCGACCTCCCTCCAGGACTTGACTTTTGCCATCACACTCTCACAGCAGCTCTGCCTACCTCTGGCTATTAGTAGAAAGCACAGGACTTGAGGAGTAGTCAATGAATATTTATGAAACGCAGGGAGGAATAATGATTGATGAATATATAAGCCCTTGCTTTTTTCTCAAAGCCGGGAAGAAGGAATGTGTTCCCGTGCAGGAATTCATGTCTTCCATCTGCTGACTCGCTTGTGGACTCCCCGTGCAGGACTTCCAAACAGTAGGATGGCTGAGTATCCTACCAGCTGCCCTCCCGGCTTCGATCCTGTTCACTTGATAGGAAGATCAAGATATTCAGACAGATTATTTTTCTATAAGGACACTTTCAAATTCAAGGGCAGAGGGCAGAGCGATATTTTGGGGACATTTCTGAACAGTCTGGAATTTTTCACACCCTTAGTCCCAGCCCCCACTTACAATAAAGTCCACTTAATTTTGGAGTTTTCCTCACGCTACCACCATACCCTCTCCTAGGTTTAATATTTTGACTTAGACATGGAAAGTAAGCTATTTCCCTCAAAATACTTGAAGCAATGTGACTTTCTCAGAAGTAGATTTGCTATAGTATAAGGAATTACAAAATATAATATAAACAGTGGACATACAGTCATGTTTCAACATTGCAAGTCTATTCCTTCTAGACAGTGCCTCTTTGCCTTTGTAAACATCTCATTTGCCTCCATGCCCTCTTGGGTCTCTGGTATATTTCATGGATGACACCATTTTTCCTGACATCTTTTCTACCATCTTTTCTCCATCATTCTTTTCTATCTCATTCCATTCAAGGTCAAATGTAGAAGGCTTTGTCCCAGCTTCTTTATACGCTCTAACTCTGTATAAACCTCCCTTCCCAAAACAATGTCTCCTGTAGTCAAAGGCTGGACTACAAAGGCATGGTGGAGGGGGTGGGGGATGAAGCAATGTGTGATCTCGTTCTCCTTCTTCAGATTACCTGTTCAACCCAGCCCTGTACTTCTCAAGATATCTTTTTGCCTCATGTGAGGAGAAGAGAACTTGACATCCACTTGTTATGGAGTTTCCTTTTATGTTACTACTCATCTGTCAAATAGTTCTTAGTTCTTAAGAACTAACTATGCATCCACTTAGTTCTTGTTTCTCAAATAGTCACTGATCCTTCCCTGAGGAAGAGCCAATCATTCCCCTTTCTGGGCATACTATTTATTTGCATATCTGTGCCTACTTCTTCAGTGTGAGGACACTGAGAACAGCTTTCACGGTGTTGAGATTTGTATCCCCAGATGCCGGCAGAGTCCCTGCCAGAGTGAGACCCCCCAAACACTCTAGCACTCCACCTTTTCATCTCAGGACACACATACACTAATTGCTAAAATTCTGCAACACTCAGAAAATATATATTTTGTTGAGACAAAAAATAGGTATAATTTTGATTCATTCACACTGGACAGCTATTGTTGTGTTGTGTGTTGTCATTTTTTAAATCTGGCAATCTAAGGGAAAAGAGGCCAGTGCCCCTGACTAAATAGTCAGGTATTGTATAAGGAGTGGGGGGCACTCAAAAAAGAGAATGATCTTTTGAAGGGTGGGCACCTTATAGTAACAGGCTTCCCCTGCTAGGTGAGTGTTCTAGGAAGCCATCTGTATCAGTATACCAACAGGCATTATTGTGAGAGGCTGCATTTGGCTTCAGTAAATATTTTTGAAGACTCTTTCACAACCTTACTGGTTTCATGATGGGTGATTTACAAGTGTACCTTCCCACACTGTGCTGAGTGTTCAGCGGGGTTTGACCCCATGCCCCACTTTCCTTATTCACCAGATCTCGTCCCTAGTAACTTTGTTTGTTTGTTTCCCCAGACAAAAAGAGTTTTCAAAAGGAAATGTTTTACCAATGTGGAAGAGATGGAACAAAACGTGGCAAAAGCACTAAAATGCATCAGAATGGATGAGTTCAAAAACAGATTTGAGCCATGGAAAAAATGTCTCAAATGGAGAGTACTTTGAAGGTGACTGAAGTTTAAACTTTTAAAAATACACACTGTTTTATGAATAAATTTGGGGTTTTTTGGATCCCCACTTTCAGATTTTAAAAAATCCTGTGGCACACTAGTGGTCCACCACAATACACCAGTTGAAAATTGCTGGCTTAGAGTTATACCATTGCTGAGATCCATCCATTTGAAACCCACACATATATAGTAGCAGACAGATTGTGTGCTGATTCACCCAGTATTTGTGTAGCTTTGGTTTTTCATTCACTTGGACCTGATATTAACTCTGGCCTTTCAACTCTCATGCTCCTTCCCTGTAAAAACTACAGTTCTGCTGTGAGACCTCTTCCTGACATTGGAGATTTTATATATCAGATATACTAGTCAGCATTAACTGGTTCTGACTTTTGTGAGTTTCGCCATTTCTGCAATCTCCCATGATAAACCTCGAGTTATATGACAGCCATATTTCTCCACATAACACAAGGATACAAATGAGAATCTGGCTGAAGAGAGAGAACTGAAGGAAACATAAGAAAACGGAATAGTAATAGCCTGCCTTTCCTTTAAAAAGGTCAGGGCAGGAAAATTTTGTAAAATTAGAGTGAGTCTATTAAGAGGATGACAATCCTGTAGATCAAAGATGAATCAGACTTGACAGGTACCTCTCACTTCATTACCACAGCTTCTTTCCCCCCAGTGTCTCAAAGAGGTGTTCCATAGTCAGCTGGCCAAGGAGAGTGCCCACCTTCATCTCTGCTCTTAGCTGCACTTGCCTTTTCCTGTCTCTCATCGCACTCACCACCACCAGGCTTCTCTGCTGTGTCCCTCAAAACGAAAGCGCCACGAAGGCAGTAACCTTTCTGTCTTGTTCTCTATGGGTCCCACAGCGCCTCTCCCAGGGCCTGACACATGGCAGACACCCAGGAACTACTTCAATAACTAAATGGAAAAGTGTCACTTTTTAACAATCTGGAAGTTTAAATTTTCAATTCGCTCAGTCTATTCTGAATTAATAAGTACATACAATGATTAAATATGAAGACATTGACCATAACTTGATATTTTTATTTAATACAAAATTATTAAAGTTAAACCCTAGCTTTATTTTGTGAATGCCATTAAAATATCTTATTTGGAGAACATCTTAGGATAAAAGGACAACAGAAGCAAAAAACCCTACTGCAATTGTTATGATAAGGACACATTAGAATGTGAGAAGTGCCCTAAAGGGAAGTAATGTACTCTGCAGATAACAGCCTCCATGGAATACATTTAGCAAAATACATACCAGTGGCTTAAGTGCTCAAATGAATGGGCGTTACAGCCCACACATTAATCATCCATGCTTGAGTGTCTGCTTAAGTGGATAATGCACAATATTTAAAATGCCATATTCAAATATATCGTTGTTCAAATTGATTAAAAGAAAAAAGGCTTAATATTGTAATTAGTATAGAGATGCAGCACATACGATTTCATTTAATGAAATTAATACTTCGTTTCTTTTCTTTGTCAAAATGATATTTTCAAAACGAAGAAAGTAGAAAAAGAAATTAAAACGAAAACATGATAAATCATCTAGACACCTTATATTAGCAGTGTCTATGTAAAGGCAGAGAAAAACACATGTACATGCATGAGTATGTGCATTTTTGGATGCAAGTCATTTGGACATAAAGGAGGCAGGTGGTGGGGTGGGGTGGGGTAGGTAGTACAGGTAACCACAGTGGGGGGATGGGGAAACACAGGTTAGTGATCAGGACCCCTCTTTTCAGTTCACCGTGTCTCTTGCCATATCTGAGGACCCTGTAATAAGTGCCTCTCAGTGTGAGCTTTACTCTCTCTGCCTTTGAACTCCTGATCTATTTTATGTTTGGCTTTCCTTTATAGGTCAGGTCCCCACAATGTATACATACATACACGCTCTGTGCTAGTTGGTGCATCACTGTAAGTGGTAGAGATGACATAAGGCTGGAAAACTGGCAAATGTTGCAGTACTTCCAAAAAAGGAAATGGGTACATCCTAAACATTTCATTTCAGAAAGCTTATATTAATCCACGGAAGCGTTCTAGCTCACGTTATTTGTGAGTGTTTATGTATGTTAAAATTCACTAGTAGTCAATATGAGCTAATAAGAAAATTTTATATTTAAGTAACACCATTTTCTTTTACCATGGTTGTTGTCTAGATTAGCTTAATGACATGCCATAAATATAGGGTCAGATTTTCTCGGATATACATTTGGACAAGATTTTATAGTGTGACCTATATAATAATGGAGTAGATCAACTATAACCAACATTATTGGTGAGACTAAATTCAGGCAATGTTGTTGAATCTCCAGCGATTGCAGAGACGGATCTCTGACCCTGAGAGAAGGGTGTCTGTGTTGGGTGGGAAGGGTGGAGTTTGTCTTGTTAAGATCGGTTGGAGGTCTAGGAAACCCTTTTCAGGAAGATGGCGCCTAAAGCGAAGAACGAAGCCCTTGCCCCTCCCAAAGCGGAAGCCAAGGCAAAGGCTTTTTGAAGGCAAAGAAAGCAGTGCTAAAAGGCATCCACAGCCACACACAAAGAAAGATCCGCATGTCACCCACCTTCAGGAGGCCTAAGACACTGTGGCTCCTAAGGCAGCCTAAGTATCCTCGAAAGAGCGCCCCCAGGAGAAACAAGCTCCACTACTATGTCATCATCAAGTTCCCTGTGAGTACTGAGTCAGCCATGACAAAGATAGAAGACAACAATA
Source organism: Sturnira hondurensis (assembly GCF_014824575.4). Classification (NCBI taxonomy): domain Eukaryota; kingdom Metazoa; phylum Chordata; class Mammalia; order Chiroptera; family Phyllostomidae; genus Sturnira; species Sturnira hondurensis. The sequence goes on along the minus strand of NW_028077629.1, from coordinate 1,216,859 downwards.
CACTTGTGTTCATTGTGGATGTCAAGGCCAACAGGCACCAGGTCAAACAGGCTATGAAGAAGCTCTATGACGTTGATGTGGCCAAGGTCAACACCCTGATCCGGCCTGATGGGGAGAAGAAGGCCTATGTTCGACTGGCTCCAGACTATGATGCTTTGGATGTTGCCAACGAAATTAAGATCATCTAAACTGAGTCCAGCTGGCTAATTCTAAATATAAAGATTTCATACTATATAAAAAAAATCGGTTAGAACAGGGAGTCTTCAAGATGATGTGACCTACTTATTGTCGTGCTTAATCTTATTGCTGTCCAGAACAATTAAGAGGACTTGGAAATTCAGCACAGCTGGGTAGAAAGTTTGGCTACTTGTGGGTAGAATAAGAAGCCCTTTCTCCACACTGCAGCCATTTCTCTAACCCGAGAGCGTCTTGAACATTGACACTTGAATTAAGCTAATGTGGACATGGAGGACTAGCAATAGCTATTAATATCCCTCAGAGTTGTCTTAGAATGGATTGTTTTGATAGCGGGACACCAGTCCATATCAGAAGTCTTCAAATGTCCTGAAGTATTAGAAAACAAAACTAAACTAAAAAGGTCAGCCCGAGTAAGCCTCTGTACCTAACCGGGTTTCTTTCCATGCTTCCCCCTTTCTAACTGTTGTTCTATTCCTCCACAAAAGAAAATCATGCCTTTCTCCATCCTGCGTCAGGGCCACTGTCCGACTCTCAGCACTTAATTAAATGACCATTACAAATGTTTGTATTTGTGCTGATGAAGTAAACTAATTTTATAACAATACCAAATCTATGTGCAAATCATCAAGTGCAAATCATATAAGTTCTAATTTTTTGCTTTCATCAATTTTGGTGTACCTAATTAATTTGCTACTTGATGGAGCTAGAAGAATAGAAGTGATAGTGAACTCTATCTTATTCTAGCAATAAGTAATGTTAATCCCTGTGTATACAAGTTAATTGGGGAAGAAAATTGATTTATTTCTTTAAGAGATATATGAGAGGGACACCCCCAAACCAGAATTTATTTATTAACAAAATTGGGCATTTATTCTTAAATGTTTAAATTTCAGTTGCCTTCAAAGTACTTTTTATTTCATGCAACACACCTGTGTTGTGACCCTTCAAGGCTGGAGCGATCCATGGTATTCATGCAGATGGAGTACTATCCACCGAACCATTGGGATGTCCGGCATGCCTTTATTCACAGGTGGGCAAGCCACTCACGCTGCAAACTGCATGTCTATCTGTATGTCTCATGTTGTGGCCCTTGCTTCCCAGTGTGGCACCCATTGTGGCACCTGTCCCTTTGAGTGTTTTCCATCATCCCTGCCAGCAGGGCGTCCCTACCTGTTTAAGGACTAGAGGGAAACAAAACTGGAAAAACTGCCAGAACATTACATAACATAATCCTGCGCATGCAAGCCTGCCTCATGTTATGGGAATGGTTTATCAGACCCAGTCTCAAGGCTATGGGAATGCTGCTCCCCTTAGTTACCCAGACACCTGGGTGAGGAAACCAGACTGCCTCCACTTACCCTACAACAGCTATTGGGACATTTTTTTTCCACTGCTCAAAACGGGTTTTGAACTTGTCAGTTTTGATGCCTTTAAGTGCTTCTGCTGTTTTTTGTTTTGTCTCTTCCACATTTGCAAAATGTTTCCCTTTGAGGACTTTTTTCATCCAGGAAAAAAAAGTCACTGGGGGCAAGATTGTGTGAATAGAGAGAGGATGTGGGGCATAGGGTCATCTCTTTTTGGTCAAAAACTTCAGAACAATCAGCACAGTATGGGTAGGTGTACTTGTAAGTACCCCACCATGAAATGGGCAAATGCATTGAGAGTCTTCAAAAAAAATTTCACTGAGCGGCATGCAGCTTCTCACGACACCAGCTGGTACACTGATGGGTTCCTAGAACACTCACCTAACGGGGGGAGCCTGTACTACAAGGGGCCTGCCCTCCAGAAGATAAAATTTTTGGGGGGTCCCTCTTCAGATTTTCAATAAAATTTTGCAATTTATGTATGATTATTAAAAAACACGTAGTGTATCATGTTGTGTTATTCAAGTTTGTACCACAAATAATTGTAGTTATAACTTAATTCAAAAGATTCAATTCACATAAATATTTTACTGCAGAAAATTATGATAGGACATAAATAAAGAGCCGACACCTAATGTTTTATTATATTTTTGTAAACTTGGCTGGGGAATTGGAATGGTTATATGAGTTCAAGAGAAAATCATGATAGTAAATTTCTGACTATTTACTAAAACTTTTAAAATGTATCTTTAACATAAAATATAGAAAGAGTAAGATTTTTAGGCTACTAAAAATCTTAGTAAGATTTTTAGGCTATGATATTTAGGTTACACTTGTTACATTTTAAAAAACACAAGACTTTTTAGTGTCAATCATTACAACATATTGGAAATACAAATTACATCAATTTAAGATTTTATAAAGAAAGTAAGTACTACCCATGCTGTCAGGAAGGGATCTGGAGAGCATTATGCTGAGTGAAATAAGCCAGGTGGTGAAAGACAAATACCATATGATTTCATCTATAAGTGGAAATAATCAACAAAACAAACAAGCAAGCAAAATATAACCAGAAGCATGGAAATTAAGGACAAACTGACAGGAACCAGAGGGGAGGAGGTGTATATGGTGTAAAGAAGGAGAAGAATCGTCAAGAAACATGTATGAAGGACACATGGACAAAGCCAAAGGTGGGAAAGATTGGGGGGTGGGAATGAGGAGATGGGTGGGGCAGGGAAAAGTGGTAGTGGGAAAACAAAGACAACTGTACTTGAACAACAATTTAAAAAACACAAAAAAATTTTTAAAAAGTAAGCATCAACTAAAATTGTGTGAAGGAGTATATATAGTCTTTCAGAATTTGTAGTTCCTAAGTATTTAACCAAAAGTTTAAAACCACTGGACTAGTTCTGGTGTTCTAGTGTATTTATAAGATGTTTTTTGTCCACAATACAAGGAAATTTATTTCATGAATGGAAATTACAACTCAGAAGTGTAGGTTCATATAAATGGATGGGACCTCAAGTTATCATCTGGTCTAGTTATCAGATGACTGTTCATATGGTATTTTTTCTTGGATTTTATGAGCTGAGACTTAATTTATTGTAAAACTAATAATTGCACCACATGCACTTGTTATGTTGAAAGAAATTGCTTTGAATATGAATCTAAATTTAATTATATTCAGTATTTATCTATTGAAAAATCAATAACTGTTCAGCCTATAGAAAAATGATACAGTTAAAAATATACACACCTATGGAAACATATATATAATATAGTTATACATAGTATATATGGTACATACTATTGCTAAATATAAGGTATGTATATCATTAAATGTTATTAGTATTAAATTATATAATACATAATACAATAGACATTAACTTAATATTTTTGTTAATATATTACTTACATATAGTAGGTATAGAGGAAAAATTATTTACTAAAACTAATTGTTATAATTGTAATAGTTTTATGATGTATTATGACATATACTTTCCTTACTCAGTTTCAGTTTCTCTGTGTCTGTCTACATCAGTAACTTTACAAAATTAGGGAAGTCCTATTTTATCTATTGTTAGAAGGGCTTATAAGAAGAATTCTGGGTGAAGACCTGGAAACTTAGAAAGGAGCTCTCACTCTGTTACAGAGTTGTGGCCAATATGGAGGTACAGGTAGAAACTCTTCACTTTCTTGCATAGACAAAAGGAGAATAACAGCCACTCTAAAATCAATACACAACCAGAAGCCAGAAAATCAAACTGCATGGAACTCTGACAACCAAGGAATTAAAGAAAAAATCAACCAGAATAAACAGGCCAGTAAGACAGCGGATAAGGCCAACCAACTCAGAAAAACTGCCTCAAGGTGGCAGACCAGGTAGGTGGGGCTACTTGAAGGGGAAACTGACACTCAGAGTTGATGTGGAATATGGTGGGGGTTGCCTCAGTGGGAGAAGCTCCCATTCTCACCCAAGAGAGTCCATTGAAAAGTGAGTTACAGACGAGCATGTGAGCCTCACTGTTCCCTCTCTGGCCCCTCCCACACAGGCAAGGAGGATGGCCCTGCCTGGGTGAATACCTAAGGCCCCACCCCTTATAATTTACCAGCTGTGCCAAGACAAAGACATATGGCCCAAATGACAGAACAGAGGAAAACCTCAGAAAGACAACTAAGCTATGAGGAGATAGCCAACTTATCTGATGAAAAATTTAAAGCTCTGGTAATCAAAATGCTCATAGAACTGACTGTGCTTGGTTAAAAAAAGATAAAACAAATGAAGAATACCCAAAGGAAAAGAAAGCAAAATATTCAGGGAACCAACAGTGACAAGAAGGAAATCAGGACTCAGAGCAAGGATCTGGAACAAAAGGAAGAAATAAACATTTAACCAGAACATAGTGAAGAAACAAGAATTCAAAAAAGTAAAGAAAATCTTACAAACCTCTGGGACAACCTGAAACATTCCAATATCTAAATTATAGGGTTGGCAGAAGGAGAAGAAAAACAGCAAGAAATTGAAGACTTATTTGAAAAAATAATGAAGGAAAACTTCTCCAATCTGGTGAAGGAAATAGACTCTCTAGGAAGCCCAGAGAGTCCCAAAGAATTTGGACTCAAGAAGCACACACCAAGGCACATTATTATTACATTACCCAGGGTCAAATACAAAGAGATAATCTTAAAAGCAGCAAGAGGAAAGGAGAGAGTTACCTACAAAGGAGTGCCCATAAGGCTATCAGCTGATTTCTCAAAAGAAACCTTACAGGTAAGAAGGGGCTGGAAAGAAGTGTTCCAAGTCATGAAAGTCAAGGACCAGCATCCAAGATTGCTCTATCCAGCCAATATATCATTTAGAATGGAAGTACACATAAAGTGTTTCCCAGATAAGGTCAAGTTAAAGGGGTTCATCATCACCAAGCCCTTATTATGCAAGATGTTAAAAGGACTTAGCTAAGAAAAAGAAGATAAAAAACATGAACAGTAAAATGGCAACAAACTCACAACTATCAACAAATGAACCTAAAAGAAAAAAGCAATGAAAACAAAAACTAAGCAAGGAAACAACCAGAACAGGAACAGAATCAGAGAAATGGACATCACATGAAGGGATTTCAGTGGGGAGGGGGAAGGGAAGAATAGGGGGGGAAAGGTACAGGGAAGAAGAAGCAAAATTAGCAGGCATAAAATAGATGGGGAGAGATTAAAATGGCATAGAAAATAGAAAATTCAAAGAACTTACATATACAACTCATGGACATGAACTAAGGAGGGGGAATGTTGGAGGGTGGTGTGTGCAGGTTGGAGGGGGAGTAAAGGGGTAGAAATTGGGAAAACCATAACAGCATAATCAATAAAAATACCTTAAAAATTAAAAAGATGAGCGTATAAGACAAGATACAAAGTATTAAATTTCAGAATAAAAAATTTCTTAGTGTTGTCTCATATTTATTATGCTAATGTTAATGCTTATAGCAGTAATTATCATTTAGTCATAGATATTATAGTCTATAATGGATTCTGATTCAGTTAGATACCACAATTAACAACCCACTCAATTATCCTATAGTAATTAGATTTCAGTACATCAGAAATAATGGCTAAAATAAATTATTCACATCTGGGTTGAAAAACTATGAACAGATGAAAATAGTAACTGTCCTTAATAATTGAATATAATGTTGTTTATATGTTTTAAACACATTTTACAATTTTTACTTAAGTGCTTATTAGATGAGAGAAAATAACTATACTAGTAGGATTTGTATTAATATCCTAACTAAAATTGACAAGGTTCTCAATTGAGAACTGATTCTCAGAAAACATATTGGCATTTTTTGGATGAATCATATTTTATACAAAGAGAACTTGACTTGAGCCCTGGCTGGTGGTTCAGTGGATTGAGTGCATGTCTGTGAACTAAAAGGTTGCTGGTTCAATTCCCAGTCATGGCATATGGCTGGATTGGGGGCCAGGTCCCCTGTAGGTGGTACGAGAGAGGCAACCATGCATTGATGCTTCTCTCCCACTCTACCTTACCCTCTGTCTAAAAATAAATAAATAAAATATTTTAAAAAGGAGAGAGAACTTGACCTGCAATGACATTATCCAAGCTTCTATGTGAAAACCATACAGATTTATTAAAAAGTATTGGCACATAAGTGCTTTAAGATGCTGCCAGAAAGTCAGAACACACAAAAACTGAGCCTAAAAAACAAAAAGAAACTAAGCAAACAAATACAAGAGGAACAGAATCACAGAAATGGAGACTGCATGGAGGGTTATCAGTAAGTAGGAGGAGGGGGAAAATGGGGGAAAAGGTATGTGGAATAAGAAGCATAAATCGTAGGTACAAAATAGACAGGTGGAAGTTAAGAACAGTATAGGAAACAGAGAAGACAAAGAATTATATGTACAACCCATGGACATGAACTAAGGCAGGGATTGCTGGAGGGAATAATGTGGAGGGTGGAGGAGGAGAAAGGGGAGAAAAAATGGGACAACTGTAATAGCATAATCAAGAAAATATTCTTTAAAAAATTAAGCTTGACTTTGAAGCCAATATAAACCCCTCTGGGAAATGGCCTGGTACCTTGCTTGGTCACATGGTCCATGGCAGTCTTCCCCAGTAAGGAGCATAGGTTACTTTTCCGAAAAATGGCATGGGAAGAAACTCAAGACATTTGGCGGACCTCAAGAACTTGATAAACTCACCCATATCTGTAGGTACATTAAGCAAAGCCATGGCAACTGTGTGGCTTGCCCCTGAGGGGCTAATTAAAGTTCAATAGAGAAATTCCTTGTAACATTCCAGCAAAGTAGATTTAAGAAAGCCTATATGATTAATGCTATTAATGTTATGTTCATGCAAATAATCAGACCAAATTAAAACTGTAATTAATAGAGTAAATGAATTGGTCTTGATTTAGCTCTTCAATTAAAATGATTTTAGGGGGGAATTATGTTTCAATAAAATCTATTGTACATGCACACACACAAAAGATGCTGCCAGGAAGTTAGAAATATATTGATAATTAATATCGGTGGAAACATATTATGGAAAGGACCGTTTAACTCTCTGATCATCACGTTCTTGCTGTGAAGAATGTTGAGGTTCACATGTTGTGGGAATTAATCACATAAATAGAAGCATAAGCTGTGAATGAGGAGATTCCATGTGACTTGTCTTCAGTCAGTTTCTAGTGCTTTTAAATTGTTTATGGGAAATGCTAAACCTGTAGCACAAAATGTGGTCAAATCACAACTGCAGCATTGTGTTGAATCTTGGCTTCATAAATTTATTTTTAAGTATATTTTATTGATTATGCTATTACTGTTGTCCCGTTTCTTTCTCCCCTTCACATCCCTCTGCTCTGCAGCACCCATCCCACACACATTCCCCCCACCACCTTAGTTCATGTCCATGGGTCATACATCAAAGTTCTTTGGCTTTTCCATTTCCCATATTATTCTTAACCTCCCCCTGTCTATTTTTTTAATATATTTTATTGATTATACCATTACAGTTGTCCTATTCCCCCCTTCATTCCCCTCCACCCACACACTCCCTCCCCCACCATTCTCCCCCCCTTAGTTTATAACCAACCACGTGTCTCAAGTTCTTTAGACTCTATATTTCCCCCACTATTCTCGCCCTCCCCCCTATCTGTTTTCTACCTACCATCTATGCTATTTTCTGTGCCTTCTCCCCCCTTCTCCTCCTCCCACCCCCCTGTCTCTAACCCTCCATGTGTTCTTCATTTCTATGGTTCCACTCCTGATCTAGCTGTCCTCTTGGTTTGCTTTTGTTTTAGGTGTGGTTGTTAATAACTGTGTGTTTGCTGTTCTTTCACTGTTAATATTTTTCATCCCCTGTCTATTTTGTACCTACCAATTATGCTTCTTATTCCTTGTACCTTTTTCCCCATTCTCCCCTCTCCCTCCTGATGACCACCGATGTGATCTCCATTTCTGTCATTCTGTTCCTCTTCTAGTTTTTTGCTTAGTTTGTTTTTGTTTCTGTTTTTAGGTTTGGTTGTCAATACTTGTGAGTTTGTTGTCATTTTACTGTTCATAGTTTGATCTTTTTCTTAGATAAGTCCTGCTAACACATCATATAATAAGGGCTTGGTGATGATGAACTCCTTTAGTTTTACCTTGTGTGGGAAGCAGTTTATCTGCCCTAAAATTCTAAATGATAGCTTGGCTGGATAGAATAATCTTGGATGTAGGTCCTTGCCTTTCATGACTTGGAATACTTGTTTCCAGCTCCTTCTGCCTGCAAGGTTTCTTTTGAGAAATCAGCTGATAGCCTATGGGCACTCCTTTGTAGGTAACTCTTTCCTTTCCTCTTGCTGCTTTTAAGATTCTCTCTTTGTCTTTAACCTTGGGTAATGTAATAATGATATATGTGCCTTGGTGTGTGCTTCTTGAGTCCAACTTCTTTGGGACTCTCTGAGCTTCCTGGACTTTTGGGAAGTCTATTTCCTTTGCCAGATTAGGGAAGTTTTCCTTCATTATTTTTTTCAAATAAGGTCTCAATTTCTTGCTCTTCCTCCTTTCCTTCTGACACCCATGTGACTTGGATGTTGGAACGTTTAAAGTCCCAGAGTTTCCTAATCTTCTCCTCATTTAAAAAAAAAATTCTTGTTTTTTCATTCTATTCTGGTTGAATATTTATTTCTTCCTTCTGGTCCAAATTGTTGATTTGAGTCCTGGTTTCCTTCCCTTTACTGTTGGTTCCCTCTACATTTTCCTTTATTTTACTTTGCATAGCCTTTACTTTTTCCTCTATTTTGTGACCATACTCAGTCAATTCTGTGAGCACCCTAATTACCAGTGTTTTGAACTCTGCATCTCATAGATTTATTATATCTTCATTGCTTAGTTGTATTTTTAGAGTTTTGACCTGTCCTTGAATTTGGGCCTTATTTCTTTGTCTTGGTGCACTCATTACATTGCATGGGGTGGAGCCTTAGGTTTTTGCTAGGGCAGAGCAACCTACATTGCTGCATTGTGGCACTGTATGTGGGCGAGGGGTCTAAGAAGGAACAATTCTCCTTGCTCAGCTCTCAGCTGGCTTTTAATCACTTTCCCTGCTACCCACAAGCAAATTGGGCTCTTCCAGTGCTGATTCCCAGGTTGGTGGGTTTGTGTACATTGTAAGACTTTATGAGTCTCTCTAGTGAACTCTTTTGTGTGGCTGGAAATTTTTTCCATTGCCTCAAACCCCACAGGTTTTTATAGACAGAGGTTTTGAGGCTTTCTTTTCTTGCACTGGAACGCTGGGTTATATAGTCTGTCTTGCACACAAGTGTGGGACTGCCCAGTCTGCCAGCCAGTGGCTTGCCCACTCAGTCCACTAGCCATCACCTTGCCATGTGCCCTTTCCACCCCAGCTGCCCATTTCCACCCCTCCCACCGGTCGGAAGGAATGTTTCTTCTCTAACTCTTTGGTTGTGGGACTTTCATACAGTTCAATTTTCTGGCAGTTCTGATTATTTTTTGTTTTAAATTTATTGTTGTCCTTATTTTGGCTGTGTGAGGAGGCAAAGTGTGTTTACCTACACCTCCACCTTGGCCAGAAGTCCTGTTTCATAAATTTTAAAATGTATATATAAATATGATGCTAAGAAAGCAGGTCATTTGGAAGCCATTGAGACTAGCTAGTGTTGAAAAAGTAGACTCAGCAGAGACATCTTTAAATATAAACACAACTTTGAAAATAATAGAAGAATTAAATTTTTCTATAATTGAGGACTAGGATTAATATTGAAAGTAAAAACAGTAGGCATTTGTCTTATTATAAGAGTTCATTTTAAAGCCTTGTTTTTTTTGGTAATGGAATAACTTGCCTCATGAAATTTGCCTCATGAGATTGTGAGCTATTCATGTTGGAACTATGTAAGTTAATTTTTTTTTAAAAACATTGTAAAGCATAGCAAACTTTAGAATTTCTATATATTTAAGGTTCTTGTAGTACTTTGACATTTCTTTTATAATTCCAAAATTCAGTGTTTCATATATATTTTGTTAAGAAAATCTCTCTTTACTTTTATGTACGGTAACATGACTGCTTTAATTTGGAATGCATTTCCATTTGTTCAAACAACACATATTTAAGGAGCAGTTGCTATGTGCCAGGGGTGGTGTTAGGTGCTGGGGAAGAGTGGAGAGCCAGGCTAGACATAGTATCAGCCTTACGGAGATGAGAGAGCAGTAAAGGAAGACATTACTAAATAGTTGTATTAACAGACAAGCTATTACAAACTCTGCTAAATGGTATGAGGAAAATAAGGTCACAGCGCTGTGACCTTATTTCAAATAATAAGCTACTTTCCATTTCACCATTACCATCTAGTGCAGCCCACACCACGTCTTACCTGAAGTACCCACAGCCTAACTTATGCTTCCATCTAAACCTTTCTCAGCTTCGCAAGAATAATGTCCTCAACATGTAAATCAAATTATACCTCCACCTTCCCTGACATCCTCCAATGCTTCTGATTGCTCTAAAAATAAAGATCCCCATCATTAACAGGGCCTGGAAATGTTTTTATAGTGTAGTCCATGTCTATCTCAAAGAAATCACAAATTACTGTCCCCTTTTTTGGTATTCTAGCCTCTCTGAGAATTTTCAGCAATGAACCATTGCTCATTTATTATCTTCTGCAACTGGGCCTTTGCACAAGTTGTCCTCTCTCTTCACTAAGGTCTTTCTAAAAAATTTTTTTAAAGAATTCATTTATTTATCTTTAGAGGGGAAGGGAAGGAGAGAGGCAGAGAAATATGTACGGTTGCCTCTTGTGTGTTCCCTGCCAGGAACCGGGAACTGGCCTGCAACCCAGGTATGTGCCCTGACTGGGAATCGAACCGTGATTGTGTGGTTCGCAGGCCCGCCCTCAATTCACTGAGCTATACCAGCCAGGGCGACTAAGGTCTTTATCCATTCTTCCTTCCCTAGATAACCCCACCACATGTAAATTCGCATATTGCCTTCTTGTACACAATCAGAAGTCTTTCTCTTCCTTACTTAACAAATATTGATGGAGATCCTATTAGGCACCAAACATTTTTCTAAGTGGACTACAGGAACAAACCAAAGAGAGAGACCTGTTCTTAACAGAGAATAAACAAAGATTCCTGCTAATTTGTAATATACCTAGAAAGTTAAACCATTACCTAAATGGTTAGATTAAGTAGTTGATTTCATTGAATATACAACTGTATCCTCACAGATTTTTCAATGCAAAAGTTTCTAATAATCCCTAGAAATATCAGATTAGAAAGAAGACTATATGAAAGTGGTTCTTTGAGCCCTGGCTGGTGTGTGTGGCTCAGTGCATTGAGTTCCAGCCTGCAAACCAAAGGGTCGCCGTTTTGATTTCTAGTCAGAACACATGCCTGGTTTGTGGACCAGGACCTGAGTGGGGGATGTGCAAGAGATAAGCACACACTGATGTTTCTCTCCCTCTCTTTCTCCTTCCCTTCCTTTCTCTTTAAAAATAAAGAAAAAATATTTTCCAAAAATTGGTCTTTGACAAAAACGCATGCCATTTGCCCTGTGATTTCATCACTTAGTTGATAACATTCTAGCATATGCATATGTACATATGCTAGCATATATATATGTATATTTTATGTGTCTGTACACAGGGTGAGGTAAAAGGAGGTTTACTGTTGTTCTTACAGAAAATAATATAATAATTAATAAATAACAATACAAGAAACAACTTTCCATATTCACAACTGTAAACCTACTTTTGCCCCCCAATATATTAGTATTTACAGTGCACATGTGTATTATTTATGACACCACACATAGATTCTATATTATTCTCCACAGAAGAATGCAAATTAATAATTTACCTTGAAAATATTAATAAATGTATTGAAAATTAATTTTTATTAGGGAAATTAAAATAATGATTTTATAGATAATGATTATAACATTTACTTTCAAAGCAATAGGTAATTAATTAGTTAGTTATGTTAGGAAGCCATTATTTATCACATTTTATTGTGATGAGCATGAAAGGAGGCTTTTGCAAATTAGGAATCCTCCTCACTGGTCTGAGGAATTCAGTCTACGTAAAGAGACAACATAAATGAAACAATACGAGGCAGTATATCCACAAAGCACAACAAAGTATAATAAAAAGTGAACATAAAAGAAGAAAACAAGGCAACTTTTCCTCACCCCAATTATTTTCAATACACTTCCTTATTCAGCAAGATAATAGCAAGTCCAGCCATGAATTTATGTTGCATTAGATAAAATTTACTAGCATGGATGATTTCTGCAAAGAAATAACTGCTAACTAGTGTTTTGTATCACTCAAAAAAAGAAAATGTAGATTCAGCAACCTGGAATCTCTAGGAAGCTTCTGGGCACATTTGATTGGGATTGTATTTTCTTATGATCAGGATATCTCTGTTTGAAGGTTTTACAAGTTATGGATCTTAGGAGGAAAATAACGGTTCAATGAGAGTTCCTCCTTTGTAGCTCACGGAGATGAGGAAAAGGTCAAAGGCAGTCCAGTGCATTTATAGCTGCTGGGAAAGTAGCTGTGTCAGTGGAGGCAGCGGCCAGATAGGATCTGCTGGTGGTAATTGCTGCTCTGCTTTCTTTGTCACCCTGACTGTGGTGAAAGCCGAGATCTTGGAGCAATGGATTGAGGAAATACCAGGAAATGAAAGAACCACTGGTCTGGATAAAACTACAGTTAGTAAAAATGGAAAATAAACTTCCATGTGTTTGGCCTTTAGCAGCCTCGGAGACTTCAAATAACATTTTCCCAAATTGCTTTTGAGTCCTTTATAGTTGTAGTGCTTTTTCTTTGGGTCACTTGATAGTTTAGAAAACTGCTAGCAGTTGTGAAATAGCATAAAAGGGATGTAGCGTATATGTACTTAGTTTTTTCTTAAATGCTACTTAATCCAATAAAATTTAGGCCTAGGGGACATGATAATTAAAAAAAAGTCATCATCAATTTTTACTTCCCATGATAAGGATAACGTTAGTACTCTAAAAATATATCTATTTGCTTCAGGATTAGTCAAACTGGTTTCCATTGGCCTACACATTGTTTTCATGAGGCTCAATCCCATCAGCTGAACGAGTTAGCATTACTCTAGGTTTCAGGTATTATTTATGCTAAATGGTTTTGTATGTAGGGCTCACAGTTTAAAAGGGTGCACTCTATAATATTAAATAACATGAAAAATGAATGCTGAGAACAGAATTTAAATTTGAAAAAACTAATATGCTGACAACTGACAAATGGCCCAGTTAACATTACAGATATTTTACCAAGTTGCAAAATGAAAAGCAAATAAACAAAAATTTACTTATTATTGGAAGCAAAGTTTAGTCCATAAAAATTATTTTTTCCAATTTTAACAAAAGGACTTAGTATTCTTTGTTTTTAAATTGTTTACCTTTGGTGATTTAAATACAGCATATGATATGTAACTAATGATCCAATGATTTAGGTGAGTTTATTGAAGAGAATTCATATAAATAGGATATATTATATACCTTGATTCCCTTTGTGCCATTGGCTTGGTCTCTAAGTTTTTGAGAGCAGGTTGTCTGGCCCATTCTTGGAGCTCCTAGAAGCTGGACAGTTGTGGGTGCACAGCAGATTCGTAGATGCTCAAGACATTTTTTGTTGAAGGTGTGGATGACGGCCATAAAAAGAAAGTGAACACAGAAAGAAAAATATGTCTTGGAATTGGAAGCATTCTGGATAAATGATCAGTGAAATTGATTCAGGATGATGAAAACAGAGTTTTTCCAAATTGATCATATAACATGAATAGAAGATGTTATAATTCTCCCAAATAATATTTACAATTAGCTCTGTAGGAAAGAGTAAGTTATGAAATAAAAAATGTGCTCTAAAGATGAATTTAAAAGTACTTACATACCTTCAATCATAGTTAAAGGGAAATACTTAAAAAGAGCATACCAGGTGGGGTTTTTTTCTGTTTGGGGAAATTGCTCTTTGGGTAGAAAAGTAACGAGGAGAAAACAAACAAAAAGGTGGTGAATCCACAGCAAAACTGCAGCACAGCGTAGTTGGTTTCACTGCTTTTGTCAAATTGTTTTTGCTAAAGACCAGTTTGTTCATTCTTTCCTCCTTCTTTCCTCCTTTCCTTCCTTCCTGTCTTACCCTACTCAAATGATGCTATATAAGAGATCCAAACACCTACTACAGGAATTTGGACAAGTGTAAGGGACTTTTGGGGGACTGCATATTTTAACAAATGTTCAGGATATGGCCCAGTGAAATACAGGAATTTGGAAATGGAGGAGAGACAGAGAGATGCAATTCCCCTATTTTCCTTCACTCGCTAGTGCCCTTCACAGTCCCTCTCTCCTAGGACACTTTTGCACTAATCCTGAAATATCTAGTGTCCATAGTAGACACCTTTCTTGATTCTCTACATTTTCTTAGTCCTTTAGTTACCTTTATTGAACAGAAAATCTTTTTTTTATCATTTCATTAGGTTTATCCAAACCTCTAAGGGGTATCAGGATAGCATTAAAAATCTCATATTAATAAGTCCAGTGTTAAGGCTTGTTCAAGCCTTAATTGTTTGTCATATGTTTCAGAGCCACAGCTTCAATAATTTTCTACTTCTTGAGGAACACTCTTTTCCAGAAAATAATGCCACACTTAATAGGACACATCAGATTGCATCTCAATTTGTTGGTACCGTCTCGCTTTCCTGGAAGTGCATCCCCTGAGAGCCTGATTTCTGGAAATGACCTTAGAGCACAAGAGCATAAGGATCGATTCTCCTTTTGTCACTGAGACTCTGTTGTGGATTATACCTAAGCATGACGGTGCCACACTCTTTAAAAATCTCAAAGGTTGCCATAGTTAAATGATATTGGACTGCTCAGTGCCAGGGTTTTTTAAGTAGGTTCATCTACAAAATCAATATGGACACAAGACATTTACTGCATTATTTCATTATACATCCATACCTCAAACATTTAACATGTTGTCAGAAATAATACTTTGAGCTCTTAAACCTTAGCCAAATGTAAAAACTGGGACTTACAGAAAATTAAATCTCTAGTGAACCAATACATCGGATTATATGATTTTTGTTTCTATTTATTCCAGTGAACTCATGAAAAGTAAAGGGCCAATAAAAATTACTTAAAATGTGAGTAGAATTTCAAAAAGTGTGCCAAATAATAGGAGTATTTTTGTATTTCTGACCATATAAAAGCATCAATTAAGTGGAATATCTGGTTGACTTAATAACAACAAAAAGCAAATAAAGAAAAGAAGAAGAAAATGACACTTACCGAAGGTGGCGTTAGGAAATATATTGACTTGAACTAGTGTATTCCTGACAGTTTCCAGGCTTTTGTGAAATAGGTCATACAGGACAGATGTGGAGTAAGAAAGTGGCTGTCATAGAGGATGTTTGAGGGCTAAAGAATGGTGGGAGTTGTGCAGGCTGACTGGCAATAATGTTGTCTTACACGGGGGCAAGATAGGTGAGTGCCTGAAGACCATTAATCTGTGAGAGAAACCCACATACTAGATAAAGGCATATTTCATTTGCCTTGACTATTAAATGTAGGTACAGATGAAGCCAAAATGCCTAAATGAAGAGTACAACACCAATTATGGGAATATGAAGCTTTATAAAGTCTCCCTACTCACAAGACAATTTTCTGGATAACCAACATTTGTCGAGTATAGGCAGGTAGTAGGGATAGAAAACAATACAAAAATAAAACCCAAAAAGCATCTGTTACATCATGTTTTATGTAAAATATTCATTAGGCTATATTTTATTTTTTGGCTATACTCGACAGGTTTGTCTAAGTATTTGGGTTGCATAAATGTTTTTCCTCAATATGTTCTATTTTAAATTATGTTGGAAAATATGTCCTATCAGCAAGATAGAATTTATAGGATGTTTTTTATGACCCAATTTGGTGTACAATCAAATACTTTTATTTTATAAGAACATTTTTCAATGTCTCTTTCCATATTCTAAGAATTCAAATTCAATTATTTAAAATTACTAAGCTACTTATACACACACACACACATATATATATATACACATACACACATATGAATGTGTTCAGTGAAAATAGACTCAACTGAGTCTATTTTCTTATTATTTATGTTGAATTCTGAAGGAGAAAAATCACAATAAGTAAGTAGATACCAGAAAATTAGGTTTTTCACACACCTATTTTAATTTAAAAATAATATTTCTAAGATCTGGGGTTAATATATACACAGCCTGACTTTCTACAACTTTTGTTTCTACACTTTAATTAAATTTGATGCCTACTCTTAACTCTTAGAATATTAAGATCTATCAAAAGACCATTTTTGAATATTACAAAACAGAAAGATATATTATTTCTGTGTCTTATCCACATGAAAAAATATATTGAGTATGATAAAAAGCAATAAGAATATTATCTTATAATACTGAATATAATCTTTAAAAACAGGGATGCTACTACTGTGGTTAGAAAAAAAATAAATTTCCCTCCATGGGTAATAAGTCCATGCTTGTTTGATGAAACAGCATTAATATTTTGATAAGAGCAAGATTTAATATGTAATTTTAGATGATCCAAAACTTGTATCAAACATTAAGCCCTTTTTTGAGCAGCATAGTACTCTTACCAAAGGCAATTTTTTTTTCTATTTGGAGATGCTCTGCCTCTTGACAAAGTGAGTATGCATAGAGCTGACGGCCCAAGTCCGTGAGGCCCGAGCTCTGCATTATACAAGCTAAGTGATGACCTTGCTATTCACTGAAATAAAACAAGTTCAATATTATATACAGCAGCAGTTGATTGTGATTTTCATTCATATAATCTTCATTCTTTTCATGGCAAACATGTGAAAGTTTACTTGCCTAATTTCCTAGGAAGGCACTGAAGTGAGGCTGTCTTTTGATTATTTAATCATGTTATCTCTTCTCCAGTGTATATTGTATACAGAAAGAGTTAAGAAATAAACTGTTGAGTCTACAAGAGGAAGATTAGGAGATTATTATGAAATTATGTGATTATAAAATGGGTATTTAAGTATTTTATTACATTCGTGACTCATACGTTTAGAATGGGTTCAGTAAGAAAATCATCATCTGAGAATAACCAGAAGTAAGTTTCTACTTGCTTAGTAATTCAGAATTTCTTTGTTTCATGTGATTTTTAGTTTGTTATTTGGTCATACTCCTTTCTTCGGTATAACCCATCGTATAGAGGTCAAATCTCAGTAGTCTGTGCTGGCAGGAAGTGTGAGGAGATCTGAGTTGTTAAACTAGTTGGCCCTCGGAGGTAAGATGTTTGCGCACACCGAGAAGAAGAATATATGAATGAGTGGTAAGTCAGATGGAGTATTGCTATGATGGTGCGACACAGCCACGATTACATAATGAATCATTAGCTTTCCTTGAGAACATCTACACAAATACTACATTATGTTAATGCTTTAATATAGAAGCAAAGGTATTTGAGGTAGAAACTTGATTTTGTTCAAGTTTCTCACACCCTTTGCTGGCCCCCTAGCCTAAAGCTACCCCCATGCCACCTCCTTTGCCTTTTCACCTGCTTTTTTTCCCTATTATTCAATTCAAACATAAATTCACCTTTAAGTCTCCCATGGACTTTTTTCACATAGGCTTTGAGCCCTCCTGAAGCACCATGCAATGTGCCTCATAAATATTAGTCCATTTACCCCCTAAAATCACTCTGCTGTTGATACCATCCTGTTTTATAAACGAGGAAATTGAGATCCAGTGAGACTGAATTATTTGCCTAAATTCATGCACCAGAAGTTGTTGGAGCCAGGAATTAATCTCATCAGTCAGACTCTAAAACGTATAGTCTTACCAGTACACAAACTTTTAACATTTAAACTCCCGGGCTTCACCCAAGAGAAAATCAGGGTACTTCATAAACAGCATTAAGATTAGTCATAAGTGGAACCTAATCAACAAAACAAATAAGTAAGCAAAATATAACCAGAGTCACTGAAATAAAGAACAAGCTGACAGTAACCAGAGGGTGGGGGAGAGGGATAATGAGGGAAAACAGAGGAAGGGCCATCAAGGACCATGTATAAAGGACATATGGACAAAGCCAAGCAGGTAGGATTGAGGGTGGGGGGTGGGGATGGGTGGGGAGAGGGAGAGTGGTGATGCGCAAAATGGAGACAATGGTACTTGAGCAACATTATAAAAACAATAATATTTAAATAAATTAAAAGACATATTATCAAATAAAAAAGTGCTTGCAAAGTACCTTAGGTGAACTGTCTGTAGGAGAAGAAATGGTTAAGACATGGGAATTTCAGGTTAAGTTCTGCTTGTGCAAATTACTTAAAGTCTCCATGCTTTGTTTATTCGTCAATGTGGTATAATTATGTTCACCTCACGAGAGCCATTGTGAAGATGCAGTTTGAAACGCATTGTAATAGTACCTGGTACAAAGTGAGGAAGAGGTTCTAGAAAGGGCTGTGCTATTGTAACAGGGTGCAGCCAGGAGGGGGGCACCAGAAAAGGATTTGGGATGGGGTCCAGAGCTCAGGGTGTCCAGGATTATTAAGATGTCCTCACCCCCCAGGTGTCAGTTGGGGGAAGGGACAAATGGAGCAGTGCCATTGAGAGCTGTTTTGCATAGCAACCATTTCAAAGCTAACCTCTGGAATGGTCATTTAACATATCAATAACCTTTAACTGGTTTCATATGGTTTCATAGATATGTTGAATAGCTGTGGCCAAGTTTTGAGTCAGGGAGAAGGGAGTGGCTTCTCCCCAGGATGTAACCGGGAAGCATCTCCCCCTGGTTACAGTGCCTTCGTGAGAGTTTGGAAAAGATTGGCTCCATGCCATGGGGCCACACCTGCCCAGACTCACGATGGCAGCCCAGTAAACTTGTAATAATACAGGAGTCCCGGCGGGTGTAACTGTAGGAGGAGTTGGAAATGGGGCTGCACAGGAGGACTGGCGCGGGGATTTAAACCCAGACATAGCAGCCATTGGAGGGAGAGCCACGTAGTTTCAGCAGAGTAAGGGTATCCTCTTGGCCAGGTGAAGAGAGAGCCATTGGAGAGAGCCACACGGTTTTGGAAGAATGTAGACTCCTGCAGCCAGGAGGGGAGAGCCATGCGGTTTGGGGCAGAGTGCAGATTCCCTCTTTCCCAGGTGAAAGGGAAAACCACACAGCTTTCCCAGAATGGAGATCCCTGCAGCCAGGTGAAGAAGAAAGCCACACACTTCAGCAGAATGCAGACCCCTGCAGCTTTGGTAGAAGAGGCCTACTCAGCTTTGGGATGTGCCCTTTGGCCACATCGCCTGGGAAGCAGGAGAGACTTTGCCTGGAAAATGGTACAGAGAACTCTTTGCCAGTGGACCATGAGAAGATGCCACATGACTTGTATTTAATTGGAGATCCTGCCTGGACGGCGACACAGCTGACAGTGCCAGCAGCCTGAAACACAGACATGTGCTTCTTCTCCTGAGATACAGTACCCCGAATTAGGGCAGGGGAGAAGGAAGCACTGTGGGTGCCTGTGGATATCCTAAAGGACTTTGATATTTCAGTGGGGACATTGGGTCACTACTTTAAGTCTGTACAGCTTTAAATAAACCTTTCCTTTCCTTTTCACGAATATCTGATCGTGAGAGATGTCTTTCCAATTGGTGGTGGACAGATGAGCCCAGTAGGTATTAGTATACCATCCTTGGGAGGGACCCCTGTTTTCTGTAACAGTTTTTGGCATCCCTCAGTGGGCCAAATATTGCCCCCCCCCCTGGACCTCTGCTCTGTAACACTATTATTAGGTACAGAGTCCTGTGCCAAGTGGGAAAGTTTAGTGGATAGAAATTTTAAAATACAATTGAAGAGACAAAAGACAGATGTACAAAATGTTTTAGGAAAATTGTAGGCATGTTAAAATTATATATATATATACACATATATACATATATATAATTCTAAATGATGGCTAGTAACAAAGTAATGAGAGAGATTAGGTATTACAGAAGATTTCTGGGAGCAGGCACATTGCAACATTTTAAAGGGTTAAGCAGTGCTTCAGATTAAGGGTATGGGAGTGAAAGAAGAGGCAGGAGGGGCACTAAAGAGGAACTGGAGGGCCCAACTGAGATGGAACCTTGAGGTGTTTCTACTTTATCTATCCTCCAAGTCAAATAATAGCTAATGGTGGTTTAGTGTTTTCTAGGTGCCAGCACTGTTCTAACAACTGTGCTGAGTCCTCACCACAACAGTGGGAGGGAGGTTCTGTTCCTGTTTCCACCAGTAAGGACACTGAGGTACAGAGATGCTCATTGCCTCGCCTCGAGTCCCACACACAGGGAGCAGCAGATGCAGAATTCCAAGGATTTCCAACTCAGGCAGCCTGTTTCCAGATTCTATAGAGCTTCCAGAGGGGCACTTAACACACGCTGGGGGCGAGGGAGATGTGGCCCCAGGAGGGTGCCATGTTGGAGCACAGTTTAAGATGGAGGAGCAGAGATGGGTGAAAATTGTTATGCTGGTTGCGGGTTAAACCCAAATGCTTCCTGCTTCGTTGCTAAGAATCAGAGGATCTGAAGCTTGTCTTTGGGATGTAAACCTTGTGGGGATTGACTAGGAATTTTGCTGCAGAAAATGATGAGCAAGTTGGATTAAAGGACTAACTCCCACCTCAGAGAAAAGCACAAAGAATATACAGTTCAGAGAAGAGGGGATGAAGAAGAAACATAAATCACATTACAGAAATCCATACAACTGGGGTCAGGATGATGCTTGGAGAGGAATTTAGATGGGAGAAAGGATATTTTAGTAAGATTTAGTAATGAGATACAGATGGCAGGTTAAGGGGGAAAATAGAAAAAACAGAAGGGAACAGAGAAAAGCCAGGCACCACCTGGAAAACCCTAGGGTTGCAGTCAGAGGAGCTGGTGATGTGAAAGTCTTAGGCAGAATTACAAAGCTAAGCTAAGGGCAACTTTGACTCAGCTATGAAATGCATTTTTTTGGAGCAACTTTTATATCAGTGTTAAGTGTTTCCAAACACAGCTTTTAATGAAGTACTTGTTGAAAAATATGAGTAATAAAAATGCTTGAAAGAGTATGAGAGACACTGAGTTTACTTGGTGTGGGAAAAATAAGGCTCAAAAGTGACAAGAATTTTCATATACAGAATTTGTATATATATGAATTTATATGTATATATGTAGTGATCAATTTGTCATTTCCAATGAAAGCAGAACAAGAAAAATTAGAGGTAAATGAGGTATTAAAAACAAGATCTGAAAATTATGAAAAGTAGCTTCTCTATATGTTTATCGTTAAAAATTGAATTTGTATCTGTCTGAAATATTTTTGTACATTTCAGAAAGAGTAATCTGCTATATCCTTCTGTTTGTTAAGTTCTGTGCCTCTGGTTTTGTAATGGGGCACAGAGCATGGGTCCCCTGATAATAGGGGAACACCCACACAATCTTTCCAACTTGACATTTAAATAACTAATCCTACAGGGGGGGTGGGGCAGGGAACAGCGGAAAGTACAGTGTTTTGAGACACATTAGGTAACAAAGGCAAGTTAACAGCCTGTGCCTTCCTGAAAGGAAGATCTCAGAAGCATCAGAATTGTGTAGGTGACGGGTGAGAACCTGAAGTGACTTGTGACAATGTCAGGCCGAATGCCCTCCACATCCTGTGACTCACTGGGAACACTTGCGCTGACTAAAGACGGCAGCTAAGAGAGAGTCGGAGACACTGGGGCGCTGACAAAATAGTGGACATTAATGCACTATAGGAAAAGGTGGACATGAGGTCATGCAGAAAGTTCTATATAAGCATTTAAATTAGACTGGGCTGCCACAAAGTCTGGAGGTCAGCTGCTCTGCCTGGAGGTGTGCCACTGTTACAGAACAAGGGACCAAGGAAGGTATGATACACTATTACTGAAAGGACCCACCACTAGGTTCCTTTGTCCCCCGCCCCCCCCCCTCCCCCAAAGGAAAGACATCTCTCAATGCCAGAGAGTTGTGTAAAGGAAACAAAATGTTTATTTAAGGCTATGCAGACTTAAAGTAGTGACCTAATGTCTTCATTAAAACATCAAAGTCCTTCAGGATACTCATAGATGCCCACAGTGCTTCCCGTGGGAGAAACCTAGCCCTAGTTCGAGGTACCATAACTCAGGAAAAGAAACATCCGTGAATCAGGCTGCCTGCACCATCAGCTGTGCCACCGTCCAGGCAAGATCTCTAACTAATCCAAAGCCACGTGGCACCTTCTCATGGCCTACTGGCAAGAGTTCTTTCACCCTTCTTCCAGGCAAAGTCCCTCCTCCGTCTTAAACCATGTGGCCAAGGAGTGTATCCCAAAGCTGTGGGGTCCTCACTCTTGCCAAAGCCACGTGGTTCTCTTTTCACGAAAGCTGTGGGGGTCTGAATTCTGGTGAAACCACATGGATTTCTCAGCAAAGCTGCAGGGATGGGGGGGTGCCACTCTGCCAGAGCACATGGTTCTCTTTTTCAATGGCTGCTGTGTCTGGTTTTTAAATGCCCACCGATCCTCCTCTGCAGCCCCATTTCTGACTCCTCCCACAATTGGCTACACTTGCCAGCACTCCCGTATCCTTCCAGCTTTGCTGGGCTGCCATGGTGGGTCTGGGCAGGTATGGCCCCATGTCATGGAGCCAATCATCTCCAAGCTCTCACACAAGGCTGTTACTCGGGGGGCCTGCTTCCCAGTTAAGTTTTAGGGGGAAGTCCCTTCCATTCCCTGGCTCAGAGCCTGGCCACAGCTATTTAGCATATCTATGCAGCCAGTTAAAGGTTATAGATATGTTAAATGGCCATGCCAGAGGTTAGCTGCAAAGTTGTTGCTGTACAAAACATATCTCCATGTTCCTGCTCCATTTGTCCCTTCCCCCAACTCACACCTGTGGGGGGAAAGGGTAAGAACATGCTAATATTTCCTGGACACCTTGATTTCTGGACCCCATTCCAAATCCTTATTTGGGGCCCCCCTCTTGGTTGCACCCTGTTACACCACAAGGTTTAAAGGTCTGCAGCAGAGTCAGCCTGGAGGTCAGAGGAGATCTCTAGAAAGGTCTGCAGTGGAGTCAGCCTCGAGGTCTGCCTGGAGAAGATGGTAGAGCTGATAGAGCTGCAAGGACCCACCAGACTAAACACAGACATGGGAGAGGTGCTTGGAGCTGACCTGTGACTGGGAATGCTGAGCTGCAGACTTCTGCTTCTCTGAAGGACGTACTAAGAAGTCACTCTCTTAGTATGGAGACTCTTGGTACAGGACTTTAGAGCTTGGGGTAAGTGCTTTCTCTTTTTTTTTCTCTCTCTCTCTCTCCCACTCTCCCGATTTTTGGCATTTGAACGCCCTGGGCTTCTGGAACTCCTCCCTGCACATACAGGAATGCTCATGGGACCAGGAGATATGGGACCCACTAGGGACTTAGGCCCTGCATGGGTGAAAGCCCACTCCCAGAGTCAGGGTCTTACACGGGGATGTGTGCCTCCCTGGGCTTAGATCCTGAATGAGGGAGCTGCTGAGAGAGGGTGGTGACTCTGAAACCCACAAGTACTCATTCCAGATGGGATAGAGATCTATTTATGTGACCAGCTAACAGACAGAAGAGGACATGGGGAACTCCTGGGCATGGTTTTGGCTTTTAGCCTTTTGGAAGCAAGGGAAGTTCTGGGTCTGGTAAGAGAACAGGGCTCTGAGCTGGAGTGCTCTCAGCCCCCACTCCCACCAAGGTTGGAGCCCTGTTAATAAAAAACCTGTGTAGATTCTTCAAGCTGCAGGGCTCGGGCTCCAAGTGGCTGAGCCCCAGTTTGCACAGTTACAGTTTCCCCGACTTTACTGTTGTGAAGCACCCACAGAAGAACATCACTATCCTCATCACTGCCTAGACACCTCATACTGGAAATTTGTTCCTGGCTCCCCTCTAGGCCCTGCCCATCTATCTACCTTCCCCAGGCCCCCACCAATAGTGTTCCAGTGGGCACTGATCTAGCCCACCCAGAATTCTTGTATGTGTTATTTGTGTGTATATTCATCCCCATAGTGGTGATTATTTTAAAATATGATTTTATTTGGTCTTCCCATCCTAGACAATTGAGAACTGCACCTATCACCATAGTGACAGAGCTCTGACCACAGTGAACTTTCAGAATCTTTTTCAAGAAAGGACATTGGAGGCCTGGCTGGTGTAGCTCAGTGGATTGAGAGTGGGCCTGCGAACCAAACAATCATGGTTTGATTCCCAGTCAGGGCACATGCTTGGGTTGCAGGCTAGTTCCCAGCAGGATACGCACGAGAGGCAACCATACATCGGTATTTCTCTCCCTCTCTCCTTCCCTTCCCCTCTAAAGATAAAAAAAATAAAATCTTTTTTAAAAAGGACCTTGGAAATCATCTCCAATGAATACAATGTAATTAAATTAAAAATGTTTAAAATTATAATAAAAAAAGCAACTACCACAAGGCTGGAGTTTGGAGAACCTCAAGGCTTCCTAAATTCATATAATGCCTTCTCTAGGCCTTTGAATTGTGAGGAGTCCTAGGCTCTCCATCTTCACTCCTGGCGGCTTTTCATGGGAGGAGACAAACAAATGATAGCAAGACTCTGAAACTCACAGAGTTTAATGCAGAAAAGCCTCATGACATAATGGCTCTGGATTCACATTTGTGATCAGTGCCCTACACGTACCTGAACATCAAAGGGTACCGTCAACTTTATGTTCTATTTCCTCCTCCTTTTATATCATGCAATTTGCAAATGGTTAACCTTTGTTTACGGTGGTAACCAAGGCAGGCCACCAACTATGTGGGCCCTTGGGTCCTTTCTCTCTGATCAGCAACCCCAGATTGATTTGGTTGACATTATTTAGTTCTCTAAAGGGAGATTCAGTCTGTATCTTGGTTGCAAAATTGGATTTTCTCCTTTGATGGTTGTCTTTTCATATGTGTAATGTTAAGTGAACTGATGATCTTTGAGGGTGACAGCTGTGGTTTGATTATCAGAGAACTGCTCGAGGTGTTAGAGGTTAACTTGTACACAGAGGCAAACTCAACTCTTAAAAGCACTCAGCTTTCTAATCAGCTTCCCTGGGGGCTGTTCCCCCCAAACCTTTAACTTAAGAGACTTTCTATCACCACTATTTGCAAATTATAACTACTTGGAACCATACTGCACTTTATCATAAATCAGTGATTTTCAACTGGTATGTGGCTGCAGGCACAATACTATGTGCCCCAAGAATTTTTAAAACATGCAATACCTGACTATTTAGTCAGGGACACCTGGCTGCCTTTTCTCTCAACTGTCAAATAAAAAATGACAACAGCCAACACAACAAAGCTGTCTGGTGTGAATGAATCAAAATTATAGCTTTTTTGTGTCAGATCTGCAAAAAATATATTTTTTGGTGTGTCTCAAAATTTTAGTAATTAGTTTTTGTTTTCCTTGAGATGAAAAGTGTTGAAAATCACTGTCATAGACTGAAGTTAAGTGCTATCAATGTGGAATGATCCTCATGTGTTTTAATACTTATGATTTTATGGTCCCCAACTTAAAGTGAATAGGTTGTACTAGAACTATGTGATTTTTAAAGGTGCTCCTTAATTACATTTGTATGTTTGTACACACAATGAGGCCTGTCCAGAAAGTATCCATCCATGTACTATGAAAAACAGAGACATTTATTGAAGAAGATATAAGGTGCAAGAAACACTGTACATAGGACAATGATTCCTCAGTCCCCTTTAAAGAAGGTGCCCTGAGAACTCACATAATTTTCCCAATCACCATCAGGTGCCTAGTCGTATTTTCCTGAATCCATCTATGGTCTAAAATCTCTTCCCTTTCAAAGGTAATTTTAGTTTTGGAACAAGTCAGAACTCACAGGATGCCATATCTGGGCTGTAGGGGGACTGAGTCACCTGGGTGATTTGATGTTTTATCAAAAAACTCTGCATGAGATGTGATGCATGAGCAGGCATGTTGTCATGGTGAAGCTGCCCATCACCAGTTGTCCATAGCCACAGCTATTTTTGTCATATTGCATTCCTCAACCATCAAAAAGCATTAAGGTAGTACTCTGTATTAATTATTTGACCTGGGGTTGAGTACTCATGATGAACAACACCTTCCAAATCCAAACACACAGTCAACATTGTCTTGATCTTGCTGCAACTTTGCTGCATCTTCTTTGGGCGTGGAGAACCAGGCGACTTCATTGGGCAACTATGTTTTTGTTTCTGGATCATAGCAGTAGACCCACAATTCACCTCCAGTTATGACGTTCTTGAGGAAATATGGTTCATCGATAATAGTCTGAATCAAGTCATTAGCAACTGTAGCATTGTATTCCTTCTGCTCTGGTAGCAGAAGCTACAGAATGAATTTTGCCATGGCATGTTTCACGTCAAGATCCTGCATCAAAATCTTGGACACAGTAGTTTTTGGAATCCCCAGATCAGCTTCAAGTTCTCACAATGTCAGTTGCTGATCTTGGTTGATTGCAGCTCATACCTGTTCAACAGGCTCAGGTGTTCTGCTTGTTGCAGGCCTTCCGGAACATGGATTGCTTTAAACAGATTCTGAGGCATTAGTGCCACATGTTATTTGTGCTGCACTCATTGCTGCATCCCTGCAAGCCTTCTAAATCATCTGAATAGTTTTTGTCGAGGAATGTTCAAGTTTAATGCAACATTTGCTGCACATCTGTTGTTCTACTCACTCAGTCATTTTGAATGTAATATCCACACAGTACACATGCTCACTCAATGGTATCTACTGCCACCACAGACTAGTACAGTGAAATCATCATTGTTCAAACATACACGTTCCAGACCACACTCAGCTGTCAGGT
This sequence comes from Sturnira hondurensis, assembly GCF_014824575.4. Lineage (NCBI taxonomy): Eukaryota > Metazoa > Chordata > Mammalia > Chiroptera > Phyllostomidae > Sturnira > Sturnira hondurensis. The sequence goes on along the minus strand of NW_028077629.1, from coordinate 1,189,875 downwards.
TATATCGATGTTGCACAAGCCATACTCCTTATATTAACAATAGCTGGACTTTTTCCAGACAGATCTTGTATATCTCTTTTGGTAGATGCAAGATATCAAAATGACTTCAATGATGGTTATGTAAAAGTTTCTATTTATTATAGCATTATAATTACTGTTTTATTCTTTTAAACTCCTAACATAACACTGCCTTGCCGGGGAAGGTACTGTAGACTGGTTCCTTGGTTTTCTACAATTTTTTATGTGTTTGAAACAACAACAAAAAATGTTCTGCCTTTTCTTGATCTTTTATTAACCTCCAGTTCTGGCTTAGACACCCTCCTAGAAAACTTGGTCTATTTTGATGGAACACCATGCAGGGAAAGATCAGGGTATAGGTGACAAAAAAATATGGCCATATTGGCCTCTTTAGCCATAATACTGGTGACTGGGTAAGACCACACAGAACTACAGAACTCTTTCATTTTAGGTATTTATTTATTTTATTTTATTATTATTATTTATTGTTTCTCAGGTACAGTTTTTTTGCCTTTTCCCCCCACCCCAGCCCAACACCCCAGCCCTCCCTACCTCCCTCCTCTGTTTCCACTTTGCCTTGTTATTGTCTACATGTCCTTTATACTTGTTCCTGTAAACCCTTCACCCTTTTCCACTGAAATTCTCTCCCCTATTCCCTCTGGTCATTGTCAGCCTGTTCTCAATTTCAGTATCTTTGGTCATATTTTGATTGCTTGTTTGTTTTGTTGATTAGGTTCCTGTTAAAGGTGAGACCATATGGTATTTGTCTTTCACTGTCTGGCTTATTTCACTCAGCATAATGCTTTCCAGTTCCACCCATGCTCTCACAAAAGGTAGGAGCTCCTTCTTTCTTTCTGCTACATAGTATTCTATCATGTAAATGTACCACAGTTTTTTGATCCATTATTTTGATGGGCACTTAGGTTGCTTTTAGCACTTGGCTATTGTAAATTGTGCTGCTATGAGCATTGGGTACATAGGTACTTTTGGATTGGTGTTTCAGGGTTCTTAGGATATAATCCTAGCAGTGAAATTGCTGGGTCAAAAGGCAGGTCCATTTTTAGTTTTTTGAGGAAATTTCATACTGTTTTCTGTAGTGTTTGCACATGTCTGTAATCAAACTAGCAGTACACTAGGGTTCCCTTCTCTCCACAAGCTCTCCAACACTTATTGTTTGTTGCTTTGTTTATGATGGCCATTCCGATTGGTGTGAAGTTGTATCTCCTTGTGGTTTTAATTTGCCTCTCTCTGATAGCTAGCAATACTGAACATCTTTCTATATGTCTCTGGGCCCTCTGTATGTCCTCCTTAGAAAAGTGTCTGTTTAAGTCCTTCATCTACTTTCAATTGGGTTGCTTGTCTTCTTAGAGTGGAGTCATGTGAGTTCTTTGTATATTTTGAAGAATAAACCCTTGTCTGAGTATCATTGACAAATATGTTTTCTTATTTGGTTGGTTCTCCTTTCATTTTAAAGCTTTTTTCTTTAGCTGTGCAGAAGCTTTTTAATTTGATGAGATCCCATTTGTTTATTTTTTCCTTTATGTCCCTTGCTCTAGGGGACATGTAGTCAGTGAAAATATTGCTGCATGACATATCTGAGATTTTTTGCATATGTTCTCCTGTAGAACTTTAATGATGTCACAACTCACATTTAAATCTTTTAGAGAAACCCAATAAAGGCCAGTAACAAAAAAATAAATCTTTTATCCACCTTGAATTTATTTTTGTGTATGGTGTAAGTTGGTGCTCGAGTTTCATTTTTTTGGATGTAGCTGTCCAGGTCTCCCAACATCATTTATTGAAGAGGCTATTTTTACTCTCATTTTATGGTTCTGTCCCCTTTGTCCATAGAGACTTGGGTTTATTTCTGGTCTCTATGTTGTTTTCCATTGGCCTATCTGTCTATTTTTATGCCACTACCAGGATGGTTTTGATTCCAATGGCCTTATAATACAGTTTGTATCAGGTATTGTGATCCTCCTACTTTGCTCTTTCTTTCTCAAAATTGCAGCAGCTATTTGGAATTGTTTATGTTTCCATATAAATTTTTGAAGTGTTTGTTTTATATCTGTGAAATATTCTATTGGTACTTTAATAGATATTGCGTTGAATCTGTAAATTGCTTTGGGTTGTATGGACATTTTGAAGATACTAATTCTGATCCATGAACATGGTTTATATTTCCATTTGTTTGTGTCTCCCTTGATTTCTTTCTTCAGTTTTGTGTAGTTTTCTGAGTATATGTCTTTTACCTCCTTGATTAGGTTTATTCCCAGGCATTTTATTTTTCTTGCTCTATCAAATGAGATTTTTTTCCTAATTTCTGCTTCTGATGTTTCATTGTTGGTATACAAAAAGGGCTTTGATTTCTAGATATTGACTTTGTATCCCACTGTTTTGCCAAATTCATTTATTAGGTCAAGCCGTATTTTGGAGGAGTCTATAGGATTTTCTATGTACACTATCATGTCATCTGCAAACAATGACAGTTTTGTTTCCTCCTTTCTGATTTGGATGCCTTTTATTTCCTTTTCCTGTTTGATTGCTGTGGCTAGGACTTCCCATACTATGTTGAATAGAAGTGGTGAAAGTGGACAACTTTGTCTTGTTCCTGATCTTAGTGGGAAAGCTTTTAGTTTTTGCCCATTGAGTATGATGTTGGCTGTAGGTCTCTCATATATGGCCTTCATTATGTTGAGGAATGCTCCCTCTCTTCCTACTTTGCTGAGTGTTTTTATCATAAATGGATACTGTACCTTATCAATTGATTTTTCCGCATCTATTGATATGATCATGTGGTTTTTGTCTTTGCTTTTGTTTATGTGATGTATTACGTTTATTGTCTTGTGAATATTGTACCATCCTTGCATCCCTGGGATGAATCCCACTTGGTCATGGTGTATGATCTTTTTAATGTATTGCTGGATGTGGTTTGCCAATATTTTGTTGAGGATTTCAGCATCTATGATCATCAGTGATATTTGCCTGAAGTTTTCTTTCTTTGTTGTGTCTCTATCTGGTTTTGGGATTAGGATGATGCTGGCTTCATAAAAAAAGAGTTTGGAGTCTTCCATCATTTTGGATTTTTTGGAATAGCCTGTGAAAAATAGGGGTTAGACCTTCCTTAAATGCTTTGTAGAATTCTCCTATGAAACCATCTGGTCCAGGGCTTTAGTGTGTTGAGAGTTTGTTGATTGCTGCTTCAATTTTGTCTGCTGTTGTTGGTCTGCTCAGGCTTTCTGCTTCTTCTTCATTCAATTTTGTAATATTATATTTTTCTAGAAATTTTTCCATTTCACCTAGGTTTTCAAATTTCTTGGCATACAGTTCTTCATAGTAATTTCTTACAATCCTTTGTGTTTCTGTGGTATCAGTTGTAAAAGGGGAATTTATCTTTCCTCTTTCATTTCTGATACACACAGAACTCTTTAGCTATGTCAGTAGTTAGTAGACAAGGAAGAAAAGAAATAAAAAAATTTAATATGATAAATTTGAGTTGATGTTTATAAATTACCTGCACAAAACTATATACTTTCTTTTTAACTGTTGTTTCAATATGATCGGTTGAGTAAGGCATGATGGGTGTGTGTGTATGTCTCTATATATGATATGATATATAAGCATATATGTATGCTAAATTTAACATTTTAATACTGGAAATTACTCATTGGCTTTTCAAGGATTAATATAAATTACAAATAGAATGCACAAGTACAGCCTTTATGGGTACAGTGCAAGGGTGTCAAACTCATTTTCACCAGGGGCCAGCCATATCAGTCATGTGGTTTCCTTCAAAGGACTGAAATAATTTTAGGGCTGTATAAATGTAACTACTTCTTAACTGTTAAGAAATTGAAATTACATTTGAAGACAACTTTAAAGGCTGATGTGACCTCTGGTGAAAATGAGCTTGACACCCCAGTATAATGTGAGAGCAGTGCTTTGCTGCCTTTTCTCATTTTTTCTACTCTTCTTTTTACCTTTAGTTATGCATCTGGATAGTGACCCAGGCAAGTGTGATTTCTCATGACCTTTCCTGTCAAACTCACCAGAGCCAATTTCCATTATCTGGAAAGAGAAAGAAATTCCCAACCTGGTCCCCAGCCACAAAAAAAAAATAAGGCCCCAGTCTGACAAAAGAGCCCTAAATAACACTACCTGTGTTATTCTATTGATGGTATTGGGGTGGCCCTCTCCCTTCTGTTTCCACAGGTAGTTTTAGAAATGCTTATTTCTCTGTTTTGAAACCTTTGTACACTTCAGCATCACTATGAAATAGCTTTTCCACTCTTTCCTAGGTAATCCCCTCTCAATTTTTATTATGGCTGTTGTCTGTGCTTTTTTTTCTGAATAGTCTAAAGATTTGTAGTTTGTCCAGAGACAAAAAAAAAGTTTTCCTACCCATGACTAAAGTATCAGATCTTATTAAGCAAACAAGTCCTAAGCAAACTTTGTTTTATACAAAATTAAGTTAATTTTTCCAGATGACAAAAATATCTGAGCTACTGAGGTTTTCCCAGTGATACTTGTACCTAACCCAGTTGTTTATTGGCACTGGGAGGAGAAAATTGCAGCCATATACATGTGGTGACAGAAAGAGATTAGACTGTGGGTGGTGAACATACAATGCAGTATATAGTCGATGTGTGTTAAAATTCTACACAGTATATATTTGAAACATATATAATTTTATTAAGCAATGCCATGCCAAAATTAATAAAAATTTTTAAAAAAGAATTTCTGGGGAAGAATTTTGTCTAGTGCTAGAATATAAAAACTCCCAGCCACAATATTCTCATGAAAAAATTTCCATGTAAATTTTTTTGAAGACTTTATTTATTTATCTTTAGGGGGGAAGGGAAGGAGAGGGAGAGAAGTATCAATGTATGGTTGCTTCTCGTGTGTCCCCTGCTGGGAACTGGCCTACAACCCAGGCATGTGTCCTGAATGGGAATCAAACTGCAGTTGTTTGGTTCAGAGGCCCACACTCAACCACTGAGCTACACCAGCCAGGGCTCCATGGAAGTTTTTAAATCAAATCCACCTCTAAAAAAAAATCAAATTACTAATGTCTTAATTACAAGGTATATTTACAGTATCACAACCCCACTATAGGGAGCACCAACCTTCTTCCTCTCTCCTTCCCCTCCTTCTTTTTTTCTTCCCTTCCAAGTTCCTAGATGTTAAGAGTAAATTGTATGACAACCATTGCATATTTTTGTGGAAGAATTCAGATTTTTCTTTTTTGAGGATCACAAAATCACATACTGGCTTGGGATTTTGTGTTTAATATTAGTTACATGTCAATACAGTATGGAATCAAAACCTCATGTCAGGAACGTTTACCTCAGGTGGGATCATCAAGCAAGAAACTCTGAGCTGAGGTGTGATACATTTCTCAGTTTGTGTGCCATATAGTTTGGGAACCTTTGAGAAGGTAATAAATTATAAGAGTTACATATATATAAGTAACTGTATAAAAGTTACTTTGATGTTCTCTAAAAGAAGGAAATTGTTCTGTTTCCCTTTTCCTTTTTCTTTTATTTTTCCTCTTGGTATATTTCTAGAATGCTTACTATTTATTTATAAAATTATTTATACAAATAATTTTATTTATAAAAATTATTTAGAAAAAAAGCAAGTACAGTTGTCTGCTCTTATTTTCCTTTTCTTTTACATTAAGAGAGAATGTCCTCAGGGAAAAAATCAAAAGGCTCAAATCTTTCACCTCCTAACTCACTGAAGGCGCATGTCCTCTTAAATGCATTAGCATTTTATCTGTAGTTGACTCCACCTTACTGAGTGGTTAGTTTTGATGCTAGCAAACTTGTTCTATGAATTAGAAATGGAAATTACCCCTAAAAAGCAAAAAGAGTATGTCTCCCTTGAAATAAAACAAAGATAATTTTTCTCCCTCGAAGAGATATATTTACCCATTCTTCACAAAAAGGAACATATGCATTCATTTTCTTTAAAAAGTTCTCCCAGATGGGGAAATTATACCTAAAAAAAGAAAAGAAAATAACAAAGCTTGTGAGTTAACTAACTTTGGTTAATTACTCAGTGACCAGACATTTCTCTAGCAAATCTGAATACCAAGTTGTGTGATTTTTATGAGCATTTGGAAGATTTAGTTGCTGAGTGTGTGTTCTTGGCACACGCAAAAGGAGGGAATGGGGAACAAACGTGGGTGGGAACTCAGAGGACAAGCCAGTCTAAATAATTGTTACAAGCCATGTGCTTATAGGGGGAGGGCTTTCATAAGTTTATACAATGGAACTTTCTATTTTCAAATGAAAACTCCTTTTCATTTTTTAATGCTGCAGTTTCTGAATACCGAATAATCTTTTAATATCTTTTCAAGTATACCATTGAGATTTAGAGTTTATTTTATCCCGAGAAAAAGCTTTTACAAAAGAGATTAAATGCACACAGTTTTATAAAACATGATTTAGAAATAAAATTTGAAACTTGGCATCCAGTGTATAGGATGTAGGTATCCAGGGTATAGGAGTGAAGCCCAGAAACCCAGGGATCTCTTTATCTCTCAGGTGAGTTCTGGCCTCAGGTGACACATTCCATGGCCTTGACTTCTACTAAGGGCCAATAGGTTGATAACCCCATGTCTTGTTTCTCTATGAAGTTGTGACCATAAATTGAAAAGCGTCTTCAACCAGAGCCATTCAGGATAAATTTTTATCTAATTGAACAAATCTATAATGATATGCTATTATTTTTCATTTTTATTTCTCATACTTTATGTTAATTTAAAATTACAATTATCTCCACCAATTACTTATTGAGGAATTCTAGGAACTTGTTTTGAGTGTTCCCCAACCTCTGGTCTTGGGGCTTTCTTGGGTGACAGTGAGGTTGCTTCCTGGTGGAGTTCAGAAAATGATTAGCACCTGCTATTTCATCGACACTTGTCAGTTTCAGTGCTTGCAACAATCGGAAAGCCGGTGAGGATACTCCATGGTCCCAAATGGACTCAATGGCCTATATATGGTCTGTGTTTGGTTTATTGGCTTTGTCTGCTGCCCGCTCTTGCCTGTCCCTGAGCTGGGAAAGACTGGGGTGGATAAGATGGAAAAGATTTGGATTCCAGTGAAGCTGTTGCTCCTGAGGACTCTTAGGGTTGCTTCTTAGTTTCCCAACCTGGGCAAGTGTACCTTCATAATGACAAGGCGGCTAACTATTACTTTTTTTACTCAAGGAAAGTCAGTAAAATCACAAAGACAGGTGAATTTAATTATTATTGTTTGTTACTCAGTGGTCTGATGATAGGTTAGCTATGATTGGATGACTAATAAATTCATGTAAAATCATATACTTTATATATATATTCCACAAAATTTTACTTTTCTGCTTTGATTTTAATATCACTAATTAGGTTATTATATTTAAGATGTTCATGCTTTTTGCTAAGCATTTGTTGAAGCCTTACAATTCTTATATACTTTTTAAAAAAGGATATTTATTTATCTTTAGAGGGGAAGGGAAGAAGAGAAGGAGAGAAATATCAATGTATGGTTGCCTCTCGTGAGTCCCCTGCTGGGAACTGGCCTGCAACCCAGGCATGTGCCCTGACTGGAAATCGAACTGTGATTGTGTTAATTTGTAAATTTTAAGTTAGAAAATTTTGTCTTGGCTGAGTCAGTAATGAATGGAATAAAATTCTTAAACCCATATTTAAATATAAATTAAATAATAAATTTGATACTATGTATATTATAATGAATACAAATAAAATCATAATTACAGAAAACACTTTAAAATATTTAAATTTTATTTTATGGTTTGCTAGCACATCACAGTTTTTCTACTACAGCAGTACACGAGCACACATTAAAAGAAAACTGTACTTGAACAATTATATGAATAAATAAATAAAAATATATTATTCTTTTAAGTACTTTAGTGCCATGATAGTAGATGAATTAAATAACAATGCATGGCTCAATTTGGCCACTTATATCTTAACTAAAGATTAAAGCATAATCTATAATATACAGAAAAATCTCTATAGAAATTAATTTCAAAGTTTAAAAGTGATCTAATTTCCTTATATTTTATTAGAATGTTATATATCATGCAAAGTTGGTTTCAGTTTAGAAAAACATTCCCTAAATCAAAACAGATTTTAAAACTTTAAAGTAAAATAATCAAGTTCAAATTAGTTTATATAACCTTCTGCTATCATGATTAATATTATTAATAGTTCATATGGAAGAAGTATATGTAGCTCAAGTTAGAAATAGATTTTATTTATACAAAAAAACAATTTGATCACAATTTGAAAACTTTTAGCATATTCTTTCAAATGAATTGTATCTTGTCCACATTAATTATAATGGTATTAAAAAATTAGTCAGCATTCCCTAATATGTCTGAGTCATTATAATATCAGGTAAGAACACGTTTCATCAAGTTGTTCCACCTTTGGGCAGATCTGGAAAATATCATGTAATCTTGAATTGTTTAAAAGGTTGTTAAAGCTATTGGCACAATTGACATTATGTTTCTTTGAGGCTTGGCACAGAAACTTAGTTTTAGCCGAATTCTGGCTTGTAGACCCTTTCCTTTGAACCATTATAAAATTTTCTTCAAAATCAGTGCCTACAACTGAAAGTTGTTTTCTCAGTCCTTCATTTCATTCAAAACAACCTTTTTACATTAAGTAGAAAACCAGTAAAAATCTCTTTGAATTTTATGTTTTTATCTGGTAGTTCAATAGTTTGTATAATAAATATAAGTTGTTCAAGGTCACTTTGTTCCCTACAAACTAGTTTTAAGTCCTAGCTATGATATTTTCTCATTTTAATGCCTTTTACTTTACTAATATTATTCTGAATTATTTATCCTAGATAGTAATCATCTGTTTTATTATTTTTACCCATCTTAATATTTGGTTATTTTATCATTGCATTTCTAAGTCATTTTGTTAAATCTAGTCATTTTCTATTATTTTTCAAAAATAATCCACTGCTCTTACCATAAAAGCATTATTGTGCTGAGTTAAATATTGAAGAAACATTATTAGGAACATCATTGCTATGTTTTTTTCTATTGGCAATTACTTGTCTGTGTTACATGTTTTTGATTCCTTAGTATTTATTCATTCTTTCATTAGCTGCCCCCCCCCCCCGGAAATTTCTTGTATGCATATTTTTGGGTTGTATTTCCTGTTTTATTCTTTTTTATGCCAGTTTACAAGTTTTCAATCACAAATGGGGTCCCAAAGTTGATCTTGAAGACTGGTTGTGAATAATGTTATAGTAAAAACAAAATACTTTGCTTTGGGGGTGAGGGAAGAATGGGTAATTATGGTTTAACTGGTACAGAGTGTCAGTGTGGGATGATATAAAATTTTAGATATGGTTAGTGGTAATGGCTGCACAATAATATGAACATATTTAATAACACTAAACTGTGCTAAAAATAAAATGGTAAATTTTATTATGTGTATTTTACCACAATTTTTAGAAAGCCCACTTCTAAAGTTTTTTCCTCCTTTTGAAATAATTTTTGCATAAAGTTAAATATATATATTCTGCTAGGATAATAGAAAAATTATAGTAACAAAATTGAATACGATTATGGTCTGATATAAATATTATCAATTCTTGGAATGATATGATGACCATTTCCAGAATTACCATCCAATAAACATAGTACAATAAATGATTAAGAATATTTGTGGTTTTATGTTTAACTTACCAGCTTCATAGATATATTTTTTCATATTCTGACATAGAGTCCAGAATTGCATTTTTTGGTTATTAATTGTAATTTTGATATGAGTAACTCTCTTTTTTATTCTCATTGATTTCATCTGACCTATTTAAGCTGAAAATCAGATGATAAATTTTTATAATTTTACAATATTTTTATTACTTTGATTAGTAACTAAAGCATCATTAAATATTTAGTAATATCCCATTTGTGGATTTCATATGTCATATTTGATAGAAGTCTATTCACTTTTATTGTTAGTATTTTAAAAAATTTTAGCAGGTCAACTCTAAAGATTTTCTTTTTTTCTTTTCACCATTTTTGAGCTGCAGTTACATATCTTTTATTTCTATGGTGATCTCAACTTGTGTTTAGTCACACTGATGTAAAGCTTTCAAAAATTAAGTGTAATTGCATTAAAAATAAAAATTGAATATATTTAATGAAATTTATAATGTAAAATAAACATACTGTAAAATGTCAAGAAGTTAAAATTATATTTCATATATGTGTTGGTTATTAGATTACTGATAATACTTGATTGCATCGCATAGAGAGAGTGCCCTGAAACAATGGAAGTTCTACCCAAGAAGGCACAATTAATGTTTGAATCAGTGACAAATTAATTATGTTATTTACTCCTGTAGCAAGCATAACTGATTTTGGAATCAAGGTTGGGTGTGCAATGGGTCTTCTCATTTTTATGTCTTAACAATATTCCCAGACTGTTATGCTTTCATTCTCTGGAGTTATGTTGCTTTGGAAATTTTAGTTCTCAAAGGAGAAAGACTTCTGCCAGGGGCCATGGCAAGAGGTTCACGAAGTGGAATGCTATGTGTCCACTCGGGACTTTTCATAGCTTTGAATGTATACATGAAAAAAAATGGTGGTTGGAGTGGGGGTGTGTGTGTCACTGTCATGGTTGTTGAAACGATCACAAAGACATTAGAATCCTTTTCCATAACAGGGGCATAGGTGGACTATGCCTGAAACTCAGTTGATTCCCTGGGGTTCCTTTTAGTATCTCCACATCAAATGGTAAAAGCTAATGGAAAACTACGCTAAGCAAAACAAACACACGCACAAACAAACAAACAAGTGAAAACAAATAAAGTACTGAAGGTTTAGATTTTTTAGGTATTAAGTTTTAGATCACTCCAACACATAAAGAATTTCAACCATCAAAGGGTCCGGCTAAGGACAAAGGTAGCATAAAATAAGTAGTGAAAGAAAGCTAGCCATGACCTCATGACCAGTTATGGAATGAAGAAATTAAACTCTGGATTTATTATCCCTTGTTCTTTATGTATGCATGTCACCTTATTGTTTATGTAAGGTTGGTTGGCATTGTTTAATTTCCCAGTGGCATCTTGCGATTTGAGAATATTCAGGTGGAAATGTGACTGATTTCTGAGAAGGTGTTAGTAATTCCCAGAGAACAGTACTGTGATTGTCACAAAGTGCGTGCTCCACAGTCCATCCACACAGTGACAATGACTATTTGCATAAATGGCTCATCTTTTAGGGAAGACAGTGAGGGTCTTGTTTAAGAAAGACATATTTTGGTAGGCAAAATAGTTGTTATTGTTGCACGGAAGTTCAAATATATGCAGAAAGAAGATGGATGTTGAGTAGTCAAGGTGTATTAAATGTTCAGGTTACTAAATGTTTGGTTCTCTGCTTCAAAACCACCTTTCTCTATACGACACTGTTATGCTGAGACTTTGAACTTGGCAATCCACATTTCTTCTTTTTAATTTTTTTGTCAGCTGGTTCGCTGTTAGGGTCTTCTAATGGTGACACTAGAGGAAAACTGGGAAGCAAGAGGAAGGAGGAGGACTAGTGTCCATTATAATTCTAATTTCCACTCCTGGCAGAGTCTCTCTGGGCAATGGTTCTGCACCTGGACAGTTGGTTTCAGTTTCTTTTCATTTGTTTGTTTGTTTCACATTCCAGAACCAACCTCACTGAGTTTGCTCAGAGATGCTAGCACCAGAAAGCTAGTGTATGTTTCTCATGTCTGAGTTCCAGCTCCATGGGAGCAATCTTCCAAGCTCCTGAGAGACCGGCTTAGAGGTTTGTGTCCCAGCTCTGCAGTGCTCTGTGTGAACTGCTAGGCTCAAAAAACTCAATCTCTTATCTTTGTTTCCGCAGCCCTAAAAATGGTAGCTTATTTTAGCAGTAACTATTTCTATTTTACTCAGTTTTACATTTTTGCCCTGTTAATCTTCTGAAATCTATTTAATATGTATTTATATTTAATTTTTTCTGTGAAAATAACTTACGTATTCTGTTTTCCTGAATGGGCCCTACTGCTATAAAATATAAATATAAATACAAATGCATATATATTCTTTGAAATTTTCCAATTATCATTTACAAAATTTAAAGAAAATATAATAAAAATATAACTAATATCAAAATTATTTAAGTAAATCTGAGAGTTTTATATTTATAAATAAAATCTCATTAAATATTTTTGTTAAAGTGGTCAAATGTAGCATTCAATTTCCATCTAGTTATATCTACACATAGGTATACACATATTTAAAAGTAATGTGAGTTCATAATGCTGCATAATGTTCTCAGCCATCTTCTGTGAGTGTTTTAAATACTACTCAATGTCAAGAGTACATCCAGAGGCATTACTTGCAAAACAGAGCAAAACAATACAATGAATGCTTGGCATGACTGAGACTGATTAGTTTTTACACGAGGATTTATTTGTTTGTGCTATCTCAATGGAAAGGTTTGATGAGAAAATTAATTTATTCTTCTTCCTTGAACAATGTTACTACTCAAATCCTTCCCACTCAAGGACTGTGTTTTTCTCTTCTATGTACAGCTGCACATCTCCCAAGACTTCATAGCATTTGGACGTAATGACCTGTTTTGAGGTCATCAGCTAAGAAACATGGAGTATTTTTTGTGGTTTCTTGATGGTTATCCTGTGTCAGTGCCAAAGACAAGATGCAAGTGTGCAGTTTCTATGTGTGGTTTACAACAGATATGTGTGTGGGGCAGGGAGAAGGTGAGAGTGGTAACACGGGGCCTAGAGCAGGACCTCCTCCCTCTGGGGGCCTTGGGACATACTGGGTCATTGTAGTGTAACGAGGTACTGCAGTGTGTACTGGATTTTGTTTTTAAGACCCCATGAACTTAAAAAGTCTTTTCTTGACATTTATTTCTTTCCTCTCNATCAAAATTATTTAAGTAAATCTGAGAGTTTTATATTTATAAATAAAATCTCATTAAATATTTTTGTTAAAGTGGTCAAATGTAGCATTCAATTTCCATCTAGTTATATCTACACATAGGTATACACATATTTAAAAGTAATGTGAGTTCATAATGCTGCATAATGTTCTCAGCCATCTTCTGTGAGTGTTTTAAATACTACTCAATGTCAAGAGTACATCCAGAGGCATTACTTGCAAAACAGAGCAAAACAATACAATGAATGCTTGGCATGACTGAGACTGATTAGTTTTTACACGAGGATTTATTTGTTTGTGCTATCTCAATGGAAAGGTTTGATGAGAAAATTAATTTATTCTTCTTCCTTGAACAATGTTACTACTCAAATCCTTCCCACTCAAGGACTGTGTTTTTCTCTTCTATGTACAGCTGCACATCTCCCAAGACTTCATAGCATTTGGACGTAATGACCTGTTTTGAGGTCATCAGCTAAGAAACATGGAGTATTTTGTGTGGTTTCTTGATGGTTATCCTGTGTCAGTGCCAAAGACAAGATGCAAGTGTGCAGTTTCTATGTGTAGTTTACAACAGATATGTGTGTGGGGCAGGGAGAAGGTGAGAGTGGTAACACGGGGCTTAGAGCAGGAGCTCCTCCCTCCGGTGGCCTTGGGACATAATGGGTCATTGTAGTGTAACGAGGTACTGCAGTGTGTACTGGATTTTGTTTTTAAGATCCCATGAACTTAAAAAGTCTTTTCTTGACGTTTATTTATTTCCTCTCTTTTGCAATAATCACTCTTTCTTCCTTTCCTAAATATTTTCTTTAAGTTTACTCTCTCTTTCCCAAAGAGTTTTGTTTTCACATTTCTACGGCATAACCAATGCTAAATGTCTCTTTCTGCCCCCTTCATTCTGGTCTTGTACTCCTCTTTCATTGACCCATCTTGCAAAGCAGCATATGACTTATTGGTAGTTTTCACAATTCTAAGGCTCACATGGCAGTATACTCACTATGTCCTTACCTGGATCTACATCTTCTTCAATGGCCTGCACTGCAACTGATGTATTTGCCCCAGGACCCAGCGCCTCTGAAAACCTCCAGCACAATCATTTTCCCTTTGACAACTGACTGGCCTTATGTAGAGCAAATAATTTTAAGGATTGATTAGGGCCCCCCCTCATGATCTTTTTTACTAGGCAAAAGAGTTAAGAATCTATACCTAAAGTTATGAAAATCTGGCTTCACTGCCATTACACAACCACAATTATTCACCTTCACCACCCCATGAACACGCCTGCTCAGCTTACACTTGGTGTGCCCTGTGGCCTCTGAAGATAAATCAAATCCATACAGAAGCCTCTTAATATCTTCATTCCTATCTCTTGGACTTTTGCAGCGAGAAGTGAGCAGGTTCTCTGATTTTCAAATATCCAAATTAAGAAAGCAGCCAAATACAGTCCTTGAGTATTTCTGCAAAACTAATCTCTTCCCCTGCCCTCTGAAAAGAAGTCCTGGTGGGGTGTGTGGCCTGATTACCACATCTTGTCTTGGGAGGGTGCCACTTCTTTCTCTTTTAAGTGTTCCCAAGTGCTTGACCTGAGCCTGCACTTCTTGTCAGAACTCTCTGGCCCATACACTCTTCTAGTCCTAGAATTAGCTTACATAAATACACTTCTTTTATATAAAAGCATTTAAAAGAATTGAATATAATTTTTGGTTTCAAACTTTTATATTTTATTCTATCTCTCATGTATTAAACTCCAAAATTAATACCTATTCATCATTAACCTTTTAAGACATCTACATTTAATATTCTAGACTAGCCAAATAGAATTAAAATTAATTTACTAATTAAAAGACAATAATAAATTTATTAGGGAACAAAAAACATAAAACTGAGCATACATATTAGACCAGAACAAACATACATAAATAAATTCTCTCCAGGCATTTTACCAAAGTAATTATTTTTTCTGTATAAATATAGAAGGTAATGAAACATAATCCAAAGGGTGTTTTAATGTCTTACTAATATAATAAGCTACTGAAATAGAATATACTAACAGCCCTTTAGAGTTTTTCATTTAAAACAAAGTCTTTGAAATTTTGTAAACTCATGTATTTTCCTCACCATTTGATTATGTCGGAAATTAAATAAGCCTGATGGTTCTGAAGCCATCTTAAAACCTTCACAGAATCATTGTAAAGTATAATTCACAATCTTTTTGTTGACAAAACACTATTTGCATGTGTATAAAAGTATAATATATAGCTTGTTCACAATGTGGACAGAATAGTGAGTCAACTTCTTGTAGAGATATGAGAACATTTCAGGGAGAATGGGGCGTGTTTCATTGGAAAACATAATTTCCCCTTCAGCAAAATTCCCAAGGTCAGTTGAAAATCACTGATGTGTTTGCAATTCTGTTGTGTACTGCACAAATTTGTTTAAAGAGCAGTGATTGAAAATGCTATTAAGACCCCTAATATTCAAAAAAGTTTTGCCAAAGTTTGAGTTTGATATTAAGGCATAAGAAGAGGTCAGATATTCTATCAAAATCACCTATCCATCAAAAAGTACACTTGCAAGGCTTCAAGTCAAACACATTTTTAAAAGTTGATGTTTTCAAATCCTGCAGCTTAAGCAGAGCATTGATTTTTACACTGATGGCCTGAACCCGATGGCTTCGACTTGTCATGGAAGACCCTCACCCGCCTCTGCTGACTCCCCAACCCCCTGCTCTGACTCATGACATTTCTCTGAGGACAACAATTAAACTACAACTTAAAATGAATTAATTTAAGCCCAAACTCAGCCATTCACCCAGTCCAGGTATTTAAGATAATATTGATATAAATAAAGTTTAGAAAGATTGTGTGTCAATGAAGACATGTACAATTAAAATGTAGGAATGGGTGTGGGCAGCATTCGCTTTACTACCTAAACTATTCCCTGAAGAGCAGGTAAACACAAGGCAAGGTAACTTTTTCAATTCAATGGTTGCAGCATATTTGAAGACTTAATGCAAAGCACAGAACCTAATTTTAGTACATGGAATTACTCTCAAAAGAAACCTTGTATCCATTAGCAATCACTTTCTCTACCACCTCGCCCTGGCCCTAGGTAGTCACCATCTACATTCTACTCATCTCACTCATCATTATGTTTCTGGAATTCATCCATGCAGAATCAAGTGATGTTGATTTATTTCATTGCTTAGTTTTTCAGCTTCATCCATTAGCCACAGGGAAAGGTGTATGAAAATCTTTACCTATCATGGCTGATTTCTCAATGTCAAAGCCATGTTAGTGAATGCATACACACACATTTAGAATGATTGGGTGCTTGGTGATTTGAAAGTTTTGTTTTCACATAATAATCAAATCTTCTGAAGTACTTTTTTGCCTTCATTAATATGAAATAAAGCCTATTTTATTTCATATTAATAGAGCTAAAACCATCTTTTTTTGACTAGCGCTTGCATCTATATCTTTTTCTATACTTTTACTTATGACTTAGGTATGTCTCTTTAAAAAGCATATGGGTTAGTATTTATCAGATTTTGAAAAAAATATCGTTGTCTTTTCAGAGAATTTAAGAGTAGATATTTAGTCCATTTATATATTTATATTTTCATTTATAGATATATTTACATTTATAATTATATTTATCTTATCACTGGTTCTCTAGCCTGGCCTATGTTGGCTTAAGCTGTCAATGGGCTACACAATAAAAAGGCTTGATTCTTTGGGGTGGTTGATGTCCTCACCTTTGCTGAGAATATTTTTATATCTCATCAAAACAGGTGTGTAATCAAGGAGAGCTCATGGTATTAGTTTAGTTAGTTCATTTTCCAATTTAATCTCAAAGTGGAAATCCTGAATATAAATGTGTCATAAACTGGAAGCAACACATTTTCCAGTGCTGTTTTGTACACACTGGAAGACACAACGGAACAAACAAGCTCTAACTTGAAGCCTAAGGAACTTTTAGAGGCAAAATACATGGGTTCAAGTAGCCAAATGTATCTGTTAAACAATACAAATATTTATGTCTGACTATAAAGTTATTTTAAGTTACTGAGCAAAATTCAGTTTGTGTGAACAAAAAATGGAAGTTTCAGAAGCAAGCTAGAATATGCACTCTCAAATAGACTTAAATAAGAATCACATTCACATTCACAAGGAGTGTGAATCCAAGTGGACTCCCTAGGGAACAGTGACAACTAGGGAAGAAAATAACATTGTCAGACACACATGGGTGGGGACATGGAGCTGTCTGCTGTGGCTTTGCCGACTCCCTGTTCACATTTGTGAAATGGGGACTACAACGATACTTAAGTCATTAGTTTCACGTTTTTATTTTTTGAAAAATACTTTTTATTATTTTATTTCTAAAATGTATTGATGTTTACTCTACGCCAAGCACATTACCAAATGCTTGTCTTGAGCTACTGGATTTACAGATAGGTACCATTATGATGCCCATTACTACTCAGATGAGGAAACAGCCAGAACCGGAGCCCTCGTCTGTGTAATTCCTAAGTGCTGTGCACGGCTGTCCCACAGCAGGGCGCTGCATCCTGGTGTTCTTCCTGCTCCTGTGAACTCTTTAATTATATCTCTTCAAGTAGATTTTCTTTTACCTGCTACTTTCCGTAAATTCCTGCCCTTAATCCTCTTTAACCTGATTCTGTGATACTCAATGATCTCATCTACATCTAGGTCTGTGGGATTTGCTTCTTATTAATTCTGAAATTTGCATTTCTGGCCTGAAGGCCCTCCTGTATTTCTGATTTTCAACTATATACTGAGTAAAATCATGTTGATGTATTTACATTTCGAACTCATTGTGCCAGAACCTAACCTCTCATCTTTCCTTCTCCTTCTTCTAGCTGGGTATTGCTGTTCTCCTGAGTACTTGAACTTGAAACCTAGGAAATGTCTTTCACGTGTTCTCCCTGAACACTCAGCCCGTGTGCCCTCCCTCACAGCCACCACTGTGTGTCTCTCCCGTTTCTCCTCCACTTGCTAGATCTGCGTCTACTTTGGCTGACACTGTCATGACTTGGACTATCCATCCTCAGCTCTTGACTGATTTCCCTTACATATAAGCTACTTCTTCAGGATTTTCCCTGAAGCCTGTCTATCAGACAAAAACAAAGCCACAAATACAGCCACTGAAACTACAGGGTCCTATGACTCACAAACTTTAGATCCATACATTAAGAGGACTTTTCCAAATTGTCAAGATCAATCCTAATTTGATGCAAATCCACCTTTCTAGGGTAATCTCAAAGAAGCTCTTTTTAAAAGCAGTCTATTTTTCTAGCATCTAGACTCTTTCCATTTCTTAAATGTATTGTGTTCTTTAAAACATGTTTCACACACTTTTCTAATTCTGCTTCTCTCTCTCCCTCTTTCTCTGTTACTTGCCTCCCTTAGATAAATCTCTGACATCACCACCTCCTTTCCATAGGAATTCACATGCCTTATTTATAAAATTTGTACAGTCCTCTTAATTTGTTCTGTACACACATATCTCATCTATTAAATTTGGATGGCCCGTAGAACTAAAATGTAATGCGGACTCCTACGGAGCAGGGACAGTATGTAGTCAAAGGCTCTATGTGATCGCCTCAATTCCATTTCACAGAGAGGGAGTCTCAGAAAGGTTGAATCGGTGTTTTAAGTGCTACTTTGAGACAATGCTGGTGAATTTTATTCTCAAAGCGGAGTTTCCATGTATTAAAGGAAGAATGATTCCTTAGGTTTTGCCATAACACACTTGCTTCTTACCTGACTTTTCATAATGGAGACATCTGCGGTGATGAGATTGAACTATGACTGAAAATTTACCTATTTGACTTTGCTCTAATTTGCCTCAGCACTTCCAAGTAGTGACTTCTTGCCCTTACGTATAACAGTTCTAAATTCAACGAGGAAGATATTTACAGTTCTATAAATATCACTTTGGCATTTTACATCCTGTAGGAAAGAGCTTTTAATGTGCAGTTCACTGCATAGTTTGAGGTTTTTAAATGCCAACTAGAGACATAGAAAAGGAACCTTTACTGCAGAAAACATCAAGTTTCAAATTCAACATTGAGAAATGTGTAAAAGTTTTCGGGGTTGCTGTGAAGAGTGAAGAAGTTATTTGATGGAAGAACATAGACCTTCAGCTTATTTATTGGGTCATAGGGGAAAGGATGGGACCGCATTTGAATAAGAGGAGGGACAAGTTTGCACTCTGTGTTCTTTATATTCCGCTTACATAATCACCTAGAACATTAGATAGCGGGTAGGAATCAAAACAGGCAATGCTGGGAAATTGCAATTTTTTATATCTACATAAATTATGGAGACTTAGAGGTGTACATTGCTAATGTAAAGCTTTTAAAGGTGAATCATATCACTCTGCCAAAAATCAAAATTCAGTAAGTTTCTACTTGGCTTTATTAAGAGATTCATGAACCAAGCAGCATCCCATCCAGCAAGAAGGGCACTCCAAGGAGTTGTACAAAGGGGAAAGTGTTTCCTAAGAAGAAGGGTGAAGCAAGGAGCTACTAGCAGAAAAAAAAACAAAGGTTGTTTTTAGGCCAGGGCATCTTTTTTTTTTTTTTTTTTTTTTCAGNGCCAGGGCATTTTTTTTTTTTTTTTTTTTTTGGCAGGAGAGCGAACGGTAAGGTATTTTTTCAATTACATTTTGTATTCAATTTTCTTCTATCTTAGTTAAGGTTACAGCATAGAGGTCGGATAATCAAATCCTTTACAAAGTGATCCCCTTGATACTTCCAATGCCCACCTGGCAACATACACAGTTACCACAGTATTACTGACTACATTTCCTAGGCCATACTTTATATCTATCCCTATGACTATTTTTAACTACTGACTTGTACTCGTTAAACCTCTTCACCCTCTTCACCCAGTTCCCCCAAACCTCCTCCTGTCTGGCGTCCATCAGCCTGTTCTCTGTATTGCTGAGCAAAGCAGCAAGGGTTTTATTTTGGAGACTGTTTGTTCTTCTTACGTGTGTGTGTGTTGGGTGTGTGTGTGTTGGGACAGGGGATATTGAGAGGGCCCAAGTGACAGATTACCTCATTGGTCAAGTGACAGATTACCTCACTGGTTTTCACACGAAGGTTCCAGATTGGTTGCTGAAGGCTGAAACTGCAATTAGGTCAGGTGTGATGTCCAGGTTTGGTCTCACAGCCTCTAGTGCAAGTGATGCCAGTTTGGGCCTGCGGTTTCCTCTTTAACAGTCTGTTCATAATCTAGAAAAAAAGTTCAAAAAATTAAGTTTTTGCAACAAACTTTTAGATACTCAGCCTTGGTTAAGGTTTTCCTCAAATTATTATTGCAATATAATCGGTCTATCTGACACATTCATGATAAATTAATTTTACCAATAGCTTTTATCTTTCACAGGAAGATGATTTCCATGGTATTTCTGGAATTTAAGTGTCAACAGTTGTGCTAGCTCTAGGTGAGCATGAGTCCTGATGCTGGTTTGGAAATGTTGATAATTAACATCTTATTACAGTATTGGGTTTACTATTTCTAGCTTTATTTAGGGAAACAACTAAATGATTGAATTTTAGCTATAATTGTTTCTCTCATTATTTTTTATTGTTTTTGTAAAGAAGCATAACATGATCAAAAACCACAAAATAAAACTTACAAACAAAAAACTCTGTTTATCTGGCTGTTGCTGACAATTTACCTTTTCTCAGAATCCAGAAATATTATCTTAAATATAGATCACAAGCTGTGATCTATGCAGGTTCTGTTTGTGTTGTTATTTTTGGACATATTTTTAATAAAGTTTTAAATGAATTTTTTTTGTCTGAAATGTTGGTTCATGTAAGTGTATGCTGTTCGTTGAGTGATTTTGAAGCCACAGAGTGGGAAAGGAGCACAGTCTGGGCGCGTGATTTCATGAGAATTCACGTTTAATACATTTTGTCTGAAAGGGCAAATGCAACCACTCTTTCTCCTGGCTTGGCCTTGTTTAGAGAGGTGTGGCATGGTAATGTCTGGCCTCCCTATTAGTAGTGCTTCATTCTCACGTCAGGGGGAAGCCCGCCATCTTTCCACCTGATATCCTCCCACCTCCCGCTTGGGAAAGCTGTCCAGCACTCTGCCGTGCAATTTCTGTGGGAAGAATGAACCAGGAAAAGCACATCTGATTTGGATTAGGACCTTCTCTCAACCTCAGCTCTTGTATTTTCAAGTTATAGGGATCAACATCTCTTCTACTTGCTTTCTAGCATTTTCAAGCAAAAGAGTCATGACATCCTTTGGACCAAATAGCACTTATATAGTAGTTATTTCTCATTAATCTTTTTGGCATATGAGTGATATTTTCAAGTGCTGATGCCTATTTTTATATTATGTTGATAATTTCCTTTCATATCTGGAATGGGTTGAAGGTGAGATGAATTGGAAGTTTAAGTTCAGCTGGCTATTTTACACAGACTTTTAAAAATCATTTTTTCGTGCCTTGTCAACAAAATTTAATTTTGTTATATAACCTATTCTATTATAGGCTTAATAACATCTAGAAAAAATTTCCACTCAAGAATAATTATCTGCAAATTCCTTGTCTAACTATGTATTTGTCCTTCTTTAAAAACTTCGGTAGACTAGTGAAAACTAATGTCTTGATCTCAGTAGGTTGCATTTCTGAAAATAGCACCACACCTTTGCCTCCCTGCCCTGGAGGTAAGGCTATTTTTTGGAAATTTTCTGAAAGTTGGAACACATCTTGGCAAGTGGCTGCTGGTTCCCTGAAAGTTGGTATTTGCATGATAAAGGGCCATAAACACTGATCAAGGCTTATATAATATATATTTCTGTCTAGTTCATCAACTAATGTAAGGCAGTCAGGATTATTTACTTAGTCTCCTTTATTTCTTAATTGTCTGCCCAAAGATTGTTTGAGATTAGAATATTCTATAAATTCTTTTCAGTAAAAGCCCAAACAAACATTAAAGAATCTTTATTATTTCCTTGTCATTCTTTTTTTAAAGATTTTATTTAGACTTCCGCCAAGATGGAGGCATAGGTGGAAACACTGTGCCTTCTCCCACAACCAAGTTTGAATAAAACAAAAGTTTGGAGAAACAAAGACACAACCAAAGGACAGAAAATTGAATTATACGGAAGTCCGACTACATCTAACCGTTCCAGGGATGGTAAGAGGGGCGGAGCCAGCAGCGAGCAGGGTCGGGCAGGACAGGGCCCCCGACCCAGGCGCGCAGGCCGATGGGAACCAGTTGGGGTGCGGGGCAGACCGCGGGCGCATATTCGCGCACAGTGAGACGGACCGCGCAGGCCCCAGGGGGTGAAGGCTGACGGCGGTAGCACACTCGCGAGCAGTGGGACGAAACGCGTGGGCCAGGTGACGGCAGCAACTGCGGCACCGGTGAGGGCCGTGGCGGCAGGAGGCAGACAGGATGCCATAGTCCCTCTTTGACCCCGCCCCCACATACAGCGTCACAACCCAGCTTCTTAGTTGCCCTGTTCTAGTGAACATTTTAGGGCTCTGATCCTGCTATGAAACAAGCACGAACAACCTGAAAGATGGCACAAGAAGAACTCAAAGTCCCAGAGCCAATAACTCTAAGCGACCAAGAAATTGCCAGCCTCTCAGAAGCACAATTCAGGACACTATTTATCAGGATGCTCACAGAACTGGTAGATTATAGTCACAAATTAGAGGAACAAAGTCACAAATTAGAGGAATATATGAAGGCTAAACTAATTGAAATGAAGGGAGATGCACAGGAAACCAATAGTGATGGAAAGGAAACGGGGACTCAAATCAATGGAATGGACCAGAAGGAAGAACAAAACATCCCACCAGAAAGGAATGAAGAAATGAGAATTCAAAAAAAT